>NC_090448.1:1034367516-1035060983 GCF_031143425.1 Pleurodeles waltl | reverse complement strand
GGGCGTTTCCTGTCGCGGGCGCTAGGCCTACCCACACAAGTGAGGTATCATTATTATTGGGAGACTTGGGGGAACGCTGCGTGGAAGGAAATTTGTGGCTCCTCTCAGATTCCCGAACTTTCTGCCACAGAAATGTGAGGAACATGTGTTTTTTTAGCCAAATTTGAGGTTTGCAAAGGATTCTGGGTAAACAGAACCTGGTCCGAGCCCCGCAAGTCACCCCTCCTTGCATTGCCCTAGGTCTCTAGTTTTCAGAAATGCACAGGTTTGGTAGGTTTCCCTAGGTGCCCCGGCTGAGCTAGAGGCCAAAATCTACAGGTAGGCACTTCGCTAAAAACACCTCTGTTTTCTTCCAAATATTTGGATGTGTCCACGTTGCGCTTTGGGGTGTTTCCTGTCGCAAGAGCTAGGCGTACCCCACACAAGTGAGGTATCATTTTTATTGGGAGACTTGGGGGAACGCTGCGTGGAAGGAAATTTGTGGCTCCTCTCAGATTCCCGAACTTTCTGCCACAGAAATGTGAGGAACATGTGTTTTTTTAGCCAAATTTTGAGGTTTGCAAAGGATCTGGGTAACAGAACCTGGTCCGAGCCCCGCAAGTCACCCCTCCTTGGATTCCCCTAGGTCTCTAGTTTTCAGAAATGCACAGGTTGGTAGGTTTCCCTAGGTGCCGGCTGAGCTAGAGGCCAAAATCTACAGGTAGGCACTTCGCAAAAAACACCTCTGTTTTCTTCCAAAAATGTGGATGTGTCCACGTTGCGCTTTGGGGCGTTTCCTGTCGCGGGCGCTAGGCCTACCCACACAAGTGAGGTATCATTTTATTGGGAGACTTGGGGGAACGCTGCGTGGAAGGAAATTTGTGGCTCCTCTCAGATTCCCGAACTTTGCTGCCACAGAAATGTGAGGAAACATGTGTTTTTTTAGCCAAATTTTGAGGTTTGCAAAGTATTCTGGGTAACAGAACCTGGTCCGAGCCCCGCAAGTCACTCCTCCTTGGATTCCCCTAGGTCTCTAGTTTTCAGAAATGCACAGGTTTGGTAGGTTTCCCTAGGTGCCGGCTGAGCTAGAGGCCAAAATCTACAGGTAGGCACTTTGCAAAAAACACCTCTGTTTCTTCCAAAATGTGGATGTGTCCACGTTGCGCTTTGGGGCGTTTCCTGTCGCGGGCGCTAGGCCTACCCACACAAGTGAGGTATCATTTTTATTGGGAGACTTAGGGGAACGCTGCGTGGAAGGAAATTTGTGGCTCCTTTCAGATTCCCGAACTTTCTGCCACAGAAATGTGAGGAACATGTGTTTTTTTAGCCAAATTTTGAGGTTTGCAAAGGATTCTGGGTAACAGAACCTGGTCCGAGCCCCGCAAGTCACCCCTCCTTGGATTGCCCTAGGTCTCTAGTTTTCAGAAATGCACAGGTTTTGTAGGTTTCCCTAGGTGCCGGCTGAGCTAGAGGCCAAAATCTACAGGTAGGCACTTCGCTAAAAACACCTCTGTTTTCTTCCAAATATTTGGATGTGTCCACGTTGCGCTTTGGGGTGTTTCCTGTCGCAAGAGGTAGGCGTACCCACACAAGTGAGGTATCATTTTTATCGGGAGACTTGGGGGAACGCTGGGTGGAAGGAAATTTGTGGCTCCTCTCAGATTCCCGAACTTTCTGCCACAGAAATGTGAGGAACATGTGTTTTTTAGCCAAATTTTGAGGTTTGCAAAGGATTCTGGGTAACAGAACCTGGTCCGAGCCCCGCAACTCACCCCTCCTTGGATTTCCCTAGGTCTCTAGTTTTCAGAAATGCACAGGTTTGGTAGGTTTCCCTAGGTGCCGGCTGAGCTAGAGGCCAAAATCTACAGGTAGGCACTTCGCAAAAAACACCTCTGTTTTCTTCCAAAAATTTGGATGTGTCCACGTAGTGCTTTGGGGCGTTTCCTGTCGCGGGCGCTAGGCCTACCCACACAAGTGAGGTATCATTTTTATCGGGAGACTTCGGGGAACGCTGGGTGGAAGGAAATTTGTGGCTCCTCTCAGATTGCCGAACTTTCTGCCACAGAAATGTGAGGAACATGTGTTTTTTTAGCCAAATTTTGAGGTTTGCAAAGGATTCTGGGTAACAGAACCTGGTCCGATCCCCGGAAGTCACCCCTCCTTGGATTCCCCTATGTCTCTAGTTTTCAGAAATGCACAGGTTTGGTAGGTTTCCCTAGGTGCCGGCTGAGCTAGAGGCCAAAATCTACAGGTAGGCACTTCGCAAAAAACACCTCTGTTTTCTTCCAAAAAATTGGATATGTCCACGTTGCGCTTTGGGGCGTTTCCTGTCGTGGGCGCTAGGCCTACCCACACAAGTGAGGTATCATTTTTATTGGGAGACTTGGGAGACTTGGGGGAACGCTGCGTGGAAGGAAATTTGTGGCTCCTCTCAGATTCCCGAACTTTCTGCCACAGAAATGTGAGGAACATGTGTTTTTTTAGCCAAATTTTGAGGTTTGCAAAGGATTCTGGGTAACAGAACCTGGTCCGAGCCCCGCAAGTCACCCCTCCTTGGATTCCCCTAGGTCTCTAGTTTTCAGAAATGCACAGGTTTTGGTAGGTTTCCCTAGATGCCGGCTGAGCTAGAGGCCAAAATCTACAGGTAGGCACTTCGCAAAAAACACCTCTGTTTTCTTCCAAAAATGTGGATGTGTCCACGTTGCGCTTTGGGGCGTTTCCTGTCGCGGGCGCTAGGCCTACCCACACAAGTGAGGTATCATTATTATTGGGAGACTTGGGGGAACGCTGCGTGGAAGGAAATTTGTGGCTCCTCTCAGATTCCCGAACTTTCTGCCACAGAAATGTGAGGAACATGTGTTTTTTTAGCCAAATTTTGAGGTTTGCAAAGGATTCTGGGTAACAGAACCTGGTCCGAGCCCCGCAAGTCACCCCTCCTTGCATTGCCCTAGGTCTCTAGTTTTCAGAAATGCACAGGTTTGGTAGGTTTCCCTAGGTGCCGGCTGAGCTAGAGGCCAAAATCTACAGGTAGGCACTTCGCTAAAAACACCTCTGTTTTCTTCCAAATATTTGGATGTGTCCACGTTGCGCTTTGGGGTGTTTCCTGTCGCAAGAGCTAGGCGTACCCACACAAGTGAGGTATCATTTTTATTGGGAGACTTGGGGGAACGCTGCGTGGAAGGAAATTTGTGGCTCCTCTCAGATTCCCGAACTTTCTGCCACAGAAATGTGAGGAACATGTGTTTTTTTAGCCAAATTTTGAGGTTTGCAAAGGATTCTGGGTAACAGAACCTGGTCCGAGCCCCGCAACTCACCCCTCCTTGGATTTCCCTAGGTCTCTAGTTTTCAGAAATGCACAGGTTTGGTAGGTTTCCCTAGGTGCCGGCTGAGCTAGAGGCCAAAATCTACAGGTAGGCACTTCGCAAAAAACACCTCTGTTTTCTTCCAATAATTTGGATGTGTCCACGTAGTGCTTTGGGGCGTTTCCTGTCGCGGGCGCTAGGCCTACCCACACAAGTGAGGTATCATTTTTATCGGGAGACTTCGGGGAACGCTGGGTGGAAGGAAATTTGTGGCTCCTCTCAGATTGCCGAACTTTCTGCCACAGAAATGTGAGGAACATGTGTTTTTTTAGCCAAATTTTGAGGTTTGCAAAGGATTCTGGGTAACAGAACCTGGTCCGATCCCCGGAAGTCACCCCTCCTTGGATTCCCCTATGTCTCTAGTTTTCAGAAATGCACAGGTTTGATAGGTTTCCCTAGGTGCCGGCTGAGCTAGAGGCCAAAATCTACAGGTAGGCACTTCGCAAAAAACACCTCTGTTTTCTTCCAAAAAATTGGATATGTCCACGTTGCGCTTTGGGGCGTTTCCTGTCGTGGGCGCTAGGCCTACCCACACAAGTGAGGTATCATTTTTATTGGGAGACTTGGGAGACTTGGGGGAACGCTGCGTGGAAGGAAATTTGTGGCTCCTCTCAGATTCCCGAACTTTCTGCCACAGAAATGTGAGGAACATGTGTTTTTTTAGCCAAATTTTGAGGTTTGCAAAGGATTCTGGGTAACAGAACCTGGTCCGAGCCCCGCAAGTCACCCCTCCTTGGATTCCCCTAGGTCTCTAGTTTTCAGAAATGCACAGGTTTTGGTAGGTTTCCCTAGATGCCGGCTGAGCTAGAGGCCAAAATCTACAGGTAGGCACTTCGCAAAAAACACCTCTGTTTTCTTCCAAAAATGTGGATGTGTCCACGTTGCGCTTTGGGGCGTTTCCTGTCGCGGGCGCTAGGCCTACCCACACAAGTGAGGTATCATTATTATTGGGAGACTTGGGGGAACGCTGCGTGGAAGGAAATTTGTGGCTCCTCTCAGATTCCCGAACTTTCTGCCACAGAAATGTGAGGAACATGTGTTTTTTTAGCCAAATTTTGAGGTTTGCAAAGGATTCTGGGTAACAGAACCTGGTCCGAGCCCCGCAAGTTACCCCTCCTTGCATTGCCCTAGGTCTCTAGTTTTCAGAAATGCACAGGTTTGGTAGGTTTCCCTAGGTGCCGGCTGAGCTAGAGGCCAAAATCTACAGGTAGGCACTTCGCTAAAAACACCTCTGTTTTCATCCAAATATTTGGATGTGTCCACGTTGCGCTTTGGGGTGTTTCCTGTCGCAAGAGCTAGGCGTACCCACACAAGTGAGGTATCATTTTTATCGGGAGACTTGGGGGAACGCTGGGTGGAAGGAAATTTGTGGCTCCTCTCAGATTCCCGAACTTTCTGCCACAGAAATGTGAGGAACATGTGTTTTTTAGCCAAATTTTGAGGTTTGCAAAGGATTCTGGGTAACAGAACCTGGTCCGAGCCCCGCAACTCACCCCTCCTTGGATTTCCCTAGGTCTCTAGTTTTCAGAAATGCACCGGTTTGGTTGGTTTCCCTAGGTGCCGGCTGAGCTAGAGGCCAAAATCTACAGGTAGGCACTTCGCAAAAAACACCTCTGTTTTCTTCCAAAAATGTGGATGTGTCCACGTAGTGCTTTGGGGCGTTTCCTGTCGCGGGCGCTAGGCCTACCCACACAAGTGAGGTATCATTTTTATCGGGAGACTTCGGGGAACGCTGGGTGGAAGGAAATTTGTGGCTCCTCTCAGATTGCCGAACTTTCTGCCACAGAAATGTGAGGAACATGTGTTTTTTTAGCCAAATTTTGAGGTTTGCAAAGGATTCTGGGTAACAGAACCTGGTCCGAGCCCCGCAAGTCACCCCTCCTTGGATTGCCCTAGGTCTCTAGTTTTCAGAAATGCACAGGTTTGGTAGGTTTCCCTAGGTGCCGGCTGAGCTAGAGGCCAAAATCTACAGGTAGGCACTTCGCTAAAAACACCTCTGTTTTCTTCCAAATATTTGGATGTGTCCACGTTGCGCTTTGGGGTGTTTCCTGTCGCAAGAGGTAGGCGTACCCACACAAGTGAGGTATCATTTTTATCGGGAGACTTGGGGGAACGCTGGGTGGAAGGAAATTTGTGGCTCCTCTCAGATTCCCGAACTTTCTGCCACAGAAATGTGAGGAACATGTGTTTTTTAGCCAAATTTTGAGGTTTGCAAAGGATTCTGGGTAACAGAACCTGGTCCGAGCCCCGCAAGTCACCCCTCCTTGGATTTCCCTAGGTCTCTAGTTTTCAGAAATGCACAGGTTTGGTAGGTTTCCCTAGATGCCGGCTGAGCTAGAGGCCAAAATCTACAGGTAGGCACTTCGCAAAAAACACCTCTGTTTTCTTCCAAAAATTTGGATGTGTCCACGTAGTGCTTTGGGGCGTTTCCTGTCGCGGGCGCTAGGCCTACCCACACAAGTGAGGTATCATTTTTATCGGGAGACTTCGGGGAACGCTGGGTGGAAGGAAATTTGTGGCTCCTCTCAGATTGCCGAACTTTCTGCCACAGAAATGTGAGGAACATGTGTTTTTTTAGCCAAATTTTGAGGTTTGCAAAGGATTCTGGGTAACAGAACCTGGTCCGATCCCCGGAAGTCACCCCTCCGTGGATTCCCCTATGTCTCTAGTTTTCAGAAATGCACAGGTTTGGTAGGTTTCCCTAGGTGCCGGCTGAGCTAGAGGCCAAAATCTACAGGTAGGCACTTCGCAAAAAACACCTCTGTTTTCTTCCAAAAAATTGGATATGTCCACGTTGCGCTTTGGGGCGTTTCCTGTCGTGGGCGCTAGGCCTACCCACACAAGTGAGGTATCATTTTTATTGGGAGACTTGGGAGACTTGGGGGAACGCTGCGTGGAAGGAAATTTGTGGCTCCTCTCAGATTCCCGAACTTTCTGCCACAGAAATGTGAGGAACATGTGTTTTTTTAGCCAAATTTTGAGGTTTGCAAAGGATTCTGGGTAACAGAACCTGGTCCGAGCCCCGCAAGTCACCCCTCCTTGGATTCCCCTAGGTCTCTAGTTTTCAGAAATGCACAGGTTTTGGTAGGTTTCCCTAGATGCCGGCTGAGCTAGAGGCCAAAATCTACAGGTAGGCACTTCGCAAAAAACACCTCTGTTTTCTTCCAAAAATGTGGATGTGTCCACGTTGCGCTTTGGGGCGTTTCCTGTCGCGGGCGCTAGGCCTACCCACACAAGTGAGGTATCATTATTATTGGGAGACTTGGGGGAACGCTGCGTGGAAGGAAATTTGTGGCTCCTCTCAGATTCCCGAACTTTCTGCCACAGAAATGTGAGGAACATGTGTTTTTTTAGCCAAATTTTGAGGTTTGCAAAGGATTCTGGGTAACAGAACCTGGTCCGAGCCCCGCAAGTCACCCCTCCTTGCATTGCCCTAGGTCTCTAGTTTTCAGAAATGCACAGGTTTGGTAGGTTTCCCTAGGTGCCGGTTGAGCTAGTGGCCAAAATCTACAGGTAGTCACTTCGCTAAAAACACCTCTGTTTTCTTCCAAATATTTGGATGTGTCCACGTTGCGCTTTGGGGTGTTTCCTGTCGCAAGAGCTAGGCGTACCCACACAAGTGAGGTATCATTTTTATCGGGAGACTTGGGGGAACGCTGGGTGGAAGGAAATTTGTGGCTCCTCTCAGATTGCCGAACTTTCTGCCACAGAAATGTGAGGAACATGTGTTTTTTTAGCCAAATTTTGAGGTTTGCAAAGGATTCTGGGTAACAGAACCTGGTCCGATCCCCGGAAGTCACCCCTCCTTGGATTCCCCTATGTCTCTAGTTTTCAGAAATGCACAGGTTTGGTAGGTTTCCCTAGGTGAGCTAGAGGCCAAAATCTACAGGTAGGCACTTCGCAAAAAACACCTCTGTTTTCTTCCAAAAAATTGGATATGTCCACGTTGCGCTTTGGGGCGTTTCCTGTCGTGGGCGCTAGGCCTACCCACACAAGTGAGGTATCATTTTTATTGGGAGACTTGGGAGACTTGGGGGAACGCTGCGTGGAAGGAAATTTGTGGCTCCTCTCAGATTCCCGAACTTTCTGCCACAGAAATGTGAGGAACATGTGTTTTTTTAGCCAAATTTTGAGGTTTGCAAAGGATTCTGGGTAACAGAACCTGGTCCGAGCCCCGCAAGTCACCCCTCCTTGGATTCCCCTAGGTCTCTAGTTTTCAGAAATGCACAGGTTTGGTAGGTTTCCCTAGATGCCGGCTGAGCTAGAGGCCAAAATCTACAGGTAGGCACTTCGCAAAAAACACCTCTGTTTTCTTCCAAAAATGTGGATGTGTCCACGTTGCGCTTTGGGGCGTTTCCTGACGCGGGCGCTAGGCCTACCCACACAAGTGAGGTATCATTATTATTGGGAGACTTGGGGGAACGCTGCGTGGAAGGAAATTTGTGGCTCCTCTCAGATTCCCGAACTTTCTGCCACAGAAATGTGAGGAACATGTGTTTTTTTAGCCAAATTTTGAGGTTTGCAAAGGATTCTGGGTAACAGAACCTGGTCCGAGCCCCGCAAGTCACCCCTCCTTGCATTGCCTTAGGTCTCTAGTTTTCAGAAATGCACAGGTTTGGTAGGTTTCCCTAGGTGCCGGCTGAGCTAGAGGCCAAAATCTACAGGTAGGCACTTCGCTAAAAACACCTCTGTTTTCTTCCAAATATTTGGATGTGTCCACGTTGCGCTTTGGGGTGTTTCCTGTCGCAAGAGCTAGGCGTACCCACACAAGTGAGGTATCATTTTTATCGGGAGACTTGGGGGAACGCTGGGTGGAAGGAAATTTGTGGCTCCTCTCAGATTCCCGAACTTTCTGCCACAGAAATGTGAGGAACATGTGTTTTTTAGCCAAATTTTGAGGTTTGCAAAGGATTCTGGGTAACAGAACCTGGTCCGAGCCCCGCAACTCACCCCTCCTTGGATTTCCCTAGGTCTCTAGTTTTCAGAAATGCACAGGTTTGGTAGGTTTCCCTAGGTGCCGGCTGAGCTAGAGGCCAAAATCTACAGGTAGGCACTTCGCAAAAAACACCTCTGTTTTCTTCCAAAAATTTGGATGTGTCCACGTAGTGCTTTGGGGCGTTTCCTGTCGCGGGCGCTAGGCCTACCCACACAAGTGAGGTATCATTTTTATCGGGAGACTTCGGGGAACGCTGGGTGGAAGGAAATTTGTGGCTCCTCTCAGATTCCCGAACTTTCTGCCACAGAAATGTGAGGAACATGTGTTTTTTTAGCCAAATTTTGAGGTTTGCAAAGGATTCTGGGTAACAGAACCTGGTCCGAGCCCAGCAAGTCACCCCTCCTTGGATTCCCCTATGTCTCTAGTTTTCAGAAATGCACAGGTTTGGTAGGTTTCCCTATGTGCCGGCTGAGCTAGAGGCCAAAATCTACAGGTAGGAAATTCACAAAAAACACCTGTTTTCTTCCAAAAAATTTGGATGTGTCCACGTTGCGCTTTGGGGCGTTTCATGTCGCGGGCGCTAGGCCTACCCACACAAGTGAGGTATCATTTTTATCGGGAGACTTGGGGGATCGCTGGGTGGAAGGAAATTTGTGGCTCCTCTCAGAATCCCGAACTTTCTGCCACAGAAATGTGAGGAACATGTGTTTTTTTAGCCAAATTTTGAGGTTTGCAAAGGATTCTGGGTAACAGAACCTGGTCCGATCCCCGGAAGTCACCCCTCCTTGGATTCCCCTAGGTCTCTAGTTTTCAGAAAAGCACAGGTTTGGTAGGTTTCCCTAGGTGCCGGCTGAGCTAGAGGCCAAAATCTACAGGTAGGCACTTCGCAAAAAACACCTCTGTTTTCTTCCAAAAAATTGGATATGTCCACGTTGCGTTTTGGGGCGTTTCCTGTCGTGGGCGCTAGGCCTACCCACACAAGTGAGGTATCATTTTTATTGGGAGACTTGGGAGACTTGGGGGAACGCTGCGTGGAAGGAAATTTGTGGCTCCTCTCAGATTCCCGAACTTTCTGCCTCAGAAATGTGAGGAACATGTGTTTTTTTAGCCAAATTTTGAGGTTTGCAAAGGATTCTGGGTAACAGAACCTGGTCCGAGCCCCGCAAGTCACCCCTCCTTGCATTGCCTTAGGTCTCTAGTTTTCAGAAATGCACAGGTTTGGTAGGTTTCCCTAGGTGCCGGCTGAGCTAGAGGCCAAAATCTACAGGTAGGCACTTCGCTAAAAACACCTCTGTTTTCTTCCAAATATTTGGATGTGTCCACGTTGCGCTTTGGGGGTGTTTCCTGTCGCAAGAGCTAGGCGTACCCACACAAGTGAGGTATCATTTTTATCGGGAGACTTGGGGGAACGCTGGGTGGAAGGAAATTTGTGGCTCCTCTCAGATTCCCGAACTTTCTGCCACAGAAATGTGAGGAACATGTGTTTTTTAGCCAAATTTTGAGGTTTGCAAAGGATTCTGGGTAACAGAACCTGGTCCGAGCCCCGCAACTCACCCCTCCTTGGATTTCCCTAGGTCTCTAGTTTTCAGAAATGCACAGGTTTGGTAGGTTTCCCTAGGTGCCGGCTGAGCTAGAGGCCAAAATCTACAGGTAGGCACTTCGCAAAAAACACCTCTGTTTTCTTCCAAAAATTTGGATGTGTCCACGTAGTGCTTTGGGGCGTTTCCTGTCGCGGGCGCTAGGCCTACCCACACAAGTGAGGTATCATTTTTATCGGGAGACTTCGGGGAACGCTGGGTGGAAGGAAATTTGTGGCTCCTCTCAGATTCCCGAACTTTCTGCCACAGAAATGTGAGGAACATGTGTTTTTTTAGCCAAATTTTGAGGTTTGCAAAGGATTCTGGGTAACAGAACCTGGTCCGAGCCCAGCAAGTCACCCCTCCTTAGATTCCCCTATGTCTCTAGTTTTCAGAAATGCACAGGTTTGGTAGGTTTCCCTATGTGCCGGCTGAGCTAGAGGCCAAAATCTACAGGTAGGAAATTCACAAAAAACACCTGTTTTCTTCCAAAAAATTTGGATGTGTCCACGTTGCGCTTTGGGGCGTTTCATGTCGCGGGCGCTAGGCCTACCCACACAAGTGAGGTATCATTTTTATCGGGAGACTTGGGGGATCGCTGGGTGGAAGGAAATTTGTGGCTCCTCTCAGAATCCCGAACTTTCTGCCACAGAAATGTGAGGAACATGTGTTTTTTTAGCCAAATTTTGAGGTTTGCAAAGGATTCTGGGTAACAGAACCTGGTCCGATCCCCGGAAGTCACCCCTCCTTGGATTCCCCTAGGTCTCTAGTTTTCAGAAAAGCACAGGTTTGGTAGGTTTCCCTAGGTGCCGGCTGAGCTAGAGGCCAAAATCTACAGGTAGGCACTTCGCAAAAAACACCTCTGTTTTCTTCCAAAAAATTGGATATGTCCACGTTGCGTTTTGGGGCGTTTCCTGTCGTGGGCGCTAGGCCTACCCACACAAGTGAGGTATCATTTTTATTGGGAGACTTGGGAGACTTGGGGGAACGCTGCGTGGAAGGAAATTTGTGGCTCCTCTCAGATTCCCGAACTTTCTGCCACAGAAATGTGAGGAACATGTGTTTTTTTAGCCAAATTTTGAGGTTTGCAAAGGATTCTGGGTAACAGAACCTGGTCCGAGCCCCGCAAGTCACCCCTCCTTGGATTTCCCTTGGTCTCTAGTTTTCAGAAATGCACAGGTTTGGTAGGTTTCCCTAGGTGCCGGCTGAGCTAGAGGCCAAAATCTACAGGTAGGCACTTCGCAAAAAACACCTCTGTTTTCTTCCAAAAATGTGGATGTGTCCACGTTGCGCTTTGGGGCGTTTCCTGTCGCGGGCGCTAGGCCTACCCACACAAGTGAGGTATCATTTTTATTGGAAAACTTGGGGGAACGCTGCGTGGAAGGAAATTTGTGGCTCCTCTCAGATTCCCGAACTTTCTGCCACAGAAATGTGAGGAACATGTGTTTTTTTAGCCAAATTTTGAGGTTTGCAAAGGATTCTGGGTAACAGAACCTGGTCCGAGCCCCGCAAGTCACCCCTCCTTGCATTGCCCTAGGTCTCTAGTTTTCAGAAATGCACAGGTTTGGTAGGTTTCCCTAGGTGCCGGCTGAGCTAGAGGCCAAAATCTACAGGTAGGCACTTCGCAAAAAACACCTCTGTTTTCTTCCAAAAATGTGGATGTGTCCACGTTGCGCTTTGGGGCGTTTCCTGTCGCGGGCGCTAGGCCTACCCACACAAGTGAGGTATCATTTTTATTGGGAGACTTGGGGGAACGCTGCGTGGAAGGAAATTTGTGGCTCCTCTCAGATTCCCGAACTTTCTGCCACAGAAATGTGAGGAACATGTGTTTTTTTAGCCAAATTTTGAGGTTTGCAAAGGAGTCTGGGTAACAGAACCTGGTCCGAGCCCCGCAACTCACCCCTCCTTGGATTTCCCTAGGTCTCTAGTTTTCAGAAATGCACAGGTTTGGTAGGTTTCCCTAGGTGCCGGCTGAGCTAGAGGCCAAAATCTACAGGTAGGCACTTTGCAAAAAACACCTCTGTTTTCTTCCAAAAATTTGGATGTGTCCACGTAGTGCTTTGGGGCGTTTCCTGTCGCGGGCGCTAGGCCTACCCACACAAGTGAGGTATCATTTTTATCGGGAGACTTCGGGGAACGCTGGGTGGAAGGAAATTTGTGGCTCCTCTCAGATTCCCGAACTTTCTGCCACAGAAATGTGAGGAACATGTGTTTTTTTAGCCAAATTTTGAGGTTTGCAAAGGATTCTGGGTAACAGAACCTGGTTCGAGCCCAGCAAGTCACCCCTCCTTGGATTCCCCTATGTCTCTAGTTTTCAGAAATGCACAGGTTTGGTAGGTTTCCCTAGGTGCCGGCTGAGCTAGAGGCCAAAATCTACAGGTAGGCACTTCGCAAAAAACACCTCTGTTTTCTTCCGAAAATGTGGATGTGTCCACGTTGCGCTTTGGGGCGTTTCCTGTCGCGGGCGCTAGGCCTACCCACACAAGTGAGGTATCATTTTTATCGGGAGACTTGGGGGATCGCTGGGTGGAAGGAAATTTGTGGCTCCTCTCAGAATCCCGAACTTTCTGCCACAGAAATGTGAGGAACATGTGTTTTTTTAGCCAAATTTTGAGGTTTGCAAAGGATTCTGGGTAACAGAACCTGGTCCGAGCCCCGCAACTCACCCCTCCTTGGATTTCCCTAGGTCTCTAGTTTTCAGAAATGCACAGGTTTGGTAGGTTTCCCTAGGTGCCGGCTGAGCTAGAGGCCAAAATCTACAGGTAGGAAATTCACAAAAAACACCTGTTTTCTTCCAAAAAATTTGGATGTGTCCACGTTGCGCTTTGGGGCGTTTCATGTCGCGGGCGCTAGGCCTACCCACACAAGTGAGGTATCATTTTTATCGGGAGACTTGGGGGATCGCTGGGTGGAAGGAAATTTGTGGCTCCTCTCAGAATCCCGAACTTTCTGCCACAGAAATGTGAGGAACATGTGTTTTTTTAGCCAAATTTTGAGGTTTGCAAAGGATTCTGGGTAACAGAACCTGGTCCGATCCCCGGAAGTCACCCCTCCTTGGATTCCCCTAGGTCTCTAGTTTTCAGAAAAGCACAGGTTTGGTAGGTTTCCCTAGGTGCCGGCTGAGCTAGAGGCCAAAATCT
Organism: Pleurodeles waltl; assembly: GCF_031143425.1. Lineage (NCBI taxonomy): Eukaryota > Metazoa > Chordata > Amphibia > Caudata > Salamandridae > Pleurodeles > Pleurodeles waltl. The sequence continues at coordinate 1,035,047,989 of NC_090448.1, read as the reverse complement.
ACAGGTAGGCACTTCGCAAAAAACACCTCTGTTTTCTTCCAAAAAATTGGATATGTCCACGTTGCGTTTTGGGGCGTTTCCTGTCGTGGGCGCTAGGCCTACCCACACAAGTGAGGTATCATTTTTATTGGGAGACTTGGGAGACTTGGGGGAACGCTGCGTGGAAGGAAATTTGTGGCTCCTCTCAGATTCCCGAACTTTCTGCCACAGAAATGTGAGGAACATGTGTTTTTTTAGCCAAATTTTGAGGTTTGCAAAGGATTCTGGGTAACAGAACCTGGTCCGAGCCCCGCAAGTCACCCCTCCTTGGATTTCCCTTGGTCTCTAGTTTTCAGAAATGCACAGGTTTGGTAGGTTTCCCTAGGTGCCGGCTGAGCTAGAGGCCAAAATCTACAGGTAGGCACTTCGCAAAAAACACCTCTGTTTTCTTCCAAAAATGTGGATGTGTCCACATTGCGCTTTGGGGCGTTTCCTGTCGCGGGCGCTAGGCCTACCCACACAAGTGAGGTATCATTTTTATTGGAAAACTTGGGGGAACGCTGCGTGGAAGGAAATTTGTGGCTCCTCTCAGATTCCCGAACTTTCTGCCACAGAAATGTGAGGAACATGTGTTTTTTTAGCCAAATTTTGAGGTTTGCAAAGGATTCTGGGTAACAGAACCTGGTCCGAGCCCCGCAAGTCACCCCTCCTTGCATTGCCCTAGGTCTCTAGTTTTCAGAAATGCACAGGTTTGGTAGGTTTCCCTAGGTGCCGGCTGAGCTAGAGGCCAAAATCTACAGGTAGGCACTTCGCAAAAAACACCTCTGTTTTCTTCCAAAAATGTGGATGTGTCCACGTTGCGCTTTGGGGCGTTTCCTGTCGCGGGCGCTAGGCCTACCCACACAAGTGAGGTATCATTTTTATTGGGAGACTTGGGGGAACGCTGCGTGGAAGGAAATTTGTGGCTCCTCTCAGATTCCCGAACTTTCTGCCACAGAAATGTGAGGAACATGTGTTTTTTTAGCCAAATTTTGAGGTTTGCAAAGGATTCTGGGTAACAGAACCTGGTCCGAGCCCCGCAACTCACCCCTCCTTGGATTTCCCTAGGTCTCTAGTTTTCAGAAATGCACAGGTTTGGTAGGTTTCCCTAGGTGCCGGCTGAGCTAGAGGCCAAAATCTACAGGTAGGCACTTTGCAAAAAACACCTCTGTTTTCTTCCAAAAATTTGGATGTGTCCACGTAGTGCTTTGGGGCGTTTCCTGTCGCGGGCGCTAGGCCTACCCACACAAGTGAGGTATCATTTTTATCGGGAGACTTCGGGGAACGCTGGGTGGAAGGAAATTTGTGGCTCCTCTCAGATTCCCGAACTTTCTGCCACAGAAATGTGAGGAACATGTGTTTTTTTAGCCAAATTTTGAGGTTTGCAAAGGATTCTGGGTAACAGAACCTGGTTCGAGCCCAGCAAGTCACCCCTCCTTGGATTCCCCTATGTCTCTAGTTTTCAGAAATGCACAGGTTTGGTAGGTTTCCCTAGGTGCCGGCTGAGCTAGAGGCCAAAATCTACAGGTAGGCACTTCGCAAAAAACACCTCTGTTTTCTTCCGAAAATGTGGATGTGTCCACGTTGCGCTTTGGGGCGTTTCCTGTCGCGGGCGCTAGGCCTACCCACACAAGTGAGGTATCATTTTTATCGGGAGACTTGGGGGATCGCTGGGTGGAAGGAAATTTGTGGCTCCTCTCAGAATCCCGAACTTTCTGCCACAGAAATGTGAGGAACATGTGTTTTTTTAGCCAAATTTTGAGGTTTGCAAAGGATTCTGGGTAACAGAACCTGGTCCGAGCCCCGCAACTCACCCCTCCTTGGATTTCCCTAGGTCTCTAGTTTTCAGAAATGCACAGGTTTGGTAGGTTTCCCTAGGTGCCGGCTGAGCTAGAGGCCAAAATCTACAGGTAGGAAATTCACAAAAAACACCTGTTTTCTTCCAAAAAATTTGGATGTGTCCACGTTGCGCTTTGGGGCGTTTCATGTCGCGGGCGCTAGGCCTACCCACACAAGTGAGGTATCATTTTTATCGGGAGACTTGGGGGATCGCTGGGTGGAAGGAAATTTGTGGCTCCTCTCAGAATCCCGAACTTTCTGCCACAGAAATGTGAGGAACATGTGTTTTTTTAGCCAAATTTTGAGGTTTGCAAAGGATTCTGGGTAACAGAACCTGGTCCGATCCCCGGAAGTCACCCCTCCTTGGATTCCCCTAGGTCTCTAGTTTTCAGAAAAGCACAGGTTTGGTAGGTTTCCCTAGGTGCCGGCTGAGCTAGAGGCCAAAATCTACAGGTAGGCACTTCGCAAAAAACACCTCTGTTTTCTTCCAAAAAATTGGATATGTCCACGTTGCGTTTTGGGGCGTTTCCTGTCGTGGGCGCTAGGCCTACCCACACAAGTGAGGTATCATTTTTATTGGGAGACTTGGGAGACTTGGGGGAACGCTGCGTGGAAGGAAATTTGTGGCTCCTCTCAGATTCCCGAACTTTCTGCCACAGAAATGTGAGGAACATGTGTTTTTTTAGCCAAATTTTGAGGTTTGCAAAGGATTCTGGGTAACAGAACCTGGTCCGAGCCCCGCAAGTCACCCCTCCTTGGATTTCCCTTGGTCTCTAGTTTTCAGAAATGCACAGGTTTGGTAGGTTTCCCTAGGTGCCGGCTGAGCTAGAGGCCAAAATCTACAGGTAGGCACTTCGCAAAAAACACCTCTGTTTTCTTCCAAAAATGTGGATGTGTCCACGTTGCGCTTTGGGGCGTTTCCTGTCGCGGGCGCTAGGCCTACCCACACAAGTGAGGTATCATTTTTATTGGAAAACTTGGGGGAACGCTGCGTGGAAGGAAATTTGTGGCTCCTCTCAGATTCCCGAACTTTCTGCCACAGAAATGTGAGGAACATGTGTTTTTTTAGCCAAATTTTGAGGTTTGCAAAGGATTCTGGGTAACAGAACCTGGTCCGAGCCCCGCAAGTCACCCCTCCTTGCATTGCCCTAGGTCTCTAGTTTTCAGAAATGCACAGGTTTGGTAGGTTTCCCTAGGTGCCGGCTGAGCTAGAGGCCAAAATCTACAGGTAGGCACTTCGCAAAAAACACCTCTGTTTTCTTCCAAAAATGTGGATGTGTCCACGTTGCGCTTTGGGGCGTTTCCTGTCGCGGGCGCTAGGCCTACCCACACAAGTGAGGTATCATTTTTATTGGGAGACTTGGGGGAACGCTGCGTGGAAGGAAATTTGTGGCTCCTCTCAGATTCCCGAACTTTCTGCCACAGAAATGTGAGGAACATGTGTTTTTTTAGCCAAATTTTGAGGTTTGCAAAGGATTCTGGGTAACAGAACCTGGTCCGAGCCCCGCAACTCACCCCTCCTTGGATTTCCCTAGGTCTCTAGTTTTCAGAAATGCACAGGTTTGGTAGGTTTCCCTAGGTGCCGGCTGAGCTAGAGGCCAAAATCTACAGGTAGGCACTTTGCAAAAAACACCTCTGTTTTCTTCCAAAAATTTGGATGTGTCCACGTAGTGCTTTGGGGCGTTTCCTGTCGCGGGCGCTAGGCCTACCCACACAAGTGAGGTATCATTTTTATCGGGAGACTTCGGGGAACGCTGGGTGGAAGGAAATTTGTGGCTCCTCTCAGATTCCCGAACTTTCTGCCACAGAAATGTGAGGAACATGTGTTTTTTTAGCCAAATTTTGAGGTTTGCAAAGGATTCTGGGTAACAGAACCTGGTTCGAGCCCAGCAAGTCACCCCTCCTTGGATTCCCCTATGTCTCTAGTTTTCAGAAATGCACAGGTTTGGTAGGTTTCCCTAGGTGCCGGCTGAGCTAGAGGCCAAAATCTACAGGTAGGCACTTCGCAAAAAACACCTCTGTTTTCTTCCGAAAATGTGGATGTGTCCACGTTGCGCTTTGGGGCGTTTCCTGTCGCGGGCGCTAGGCCTACCCACACAAGTGAGGTATCATTTTTATTGGGAGACTTGGGGGAACGCTGCGTGGAAGGAAATTTGTGGCTCCTCTCAGATTCCCGAACTTTCTGCCACAGAAATGTGAGGAACATGTGTTTTTTTAGCCAAATTTTGAGGTTTGCAAAGGATTCTGGGTAACAGAACCTGGTCCGAGCCCCGCAACTCACCCCTCCTTGGATTTCCCTAGGTCTCTAGTTTTCAGAAATGCACAGGTTTGGTAGGTTTCCCTAGGTGCCGGCTGAGCTAGAGGCCAAAATCTACAGGTAGGCACTTCGCAAAAAACACCTCTGTTTTCTTCCAAAAATTTGGATGTGTCCACGTAGTGCTTTGGGGCGTTTCCTGTCGCGGGCGCTAGGCCTACCCACACAAGTGAGGTATCATTTTTATCGGGAGACTTCGGGGAACGCTGGGTGGAAGGAAATTTGTGGCTCCTCTCAGATTCCCGAACTTTCTGCCACAGAAATGTGAGGAACATGTGTTTTTTTAGCCACATTTTGAGGTTTGCAAAGGATTCTGGGTAACAGAACCTGGTCCGAGCCCAGCAAGTCACACCTCCTTGGATTCCCCTATGTCTCTAGTTTTCAGAAATGCACAGGTTTGGTAGGTTTCCCTATGTGCCGGCTGAGCTAGAGGCCAAAATCTACAGGTAGGAAATTCACAAAAAACACCTGTTTTCTTCACAAAAATTTGGATGTGTCCACGTTGCGCTTTGGGGCGTTTCCTGTCGCGGGCGCTAGGCCTACCCACACAAGTGAGGTATCATTTTTATCGGGAGACTTGGGGGAACGCTGGGTGGAAGGAAATTTGTGGCTCCTCTCAGAATCCCGAACTTTCTGCCACAGAAATGTGAGGAACATGTGTTTTTTTAGCCAAATTTTGAGGTTTGCAAAGGATTCTGGGTAACAGAACCTGGTCCGATCCCCGGAAGTCACCCCTCCTTGGATTCCCCTAGGTCTCTAGTTTTCAGAAATGCACAGGTTTGGTAGGTTTCCCTAGGTGCCGGCTGAGCTAGAGGCCAAAATCTACAGGTAGGCACTTCGCAAAAAACACCTCTGTTTTCTTCCAAAAAATTGGATATGTCCACGTTGCGCTTTGGGGCGTTTCCTGTCGTGGGCGCTAGGCCTATCCACACAAGTGAGGTATCATTTTTATTGGGAGACTTGGGGGAACTCTGCGTGGAAGGAAATTTGTGGCTCCTCTCAGATTCCCGAACATTCTGCCACAGAAATGTGAGGAACATGTGTTTTTTTAGCCAAATTTTGAGGTTTGCAAAGGATTCTGGGTAACAGAACCTGGTCCGAGCCCCGCAAGTCACCCCTCCTTGGATTCCCCTTGGTCTCTAGTTTTCAGAAATGCACAGGTTTGGTAGGTTTCCCTAGGTGCCGGCTGAGCTAGAGGCCAAAATCTACAGGTAGGCACTTCGCAAAAAACACCTCTGTTTTCTTCCAAAAATGTGGATGTGTCCACGTTGCGCTTTGGGGCGTTTCCTGTCGCGGGCGTTAGGCCTACCCACACAAGTGAGGTATCATTTTTATTGGGAGACTTGGGGGAACGCTGTGTGGAAGGAAATTTGTGGCTCCTCTCAGATTCCCGAACTTTCTGCCACAGAAATGTGAGGAACATGTGTTTTTTTAGCCAAATTTTGAGGTTTGCAAAGGATTCTGGGTAACAGAACCTGGTCCGAGCCCCGCAAGTCACCCCTCCTTGCATTGCCCTAGGTCTCTAGTTTTCAGAAATGCACAGATTTGGTAGGTTTCCCTAGGTGCCGGCTGAGCTAGAGGCCAAAATCTACAGGTAGGCACTTCGCTAAAAACACCTCTGTTTTCTTCCAAATATTTGGATGTGTCCACGTTGCGCTTTGGGGTGTTTCCTGTCGCAAGAGCTAGGCGTACCCACACAAGTGAGGTATCATTTTTATCGGGAGACTTGGGGGAACGCTGGGTGGAAGGAAATTTGTGACTCCTCTCAGATTCCCGAACTTTCTGCCACAGAAATGTGAGGAACATGTGTTTTTTAGCCAAATTTTGAGGTTTGCAAAGGATTCTGGGTAACAGAACCTGGTCCGAGCCCCGCAACTCACCCCTCCTTGGATTTCCCTAGGTCTCTAGTTTTCAGAAATGCACAGGTTTGGTAGGTTTCCCTAGGTGCCGGCTGAGCTAGAGGCCAAAATCTACAGGTAGGCACTTCGCAAAAAACACCTCTGTTTTCTTCCAAAAATTTGGATGTGTCCACGTAGTGCTTTGGGGCGTTTCCTGTCGCGGGCGCTAGGCCTACCCACACAAGTGAGGTATCATTTTTATCGGGAGACTTCGGGGAACGCTGGGTGGAAGGAAATTTGTGGCTCCTCTCAGATTCCCGAACTTTCTGCCACAGAAATGTGAGGAACATGTGTTTTTTTAGCCAAATTTTGAGGTTTGCAAAGGATTCTGGGTAACAGAACCTTGTCCGAGCCCAGCAAGTCACCCCTCCTTGGATTCCCCTATGTCTCTAGTTTTCAGAAATGCACAGGTTTGGTAGGTTTCCCTAGGTGCCGGCTGAGCTAGAGGCCAAAATCTACAGGTAGGCACTTCGCAAAAAACACCTCTGTTTTCTTCCAAAAATTTGGATGTGTCCACGTTGTGCTTTGGGGCCTTTCCTGTCGCGGGCGCTAGGCCTACCCACACAAGTGAGGTATCATTTTTATCGGGAGACTTGGGGGAACGCTGAGTGGAAGGAAATTTGTGGCTCCTCTCAGATTCCCGAACTTTCTGCCACAGAAATGTGAGGAACATGTGTTTTTTTAGCCAAATTTTGAGGTTTGCAAAGGATTCTGGGTAACAGAACCTGGTCCGAGCCCAGGAAGTCACCCCTCCTTGGATTCCCCTATGTCTCTAGTTTTCAGAAATGCACAGGTTTGGTAGGTTTCCCTAGGTGCCGGCTGAGCTAGAGGCCAAAATCTACAGGTAGGCACTTCGCAAAAAACACCTCTGTTTTCTTCCCAAAAATTTGGATGTGTCCACGTTGCGCTTTGGGGTGTTTCCTGTCGCGGGCGCTAGGCCTACCCACACAAGTGAGGTATCATTTTTATCGGGAGACTTGGGGGAACGCTGGGTGGAAGGAAATTTGTGGCTCCTCTCAGATTCCAGAACTTTCTGCCACAGAAATGTGAGGAACATGTGTTTTTTTAGCCAAATTTTGAGGTTTGCAAAGGATTCTGGGTAACAGAACCTGGTCCGAGCCCCGCAAGTCACCCCTCCTTGGATTCCCCTAGGTCTCTAGTTTTCAGAAATGCACAGGTTTGGTAGGTTTCCCTAGGTGCCGGCTGAGCTAGAGGCCAAAATCTACAGGTAGGCACTTCGCTAAAAACACCTGTTTTCTTCCAAAAATTTGGATGTGTCCTTGTTGCGCTATGGGGCGTTTCCTGTCGCGGGAGCTAGGCCTACCCACACAAGTGAGGTATCATTTTTATCGGGAGACTTGGGGGAACGCTGGGTGGAAGGAAATTGGTGGCTCCTCTCAGATTCCCGAACTTTATGCCACAGAAATGTGAGGAACATGTGTTTTTTTAGCCAAATTTTGAGGTTTGCAAAGGATTCTGGGTAACAGAACCTGGGTCCGAGCCCGGCAAGTCACCCTTCCTTCGATTCCCCTAGGTCTCTAATTTTCAGAAATGCACAGGTTTGGTAGGTTTCCCTGGGTGCCGGCTGAGCTAGAGGCCAAAATCTACAGGTAGGCACTTCGCTAAAAACACCTCTGTTTTCTGTCAAAAATTTGGATGTGTCCACGTTGCGCTTTGGGGCGTTTCCTGTCGCGGGCGCTAGGCCTACCCACACAAGTGAGGTATCATTTTTATTGGGAGACTTGGGGGAACGCTGGGTGGAAGGAAATTTGTGGCTCCTCTCAGATTCCCGAACTTTCTGCCACAGAAATGTGAGTAACATGTGTTTTTTTTAGCCAAATTTTGAGGTTTGCAAACGATTCTGGGTAACAGAACCTGGTCCGAGCCCCGCAAGTCACCCCTCCTTGGATTCCCCTAGGTCTCTAGTTTTCAGAAATGCACAGGTTTGGTAGGTTTCCCTAGGTGCCGGCTGAGCTAGAGGCCAAAATCTACAGGTAGGCACTTCGCAAAAAATACCTCTGTTTTCTTCCAAAAATTTGGATGTGTCCACGTTGCGCTTTGGGGCGTTTCCTGTCGCGGGCGCTAGGCCTACCCACACAAGTGAGGTATCATTTTTATTGGGAGACTTGGGGGAACGCTGCGTGGAAGGAAATTTGTGGCTCCTCTCAGATTCCCGAACTTTCTGTCACAGAAATGTGAGGAACATGTGTTTTTTTAGCCAAATTTTGAGGTTTGCAAAGGATTCTGGGTAACAGAACCTGGTCCGAGCCCCGCAAGTCACCCCTCCTTGGATTCCCCTAGGTCTCTAGTTTTCAGAAATGCACAGGTTTGGTAGGTTTCCCTAGGGGCCGGCTGAGCTAGAGGCCAAAATCTACAGGTAGGCACTTTGCAAAAAAACACCTCTGTTTTCTTCCAAAATTTGGATGTGTCCACGTAGTGCTTTGGGGCGTTTCCTGTCGCGGGCGCTAGGCCTACCCACACAAGTGAGGTATCATTTTTATCGGGAGACTTCGGGGAACGCTGGGTGGAAGGAAATTTGTGGCTCCTCTCAGATTCCCGAACTTTCTGCCACAGAATGTGAGGAACATGTGTTTTTTTAGCCAAATTTTGAGGTTTGCAAAGGATTCTGGGTAACAGAACCTGGTCCGAGCCCAGCAAGTCACCCCTCCTTGGATTCCCCTATGTCTCTAGTTTTCAGAAATGCACAGGTTTGGTAGGTTTCCCTAGGTGCCGGCTGAGCTAGAGGCCAAAATCTACAGGTAGGCACTTCGCAAAAAACACCTGTTTTCTTCCAAAAATTTGGATGTGTCCACGTTGTGCTTTGGGGCCTTTCCTGTCGCGGGCGCTAGGCCTACCCACACAAGTGAGGTATCATTTTTATCGGGAGACTTGGGGGAACGCTGGGTAGAAGGAAATTTGTGGCTCCTCTCAGATTCCCGAACTTTCTGCCACAGAAATGTGAGGAACATGTGTTTTTTTAGCCAAATTTTGAGGTTTGCAAAGGATTCTGGGTAACAGAACCTGGTCCGAGCCCAGGAAGTCACCCCTCCTTGGATTTCCCTAGGTCTCTAGTTTTCAGAAATGCACAGGTTTGGTAGGTTTCCCTAGGTGCCGGCTGAGCTAGAGGCCAAAATCTACAGGTAGGCACTTCGCAAAAACACCTCTGTTTTCTTCCAAAAATTTGGATGTGTCCACGTAGTGCTTTGGGGCGTTTCCTGTCGCGGGCGCTAGGCCTACCCACACAAGTGAGGTATCATTTTTATCGGGAGACTTCGGGGAACGCTGGGTTGAAGGAAATTTGTGGCTCCTCTCAGATTCCCGAACTTTCTGCCACAGAAATGTGAGGAACATGTGTTTTTTTAGCCAAATTTTGAGGTTTGCAAAGGATTCTGGGTAACAGAACCTTGTCCGAGCCCAGCAAGTCACCCCTCCTTGGATTCCCCTATGTCTCTAGTTTTCAGAAATGCACAGGTTTGGTAGGTTTCCCTAGGTGCCGGCTGAGCTAGAGGCCAAAATCTACAGGTAGGCACTTCGCAAAAAACACCTCTGTTTTCTTCCAAAAATTTGGATGTGTCCACGTTGTGCTTTGGGCCTTTCCTGTCGCGGGCGCTAGGCCTACCCACACAAGTGAGGTATCATTTTTATCGGGAGACTTGGGGGAACGCTGAGTGGAAGGAAATTTGTGGCTCCTCTCAGATTCCCGAACTTTCTGCCACAGAAATGTGAGGAACATGTGTTTTTTTAGCCAAATTTTGAGGTTTGCAAAGGATTCTGGGTAACAGAACCTGGTCCGAGCCCAGGAAGTCACCCCTCCTTGGATTCCCCTATGTCTCTAGTTTTCAGAAATGCACAGGTTTGGTAGGTTTCCCTAGGTGCCGGCTGAGCTAGAGGCCAAAATCTACAGGTAGGCACTTCGCAAAAAACACCTCTGTTTTCTTCCCAAAAATTTGGATGTGTCCACGTTGCGCTTTGGGGTGTTTCCTGTCGCGGGCGCTAGGCCTACCCACACAAGTGAGGTATCATTTTTATCGGGAGACTTGGGGGAACGCTGGGTGGAAGGAAATTTGTGGCTCCTCTCAGATTCCAGAACTTTCTGCCACAGAAATGTGAGGAACATGTGTTTTTTTAGCCAAATTTTGAGGTTTGCAAAGGATTCTGGGTAACAGAACCTGGTCCGAGCCCCGCAAGTCACCCCTCCTTGGATTCCCCTAGGTCTCTAGTTTTCAGAAATGCACAGGTTTGGTAGGTTTCCCTAGGTGCCGGCTGAGCTAGAGGCCAAAATCTACAGGTAGGCACTTCGCTAAAAACACCTGTTTTCTTCAAAAATTTGGATGTGTCCTTGTTGCGCTATGGGGCGTTTCCTGTCGCGGGAGCTAGGCCTACCCACACAAGTGAGGTATCATTTTTATCGGGAGACTTGGGGGAACGCTGGGTGGAAGGAAATTGGTGGCTCCTCTCAGATTCCCGAACTTTATGCCACAGAAATGTGAGGAACATGTGTTTTTTTAGCCAAATTTTGAGGTTTGCAAAGGATTCTGGGTAACAGAACCTGGTCCGAGCCCCGCAAGTCACCCTTCCTTCGATTCCCCTAGGTCTCTAATTTTCAGAAATGCACAGGTTTGGTAGGTTTCCCTGGGTGCCGGCTGAGCTAGAGGCCAAAATCTACAGGTAGGCACTTCGCTAAAAACACCTCTGTTTTCTGTCAAAAATTTGGATGTGTCCACGTTGCGCTTTGGGGGCGTTTCCTGTCGCGGGCGCTAGGCCTACCCACACAAGTGAGGTATCATTTTTATTGGGAGACTTGGGGGAACGCTGGGTGGAAGGAAATTTGTGGCTCCTCTCAGATTCCCGAACTTTCTGCCACAGAAATGTGAGTAACATGTGTTTTTTTAGCCAAATTTTGAGGTTTGCAAACGATTCTGGGTAACAGAACCTGGTCCGAGCCCCGCAAGTCACCCCTCCTTGGATTCCCCTAGGTCTCTAGTTTTCAGAAATGCACAGGTTTGGTAGGTTTCCCTAGGTGCCGGCTGAGCTAGAGGCCAAAATCTACAGGTAGGCACTTCGCAAAAAATACCTCTGTTTTCTTCCAAAAATTTGGATGTGTCCACGTTGCGCTTTGGGGCGTTTCCTGTCGCGGGCGCTAGGCCTACCCACACAAGTGAGGTATCATTTTTATTGGGAGACTTGGGGGAACGCTGCGTGGAAGGAAATTTGTGGCTCCTCTCAGATTCCCGAACTTTCTGTCACAGAAATGTGAGGAACATGTGTTTTTCTAGCCAAATTTTTAGGTTTGCAAAGGATTCTGGGTAACAGAACCTGGTCCGAGCCCCGCAAGTCACCCCTCCTTGGATTCCCCTAGGTCTCTAGTTTTCAGAAATGCACAGGTTTGGTAGGTTTCCCTAGGGGCCGGCTGAGCTAGAGGCCAAAATCTACAGGTAGGCACTTTGCAAAAAACACCTCTGTTTTCTTCCAAAAATTTGGATGTGTCCACGTAGTGCTTTGGGGCGTTTCCTGTCGCGGGCGCTAGGCCTACCACACAAGTGAGGTATCATTTTTATCGGGAGACTTCGGGGAACGCTGGGTGGAAGGAAATTTGTGGCTCCTCTCAGATTCCCGAACTTTCTGCCACAGAAATGTGAGGAACATGTGTTTTTTTTAGCCAAATTTTGAGGTTTGCAAAGGATTCTGGGTAACAGAACCTGGTCCGAGCCCAGCAAGTCACCCCTCCTTGGATTCCCCTATGTCTCTAGTTTTCAGAAATGCACAGGTTTGGTAGGTTTCCCTAGGTGCCGGCTGAGCTAGAGGCCAAAATCTACAGGTAGGCACTTCGCAAAAAACACCTGTTTTCTTCCAAAAATTTGGATGTGTCCACGTTGTGCTTTGGGGCCTTTCCTGTCGCGGGCGCTAGGCCTACCCACACAAGTGAGGTATCATTTTTATCGGGAGACTTGGGGGAACGCTGGGTAGAAGGAAATTTGTGGCTCCTCTCAGATTCCCGAACTTTCTGCCACAGAAATGTGAGGAACATGTGTTTTTTTAGCCAAATTTTGAGGTTTGCAAAGGATTCTGGGTAACAGAACCTGGTCCGAGCCCAGGAAGTCACCCCTCCTTGGATTCCCCTATGTCTCTAGTTTTCAGAAATGCACAGGTTTGGTAGGTTTCCCTAGGTGCCGGCTGAGCTAGAGGCCAAAATCTACAGGTAGGCACTTCGCAAAAAACACCTCTGTTTTCTTCCCAAAAATTTGGATGTGTCCACGTTGCGCTTTGGGTGTTTCCTGTCGCGGGCGCTAGGCCTACCCACACAAGTGAGGTATCATTTTTATCGGGAGACTTGGGGGAACGCTGGGTGGAAGGAAATTTGTGGCTCCTCTCAGATTCCAGAACTTTCTGCCACAGAAATGTGAGGAACATGTGTTTTTTTAGCCAAATTTTGAGGTTTGCAAAGGATTCTGGGTAACAGAACCTGGTCCGAGCCCCGCAAGTCACCCCTCCTTGGATTCCCCTAGGTCTCTAGTTTTCAGAAATGCACAGGTTTGGTAGGTTTCCCTAGGTGCCGGCTGAGCTAGAGGCCAAAATCTACAGGTAGGCACTTCGCTAAAAACACCTCTGTTTTCTTCCAAAAATTTGGATGTGTCCACGTTGCGCTTTGGGGCGTTTCCTGTCGCGGGAGCTAGGCCTACCCACACAAGTGAGGTATCATTTTTATCGGGAGACTTGGGGGAACGCTGGGTGGAAGGAAATTTGTGGCTCCTCTCAGATTCCCGAACTTTATGCCACAGAAATGTGAGGAACATGTGTTTTTTTAGCCAAATTTTGAGGTTTGCAAAGGATTCTGGGTAACAGAACCTGGTCCGAGCCCCGCAAGTCACCCTCCTTGGATTCCCCTAGGTCTCTAATTTTCAGAAATGCACAGGTTTGGTAGGTTTCCCTGGGTGCCGGCTGAGCTAGAGGCCAAAATCTACAGGTAGGCACTTCGCTAAAAACACCTCTGTTTCTGTCAAAAATTTGGATGTGTCCACGTTGCGCTTTGGGGCGTTTCCTGTCGCGGGCGCTAGGCCTACACACACAAGTGAGGTATCATTTTTATTGGGAGACTTGGGGGAACGCTGGTTGGAAGGAAATTTGTGGCTCCTCTCAGATTCCCGAACTTTATGCCACAGAAATGTGAGGAACATGTGTTTTTTTTAGCCAAATTTTGAGGTTTGCAAAGGATTCTGGGTAACAGAACCTGGTCCGAGCCCCGCAAGTCACCCCTCCTTGGATTCCCCTAGGTCTCTAGTTTTCAGAAATGCACAGGTTTTGGTAGGTTTCCCTAGGTGCCGGCTGAGCTAGAGGCCAAAATCTACAGGTAGGCACTTCGCAAAAAATACCTCTGTTTTCTTCCAAAAATTTGGATGTGTCCACGTTGCGCTTTGGGGCGTTTCCTGTCGCGGGCGCTAGGCCTACCCACACAAGTGAGGTATCATTTTTATTGGGAGACTTGGGGGAACGCTGCGTGGAAGGAAATTTGTGGCTCCTCTCAGATTCCCGAACTTTCTGTCACAGAAATGTGAGGAACATGTGTTTTTTTAGCCAAATTTTGAGGTTTGCAAAGGATTCTGGGTAACAGAACCTGGTCCGAGCCCCGCAAGTCACCCCTCCTTGGATTCCCCTAGGTCTCTAGTTTTCAGAAATGCACAGGTTTGGTAGGTTTCCCTAGGGGCCGGCTGAGCTAGAGGCCAAAATCTACAGGTAGGCACTTTGCAAAAAACACCTCTGTTTTCTTCCAAAAATGTGGATGTGTCCACGTTGCGCTTTGGGGCGTTTCCTGTCGCGGGCGCTAGGCCTACCCACACAAGTGAGGTATCATTTTTATGGGAGACTTGGGGGAACGCTGCGTGGAAGGAAATTTGTGGCTCCTCTCAGATTCCCGAACTTTCTGCCACAGAAATGTGAGTAACATGTGTTTTTTTGCCAAATTTTGAGGTTTGCAAAGGATTCTGGGTAACAGAACCTGGTCCGAGCCCCACAAGTCACCCCTCCTTGGATTCCCCTAGGTCTCTAGTTTTCAGAAATGCACAGGTTTGGTATGTTTCCCTAGGTGCCGGCTGAGCTAGAGGCCAAAATCTACAGGTAGGCACTTCGCAAAAAACACCTCTGTTTTCTTCCAAAAATTTGGATGTGTCCACGTTGCGCTTTGGGGCGTTTCCTGTCGCGGGCGCTAGGCCTACCCACACAAGTGAGGTATCATTTTTATTGGGAGACTTGGGGGAACGCTGCGTGGAAGGAAATTTGTGGCTCCTCTCAGATTCCCGAACTTTCTGCCACAGAAATGTGAGGAACTTGTGTTTTTTTAGCCAAATTTTGAGGTTTGCAAAGGATTCTGGGTAACAGAACCTGGTCCGAGCCCCGCAAGTCACCCCTCCTTGGATTCCCCTAGGTCTCTAGTTTTCAGAAATGCACAGGTTTGGTAGGTTTCCCTAGGTGCCGGCTGAGCTAGAGGCCAAAATCTACAGGTAGGCACTTCGCAAAAAACACCTCTGTTTTCTTCCAAAAATTTGGATGTGTCCACGTTGCGCTTTGGGGCGTTTCCTGTCGCGGGCGCTAGGCCTACCCACACAAGTGAGGTATCATTTTTATTGGGAGACTTGGGGGAACGCTGCGTGGAAGGAAATTTGTGGCTCCTCTCAGATTCCGAACTTTCTGCCACAGAAATATGAGGAACATGTGTTTTTTTAGCCAAATTTTGAGGTTTGCAAAGGATTCTGGGTAACAGAACCTGGTCCGAGCCCCGCAAGTCACCCCTCCTTGGATTCCCCTAGGTCTCTAGTTTTCAGAAATGCACAGGTTTGGTAGGTTTCCCTAGGTGCCGGCTGAGCTAGAGGCCAAAATCTACAGGTAGGCACTTTGCAAAAAACACCTCTGTTTTCTTCCAAAAATGTGGATGTGTCCACGTTGCGCTTTGGGGCGTTTGCTGTCGCGGGCGCTAGGCCTACCCACACAAGTGAGGTATCATTTTTATTGGGAGACTTGGGGGAACGCTGCGTGGAAGGAAATTTGTGGCTCCTCTCAGATTCCCGAACTTTCTGCCACAGAAATGTGAGGAACATGTGTTTTTTTAGCCAAATTTTGAGGTTTACAAAGGATTCTGGGTAACAGAACCTGGTCCGAGCCCCGCATGTCACCCCTCCTTGGATTGCCCTAGGTCTCTAGTTTTCAGAAATGCACAGGTTGGTAGGTTTCCCTAGGTGCCGGCTGAGCTAGAGGCCAAAATCTACAGGTAGGCACTTCGCTAAAAACACCTCTGTTTTCTTCCAAATATTTGGATGTGTCCACGTTGCGCTTTGGGGTGTTTCCTGTCGCAAGAGGTAGGGCGTACCCACACAAGTGAGGTATCATTTTTATCGGGAGACTTGGTGGAACGCTGGGTGGAAGGAAATTTGTGGCTCCTCTCAGATTCCCGAACTTTCTGCCACAGAAATGTGAGGAACATGTGTTTTTTAGCCAAATTTTGAGGTTTGCAAAGGATTCTGGGTAACAGAACCTGGTCCGAGCCCCGCAACTCACCCCTCCTTGGATTTCCCTAGGTCTCTAGTTTTCAGAAATGCACAGGTTTGGTAGGTTTCCCTAGGTGCCGGCTGAGCTAGAGGCCAAAATCTACAGGTAGGCACTTCGCAAAAAAACACCTCTGTTTTCTTCCAAAAATTTGGATGTGTCCACGTAGTGCTTTGGGGCGTTTCTGTCGCGGGCGCTAGGCCTACCCACACAAGTGAGGTATCATTTTTATCGGGAGACTTGGGGGAACGCTGGGTGGAAGGAAATTTGTGGCTCCTCTCAGATTCCCGAACTTTCTGCCACAGAAATGTGAGGAACATGTGTTTTTTTAGCCAAATTTTGAGGTTTGCAAAGGATTCTGGGTAACAGAACCTGGTCCGATCCCCGGAAGTCACCCCTCCTTGGATTCCCCTATGTCTCTAGTTTTCAGAAATGCACAGGTTTGGTAGGTTTCCCTAGGTGCCGGCTGAGCTAGAGGCCAAAATCTACAGGTAGGCACTTCGCAAAAAAACACCTCTGTTTTCTTCCAAAAAATTGGATATGTCCACGTTGCGCTTTGGGGCGTTTCCTGTCGTGGGCGCTAGGCCTACCCACACAAGTGAGGTATCATTTTTATAGGGAGACTTGGGAGACTTGGGGAACGCTGCGTGGAAGGAAATTTGTGGCTCCTCTCAGATTCCCGAACTTTCTGCCACAGAAATGTGAGGAACATGTGTTTTTTTAGCCAAATTTTGAGGTTTGCAAAGGATTCTGGGTAACAGAACCTGGTCCGAGCCCCGCAAGTCACCCCTCCTTGGATTCCCCTAGGTCTCTAGTTTTCAGAAATGCACAGGTTTGGTAGGTTTCCCTAGATGCCGGCTGAGCTAGAGGCCAAAATCTACAGGTAGGCACTTCGCAAAAAACACCTCTGTTTTCTTCCAAAAATTTGGATGTGTCCACGTTGCGCTTTGGGGCGTTTCCTGTCGTGGGCGCTAGGCCTACCCACACAAGTGAGGTATAATTTTTATTGGGAGACTTGGGGGAACGCTGCGTGGAAGGAAATTTGTGGCTCCTCTCAGATTCCCGAACTTTCTGCCACAGAAATGTGAGGAACATGTGTTTTTTTAGCCAAATTTTGAGGTTTGCAAAGGATTCTGGGTAACAGAACCTGGTCCGAGCCCCGCAAGTCACCCCTCCTTGGATTGCCCTAGGTCTCTAGTTTTCAGAAATGCACAGGTTTGGTAGGTTTCCCTAGGTGCCGGCTGAGCTAGAGGCCAAAATCTACAGGTAGGCACTTTGCAAAAAACACCTCTGTTTTCTTCCAAAAATGTGGATGTGTCCACGTTGCGCTTTGGGGCGTTTCCTGTCGCGGGCGCTAGGCCTACCCACACAAGTGAGGTATCATTTTTATTGGGAGACTTGGGGGAACGCTGCGTGGAAGGAAATTTGTGGCTCCTCTCAGATTCCCGAACTTTCTGCCACAGAAATGTGAGGAACATGTGTTTTTTTAGCCAAATTTTGAGGTTTGCAAAGGATTCTGGGTAACAGAACCTGGTCCGAGCCCCGCAAGTCACCCCTCCTTGGATTCCCCTAGGTCTCTAGTTTTCAGAAATGCACAGGTTTGGTAGGTTTCCCTAGGTGACGGCTGAGCTAGAGGCCAAAATCTACAGGTAGGCACTTCGCAAAAAACACCTCTGTTTTCTTCCAAAAATTTGGATGTGTCCACTTTGCGCTTTGGGGCGTTTCCTGTCGCGGGCACTAGGCCTACCCACACAAGTGAGGTATCATTTTTATTGGAGACTTGGGGGAACGCTGCGTGGAAGGAAATTTGTGGCTCCTCTCAGATTCCCGAACTTTCTGCCACAGAAATGTGAGGAACATGTGTTTTTTTTAGCCAAATTTTGAGGTTTGCAAAGGATTCTGGGTAACAGAACCTGGTCCGAGCCCCCGCAAGTCACCCCTCCTTGGATTCCCCTAGGTCTCTAGTTTTCAGAAATGCACAGGTTTGGTAGGTTTCCCTAGGTGCCGGCTGAGCTAGAGGCCAAAATCTACAGGTAGGCACTTTGCAAAAAACACCTCTGTTTTCTTCCAAAAATGTGGATGTGTCCACGTTGCGCTTTGGGGCGTTTCCTGTCGCGGGCGCTAGGCCTACCCACACAAGTGAGGTATCATTTTTATTGGGAGACTTGGGGGAACGCTGCGTGGAAGGAAATTTGTGGCTCCTCTCAGATTCCCGAACTTTCTGCCACAGAAATGTGAGGAACATGTGTTTTTTTAGCCAAATTTTGAGGTTTGCAAAGGATTCTGGGTAACAGAACCTGGTCCGAGCCCCGCAAGTCACCCCTCCTTGCATTGCCCTAGGTCTCTAGTTTTCAGAAATGCACAGGTTTGGTAGGTTTCCCTAGGTGCCGGCTGAGCTAGAGGCCAAAATCTACAGGTAGGCACTTCGCAAAAAACACCTCTGTTTTCTTCCAAAAAATTGGATATGTCCACGTTGCGCTTTGGGGCGTTTCCTGTCGTGGGCGCTAGGCCTACCCACACAAGTGAGGTATCATTTTTATTGGGAGACTTGGGAGACTTGGGGGAATGCTGCGTGGAAGGAAATTTGTGGCTCCTCTCAGATTCCCGAACTTTCTGCTACAGAAATGTGAGGAACATGTGTTTTTTTAGCCAAATTTTGAGGTTTGCAAAGGATTCTGGGTAACAGAACCTGGTCCGAGCCCAGCAAGTCACCCCTCCTTGGATTCCCCTAGTTCTCTAGTTTTCAGAAATGCACAGGTTTGGTAGGTTTCCCTAGGTGCCGGCTGAGCTAGAGGCCAAAATCTACAGGTAGGCACTTCGCAAAAAACACCTCTGTTTTCTTCCAAAAATTTGGATGTGTCCACGTTGCGCTTTGGGGCATTTCCTGTCGCGGGCGCTAGGCCTACCCACACAAGTGAGGTATCATTTTTATTGGGAGACTTGGGGGAACGCTGCGTGGAAGGAAATTTGTGGCTCCTCTCAGATTCCCGAACTTTCTGCCACAGAAATGTGAGGAACATGTGTTTTTTTAGACAAATTTTGAGGTTTGCAAAGGATTCTGGGTAACAGAACCTGGTCCGAGCCCCGCAAGTCACCCCTCCTTGGATTCCCCTAGGTCTCTAGTTTTCAGAAATGCACAGGTTTGGTAGGTTTCCCTAGGTGCCGGCTGAGCTAGAGGCCAAAATCTACAGGTAGGCACTTCGCAAAAAACACCTCTGTTTTCTTCCAAAAATTTGGATGTGTCCACGTTGCGCTTTGGGGCATTTCCTGTCGCGGGCGCTAGGCCTACCCACACAAGTGAGGTATCATTTTTATTGGGAGACTTGGGGGAACGCTGCGTGGAAGGAAATTTGTGGCTCCTCTCAGATTCCCGAACTTTCTGCCACAGAAATGTGAGGAACATGTGTTTTTTTAGACAAATTTTGAGGTTTGCAAAGGATTCTGGGTAACAGAACCTGGTCCGAGCCCAGCAAGTCACCCCTCCTTGGATTCCCCTATGTCTCTAGTTTTCAGAAATGCACAGGTTTGGTAGATTTCCCTATGTGCCGGCTGAGCTAGAGGCCAAAATCTACAGGTAGGAAATTCACAAAAAACACCTGTTTTCTTCTAAAAAATTTGGATGTGTCCACGTTGCGCTTTGGGGCGTTTCCTGTCGCGGGTGCTAGGCCTAACCACACAAGTGAGGTATCATTTTTATCGGGAGACTTGGGGGAACGCTGGGTGGAAGGAAATTTGTGGCTCCTCTCAGATTCCCGAACTTTCTGCCACAGAAATGTGAGGAACATGTGTTTTTTTAGCCAAATTTTGAGGTTTGCAAAGGATTCTGGGTAACAGAACCTGGTCCGATCCCCGGAAGTCACCCCTCCTTGGATTCCCCTAGGTCTCTAGTTTTCAGAAATGCACAGGTTTGGTAGGTTTCCCTAGGTGCCGGCTGAGCTAGAGGCCAAAATCTATAGGTAGGCACTTCGCAAAAAACACCTCTGTTTTCTTCCAAAAAATTTGATATGTCCACGTTGCGCTTAGGGGCGTTTCCTGTCGTGGGCGCTAGGCCTACCCACACAAGTGAGGTATCATTTTTATTGGGAGACTTGGGAGACTTGGGGGGAACGCTGCGTGGAAGGAAATTTGTGGCTCCTCTCAGATTCCCGAACTTTCTGCCACAGAAATGTGAGGAACATGTGTTTTTTTAGCCAAATTTGAGGTTTGCAAAGGATTCTGGGTAACAGAACCTGGTCCGAGCCCCGCAAGTCACCCCTCCTTGGATTCCCCTAGGTCTCTAGTTTTCAGAAATGCACAGGTTTGGTAGGTTTCCCTAGGTGCCGGCTGAGCTAGAGGCCAAAATCTACAGGTAGGCACTTCGCAAAAACACCTCTGTTTTCTTCCAAAAATTTGGATGTGTCCACGTTGCGCTTTGGGGCATTTCCTGTCGCGGGCGCTAGGCCTACCCACACAAGTGAGGTATCATTTTTATTGGGAGACTTGGGGGAACGCTGCGTGGAAGGAAATTTGTGGCTCCTCTCAGATTCCCGAACTTTCTGCCACAGAAATGTGAGGAATATGTGTTTTTTTAGCCAAATTTTGAGGTTTGCAAAGGATTCTGGGTAACAGAACCTGGTCCGAGCCCCGCAAGTCACCCCTCCTTGGATTGCCCTAGGTCTCTAGTTTTCAGAAATGCACAGGTTTGGTAGGTTTCCCTAGGTGCCGGCTGAGCTAGAGGCCAAAATCTACAGGTAGGCACTTCGCAAAAAATACCTCTGTTTTCTTCCAAAAATTTGGATGTGTCCACGTTGCGCTTTGGGGCGTTTCCTGTCGCGGGCGCTAGGCCTACCCACACAAGTGAGGTATCATTTTTATTGGGAGACTTGGGGGAACGCTGCGTGGAAGGAAATTTGTGGCTCCTCTCAGATTCCCGAACTTTCTGTCACAGAAATGTGAGGAACATGTGTTTTTTTAGCCAAATTTTGAGGTTTGCAAAGGATTCTGGGTAACAGAACCTGGTCCGAGCCCCGCAAGTCACCCCTCCTTGGATTCCCCTAGGTCTCTAGTTTTCAGAAATGCACAGGTTTGGTAGGTTTCCCTAGGGGCCGGCTGAGCTAGAGGCCAAAATCTACAGGTAGGCACTTTGCAAAAAACACCTCTGTTTTCTTCCAAAAATGTGGATGTGTCCACGTTGCGCTTTGGGGCGTTTCCTGTCGCGGGCGCTAGGCCTACCCACACAAGTGAGGTATCATTTTTATTGGGAGACTTGGGGGAACGCTGCGTGGAAGGAAATTTGTGGCTCCTCTCAGATTCCCGAACTTTCTGCCACAGAAATGTGAGTAACATGTGTTTTTTTGCCAAATTTTGAGGTTTGCAAAGGATTCTGGGTAACAGAACCTGGTCCGAGCCCGCAAGTCACCCCTCCTTGGATTCCCCTAGGTCTCTAGTTTTCAGAAATGCACAGGTTTGGTATGTTTCCCTAGGTGCCGGCTGAGCTAGAGGCCAAAATCTACAGGTAGGCACTTCGCAAAAAAACACCTCTGTTTTCTTCCAAAAATTTGGATGTGTCCACGTTGCGCTTTGGGGCGTTTCCTGTCGCGGGCGCTAGGCCTACCCACACAAGTGAGGTATCATTTTTATTGGGAGACTTGGGGGAACGCTGCTTGGAAGGAAATTTGTGGCTCCTCTCAGATTCCCGAACTTTCTGCCACAGAAATGTGAGGAACATGTGTTTTTTTAGCCAAATTTTGAGGTTTGCAAAGGATTCTGGGGTAACAGAACCTGGTCCGAGCCCCGCAAGTCACCCCTCCTTGGATTCCCCTAGGTCTCTAGTTTTCAGAAATGCACAGGTTTGGTAGGTTTCTCTAGGTGCCGGCTGAGCTAGAGGCCAAAATCTACAGGTAGGCACTTTGCAAAAAACACCTCTGTTTTCTTCCAAAAATGTGGATGTGTCCACGTTGCGCTTTGGGGCGTTTCCTGTCGCGGGCGCTAGGCCTACCCACACAAGTGAGGTATCATTTTTATTGGGAGACTTGGGGGAACGCTGCGTGGAAGGAAATTTGTGGCTCCTCTCAGATTCCCGAACTTTCTGCCACAGAAATGTGAGGAACTTGTGTTTTTTAGCCAAATTTGAGGTTTGCAAAGGATTCTGGGTAACAGAACCTGGTCCGAGCCCCGCAAGTCACCCCTCCTTGGATTCCCCTAGGTCTCTAGTTTTCAGAAATGCACAGGTTTGGTAGGTTTCCCTAGGTGCCGGCTGAGCTAGAGGCCAAAATCTACAGGTAGGCACTTCGCAAAAAACACCTCTGTTTTCTTCCAAAAATTTGGATGTGTCCACGTTGCGCTTTGGGGGCGTTTCCTGTCGCGGGCGCTAGGCCTACCCACACAAGTGAGGTATCATTTTTATTGGGAGACTTGGGGGAACGCTGCGTGGAAGGAAATTTGTGGCTCCTCTCAGATTCCCGAACTTTCTGCCACAGAAATATGAGGAACATGTGTTTTTTTAGCCAAATTTTGAGGTTTGCAAAGGATTCTGGGTAACAGAACCTGGTCCGAGCCCCGCAAGTCACCCCTCCTTGGATTCCCCTAGGTCTCTAGTTTTCAGAAATGCACAGGTTTGGTAGGTTTCCCTAGGTGCCGGCTGAGCTAGAGGCCAAAATCTACAGGTAGGCACTTTGCAAAAAACACCTCTGTTTTCTTCCAAAAATGTGGATGTGTCCACGTTGCGCTTTGGGGCGTTTGCTGTCGCGGGCGCTAGGCCTACCCACACAAGTGAGGTATCATTTTTATTGGGAGACTTGGGGGAACGCTGCGTGGAAGGAAATTTGTGGCTCCTCTCAGATTCCCGAACTTTCTGCCACAGAAATGTGAGGAACATGTGTTTTTTTAGCCAAATTTTGAGGTTTACAAAGGATTCTGGGTAACAGAACCTGGTCCGAGCCCCGCATGTCACCCCTCCTTGGATTGCCCTAGGTCTCTAGTTTTCAGAAATGCACAGGTTTGGTAGGTTTCCCTAGGTGCCGGCTGAGCTAGAGGCCAAAATCTACAGGTAGGCACTTCGCTAAAAACACCTCTGTTTTCTTCCAAATATTTGGATGTGTCCACGTTGCGCTTTGGGGTGTTTCCTGTCGCAAGAGGTAGGCGTACCCACACAAGTGAGGTATCATTTTTATCGGGAGACTTGGTGGAACGCTGGGTGGAAGGAAATTTGTGGCTCCTCTCAGATTCCCGAACTTTCTGCCACAGAAATGTGAGGAACATGTGTTTTTTAGCCAAATTTTGAGGTTTGCAAAGGATTCTGGGTAACAGAACCTGGTCCGAGCCCCGCAACTCACCCCTCCTTGGATTTCCCTAGGTCTCTAGTTTTCAGAAATGCACAGGTTTGGTAGGTTTCCCTAGGTGCCGGCTGAGCTAGAGGCCAAAATCTACAGGTAGGCACTTCGCAAAAAACACCTCTGTTTTCTTCCAAAAATTTGGATGTGTCCACGTAGTGCTTTGGGGCGTTTCCTGTCGCGGGCGCTAGGCCTACCCACACAAGTGAGGTATCATTTTTATCGGGAGACTTGGGGGAACGCTGGGTGGAAGGAAATTTGTGGCTCCTCTCAGATTCCCGAACTTTCTGCCACAGAAATGTGAGGAACATGTGTTTTTTTAGCCAAATTTTGAGGTTTGCAAAGGATTCTGGGTAACAGAACCTGGTCCGATCCCCGGAAGTCACCCCTCCTTGGATTCCCCTATGTCTCTAGTTTTCAGAAATGCACAGGTTTGGTAGGTTTCCCTAGGTGCCGGCTGAGCTAGAGGCCAAAATCTACAGGTAGGCACTTCGCAAAAAACACCTCTGTTTTCTTCCAAAAAATTGGATATGTCCACGTTGCGCTTTGGGGCGTTTCCTGTCGTGGGCGCTAGGCCTACCCACACAAGTGAGGTATCATTTTTTATAGGGAGACTTGGGAGACTTGGGGGAACGCTGCGTGGAAGGAAATTTGTGGCTCCTCTCAGATTCCCGAACTTTCTGCCACAGAAATGTGAGGAACATGTGTTTTTTTAGCCAAATTTTGAGGTTTGCAAAGGATTCTGGGTAACAGAACCTGGTCCGAGCCCCGCAAGTCACCCCTCCTTGGATTCCCCTAGGTCTCTAGTTTTCAGAAATGCACAGGTTTGGTAGGTTTCCCTAGATGCCGGCTGAGCTAGAGGCCAAAATCTACAGGTAGGCACTTCGCAAAAAACACCTCTGTTTTCTTCCAAAAATTTGGATGTGTCCACGTTGCGCTTTGGGGCGTTTCCTGTCGTGGGCGCTAGGCCTACCCACACAAGTGAGGTATAATTTTTATTGGGAGACTTGGGGGAACGCTGCGTGGAAGGAAATTTGTGGCTCCTCTCAGATTCCCGAACTTTCTGCCACAGAAATGTGAGGAACATGTGTTTTTTTTAGCCAAATTTTGAGGTTTGCAAAGGATTCTGGGTAACAGAACCTGGTCCGAGCCCCGCAAGTCACCCCTCCTTGGATTGCCCTAGGTCTCTAGTTTTCAGAAATGCACAGGTTTGGTAGGTTTCCCTAGGTGCCGGCTGAGCTAGAGGCCATAATCCACAGGTTGGCACTTCGCTAAAAACACCTCTGTTTTCTTGCAAAAATTTGGATGTGTCCACGTTGCGCTTTGGGGTGTTTCCTGTCGCAGGAGCTAGGCGTACCCACACAAGTGAGGTATCATTTTTATCGGGAGACTTGGGGGAACGCTGGGTGGAAGGAAATTTGTGGCTCCTCTCAGATTCCTGAACTTTCTGCCACAGAAATATGAGTAACATGTGTTTTTTTAGCCAAATTTTGAGGTTTGCAAAGGATTCTGGGTAACAGAACCTGGTCCGAGCCCCGCAAGTCACCCCTCCTTGGATTCCCCTAGGTCTCTAGTTTTCAGAAATGCACAGGTTTGGTAGGTTTCCCTAGGTGACGGCTGAGCTAGAGGCCAAAATCTACAGGTAGGCACTTCGCAAAAAACACCTCTGTTTTCTTCCAAAAATTTGGATGTGTCCACTTTGCGCTTGGGGCGTTTCCTGTCGCGGGCACTAGGCCTACCCACACAAGTGAGGTATCATTTTTATTGGGAGACTTGGGGGAACGCTGCGTGGAAGGAAATTTGTGGCTCCTCTCAGATTCCCGAACTTTCTGCCACAGAAATGTGAGGAACATGTGTTTTTTTAGCCAAATTTTGAGGTTTGCAAAGGATTCTGGGTAACAGAACCTGGTCCGAGCCCCGCAAGTCACCCCTCCTTGGATTCCCCTAGGTCTCTAGTTTTCAGAAATGCACAGGTTTGGTAGGTTTCCCTAGGTGCCGGCTGAGCTAGAGGCCAAAATCTACAGGTAGGCACTTTGCAAAAAACACCTCTGTTTTCTTCCAAAAATGTGGATGTGTCCACGTTGCGCTTTGGGGCGTTTCCTGTCGCGGGCGCTAGGCCTACCCCACACAAGTGAGGTATCATTTTTATTGGGAGACTTGGGGGAACGCTGCGTGGAAGGAAATTTGTGGCTCCTCTCAGATTCCCGAACTTTCTGCCACAGAAATGTGAGGAACATGTGTTTTTTTAGCCAAATTTTGAGGTTTGCAAAGGATTCTGGGTAACAGAACCTGGTCCGAGCCCCGCAAGTCACCCCTCCTTGCATTGCCCTAGGTCTCTAGTTTTCAGAAATGCACAGGTTTGGTAGGTTTCCCTAGGTGCCGGCTGAGCTAGAGGCCAAAATCTACAGGTAGGCACTTCGCAAAAAACACCTCTGTTTTCTTCCAAAAAATTGGATATGTCCACGTTGCGCTTTGGGGCGTTTCCTGTCGTGGGCGCTAGGCCTACCCACACAAGTGAGGTATCATTTTTATTGGGAGACTTGGGAGACTTGGGGGAATGCTGCGTGGAAGGAAATTTGTGGCTCCTCTCAGATTCCCGAACTTTCTGCTACAGAAATGTGAGGAACATGTGTTTTTTTAGCCAAATTTTGAGGTTTGCAAAGGATTCTGGGTAACAGAACCTGGTCCGAGCCCAGCAAGTCACCCCTCCTTGGATTCCCCTAGTTCTCTAGTTTTCAGAAATGCACAGGTTTGGTAGGTTTCCCTAGGTGCCGGCTGAGCTAGAGGCCAAAATCTACAGGTAGGCACTTCGCAAAAAACACCTCTGTTTTCTTCCAAAAATGTGGATGTGTCCACGTTGCGCTTTGGGGCGTTTCCTGTCGCGGGCGCTAGGCCTACCCACACAAGTGAGGTATCATTTTTATTGGGAGACTTGGGGGAACGCTGCGTGGAAGGAAATTTGTGGCTCCTCTCAGATTCCCGAACTTTCTGCCACAGAAATGTGAGGAACTTGTGTTTTTTTAGCCAAATTTTGAGGTTTGCAAAGGATTCTGGGTAACAGAACCTGGTCCGAGCCCCGCAAGTCACCC
Organism: Pleurodeles waltl; assembly: GCF_031143425.1. Taxonomy (NCBI): domain Eukaryota; kingdom Metazoa; phylum Chordata; class Amphibia; order Caudata; family Salamandridae; genus Pleurodeles; species Pleurodeles waltl. The sequence continues at coordinate 1,035,021,987 of NC_090448.1, read as the reverse complement.
CTCCTTGGATTCCCCTAGGTCTCTAGTTTTCAGAAATGCACAGGTTTGGTAGGTTTCCCTAGGTGCCGGCTGAGCTAGAGGCCAAAATCTACAGGTAGGCACTTCGCAAAAAACACCTCTGTTTTCTTCCAAAAATTTGGATGTGTCCACGTTGCGCTTTGGGGCGTTTCCTGTCGCGGGCGCTAGGCCTACCCACACAAGTGAGGTATCATTTTTATTGGGAGACTTGGGGGAACGCTGCGTGGAAGGAAATTTGTGGCTCCTCTCAGATTCCCGAACTTTCTGCCACAGAAATATGAGGAACATGTGTTTTTTTAGCCAAATTTTGAGGTTTGCAAAGGATTCTGGGTAACAGAACCTGGTCCGAGCCCCGCAAGTCACCCCTCCTTGGATTCCCCTAGGTCTCTAGTTTTCAGAAATGCACAGGTTTGGTAGGTTTCCCTAGGTGCCGGCTGAGCTAGAGGCCAAAATCTACAGGTAGGCACTTTGCAAAAAACACCTCTGTTTTCTTCCAAAAATGTGGATGTGTCCACGTTGCGCTTTGGGGCGTTTGCTGTCGCGGGCGCTAGGCCTACCCACACAAGTGAGGTATCATTTTTATTGGGAGACTTGGGGGAACGCTGCGTGGAAGGAAATTTGTGGCTCCTCTCAGATTCCCGAACTTTCTGCCACAGAAATGTGAGGAACATGTGTTTTTTTAGCCAAATTTTGAGGTTTACAAAGGATTCTGGGTAACAGAACCTGGTCCGAGCCCCGCATGTCACCCCTCCTTGGATTGCCCTAGGTCTCTAGTTTTCAGAAATGCACAGGTTTGGTAGGTTTCCCTAGGTGCCGGCTGAGCTAGAGGCCAAAATCTACAGGTAGGCACTTCGCTAAAAACACCTCTGTTTTCTTCCAAATATTTGGATGTGTCCACGTTGCGCTTTGGGGTGTTTCCTGTCGCAAGAGGTAGGCGTACCCACACAAGTGAGGTATCATTTTTATCGGGAGACTTGGTGGAACGCTGGGTGGAAGGAAATTTGTGGCTCCTCTCAGATTCCCGAACTTTCTGCCACAGAAATGTGAGGAACATGTGTTTTTTAGCCAAATTTTGAGGTTTGCAAAGGATTCTGGGTAACAGAACCTGGTCCGAGCCCCGCAACTCACCCCTCCTTGGATTTCCCTAGGTCTCTAGTTTTCAGAAATGCACAGGTTTGGTAGGTTTCCCTAGGTGCCGGCTGAGCTAGAGGCCAAAATCTACAGGTAGGCACTTCGCAAAAAACACCTCTGTTTTCTTACAAAAATTTGGATGTGTCCACGTAGTGCTTTGGGGCGTTTCCTGTCGCGGGCGCTAGGCCTACCCACACAAGTGAGGTATCATTTTTATCGGGAGACTTGGGGGAACGCTGGGTGGAAGGAAATTTGTGGCTCCTCTCAGATTCCCGAACTTTCTGCCACAGAAATGTGAGGAACATGTGTTTTTTTAGCCAAATTTTGAGGTTTGCAAAGGATTCTGGGTAACAGAACCTGGTCCGAGCCCCGCAAGTCACCCCTCCTTGGATTCCCCTAGGTCTCTAGTTTTCAGAAATGCACAGGTTTGGTAGGTTTCCCTAGGTGCCGGCTGAGCTAGAGGCCAAAATCTACAGGTAGGCACTTCGCAAAAAACACCTCTGTTTTCTTCCAAAAAATTGGATATGTCCACGTTGCGCTTTGGGGCGTTTCCTGTCGTGGGCGCTAGGCCTACCCACACAAGTGAGGTATCATTTTTATAGGGAGACTTGGGAGACTTGGGGGAACGCTGCGTGGAAGGAAATTTGTGGCTCCTCTCAGATTCCCGAACTTTCTGCCACAGAAATGTGAGGAACATGTGTTTTTTTAGCCAAATTTTGAGGTTTGCAAAGGATTCTGGGTAACAGAACCTGGTCCGAGCCCCGCAAGTCACCCCTCCTTGGATTCCCCTAGGTCTCTAGTTTTCAGAAATGCACAGGTTTGGTAGGTTTCCCTAGATGCCGGCTGAGCTAGAGGCCAAAATCTACAGGTAGGCACTTCGCAAAAAACACCTCTGTTTTCTTCCAAAAATTTGGATGTGTCCACGTTGCGCTTTGGGGCGTTTCCTGTCGTGGGCGCTAGGCCTACCCACACAAGTGAGGTATAATTTTTATTGGGAGACTTGGGGGAACGCTGCGTGGAAGGAAATTTGTGGCTCCTCTCAGATTCCCGAACTTTCTGCCACAGAAATGTGAGGAACATGTGTTTTTTTAGCCAAATTTTGAGGTTTGCAAAGGATTCTGGGTAACAGAACCTGGTCCGAGCCCCGCAAGTCACCCCTCCTTGGATTGCCCTAGGTCTCTAGTTTTCAGAAATGCACAGGTTTGGTAGGTTTCCCTAGGTGCCGGCTGAGCTAGAGGCCATAATCCACAGGTTGGCACTTCGCTAAAAACACCTCTGTTTTCTTGCAAAAATTTGGATGTGTCCACGTTGCGCTTTGGGGTGTTTCCTGTCGCAGGAGCTAGGCGTACCCACACAAGTGAGGTATCATTTTTATCGGGAGACTTGGGGGGAACGCTGGGTGGAAGGAAATTTGTGGCTCCTCTCAGATTCCTGAACTTTCTGCCACAGAAATATGAGTAACATGTGTTTTTTTAGCCAAATTTTGAGGTTTGCAAAGGATTCTGGGTAACAGAACCTGGTCCGAGCCCCGCAAGTCACCCCTCCTTGGATTCCCCTAGGTCTCTAGTTTTCAGAAATGCACAGGTTTGGTAGGTTTCCCTAGGTGACGGCTGAGCTAGAGGCCAAAATCTACAGGTAGGCACTTCGCAAAAAACACCTCTGTTTTCTTCCAAAAATTTGGATGTGTCCACTTTGCGCTTTGGGGCGTTTCCTGTCGCGGGCACTAGGCCTACCCACACAAGTGAGGTATCATTTTTATTGGGAGACTTGGGGGAACGCTGCGTGGAAGGAAATTTGTGGCTCCTCTCAGATTCCCGAACTTTCTGCCACAGAAATGTGAGGAACATGTGTTTTTTTAGCCAAATTTTGAGGTTTGCAAAGGATTCTGGGTAACAGAACCTGGTCCGAGCCCCGCAAGTCACCCCTCCTTGGATTCCCCTAGGTCTCTAGTTTTCAGAAATGCACAGGTTTGGTAGGTTTCCCTAGGTGCCGGCTGAGCTAGAGGCCAAAATCTACAGGTAGGCACTTTGCAAAAAACACCTCTGTTTTCTTCCAAAAATGTGGATGTGTCCACGTTGCGCTTTGGGGCGTTTCCTGTCGCGGGCGCTAGGCCTACCCACACAAGTGAGGTATCATTTTTATTGGGAGACTTGGGGGAACGCTGCGTGGAAGGAAATTTGTGGCTCCTCTCAGATTCCCGAACTTTCTGCCACAGAAATGTGAGGAACATGTGTTTTTTTAGCCAAATTTTGAGGTTTGCAAAGGATTCTGGGTAACAGAACCTGGTCCGAGCCCCGCAAGTCACCCCTCCTTGCATTGCCCTAGGTCTCTAGTTTTCAGAAATGCACAGGTTTGGTAGGTTTCCCTAGGTGCCGGCTGAGCTAGAGGCCAAAATCTACAGGTAGGCACTTCGCAAAAAACACCTCTGTTTTCTTCCAAAAAATTGGATATGTCCACGTTGCGCTTTGGGGCGTTTCCTGTCGTGGGCGCTAGGCCTACCCACACAAGTGAGGTATCATTTTTATTGGGAGACTTGGGAGACTTGGGGGAATGCTGCGTGGAAGGAAATTTGTGGCTCCTCTCAGATTCCCGAACTTTCTGCTACAGAAATGTGAGGAACATGTGTTTTTTTAGCCAAATTTTGAGGTTTGCAAAGGATTCTGGGTAACAGAACCTGGTCCGAGCCCAGCAAGTCACCCCTCCTTGGATTCCCCTAGTTCTCTAGTTTTCAGAAATGCACAGGTTTGGTAGGTTTCCCTAGGTGCCGGCTGAGCTAGAGGCCAAAATCTACAGGTAGGCACTTCGCAAAAAACACCTCTGTTTTCTTCCAAAAATGTGGATGTGTCCACGTTGCGCTTTGGGGCGTTTCCTGTCGCGGGAGCTAGGCCTACCCACACAAGTGAGGAATCATTTTTATTGGGAGACTTGGGGGAACGCTGCGTGGAAGGAAATTTGTGGCTCCTCTCAGATTCCCGAACTTTCTGCCACAGAAATGTGAGGAACATGTGTTTTTTTTAGCCAAATTTAGAGGTTTGCAAAGGATTCTGGGTAACAGAACCTGGTCCGAGCCCCGCAAGTCACCCCTCCTTGCATTGCCCTAGGTCTCTAGTTTTCAGAAATGCACAGGTTTGGTAGGTTTCCCTAGGTGCCTGCTGAGCTAGAGGCCAAAATCTACAGGTAGGCACTTCGCTAAAAACACCTCTGTTTTCTTCCAAATATTTGGATGTGTCCACGTTGCGCTTTGGGGTGTTTCCTGTCGCAAGAGCTAGGCGTACCCACACAAGTGAGGTATCATTTTTATCTGGAGACTTGGGGGAATGCTGGTTGGAAGGAAATTTGTGGCTCCTCTCAGATTCCCGAACTTTCTGCCACAGAAATTTGAGGAACATGTGTTTTTTAGCCAAATTTTGAGGTTTGCAAAGGATTCTGGGTAACAGAACCTGGTCCGAGCCCCGCAACTCACCCCTCCTTGGATTTCCCTAGGTCTCTAGTTTTCAGAAATGCACAGGTTTGGTAGGTTTCCCTAGGTGCCGGCTGAGCTAGAGGCCAAAATCTACAGGTAGGCACTTCGCAAAAAACACCTCTGTTTTCTTCCAAAAATTTGGATGTGTCCACGTAGTGCTTTGGGGCGTTTCCTGTCGCGGGCGCTAGGCCTACCCACACAAGTGAGGTATCATTTTTATCGGGAGACTTCGGGGAACGCTGGGTGGAAGGAAATTTGTGGCTCCTCTCAGATTCCCGAACTTTCTGCCACAGAAATGTGAGGAACATGTGTTTTTTTAGCCAAATTTTGAGGTTTGCAAAGGATTCTGGGTAACAGAACCTGGTCCGAGCCCAGCAAGTCACCCCTCCTTGGATTCCCCTATGTCTCTAGTTTTCAGAAATGCACAGGTTTGGTAGATTTCCCTATGTGCCGGCTGAGCTAGAGGCCAAAATCTACAGGTAGGAAATTCACAAAAAACACCTGTTTTCTTCTAAAAAATTTGGATGTGTCCACGTTGCGCTTTGGGGCGTTTCCTGTCGCGGGTGCTAGGCCTAACCACACAAGTGAGGTATCATTTTTATCGGGAGACTTGGGGAAATGCTGGGTGGAAGGAAATTTGTGGCTCCTCTCAGATTCCCGAACTTTCTGCCACAGAAATGTGAGGAACATGTGTTTTTTTAGCCAAATTTTGAGGTTTGCAAAGGATTCTGGGTAACAGAACCTGGTCCGATCCCCGGAAGTCACCCCTCCTTGGATTCCCCTAGGTCTCTAGTTTTCAGAAATGCACAGGTTTGGTAGGTTTCCCTAGGTGCCGGCTGAGCTAGAGGCCAAAATCTACAGGTAGGCACTTCGCAAAAAACACCTCTGTTTTCTTCCAAAAAATTTGATATGTCCACTTTGCGCTTAGGGGCGTTTCCTGTCGTGGGCGCTAGGCCTACCCACACAAGTGAGGTATCATTTTTATTGGGAGACTTGGGAGACTTGGGGGAACGCTGCGTGGAAGGAAATTTGTGGCTCCTCTCAGATTCCCGAACTTTCTGCCACAGAAATGTGAGGAACATGTGTTTTTTTAGCCAAATTTTGAGGTTTGCAAAGGATTCTGGGTAACAGAACCTGGTCCGAGCCACGCAAGTCACCCCTCCTTGGATTCCCCTAGGTCTCTAGTTTTCAGAAATGCACAGGTTTGGTAGGTTTCCCTAGGTGCCGGCTGAGCTAGAGGCCAAAATCTACAGGTAGGCACTTCGCAAAAAACACCTCTGTTTTCTTCCAAAAATTTGGATGTGTCCACGTTGCGCTTTGGGGCATTTCCTGTCGCGGGCGCTAGGCCTACCCACACAAGTGAGGTATCATTTTTATTGGGAGACTTGGGGGAACGCTGCGTGGAAGGAAATTTGTGGCTCCTCTCAGATTCCCGAACTTTCTGCCACAGAAATGTGAGGAATATGTGTTTTTTTAGCCAAATTTTGAGGTTTGCAAAGGATTCTGGGTAACAGAACCTGGTCCGAGCCCCGCAAGTCACCCCTCCTTGGATTGCCCTAGGTCTCTAGTTTTCAGAAATGCACAGGTTTGGTAGGTTTCCCTAGGTGCCGGCTGAGCTAGAGGCCAAAATCTACAGGTTGGCACTTCGCTAAAAACACCTCTGTTTTCTTCCAAAAATTTGGATGTGTCCACGTTGCGCTTTGGGGTGTTTCCTGTCGCAGGAGCTAGGCGTACCCACACAAGTGAGGTATCATTTTTATCGGGAGACTTGGGGGAACGCTGGGTGGAAGGAAATTTGTGGCTCCTCTCAGATTCCCAAACTTTCTGCCACAGAAATGTGAGGAACATGTGTTTTTTTAGCCAAATTTTGAGGTTTGCAAAGGATTCTGGGTAACAGAACCTGGTCGGAGCCCAGCAAGTCACCCCTCCTTGGATTCCCCTATGTCTCTAGTTTTCAGAAATGCACAGGTTTGGTAGGTTTCCCTAGGTGCCGGCTGAGCTAGAGGCCAAAATCTACAGGTAGGCACTTCGCAAAAAACACCTCTGTTTTCTTCCAAAAAATTGGATATGTCCACGTTGCGCTTTGGGGCGTTTCCTGTCGTGGGCGCTAGGCCTACCCACACAAGTGAGGTATCATTTTTATTGGGAGACTTGGGAGACTTGGGGGAATGCTGCGTGGAAGGAAATTTGTGGCTCCTCTCAGATTCCCGAACTTTCTGCCACAGAAATGTGAGGAACATGTGTTTTTTTAGCCAAATTTTGAGGTTTGCAAAGGATTCTGGGTAACAGAACCTGGTCCGAGCCCCGCAAGTCACCCCTCCTTGGATTCCCCTAGGTCTCTAATTTTCAGAAATGCACAGGTTTGGTAGGTTTCCCTGGGTGCCGGCTGAGCTAGAGGCCAAAATCTACAGGTAGGCACTTCGCTAAAAACACCTCTGTTTTCTTCCAAAAATGTGGATGTGTCCACGTTGCGCTTTCGGGCGTTTCCTGTCGCGGGCGCTAGGCCTACCCACACAAGTGAGGTATCATTTTTATTGGGAGACTTGGGGGAACGCTGGGTGGAAGGAAATTTGTGGCTCCTCTCAGATTCCCGAACTTTCTGCCACAGAAATGTGAGTAACATGTGTTTTTTTAGCCAAATTTTGAGGTTTGCAAAGGATTCTGGGTAACAGAACCTGGTCCGAGCCTGCAAGTCACCCCTCCTTGGATTCCCCTAGGTCTCTAGTTTTCAGAAATGCACAGGTTTGGTAGGTTTCCCTAGGGGCCGGCTGAGCTAGAGGCCAAAATCTACAGGTAGGCACTTCGCTAAAAACACCTCTGTTTTCTTACAAAAATGTGGATGTGTCCACGTTGCGCTTTGGGGCGTTTCCTGTCGTGGGCGCTAGGCGTACCCACACAAGTGAGGTATCATTTTTATCGGGAGACGTGGGGGAACGCTGGGTGGAAGGAAATTTGTGCCTCCTCTCAGATTCCCGAACTTTCTGCCACAGAAATGTGAGGAACATGTGTTTTTTTAGCCAAATTTTGAGGTTTGCAAAGGATTCTGGGTAACAGAACCTGGTCCGAGCCCCGCAAGTCACCCCTCCTTGGATTTCCCTAGGTCTCTAGTTTTCAGAAATGCACAGGTTTGGTAGGTTTCCCTAGGTGCCGGCTGAGCTAGAGGCCAAAATCTACAGGTAGGCACTTCGCAAAAAACACCTCTGTTTTCTTCCAAAAAATTGGATATGTCCACGTTGCGCTTTGGGGCGTTTCCTGTCGTGGGCGCTAGGCCTACCCACACAAGTGAGGTATCATTTTTATTGGGAGACTTGGGGGAACGCTGCGTGGAAGGAAATTTGTGGCTCCTCTCAGATTCCCGAACTTTCTGCCACAGAAATGTGAGGAACATGTGTTTTTTTAGCCAAATTTTGAGGTTTGCAAAGGATTCTGGGTAACAGAACCTGGTCCGAGCCCCGCAAGTCACCCCTCCTTGGATTGCCCTAGGTCTCTAGTTTTCAGAAACGCACAGGTTTGGTAGGTTTCCCTGGGTGCCGGCTGAGCTAGAGGCCAAAATCTACAGGTAGGCACTTCGCTAAAAACACCTCTGTTTTCTTCCAAAAATTTGGATATGTCCACGTTGCGCTTTGGGGTGTTTCCTGTCGTGGGAGATAGGCCTACCCACACAAGTGAGGTATCATTTTTATCGGGAGACTTGGGGGAACGCTGGGTGGAAGGAAATTTGTGCCTCCTCTCAGATTCCCGAACTTTCTGCCACAGAAATGTGAGGAACATGTGTTTTTTTAGCCAAATTTTGAGGTTTGCAAAGGATTCTGGGTAACAGAACCTGGTCCAAGCCCCGCAAGTCACCCCTCCTTGGATTTCCCTAGGTCTCTAGTTTTCAGAAATGCACAGGTTTGGTAGGTTTCCCTAGGTGCCGGCTGAGCTAGAGGCCAAAATCTACAGGTAGGCACTTCGCAAAAAACACCTCTGTTTTCTTCCAAAAATTTGGATGTGTCCACGTTGCGCTTTGGGGCGCTTCCTGTCGCGGGCGCTAGGCCTACCCACACAAGTGAGGTATCATTTTTATTGGGAGACTTGGGGGAACGCTGCGTGGAAGGAAATTTGTGGCTCCTCTCAGATTCCCAAACTTTCTGCCACAGAAATGTGAGGAATATGTGTTTTTTTAGCCAAATTTTGAGGTTTGCAAAGGATTCTGGGTAACAGAACCTGGTCCGAGCCCCGCAAGTCACCCCTCCTTGGATTGCCCTAGGTCTCTAGTTTTCAGAAATGCACAGGTTTGGTAGGTTTCCCTAGGTGCCGGCTGAGCTAGAGGCCAAAATCTACAGGTAGGCACTTCGCAAAAAACACCTCTGTTTTCTTCCAAAAATTTGGATGTGTCCACGTTGTGCTTTGGGGCCTTTCCTGTCGCGGGCGCTAGGCCTACCCACACAAGTGAGGTATCATTTTTATTGGGAGACTTGGGGGAACGCTGCGTGGAAGGAAATTTGTGGCTCCTCTCAGATTCCCGAACTTTCTGCCACAGAAATGTGAGGAACATGTGTTTTTTTAGACAAATTTTGAGGTTTGCAAAGGATTCTGGGTAACAGAACCTGGTCCGAGCCCAGCAAGTCACCCCTCCTTGGATTCCCCTATGTCTCTAGTTTTCAGAAATGCACAGGTTTGGTAGATTTCCCTATGTGCCGGCTGAGCTAGAGGCCAAAATCTACAGGTAGGAAATTCACAAAAAACACCTGTTTTCTTCTAAAAAATTTGGATGTGTCCACGTTGCGCTTTGGGGCGTTTCCTGTCGCGGGTGCTAGGCCTAACCACACAAGTGAGGTATCATTTTTATCGGGAGACTTGGGGGAACGCTGGGTGGAAGGAAATTTGTGGCTCCTCTCAGATTCCCGAACTTTCTGCCACAGAAATGTGAGGAACATGTGTTTTTTTAGCCAAATTTTGAGGTTTGCAAAGGATTCTGGGTAACAGAACCTGGTCCGATCCCCGGAAGTCACCCCTCCTTGGATTCCCCTAGGTCTCTAGTTTTCAGAAATGCACAGGTTTGGTAGGTTTCCCTAGGTGCCGGCTGAGCTAGAGGTCAAAATCTACAGGTAGGCACTTCGCAAAAAACACCTCTGTTTTCTTCCAAAAATTTGGATGTGTCCACGTTGCGCTTTGGGGCATTTCCTGTCGCGGGCGCTAGGCCTACCCACACAAGTGAGGTATCATTTTTATTGGGAGACTTGGGGGAACGCTGCGTGGAAGGAAATTTGTGGCTCCTCTCAGATTCCCGAACTTTCTGCCACAGAAATGTGAGGAACATGTGTTTTTTTAGACAAATTTTGAGGTTTGCAAAGGATTCTGGGTAACAGAACCTGGTCCGAGCCCCGCAAGTCACCCCTCCTTGGATTCCCCTAGGTCTCTAGTTTTCAGAAATGCACAGGTTTGGTAGGTTTCCCTATGTGCCGGCTGAGCTAGAGGCCAAAATCTACAGGTAGGCACTTCGCAAAAAACACCTCTGTTTTCTTCCAAAAATTTGGATGTGTCCACGTTGCGCTTTGGGGCATTTCCTGTCGCGGGCGCTAGGCCTACCCACACAAGTGAGGTATCATTTTTATTGGGAGACTTGGGGGAACGCTGCGTGGAAGGAAATTTGTGGCTCCTCTCAGATTCCCGAACTTTCTGCCACAGAAATGTGAGGAACATGTGTTTTTTTAGACAAATTTTGAGGTTTGCAAAGGATTCTGGGTAACAGAACCTGGTCCGAGCCCAGCAAGTCACCCCTCCTTGGATTCCCCTATGTCTCTAGTTTTCAGAAATGCACAGGTTTGGTAGATTTCCCTATGTGCCGGCTGAGCTAGAGGCCAAAATCTACAGGTAGGAAATTCACAAAAAACACCTGTTTTCTTCTAAAAAATTTGGATGTGTCCACGTTGCGCTTTGGGGCGTTTCCTGTCGCGGGTGCTAGGCCTAACCACACAAGTGAGGTATCATTTTTATCGGGAGACTTGGGGGAACGCTGGGTGGAAGGAAATTTGTGGCTCCTCTCAGATTCCCGAACTTTCTGCCACAGAAATGTGAGGAACATGTGTTTTTTTAGCCAAATTTTGAGGTTTGCAAAGGATTCTGGGTAACAGAACCTGGTCCGATCCCCGGAAGTCACCCCTCCTTGGATTCCCCTAGGTCTCTAGTTTTCAGAAATGCACAGGTTTGGTAGGTTTCCCTAGGTGCCGGCTGAGCTAGAGGCCAAAATCTATAGGTAGGCACTTCGCAAAAAACACCTCTGTTTTCTTCCAAAAAATTTGATATGTCCACGTTGCGCTTAGGGGCGTTTCCTGTCGTGGGCGCTAGGCCTACCCACACAAGTGAGGTATCATTTTTATTGGGAGACTTGGGAGACTTGGGGGAACGCTGCGTGGAAGGAAATTTGTGGCTCCTCTCAGATTCCCGAACTTTCTGCCACAGAAATGTGAGGAACATGTGTTTTTTTAGCCAAATTTTGAGGTTTGCAAAGGATTCTGGGTAACAGAACCTGGTCCGAGCCCCGCAAGTCACCCCTCCTTGGATTCCCCTAGGTCTCTAGTTTTCAGAAATGCACAGGTTTGGTAGGTTTCCCTAGGTGCCGGCTGAGCTAGAGGCCAAAATCTACAGGTAGGCACTTCGCAAAAAACACCTCTGTTTTCTTCCAAAAATTTGGATGTGTCCACGTTGCGCTTTGGGGCATTTCCTGTCGCGGGCGCTAGGCCTACCCACACAAGTGAGGTATCATTTTTATTGGGAGACTTGGGGGAATGCTGCGTGGAAGGAAATTTGTGGCTCCTCTCAGATTCCCGAACTTTCTGCCACAGAAATGTGAGGAATATGTGTTTTTTTAGCCAAATTTTGAGGTTTGCAAAGGATTCTGGGTAACAGAACCTGGTCCGAGCCCCGCAAGTCACCCCTCCTTGGATTGCCCTAGGTCTCTAGTTTTCAGAAATGCACAGGTTTGGTAGGTTTCCCTAGGTGCCGGCTGAGCTAGAGGCCAAAATCCACAGGTTGGCACTTCGCTAAAAACACCTCTGTTTTCTTCCAAAAATGTGGATGTGTCCACGTTGTGCTTTGGGGTGTTTCCTGTCGCAGGAGCTAGGCGTACCCACACAAGTGAGGTATCATTTTTATCGGGAGACTTGGGGGAACGCTGGGTGGAAGGAAATTTGTGGCTCCTCTCAGATTCCCGAACTTTCTGCCACAGAAATTTGAGGAACATGTGTTTTTTTAGCCAAATTTTGAGGTTTGCAGAGGATTCTGGGTAACAGAACCTGGTCCGAGCCCCGCAAGTCACCCCTCCTTGGATTTCCCTTGGTCTCTAGTTTTCAGAAATGCACAGGTTTGGTAGGTTTCCCTAGGTGCCGGCTGAGCTAGAGGCCAAAATCTACAGGTAGGCACTTCGCAAAAAACACCTCTGTTTTCTTCCAAAAATTTGGATGTGTCCACGTAGTGCTTTGGGGCGTTTCCTGTCGCGGGCGCTAGGCCTACCCACACAAGTGAGGTATCATTTTTATCGGGAGACTTGGGGGAACGCTGGGTGGAAGGAAATTTGTGGCTCCTCTCAGATTCCCAAACTTTCTGCCACAGAAATGTGAGGAACATGTGTTTTTTTAGCCAAATTTTGAGGTTTGCAAAGGATTCTGGGTAACAGAACCTGGTCGGAGCCCAGCAAGTCACCCCTCCTTGGATTCCCCTATGTCTCTAGTTTTCAGAAATGCACAGGTTTGGTAGGTTTCCCTAGGTGCCGGCTGAGCTAGAGGCCAAAATCTACAGGTAGGCACTTCGCAAAAAACACCTCTGTTTTCTTCCAAAAAATTGGATATGTCCACGTTGCGCTTTGGGGCGTTTCCTGTCGTGGGCGCTAGGCCTACCCACACAAGTGAGGTATCATTTTTATTGGGAGACTTGGGGGAACGCTGCGTGGAAGGAAATTTGTGGCTCCTCTCAGATTCCCGAACTTTCTGCCACAGAAATGTGAGGAACATGTGTTTTTTTAGCCAAATTTTGAGGTTTGCAAAGGATTCTGGGTAACAGAACCTGGTCCGAGCCCCGCAAGTCACCCCTCCTTGGATTCCCCTAGGTCTCTAATTTTCAGAAATGCACAGGTTTGGTAGGTTTCCCTGGGTGCCGGCTGAGCTAGAGGCCAAAATCTACAGGTAGGCACTTCGCTAAAAACACCTCTGTTTTCTTCCAAAAATGTGGATGTGTCCACGTTGCGCTTTGGGGCGTTTCCTGTCGCGGGCGCTAGGCCTACCCACACAAGTGAGGTATCATTTTTATTGGGAGACTTGGGGGAACGCTGGGTGGAAGGAAATTTGTGGCTCCTCTCAGATTCCCGAACTTTCTGCCACAGAAATGTGAGGAACATGTGTTTTTTTAGCCAAATTTTGAGGTTTGCAAAGGATTCTGGGTAACAGAACCTGGTCCGAGCCCCGCAAGTCACCCCTCCTTGGATTCACCTAGGTCTCTAGTTTTCAGAAATGCACAGGTTTGGTAGGTTTCCCTAGGGGCCGGCTGAGCTAGAGGCCAAAATCTACAGGTAGGCACTTCGCTAAAAACACCTCTGTTTTCTTCCAAAAATGTGGATGTGTCCACGTTGCGCTTTGGGGCGTTTCCTGTCGTGGGCGCTAGGCCTACCCACACAAGTGAGGTATCATTTTTATCGGGAGACTTGGGGGAACGCTGGGGGAAGGAAATTTGTGTCTCCTCTCAGATTCCCGAACTTTCTGCCACAGAAATGTGAGGAACATGTGTTTTTTTAGCCAAATTTTGAGGTTTGCAAAGGATTCTGGGTAACAGAACCTGGTCCGAGCCCCGCAAGTCACCCCTCCTTGGATTGCCCTAGGTCTCTAGTTTTCAGAAACGCACAGGTTTGGTAGGTTTCCCTGGGTGCCGGCTGAGCTAGAGGCCAAAATCTACAGGTAGGCACTTCGCAAAAAACACCTCTGTTTTCTTCCAAAAAATTGGATATGTCCACGTTGCGCTTTGGGGCGTTTCCTGTCGTGGGCGCTAGGCCTACCCACACAAGTGAGGTATCATTTTTATTGGGAGACTTGGGAGACTTGGGGGAACGCTGCGTGGAAGGAAATTTGTGGCTCCTCTCAGATTCCCGAACTTTCTGCCACAGAAATATGAGGAACATGTGTTTTTTTAGCCAAATTTTGAGGTTTGCAAAGGATTCTGGGTAAGAGAACCTGGTCCGAGCCCCGCAAGTCACCCCTCCTTGGATTGCCCTAGGTCTCTAGTTTTCAGAAACGCACAGGTTTGGTAGGTTTCCCTGGGTGCCGGCTGAGCTAGAGGCCAAAATCTACAGGTAGGCACTTCGCTAAAAACACCTCTGTTTTCTTCCAAAAATTTGGATATGTCCACGTTGCGCTTTGGGGTGTTTCCTGTCGTGTGAGATAGGCGTACCCACACAAGTGAGGTATCATTTTTATCGGGAGACTTGGGGGAACGCTGGGTGGAAGGAAATTTGTGCCTCCTCTCAGATTCCCGAACTTTCTGCCACAGAAATGTGAGGAACATGTGTTTTTTTAGCCAAATTTTGAGGTTTGCAAAGGATTCTGGGTAACAGAACCTGGTCCAAGCCCCGCAAGTCACCCCTCCTTGGATTTCCCTAGGTCTCTAGTTTTCAGAAATGCACAGGTTTGGTAGGTTTCCCTAGGTGCCGGCTGAGCTAGAGGCCAAAATCTACAGGTAGGCACTTCGCAAAAAACACCTCTGTTTTCTTCCAAAAATTTGGATGTGTCCACGTTGCGCTTTGGGGCGCTTCCTGTCGCGGGCGCTAGGCCTACCCACACAAGTGAGGTATCATTTTTATTGGGAGACTTGGGGGAACGCTGCGTGGAAGGAAATTTGTGGCTCCTCTCAGATTCCCAAACTTTCTGCCACAGAAATGTGAGGAATATGTGTTTTTTTAGCCAAATTTTGAGGTTTGCAAAGGATTCTGGGTAACAGAACCTGGTCCGAGCCCCGCAAGTCACCCCTCCTTGGATTGCCCTAGGTCTCTAGTTTTCAGAAATGCACAGGTTTGGTAGGTTTCCCTAGGTGCCGGCTGAGCTAGAGGCCAAAATCTACAGGTAGGCACTTCGCAAAAAACACCTCTGTTTTCTTCCAAAAATTTGGATGTGTCCACGTTGTGCTTTGGGGCCTTTCCTGTCGCGGGCGCTAGGCCTACCCACACAAGTGAGGTATCATTTTTATTGGGAGACTTGGGGGAACGCTGCGTGGAAGGAAATTTGTGGCTCCTCTCAGATTCCCGAACTTTCTGCCACAGAAATGTGAGGAACATGTGTTTTTTTAGACAAATTTTGAGGTTTGCAAAGGATTCTGGGTAACAGAACCTGGTCCGAGCCCAGCAAGTCACCCCTCCTTGGATTCCCCTATGTCTCTAGTTTTCAGAAATGCACAGGTTTGGTAGATTTCCCTATGTGCCGGCTGAGCTAGAGGCCAAAATCTACAGGTAGGAAATTCACAAAAAACACCTGTTTTCTTCTAAAAAATTTGGATGTGTCCACGTTGCGCTTTGGGGCGTTTCCTGTCGCGGGTGCTAGGCCTAACCACACAAGTGAGGTATCATTTTTATCGGGAGACTTGGGGGAACGCTGGGTGGAAGGAAATTTGTGGCTCCTCTCAGATTCCCGAACTTTCTGCCACAGAAATGTGAGGAACATGTGTTTTTTTAGCCAAATTTTGAGGTTTGCAAAGGATTCTGGGTAACAGAACCTGGTCCGATCCCCGGAAGTCACCCCTCCTTGGATTCCCCTAGGTCTCTAGTTTTCAGAAATGCACAGGTTTGGTAGGTTTCCCTAGGTGCCGGCTGAGCTAGAGGCCAAAATCTACAGGTAGGCACTTCGCAAAAAACACCTCTGTTTTCTTCCAAAAAATGTTGATATGTCCACGTTGCGCTTAGGGGCGTTTCCTGTCGTGGGCGCTAGGCCTACCCACACAAGTGAGGTATCATTTTTATTGGGAGACTTGGGAGACTTGGGGGAACGCTGCGTGGAAGGAAATTTGTGGCTCCTCTCAGATTCCCGAACTTTCTGCCACAGAAATGTGAGGAACATGTTTTTTTTTAGCCAAATTTTGAGGTTTGCAAAGGATTCTGGGTAACAGAACCTGGTCCGAGCCCCGCAAGTCACCCCTCCTTGGATTCCCCTAGGTCTCTAGTTTTCAGAAATGCACAGGTTTGGTAGGTTTCCCTAGGTGCCGGCTGAGCTAGAGGCCAAAATCTACAGGTAGGCACTTCGCAAAAAACACCTCTGTTTTCTTCCAAAAATTTGGATGTGTCCACGTTGCGCTTTGGGGCATTTCCTGTCGCGGGCGCTAGGCCTACCCACACAAGTGAGGTATCATTTTTATTGGGAGACTTGGGGGAACGCTGCGTGGAAGGAAATTTGTGGCTCCTCTCCGATTCCCGAACTTTCTGCCACAGAAATGTGAGGAATATGTGTTTTTTTAGCCAAATTTTGAGGTTTGCAAAGGATTCTGGGTAACAGAACCTGGTCCGAGCCCCGCAAGTCACCCCTCCTTGGATTGCCCTAGGTCTCTAGTTTTCAGAAATGCACAGGTTTGGTAGGTTTCCCTAGGTGCCGGCTGAGCTAGAGGCCAAAATCCACAGGTTGGCACTTCGCTAAAAACACCTCTGTTTTCTTCCAAAAATGTGGATGTGTCCACGTTGCGCTTTGGGGTGTTTCCTGTCGCAGGAGCTAGGCGTACCCACACAAGTGAGGTATCATTTTTATCGGGAGACTTGGGGGAACGCTGGGTGGAAGGAAATTTGTGGCTCCTCTCAGATTCCCGAACTTTCTGCCACAGAAATTTGAGGAACATGTGTTTTTTTAACCAAATTTTGAGGTTTGCAGAGGATTCTGGGTAACAGAACCTGGTCCGAGCCCCGCAAGTCACCCCTCCTTGGATTTCCCTTGGTCTCTAGTTTTCAGAAATGCACAGGTTTGGTAGGTTTCCCTAGGTGCCGGCTGAGCTAGAGGCAAAATCTACAGGTAGGCACTTCGCAAAAAACACCTCTGTTTTCTTCCAAAAATTTGGATGTGTCCACGTAGTGCTTTGGGGCGTTTCCTGTCGTGGGCGCTAGGCCTACCCACACAAGTGAGGTATCATTTTTATCGGGAGACTTGGGGGAACGCTGGGTGGAAGGAAATTTGTGGCTCCTCTCAGATTCCCAAACTTTCTGCCACAGAAATGTGAGGAACATGTGTTTTTTTTAGCCAAATTTTGAGGTTTGCAAAGGATTCTGGGTAACAGAACCTGGTCGGAGCCCAGCAAGTCACCCCTCCTTGGATTCCCCTATGTCTCTAGTTTTCTGAAATGCACAGGTTTGGTAGGTTTCCCTAGGTGCCGGCTGAGCTAGAGGCCAAAATCTACAGGTAGGCACTTCGCAAAAAACACCTCTGTTTTCTTCCAAAAAATTGGATATGTCCACGTTGCGCTTTGGGGCGTTTCCTGTCGTGGGCGCTAGGCCTACCCACACAAGTGAGGTATCATTTTTATTGGGAGACTTGGGAGACTTGGGGGAACGCTGCGTGGAAGGAAATTTGTGGCTCCTCTCAGATTCCCGAACTTTCTGCCACAGAAATGTGAGGAACATGTGTTTTTTTAGCCAAATTTTGAGGTTTGCAAAGGATTCTGGGTAACAGAACCTGGTCCGAGCCCCGCAAGTCACCCCTCCTTGGATTCCCCTAGGTCTCTAATTTTCAGAAATGCACAGGTTTGGTAGGTTTCCCTGGGTGCCGGCTGAGCTAGAGGCCAAAATCTACAGGTAGGCACTTCGCTAAAAACACCTCTGTTTTCTTCCAAAAATGTGGATGTGTCCACGTTGCGCTTTGGGGCGTTTCCTGTCGCGGGCGCTAGGCCTACCCACACAAGTGAGGTATCATTTTTATTGGGAGACTTGGGGGAACGCTGGGTGGAAGGAAATTTGTGGCTCCTCTCAGATTCCCGAACTTTCTGCCACAGAAATGTGAGGAACATGTGTTTTTTTAGCCAAATTTTGAGGTTTGCAAAGGATTCTGGGTAACAGAACCTGGTCCGAGCCCCGCAAGTCACCCCTCCTTGGATTCCCCTAGGTCTCTAGTTTTCAGAAATGCACAGGTTTGGTAGGTTTCCCTAGGGGCCGGCTGAGCTAGAGGCCAAAATCTACAGGTAGGCACTTCGCTAAAAACACCTCTGTTTTCTTCCAAAAATGTGGATGTGTCCACGTTGCGCTTTGGGGCGTTTCCTGTCGTGGGCGCTAGGCCTACCCACACAAGTGAGGTATCATTTTTATCGGGAGACTTGGGGGAACGCTGGGTGGAAGGAAATTTGTGTCTCCTCTCAGATTCCCGAACTTTCTGCCACAGAAATGTGAGGAACATGTGTTTTTTTAGCCAAATTTTGAGGTTTGCAAAGGATTCTGGGTAACAGAACCTGGTCCGAGCCCCGCAAGTCACCCCTCCTTGGATTGCCCTAGGTCTCTAGTTTTCAGAAACGCACAGGTTTGGTAGGTTTCCCTGGGTGCCGGCTGAGCTACAGGCCAAAATCTACAGGTAGGCACTTCGCTAAAAACACCTCTGTTTTCTTCCAAAAATTTGGATATGTCCTCGTTGCGCTTTGGGGTGTTTCCTGTCGTGGGAGCTAGGCGTACCCACACAAGTGAGGTATCATTTTTATCGGGAGACTTGGGGGAACGCTGGGTGGAAGGAAATTTGTGCCTCCTCTCAGATTCCCGAACTTTCTGCCACAGAAATGTGAGGAACATGTGTTTTTTTAGCCAAATTTTGAGGTTTGCAAAGGATTCTGGGTAACAGAACCTGGTCCGAGCCCCGCAAGTCACCCCTCCTTGGATTTCCCTAGGTCTCTAGTTTTCAGAAATGCACAGGTTTGGTAGGTTTCCCTAGGTGCCGGCTGAGCTAGAGGCCAAAATCTACAGGAAGGCACTTCGCAAAAAACACCTCTGTTTTCTTCCAAAAAATTGGATATGTCCACGTTGCGCTTTGGGACGTTTCCTGTCGTGGGCCCTAGGCCTACCCACACAAGTGAGGTATCATTTTTATTGGGAGACTTGGGAGACTTGGGGGAACGCTGCGTGGAAGGAAATTTGTGGCTCCTCTCAGATTCCCGAACTTTCTGCCACAGAAATGTGAGGAACATGTGTTTTTTTAGCCAAATTTTGAGGTTTGCAAAGGATTCTGGGTAACAGAACCTGGTCCGAGCCCCGCAAGTCACCCCTCCTTGGATTGCCCTAGGTCTCTAGTTTTCAGAAACGCACAGGTTTGGTAGGTTTCCCTGGGTGCCGGCTGAGCTAGAGGCCAAAATCTACAGGTAGGCACTTCGCTAAAAACACCTCTGTTTTCTTCCAAAAATTTGGATATGTCCACGTTGCGCTTTGGGGTGTTTCCTGTCGTGGGAGCTAGGCGTACCCACACAAGTGAGGTATCATTTTTATCGGGAGACTTGGGGGAACGCTGGGTGGAAGGAAATTTGTGCCTCCTCTCAGATTCCCGAACTTTCTGCCACAGAAATGTGAGGAACATGTGTTTTTTTAGCCAAATTTTGAGGTTTGCAAAGGATTCTGGGTAACAGAACCTGGTCCGAGCCCCGCAAGTCACCCCTCCTTGGATTTCCCTAGGTCTCTAGTTTTCAGAAATGCACAGGTTTGGTAGGTTTCCCTAGGTGCCGACTGAGCTAGAGGCCAAAATCTACAGGTAGGCACTTCGCAAAAAACACCTCTGTTTTCTTCCAAAAATTTGGATGTGTCCACGTTGCGCTTTGGGGCGCTTCCTGTCGCGGGCGCTAGGCCTACCCACACAAGTGAGGTATCATTTTTATTGGGAGACTTGGGGGAACGCTGCGTGGAAGGAAATTTGTGGCTCCTCTCAGATTCCCAAACTTTCTGCCACAGAAATGTGAGGAATATGTGTTTTTTTAGCCAAATTTTGAGGTTTGCAAAGGATTCTGGGTAACAGAACCTGGTCCGAGCCCGCAAGTCACCCCTCCTTGGATTGCCCTAGGTCTCTAGTTTTCAGAAATGCACAGGTTTGGTAGGTTTCCCTAGGTGCCGGCTGAGCTAGAGGCCAAAATCTACAGGTAGGCACTTCGCAAAAAACACCTCTGTTTTCTTCCAAAAATTTGGTTGTATCCACGTAGTGCTTTGGGGCGTTTCCTGTCGCTGGCGCTAGGCCTACCCACACAAGTGAGGTATCATTTTTATCGGGAGACTTCGGGGAACGCTGGGTGGAAGGAAATTTGTGGCTCCTCTCAGATTCCCGAACTTTCTGCCACAGAAATGTGAGGAACATGTGTTTTTTTAGCCAAATTTTGAGGTTTGCAAAGGATTCTGGGTAACAGAACCTGGTCCGAGCCCAGCAAGTCACCCCTCCTTGGATTCCCCTATGTCTCTAGTT
The DNA here is from genome assembly GCF_031143425.1 of Pleurodeles waltl. NCBI lineage: Eukaryota > Metazoa > Chordata > Amphibia > Caudata > Salamandridae > Pleurodeles > Pleurodeles waltl. The sequence continues at coordinate 1,035,001,968 of NC_090448.1, read as the reverse complement.
TTCAGAAATGCACAGGTTTGGTAGATTTCCCTATGTGCCGGCTGAGCTAGAGGCCAAAATCTACAGGTAGGAAATTCACAAAAACACCTGTTTTCTTCTAAAAAATTTGGATGTGTCCACGTTGCGCTTTGGGGCGTTTCCTGTCGCGGGTGCTAGGCCTAACCACACAAGTGAGGTATCATTTTTATCGGGAGACTTGGGGGAACGCTGGGTGGAAGGAAATTTGTGGCTCCTCTCAGATTCCCGAACTTTCTGCCACAGAAATGTGAGGAACTTGTGTTTTTTTAGCCAAATTTTGAGGTCTGCAAAGGATTCTGGGTAACAGAACCTGGTCCGATCCCCGGAAGTCACCCCTCCTTGGATTCCCCTAGGTCTCTAGTTTTCAGAAATGCACAGGTTTGGTAGGCTTCCCTAGGTGCCGGCTGAGCTAGAGGCCAAAATCTACAGGTAGGCACTTCGCAAAAAACACCTCTGTTTTGTTCCAAAAAATTTGATATGTCCACGTTGCGCTTAGGGGCGTTTCCTGTCGTGGGCGCTAGGCCTACCCACACAAGTGAGGTATCATTTTTATTGGGAGACTTGGGAGACTTGGGGGAATGCTGCGTGGAAGGAAATTTGTGGCTCCTCTCAGATTCCCGAACTTTCTGCCACAGAAATGTGAGGAACATGTGTTTTTTTAGCCAAATTTTGAGGTTTGCAAAGGATTCTGGGTAACAGAACCTGGTCCGAGCCCCGCAAGTCACCCCTCCTTGGATTCCCCTAGGTCTCTAGTTTTCAGAAATGCGCAGGTTTGGTAGGTTTCCCTAGGTGCCGGCTGAGCTAGAGGCCAAAATCTACAGGTAGGCACTTCGCAAAAAACACCTCTGTTTTCTTCCAAAAATTTGGATGTGTCCACGTTGCGCTTTGGGGCATTTCCTGTCGCGGGCACTAGGCCTACCCACACAAGTGAGGTATCATTTTTATTGGGAGACTTGGGGGAACGCTGCGTGGAAGGAAATTTGTGGCTCCTCTCAGATTCCCGAACTTTCTGCCACAGAAATGTGAGGAATATGTGTTTTTTTAGCCAAATTTTGAGGTTTGCAAAGGATTCTGGGTAACAGAACCTGGTCCGAGCCCCGCAAGTCACCCCTCCTTGGATTGCCCTAGGTCTCTAGTTTTCAGAAATGCACAGGTTTGGTAGGTTTCCCTAGGTACCGGCTGAGCTAGAGGCCAAAATCCACAGGTTGGCACTTCGCTAAAAACACCTCTGTTTTCTTCCAAAAATTTGGATCTGTCCACGTTGCGCTTTGGGGTGTTTCCTGTCGCAGGAGCTAGGCGTACCCACACAAGTGAGGTATCATTTTTATCGGGAGACTTGGGGGAACGCTGGGTGGAAGGAAATTTGTGCCTCCTCTCAGATTCCCGAACTTTCTGCCACAGAAATGTGAGGAACATGTGTTTTTTTAGCCAAATTTTGAGGTTTGCAAAGGATTCTGGGTAACAGAACCTGGTCCGAGCCCCGCAAGTCACCCCTCCTTGGATTTCCCTAGGTCTCTAGTTTTCAGAAATGCACAGGTTTGGTAGGTTTCCCTAGGTGCCGACTGAGCTAGAGGCCAAAATCTACAGGTAGGCACTTCGCAAAAAACACCTCTGTTTCTTCCAAAAAAATTGGATGTGTCCACGTTGCGCTTTGGGGCGCTTCCTGTCGCGGGCGCTAGGCCTACCCACACAAGTGAGGTATCATTTTTATTGGGAGACTTGGGGGAACGCTGCGTGGAAGGAAATTTGTGGCTCCTCTCAGATTCCCAAACTTTCTGCCACAGAAATGTGAGGAATATGTGTTTTTTTAGCCAAATTTTGAGGTTTGCAAAGGATTCTGGGTAACAGAACCTGGTCCGAGCCCGCAAGTCACCCCTCCTTGGATTGCCCTAGGTCTCTAGTTTTCAGAAATGCACAGGTTTGGTAGGTTTCCCTAGGTGCCGGCTGAGCTAGAGGCCAAAATCTACAGGTAGGCACTTCGCAAAAAACACCTCTGTTTTCTTCCAAAAATTTGGTTGTATCCACGTAGTGCTTTGGGGCGTTTCCTGTCGCTGGCGCTAGGCCTACCCACACAAGTGAGGTATCATTTTTATCGGGAGACTTCGGGGAACGCTGGGTGGAAGGAAATTTGTGGCTCCTCTCAGATTCCCGAACTTTCTGCCACAGAAATGTGAGGAACATGTGTTTTTTTAGCCAAATTTTGAGGTTTGCAAAGGATTCTGGGTAACAGAACCTGGTCCGAGCCCAGCAAGTCACCCCTCCTTGGATTCCCCTATGTCTCTAGTTTTCAGAAATGCACAGGTTTGGTAGATTTCCCTATGTGCCGGCTGAGCTAGAGGCCAAAATCTACAGGTAGGAAATTCACAAAAACACCTGTTTTCTTCTAAAAAATTTGGATGTGTCCACGTTGCGCTTTGGGGCGTTTCCTGTCGCGGGTGCTAGGCCTAACCACACAAGTGAGGTATCATTTTTATCGGGAGACTTGGGGGAACGCTGGGTGGAAGGAAATTTGTGGCTCCTCTCAGATTCCCGAACTTTCTGCCACAGAAATGTGAGGAACTTGTGTTTTTTTAGCCAAATTTTGAGGTCTGCAAAGGATTCTGGGTAACAGAACCTGGTCCGATCCCCGGAAGTCACCCCTCCTTGGATTCCCCTAGGTCTCTAGTTTTCAGAAATGCACAGGTTTGGTAGGTTTCCCTAGGTGCCGGCTGAGCTAGAGGCCAAAATCTACAGGTAGGCACTTCGCAAAAAACACCTCTGTTTTGTTCCAAAAAATTTGATATGTCCACGTTGCGCTTAGGGGCGTTTCCTGTCGTGGGCGCTAGGCCTACCCACACAAGTGAGGTATCATTTTTATTGGGAGACTTGGGAGACTTGGGGGAATGCTGCGTGGAAGGAAATTTGTGGCTCCTCTCAGATTCCCGAACTTTCTGCCACAGAAATGTGAGGAACATGTGTTTTTTTAGCCAAATTTTGAGGTTTGCAAAGGATTCTGGGTAACAGAACCTGGTCCGAGCCCCGCAAGTCACCCCTCCTTGGATTCCCCTAGGTCTCTAGTTTTCAGAAATGCGCAGGTTTGGTAGGTTTCCCTAGGTGCCGGCTGAGCTAGAGGCCAAAATCTACAGGTAGGCACTTCGCAAAAAACACCTCTGTTTTCTTCCAAAAATTTGGATGTGTCCACGTTGCGCTTTGGGGCATTTCCTGTCGCGGGCACTAGGCCTACCCACACAAGTGAGGTATCATTTTTATTGGGAGACTTGGGGGAACGCTGCGTGGAAGGAAATTTGTGGCTCCTCTCAGATTCCCGAACTTTCTGCCACAGAAATGTGAGGAATATGTGTTTTTTTAGCCAAATTTTGAGGTTTGCAAAGGATTCTGGGTAACAGAACCTGGTCCGAGCCCCGCAAGTCACCCCTCCTTGGATTGCCCTAGGTCTCTAGTTTTCAGAAATGCACAGGTTTGGTAGGTTTCCCTAGGTACCGGCTGAGCTAGAGGCCAAAATCCACAGGTTGGCACTTCGCTAAAAACACCTCTGTTTTCTTCCAAAAATTTGGATCTGTCCACGTTGCGCTTTGGGGTGTTTCCTGTCGCAGGAGCTAGGCGTACCCACACAAGTGAGGTATCATTTTTATCGGGAGACTTGGGGGAACGCTGGGTGGAAGGAAATTTGTGGCTCCTCTCAGATTCCCAAACTTTCTGCCACAGAAATGTGAGGAACATGTGTTTTTTTAGCCAAATTTTGAGGTTTGCAAAGGATTCTGGGTAACAGAACCTGGTCGGAGCCCAGCAAGTCACCCCTCCTTGGATTCCCCTATGTCTCTAGTTTTCAGAAATGCACAGGTTTGGTAGGTTTCCCTAGGTGCCGGCTGAGCTAGAGGCCAAAATCTACAGGTAGGCACTTCGCAAAAAAACCCTCTGTTTTCTTCCAAAAAATTGGATATGTCCACGTTGCGCTTTGGGGCGTTTCCTGTCGTGGGCGCTAGGCCTACCCACACAAGTGAGGTATCATTTTTATTGGGAGACTTGGGAGACTTGGGGGAACGCTGCGTGGAAGGAAATTTGTGGCTCCTCTCAGATTCCTGAACTTTCTGCCACAGAAATGTGAGGAACATGTGTTTTTTTATCCAAATTTTGAGGTTTGCAAAGGATTCTGGGTAACAGAACCTGGTCCGAGCCCCGCAAGTCACCCCTCCTTGGATTCCCCTAGGTCTCTAGTTTTCAGAAATGCACAGGTTTGGTAGGTTTCCCTAGATGCCGGCTGAGCTAGAGGCCAAAATCTACAGGTAGGCACTTCGCAAAAAACACCTCTGTTTTCTTCCAAAAATGTGGATGTGTCCACGTTGCGCTTTGGGGTGTTTCCTGTCGCGGGCGCTAGGCCTACCCACACAAGTGAGGTATCATTATTATTGGGAGACTTGGGGGAACGCTGCGTGGAAGGAAATTTGTGGCTCCTCTCAGATTCCCGAACTTTCTGCCACAGAAATGTGAGGAACATGTGTTTTTTTAGCCAAATTTTGAGGTTTGCAAAGGATTCTGGGTAACAGAACCTGGTCCGAGCCCAGCAAGTCACCCCTCCTTGCATTGCCCTAGGTCTCTAGTTTTCAGAAATGCACAGGTTTGGTAGGTTTCCCTAGGTGCCGGCTGAGCTAGAGGCCAAAATCTACAGGTAGGCACTTCGCTAAAAACACCTCTGTTTTCTTCCAAATATTTGGATGTGTCCACGTTGCGCTTTGGGGTGTTTCCTGTCGCAAGAGCTAGGCGTACCCACACAAGTGAGGTATCATTTTTATCGGGAGACTTGGGGGAACGCTGGGTGGAAGGAAATTTGTGGCTCCTCTCAGATTCCCGAACTTTCTGCCACAGAAATGTGAGGAACATGTGTTTTTTTAGCCAAATTTTGAGCTTTGCAAAGGATTCTGGGTAACAGAACCTGGTCCGATCCCCGGAAGTCACCCCTCCTTGGATTCCCCTAGGTCTCTAGTTTTCAGAAATGCACAGGTTTGGTAGGTTTCCCTAGGTGCCGGCTGAGCTAGAGGCCAAAATCTACAGGTAGGCACTTCGCAAAAAACACCTCTGTTTTCTTCCAAAAAATTGGATATGTCCACGTTGCGTTTTGGGGCGTTTCCTGTCGTGGGCGCTAGGCCTACCCACACAAGTGAGGTATCATTTTTATTGGGAGACTTGGGAGACTTGGGGGAATGCTGCGTGGAAGGAAATTTGTGGCTCCTCTCAGATTCCCGAACTTTCTGCCACAGAAATGTGAGGAACATGTGTTTTTTTAGCCAAATTTTGAGGTTTGCAAAGGATTCTGGGTAACAGAACCTGGTCCGAGCCCCGCAAGTCACCCCTCCTTGGATTCCCCTTGGTCTCTAGTTTTCAGAAATGCACAGGTTTGGTAGGTTTCCCTAGGTGCCGGCTGAGCTAGAGGACAAAATCTACAGGTAGGCACTTCGCAAAAAACACCTCTGTTTTCTTCCAAAAATGTGGATGTGTCCACGTTGCGCTTTGGGGCATTTCCTGTCGCGGGCGCTAGGCCTACCCACACAAGTGAGGTATCATTTTTATTGGGAGACTTGGGGGAACGCTGCGTGGAAGGAAATTTGTGGCTCCTCTCAGATTCCCGAACTTTCTGCCACAGAAATGTGAGGAACATGTGTTTTTTTAGCCAAATTTTGAGGTTTGCAAAGGATTCTGGGTAACAGAACCTGGTCCGAGCCCCGCAAGTCACCCCTCCTTGCATTGCTCTAGGTCTCTAGTTTTCAGAAATGCACAGGTTTGGTAGGTTTCCCTAGGTGCCGGCTGAGCTAGAGGCCAAAATCTACAGGTAGGCACTTCGCAAAAAACACCTCTGTTTTCTTCCAAAAATGTGGATGTGTCCACGTTGCGCTTTGGGGTGTTTCCTGTCGTAAGAGCTAGGCGTACCCACACAAGTGAGGTATCATTTTTATCGGGAGACTTGGGGGATCGCTGGGTGGAAGGAAATTTGTGGCTCCTCTCAGATTCCCGAACTTTCTGCCACAGAAATGTGAGGAACATGTGTTTTTTTAGCCAAATTTTGAGGTTTGCAAAGGATTCTGGGTAACAGAACCTGGTCCGAGCCCCGCAACTCACCCCTCCTTGGATTTCCCTAGGTCTCTAGTTTTCAGAAATGCACAGGTTTGGTAGGTTTCCCTAGGTGCCGGCTGAGCTAGAGGCCAAAATCTACAGGTAGGCACTTCGCAAAAAACACCTCTGTTTTCTTCCAAAAATTTGGATGTGTCCACGTAGTGCTTTGGGGCGTTTCCTGTCGCGGGCGCTAGGCCTACCCACACAAGTGAGGTATCATTTTTATCGGGAGACTTCGGGGAACGCTGGGTGGAAGGAAATTTGTGGCTCCTCTCAGATTCCCAAACTTTCTGCCACAGAAATGTGAGGAACATGTGTTTTTTTAGCCAAATTTTGAGGTTTGCAAAGGATTCTGGGTAACAGAACCTGGTCGGAGCCCAGCAAGTCACCCCTCCTTGGATTCCCCTATGTCTCTAGTTTTCAGAAATGCACAGGTTTGGTAGGTTTCCCTAGGTGCCGGCTGAGCTAGAGGCCAAAATCTACAGGTAGGCACTTCGCAAAAAACACCTCTGTTTTCTTCCAAAAAATTGGATATGTCCACGTTGCGCTTTGGGGCGTTTCCTGTCGTGGGCGCTAGGCCTACCCACACAAGTGAGGTATCATTTTTATTGGGAGACTTGGGAGACTTGGGGGAACGCTGCGTGGAAGGAAATTTGTGGCTCCTCTCAGATTCCCGAACTTTCTGCCACAGAAATGTGAGGAACATGTGTTTTTTTAGCCAAATTTTGAGGTTTGCAAAGGATTCTGGGTAACAGAACCTGGTCCGAGCTCCGCAAGTCACCCCTCCTTGGATTCCCCTAGGTCTCTAATTTTCAGAAATGCACAGGTTTGGTAGGTTTCCCTGGGTGCCCGGCTGAGCTAGAGGCCAAAATCTACAGGTAGGCACTTCGCTAAAAACACCTCTGTTTTCTTCCAAAAATGTGGATGTGTCCACGTTGCGCTTTGGGGCGTTTCCTGTCGCGGGCGCTAGGCCTACCCACTCAAGTGAGGTATCATTTTTATTGGGAGACTTGGGGGAACGCTGGGTGGAAGGAAATTTGTGGCTCCTCTCAGATTCCCGAACTTTCTGCCACAGAAATGTGAGTAACATGTGTTTTTTTAGCCAAATTTTGAGGTTTGCAAAGGATTCTGGGTAACAGAACCTGGTCCGAGCCCCGCAAGTCACCCCTCCTTGGATTCCCCTAGGTCTCTAGTTTTCAGAAATGCACAGGTTTGGTAGGTTTCCCTAGGGGCCGGCTGAGCTAGAGGCCAAAATCTACAGGTAGGCACTTCGCTAAAAACACCTCTGTTTTCTTACAAAAATGTGGATGTGTCCACGTTGCGCTTTGGGGCGTTTCCTGTCGTGGGCGCTAGGCGTACCCACACAAGTGAGGTATCATTTTTATCGGGAGACGTGGGGGAACGCTGGGTGGAAGGAAATTTGTGCCTCCTCTCAGATTCCCGAACTTTCTGCCACAGAAATGTGAGGAACATGTGTTTTTTTAGCCAAATTTTGAGGTTTGCAAAGGATTCTGGGTAACAGAACCTGGTCCGAGCCCCGCAAGTCACCCCTCCTTGGATTTCCCTAGGTCTCTAGTTTTCAGAAATGCACAGGTTTGGTAGGTTTCCCTAGGTGCCGGCTGAGCTAGAGGCCAAAATCTACAGGTAGGCACTTCGCAAAAAACACCTCTGTTTTCTTCCAAAAAATTGGATATGTCCACGTTGCGCTTTGGGGCGTTTCCTGTCGTGGGCGCTAGGCCTACCCACACAAGTGAGGTATCATTTTTATTGGGAGACTTGGGAGACTTGGGGGAACGCTGCGTGGAAGGAAATTTGTGGCTCCTCTCAGATTCCCGAACTTTCTGCCACAGAAATGTGAGGAACATGTGTTTTTTTAGCCAAATTTTGAGGTTTGCAAAGGATTCTGGGTAACAGAACCTGGTCCGAGCCCCGCAAGTCACCCCTCCTTGGTTTGCCCTAGGTCTCTAGTTTTCAGAAACGCACAGGTTTGGTAGGTTTCCCTGGGTGCCGGCTGAGCTAGAGGCCAAAATCTACAGGTAGGCACTTCGCTAAAAACACCTCTGTTTTCTTCCAAAAATTTGGATATGTCCACGTTGCGCTTTGGGGTGTTTCCTGTCGTGGGAGATAGGCGTACCCACACAAGTGAGGTATCATTTTTATCGGGAGACTTGGGGGAACGCTGGGTGGAAGGAAATTTGTGCCTCCTCTCATATTCCCGAACTTTCTGCCACAGAAATGTGAGGAACATGTGTTTTTTTAGCCAAATTTTGAGGTTTGCAAAGGATTCTGGGTAACAGAACCTGGTCCAAGCCCCGCAAGTCACCCCTCCTTGGATTTCCCTAGGTCTCTAGTTTTCAGAAATGCACAGGTTTGGTAGGTTTCCCTAGGTGCCGGCTGAGCTAGAGGCCAAAATCTACAGGTAGGCACTTCGCAAAAAACACCTCTGTTTTCTTCCAAAAATTTGGATGTGTCCACGTTGCGCTTTGGGGCGCTTCCTGTCGCGGGCGCTAGGCCTACCCACACAAGTGAGGTATCATTTTTATTGGGAGACTTGGGGGAACGCTGCGTGGAAGGAAATTTGTGGCTCCTCTCACATTCCCAAACTTTCTGCCACAGAAATGTGAGGAATATGTGTTTTTTTAGCCAAATTTTGAGGTTTGCAAAGGATTCTGGGTAATAGAACCTGGTCCGAGCCCCGCAAGTCACCCCTCCTTGGATTGCCCTAGGTCTCTAGTTTTCAGAAATGCACAGGTTTGGTAGGTTTCCCTAGGTGCCGGCTGAGCTAGAGGCCAAAATCTACAGGTAGGCACTTCGCAAAAAACACCTCTGTTTTCTTCCAAAAATGTGGATGTGTCCACGTTGTGCTTTGGGGCCTTTCCTGTCGCGGGCGCTAGGCCTACCCACACAAGTGAGGTATCATTTTTATTGGGAGACTTGGGGGAACGCTGCGTGGAAGGAAATTTGTGGCTCCTCTCAGATTCCCGAACTTTCTGCCACAGAAATGTGAGGAACATGTGTTTTTTTAGACAAATTTTGAGGTTTGCAAAGGATTCTGGGTAACAGAACCTGGTCCGAGCCCAGCAAGTCACCCCTCCTTGGATTCCCCTATGTCTCTAGTTTTCAGAAATGCACAGGTTTGGTAGATTTCCCTATGTGCCGGCTGAGCTAGAGGCCAAAATCTACAGGTAGGAAATTCACAAAAAACACCTGTTTTCTTCTAAAAAATTTGGATGTGTCCACGTTGCGCTTTGGGGCGTTTCCTGTCGCGGGTGCTAGGCCTAACCATACAAGTGAGGTATCATTTTTATCGGGAGACTTGGGGGAACGCTGGGTGGAAGGAAATTTGTGGCTCCTCTCAGATTCCCGAACTTTCTGCCACAGAAATGTGAGGAACATGTGTTTTTTTAGCCAAATTTTGAGGTTTGCAAAGGATTCTGGGTAACAGAACCTGGTCCGATCCCCGGAAGTCACCCCTCCTTGGATTCCCCTAGGTCTCTAGTTTTCAGAAATGCACAGGTTTGGTAGGTTTCCCTAGGTGCCGGCTGAGCTAGAGGCCAAAATCTACAGGTAGGCACTTCGCAAAAAACACCTCTGTTTTCTTCCAAAAAATTTGATATGTCCACGTTGCGCTTAGGGGCGTTTCCTGTCGTGGGCGCTAGGCCTACCCACACAAGTGAGGTATCATTTTTATTGGGAGACTTGGGAGACTTGGGGGAACGCTGCGTGGAAGGAAATTTGTGGCTCCTCTCAGATTCCCGAACTTTCTGCCACAGAAATGTGAGGAACATGTGTTTTTTTAGCCAAATTTTGAGGTTTGCAAAGGATTCTGGGTAACAGAACCTGGTCCGAGCCCCGCAAGTCACCCCTCCTTGGATTCCCCTAGGTCTCTAGTTTTCAGAAATGCACAGGTTTGGTAGGTTTCCCTAGGTGCCGGCTGAGCTAGAGGCCAAAATCTACAGGTAGGCACTTCGCAAAAAACACCTCTGTTTTCTTCCAAAAATTTGGATGTGTCCACGTTGCGCTTTGGGGCATTTCCTGTCGCGGGCGCTAGGCCTACCCACACAAGTGAGGTATCATTTTTATTGGAAGACTTGGGGGAACTCTGCGTGGAAGGAAATTTGTGGCTCCTCTCAGATTCCCGAACTTTCTGCCACAGAAATGTGAGGAATATGTGTTTTTTTAGCCAAATTTTGAGGTTTGCAAAGGATTCTGGGTAACAGAACCTGGTCCGAGCCCCGCAAGTCACCCCTCCTTGGATTGCCCTAGGTCTCTAGTTTTCAGAAATGCACAGGTTTGGTAGGTTTCCCTAGGTGCCGGCTGAGCTAGAGGCCAAAATCCACAGGTTGGCACTTCGCTAAAAACACCTCTGTTTTCTTCCAAAAATGTGGATGTGTCCATGTTGCGCTTTGGGGTGTTTCCTGTCGCAGGAGCTAGGCGTACCCACACAAGTGAGGTATCATTTTTATCGGGAGACTTGGGGGAACGCTGGGTGGAAGGAAATTTGTGGCTCCTCTCAGATTCCCGAACTTTCTGCCACAGAAATTTGAGGAACATGTGTTTTTTTAGCCAAATTTTGAGGTTTGCAGAGGATTCTGGGTAACAGAACCTGGTCCGAGCCCCGCAAGTCACCCCTCCTTGGATTTCCCTTGGTCTCTAGTTTTCAGAAATGCACAGGTTTGGTAGGTTTCCCTAGGTGCCGGCTGAGCTAGAGGCCAAAATCTACAGGTAGGCACTTCGCAAAAAACACCTCTGTTTTCTTCCAAAAATTTGGATGTGTCCACGTAGTGCTTTGGGGCGTTTCCTGTCGCGGGCGCTAGGCCTACCCACACAAGTGAGGTATCATTTTTATCGGGAGACTTGGGGGAACGCTGGGTGGAAGGAAATTTGTGGCTCCTCTCAGATTCCCAAACTTTCTGCCACAGAAATGTGAGGAACATGTGTTTTTTTAGCCAAATTTTGAGGTTTGCAAAGGATTCTGGGTAACAGAACCTGGTCGGAGCCCAGCAAGTCACCCCTCCTTGGATTCCCCTATGTCTCTAGTTTTCAGAAATGCACAGGTTTGGTAGGTTTCCCTAGGTGCCGGCTGAGCTAGAGGCCAAAATCTACAGGTAGGCACTTCGCAAAAAACACCTCTGTTTTCTTCCAAAAAATTGGATATGTCCACGTTGCGCTTTGGGGCGTTTCCTGTCGTGGGCGCTAGGCCTACCCACACAAGTGAGGTATCATTTTTATTGGGAGACTTGGGAGACTTGGGGGAACGCTGCGTGGAAGGAAATTTGTGGCTCCTCTCAGATTCCCGAACTTTCTGCCACAGAAATGTGAGGAACATGTGTTTTTTTAGCCAAATTTTGAGGTTTGCAAAGGATTCTGGGTAACAGAACCTGGTCCGAGCCCCGCAAGTCACCCCTCCTTGGATTGCCCTAGGTCTCTAGTTTTCAGAAATGCACAGGTTTGGTAGGTTTCCCTAGGTGCCGGCTGAGCTAGAGGCCAAAATCTACAGGTAGGCACTTCGCTAAAAACACCTCTGTTTTCTTCCAAATATTTGGATGTGTCCACGTTGCGCTTTGGGGTGTTTCCTGTCGCAAGAGGTAGGCGTACCCACACAAGTGAGGTATCATTTTTATCGGGAGACTTGGTGGAACGCTGGGTGGAAGGAAATTTGTGGCTCCTCTCAGATTCCCGAACTTTCTGCCACAGAAATGTGAGGAACATGTGTTTTTTAGCCAAATTTTGAGGTTTGCAAAGGATTCTGGGTAACAGAACCTGGTCCGAGCCCCGCAACTCACCCCTCCTTGGATTTCCCTAGGTCTCTAGTTTTCAGAAATGCACAGGTTTGGTAGGTTTCCCTAGGTGCCGGCTGAGCTAGAGGCCAAAATCTACAGGTAGGCACTTCGCAAAAAACACCTCTGTTTTCTTCCAAAAATTTGGATGTGTCCACGTAGTGCTTTGGGGCGTTTCCTGTCGCGGGCGCTAGGCCTACCCACACAAGTGAGGTATCATTTTTATCGGGAGACTTCGGGGAACGCTGGGTGGAAGGAAATTTGTGGCTCCTCTCAGATTCCCGAACTTTCTGCCACAGAAATGTGAGGAACATGTGTTTTTTTAGCCAAATTTTGAGGTTTGCAAAGGATTCTGGGTAACAGAACCTGGTCCGATCCCCGGAAGTCACCCCTCCTTGGATTCCCCTATGTCTCTAGTTTTCAGAAATGCACAGGTTTGGTAGGTTTCCCTAGGTGCCGGCTGAGCTAGAGGCCAAAATCTACAGGTAGGCACTTCGCAAAAAACACCTCTGTTTTCTTCCAAAAAATTGGATATGTCCACGTTGCGCTTTGGGGCGTTTCCTGTCGTGGGCGCTAGGCCTACCCACACAAGTGAGGTATCATTTTTATAGGGAGACTTGGGAGACTTGGGGGAACGCTGCGTGGAAGGAAATTTGTGGCTCCTCTCAGATTCCCGAACTTTCTGCCACAGAAATGTGAGGAACATGAGTTTTTTTAGCCAAATTTTGAGGTTTGCAAAGGATTCTGGGTAACAGAACCTGGTCCGAGCCCCGCAAGTCACCCCTCCTTGGATTCCCCTAGGTCTCTAGTTTTCAGAAATGCACAGGTTTGGTAGGTTTCCCTAGATGCCGGCTGAGCTAGAGGCCAAAATCTACAGGTAGGCACTTCGCAAAAAACACCTCTGTTTTCTTCCAAAAATGTGGATGTGTCCACGTTGCGCTTTGGGGCGTTTCCTGTCGTGGGCGCTAGGCCTACCCACACAAGTGAGGTATGATTTTTATTGGGAAACTTGGGGGAACGCTGCGTGGAAGGAAATTTGTGGCTCCTCTCAGATTCCCGAACTTTCTGCCACAGAAATGTGAGGAACATGTGTTTTTTAGCCAAATTTTGAGGTTTGCAAAGGATTCTGGGTAACAGAACCTGGTCCGAGCCCCGCAACTCACCCCTCCTTGGATTTCCCTAGGTCTCTAGTTTTCAGAAATGCACAGGTTTGGTAGGTTTCCCTAGGTGCCGGCTGAGCTAGAGGCCAAAATCTACAGGTAGGCACTTCGCAAAAAACACCTCTGTTTTCTTCCAAAAATTTGGATGTGTCCACGTAGTGCTTTGGGGCGTTTCCTGTCGCGGGCGCTAGGCCTACCCACACAAGTGAGGTATCATTTTTATCGGGAGACTTCGGGGAACGCTGGGTGGAAGGAAATTTGTGGCTCCTCTCAGATTCCCGAACTTTCTGCCACAGAAATGTGAGGAACATGTGTTTTTTTAGCCAAATTTTGAGGTTTGCAAAGGATTCTGGGTAACAGAACCTGGTCCGATCCCCGGAAGTCACCCCTCCTTGGATTCCCCTATGTCTCTAGTTTTCAGAAATGCACAGGTTTGGTAGGTTTCCCTAGGTGCCGGCTGAGCTAGAGGCCAAAATCTACAGGTAGGCACTTCGCAAAAAACACCTCTGTTTTCTTCCAAAAAATTGGATATGTCCACGTTGCGCTTTGGGGCGTTTCCTGTCGTGGGCGCTAGGCCTACCCACACAAGTGAGGTATCATTTTTATAGGGAGACTTGGGAGACTTGGGGGAACGCTGCGTGGAAGGAAATTTGTGGCTCCTCTCAGATTCCCGAACTTTCTGCCACAGAAATGTGAGGAACATGTGTTTTTTTAGCCAAATTTTGAGGTTTGCAAAGGATTCTGGGTAACAGAACCTGGTCCGAGCCCCGCAAGTCACCCCTCCTTGGATTCCCCTAGGTCTCTAGTTTTCAGAAATGCACAGGTTTGGTAGGTTTCCCTAGATGCCGGCTGAGCTAGAGGCCAAAATCTACAGGTAGGCACTTCGCAAAAAACACCTCTGTTTTCTTCCAAAAATGTGGATGTGTCCACGTTGCGCTTTGGGGCGTTTCCTGTCGTGGGCGCTAGGCCTACCCACACAAGTGAGGTATGATTTTTATTGGGAGACTTGGGGGAACGCTGCGTGGAAGGAAATTTGTGGCTCCTCTCAGATTCCCGAACTTTCTGCCACAGAAATGTGAGGAACATGTGTTTTTTTAGCCAAATTTTGAGGTTTGCAAAGGATTCTGGGTAACAGAACCTGGTCCGAGCCCCGCAAGTCACCCCTCCTTGGATTGCCCTAGGTCTCTAGTTTTCAGAAATGCACAGGTTTGGTAGGTTTCCCTAGGTGCCGGCTGAGCTAGAGGCCATAATCCACAGGTTGGCACTTCGCTAAAAACACCTCTGTTTTCTTGCAAAAATTTGGATGTGTCCACGTTGCGCTTTGGGGTGTTTCCTGTCGCAGGAGCTAGGCGTACCCACACAAGTGAGGTATCATTTTTATCGGGAGACGTGGGGGAACGCTGGGTGGAAGGAAATTTGTGGCTCCTCTCAGATTCCTGAACTTTCTGCCACAGAAATATGAGTAAATTGTGTGTTTTTAGCCAAATTTTGAGGTTTGCAAAGGATTCTGGGTAACAGAACCTGGTCCGAGCCCCGCAAGTCACCCCTCCTTGGATTCCCCTAGGTCTCTAGTTTTCAGAAATGCACAGGTTTGGTAGGTTTCCCTAGGTGACGGCTGAGCTAGAGGCCAAAATCTACAGGTAGGCACTTCGCAAAAAACACCTCTGTTTTCTTCCAAAGATTTGGATGTGTCCACTTTGCGCTTTGGGGCGTTTCCTGTCGCGGGCACTAGGCCTACCCACACAAGTGAGGTATCATTTTTATTGGGAGACTTGGGGGAACGCTGCGTGGAAGGAAATTTGTGGCTCCTCTCAGATTCCCGAACTTTCTGCCACAGAAATGTGAGGAACATGTGTTTTTTTAGCCAAATTTTGAGGTTTGCAAAGGATTCTGGGTAACAGAACCTGGTCCGAGCCCCGCAAGTCACCCCTCCTTGGATTCCCCTAGGTCTCTAGTTTTCAGAAATGCACAGGTTTGGTAGGTTTCCCTAGGTTCCGGCTGAGCTAGAGGCCAAAATCTACAGGTAGGCACTTTGCAAAAAACACCTCTGTTTTCTTCCAAAAATGTGGATGTGTCCACGTTGCGCTTTGGGGCGTTTCCTGTCGCGGGCGCTAGGCCTACCCCCACAAGTGAGGTATCATTTTTATTGGGAGACTTGGGGGAACGCTGCGTGGAAGGAAATTTGTGGCTCCTCTCAGATTCCCGAACTTTCTGCCACAGAAATGTGAGGAACATGTGTTTTTTTAGCTAAATTTTGAGGTTTGCAAAGGATTCTGGGTAACAGAACCTGGTCCGAGCCCCGCAAGTCACCCCTCCTTGCATTGCCCTAGGTCTCTAGTTTTCAGAAATGCACAGGTTTGGTAGGTTTCCCTAGGTGCCGGCTGAGCTAGAGGCCAAAATCTACAGGTAGGCACTTCGCAAAAAACACCTCTGTTTTCTTCCAAAAAATTGGATATGTCCACGTTGCGCTTTGGGGCGTTTCCTGTCGTGGGCGCTAGGCCTACCCACACAAGTGAGGTATCATTTTTATTGGGAGACTTGGGAGACTTGGGGGAATGCTGCGTGGAAGGAAATTTGTGGCTCCTCTCAGATTCCCGAACTTTCTGCTACAGAAATGTGAGGAACATGTGTTTTTTTAGCCAAATTTTGAGGTTTGCAAAGGATTCTGGGTAACAGAACCTGGTCCGAGCCCAGCAAGTCACCCCTCCTTGGATTCCCCTAGTTCTCTAGTTTTCAGAAATGCACAGGTTTGGTAGGTTTCCCTAGGTGCCGGCTGAGCTAGAGGCCAAAACCTACAGGTAGGCACTTCGCAAAAAACACCTCTGTTTTCTTCCAAAAATGTGGATGTGTCCACGTTGCACTTTGGGGCGTTTCCTGTCGCGGGAGCTAGGCCTACCCACACAAGTGAGGTATCATTTTTATTGGGAGACTTGGGGGAACGCTGCGTGGAAGGAAATTTGTGGCTCCTCTCAGATTCCCGAACTTTCTGCCACAGAAATGTGAGGAACATGTGTTTTTTTAGCCAAATTTTGAGGTTTGCAAAGGATTCTGGGTAACAGAACCTGGTCCGAGCCCCGCAAGTCACCCCTCCTTGCATTGCCCTAGGTCTCTAGTTTTCAGAAATGCACAGGTTTGGTAGGTTTCCCTAGGTGCCTGCTGAGCTAGAGGCCAAAATCTACAGGTAGGCACTTCGCTAAAAACACCTCTGTTTTCTTCCAAATATTTGGATGTGTCCACTTTGCGCTTTGGGGTGTTTCCTGTCGCAAGAGCTAGGCGTACCCACACAAGTGAGGTATCATTTTTATCTGGAGACTTGGGGGAATGCTGGTTGGAAGGAAATTTGTGGCTCCTCTCAGATTCCCGAACTTTCTGCCACAGAAATTTGAGGAACATGTGTTTTTTAGCCAAATTTTGAGGTTTGCAAAGGATTCTGGGTAACAGAACCTGGTCCGAGCCCCGCAACTCACCCCTCCTTGGATTTCCCTAGGTCTCTAGTTTTCAGAAATGCACAGGTTTGGTAGGTTTCCCTAGGTGCCGGCTGAGCTAGAGGCCAAAATCTACAGGTAGGCACTTCGCAAAAAACACCTCTGTTTTCTTCCAAAAATTTGGATGTGTCCACGTAGTGCTTTGGGGCGTTTCCTGTCGCGGGCGCTAGGCCTACCCACACAAGTGAGGTATCATTTTTATCGGGAGACTTCGGGGAACGCTGGGTGGAAGGAAATTTGTGGCTCCTCTCAGATTCCCGAACTTTCTGCCACAGAAATGTGAGGAACATGTGTTTTTTTAGCCAAATTTTGAGGTTTGCAAAGGATTCTGGGTAACAGAACCTGGTCCGAGCCCAGCAAGTCACCCCTCCTTGGATTCCCCTATGTCTCTAGTTTTCAGAAATGCACAGGTTTGGTAGATTTCCCTATGTGCCGGCTGAGCTAGAGGCCAAAATCTACAGGTAGGAAATTCACAAAAAACACCTGTTTTCTTCTAAAAAATTTGGATGTGTCCACGTTGCGCTTTGGGGCGTTTCCTGTCGCGGGTGCTAGGCCTAACCACACAAGTGAGGTATCATTTTTATCGGGAGACTTGGGGGAATGCTGGGTGGAAGGAAATTTGTGGCTCCTCTCAGATTCCCGAACTTTCTGCCACAGAAATGTGAGGAACATGTGTTTTTTTAGCCAAATTTTGAGGTTTGCAAAGGATTCTGGGTAACAGAACCTGGTCCGATCCCCGGAAGTCACCCCTCCTTGGATTCCCCTAGGTCTCTAGTTTTCAGAAATGCACAGGTTTGGTAGGTTTCCCTAGGTGCCGGCTGAGCTAGAGGCCAAAATCTACAGGTAGGCACTTCGCAAAAAACACCTCTGTTTTCTTCCAAAAAATTTGATATGTCCACGTTGCGCTTAGGGGCGTTTCCTGTCGTGGGCGCTAGGCCTACCCACACAAGTGAGGTATCATTTTTATTGGGAGACTTGGGAGACTTGGGGGAACGCTGCGTGGAAGGAAATTTGTGGCTCCTCTCAGATTCCCGAACTTTCTGCCACAGAAATGTGAGGAACATGTGTTTTTTTAGCCAAATTTTGAGGTTTGCAAAGGATTCTGGGTAACAGAACCTGGTCCGAGCCCCGCAAGTCACCCCTCCTTGGATTCCCCTAGGTCTCTAGTTTTCAGAAATGCACAGGTTTGGTAGGTTTCCCTAGGTGCCGGCTGAGCTAGAGGCCAAAATCTACAGGTAGGCACTTCGCAAAAAACACCTCTGTTTTCTTCCAAAAATTTGGATGTGTCCACGTTGCGCTTTGGGGCATTTCCTGTCGCGGGCGCTAGGCCTACCCACACAAGTGAGGTATCATTTTTATTGGGAGACTTGGGGGAACGCTGCGTGGAAGGAAATTTGTGGCTCCTCTCAGATTCCCGAACTTTCTGCCACAGAAATGTGAGGAATATGTGTTTTTTTAGCCAAATTTTGAGGTTTGCAAAGGATTCTGGGTAACAGAACCTGGTCCGAGCCCCGCAAGTCACCCCTCCTGGGATTGCCCTAGGTCTCTAGTTTTCAGAAATGCACAGGTTTGGTAGGTTTCCCTAGGTGCCGGCTGAGCTAGAGGCCAAAATCCACAGGTTGGCACTTCGCTAAAAACACCTCTGTTTTCTTCCAAAAATTTGGATGTGTCCACGTTGCGCTTTGGGGTGTTTCCTGTCGCAGGAGCTAGGCGTACCCACACAAGTGAGGTATCATTTTTATCGGGAGACTTGGGGGAACGCTGGGTGGAAGGAAATTTGTGGCTCCTCTCAGATTCCCGAACTTTCTGCTACAGAAATTTGAGGAACATGTGTTTTTTTAGCCAAATTTTGAGGTTTGCAGAGGATTCTGGGTAACAGAACCTGGTCCGAGCCCCGCAAGTCACCCCTCCTTGGATTTCCCTAGGTCTCTAGTTTTCAGAAATGCACAGGTTTGGTAGGTTTCCCTAGGTGCCGGCTGAGCTAGAGGCCAAAATCTACAGGTAGGCACTTCGCAAAAAACACCTCTGTTTTCTTCCAAAAATGTGGATGTGTCCATGTAGTGCTTTGGGGCGTTTCCTGTCGCGGGCGCTAGGCCTACCCACACAAGTGAGGTATCATTTTTATCGGGAGACTTGGGGGAACGCTGCGTGGAAGGAAATTTGTGGCTCCTCTCAGATTCCCAAACTTTCTGCCACAGAAATGTGAGGAACATGTGTTTTTTTAGCCAAATTTTGAGGTTTGCAAAGGATTCTGGGTAACAGAACCTGGTCGGAGCCCAGCAAGTCACCCCTCCTTGGATTCCCCTATGTCTCTAGTTTTCAGAAATGCACAGGTTTGGTAGGTTTCCCTAGGTGCCGGCTGAGCTAGAGGCCAAAATCTACAGGTAGGCACTTCGCAAAAAACACCTCTGTTTTCTTCCAAAAAATTGGATATGTCCACGTTGCGCTTTGGGGCGTTTCCTGTCGTGGGCGCTAGGCCTACCCACACAAGTGAGGTATCATTTTTATTGGGAGACTTGGGGGAACGCTGCGTGGAAGGAAATTTGTGGCTCCTCTCAGATTCCCGAACTTTCTGCCACAGAAATGTGAGGAACATGTGTTTTTTTAGCCAAATTTTGAGGTTTGCAAAGGATTCTGGGTAACAGAACCTAGTCCGAGCCCCGCAAATCACCCCTCCTTGGATTCCCCTAGGTCTCTAATTTTCAGAAATGCACAGGTTTGGTAGGTTTCCCTGGGTGCCGGCTGAGCTAGAGGCCAAAATCTACAGGTAGGCACTTCGCTAAAAACACCTCTGTTTTCTTCCAAAAATGTGGATGTGTCCACGTTGCGCTTTGGGGCGTTTCCTGTCGCGGGCGCTAGGCCTACCCACACAAGTGAGGTATCATTTTTATTGGGAGACTTGGGGGAACGCTGGGTGGAAGGAAATTTGTGGCTCCTCTCAGATTCCCGAACTTTCTGCCACAGAAATGTGAGTAACATGTGTTTTTTTAGCCAAATTTTGAGGTTTGCAAAGGATTCTGGGTAACAGAACCTGGTCCGAGCCCCGCAAGTCACCCCTCCTTGGATTCCCCTAGGTCTCTAGTTTTCAGAAATGCACAGGTTTGGTAGGTTTCCCTAGGGGCCGGCTGAGCTAGAGGCCAAAATCTACAGGTAGGCACTTCGCTAAAAACACCTCTGTTTTCTTACAAAAATGTGGATGTGTCCACGTTGCGCTTTGGGGCGTTTCCTGTCGTGGGCGCTAGGCGTACCCACACAAGTGAGGTATCATTTTTATCGGGAGACGTGGGGGAACGCTGGGTGGAAGGAAATTTGTGCCTCCTCTCAGATTCCCGAACTTTCTGCCACAGAAATGTGAGGAACATGTGTTTTTTTAGCCAAATTTTGAGGTTTGCAAAGGATTCTGGGTAACAGAACCTGGTCCGAGCCCCGCAAGTCACCCCTCCTTGGATTTCCCTAGGTCTCTAGTTTTCAGAAATGCACAGGTTTGGTAGGTTTCCCTAGGTGCCGGCTGAGCTAGAGGCCAAAATCTACAGGTAGGCACTTCGCAAAAAACACCTCTGTTTTCTTCCAAAAAATTGGATATGTCCACGTTGCGCTTTGGGGCGTTTCCTGTCGTGGGCGCTAGGCCTACCCACACAAGTGAGGTATCATTTTTATTGGGAGACTTGGGAGACTTGGGGGAACGCTGCGTGGAAGGAAATTTGTGGCTCCTCTCAGATTCCCGAACTTTCTGCCACAGAAATGTGAGGAACATGTGTTTTTTTAGCCAAATTTTGAGGTTTGCAAAGGATTCTGGGTAGCAGAACCTGGTCCGAGCCCCGCAAGTCACCCCTCCTTGGATTGCCCTAGGTCTCTAGTTTTCAGAAACGCACAGGTTTGGTAGGTTTCCCTGGGTGCCGGCTGAGCTAGAGGCCAAAATCTACAGGTAGGCACTTCGCTAAAAACACCTCTGTTTTCTTCCAAAAATTTGGATATGTCCACGTTGCGCTTTGGGGTGTTTCCTGTCGTGGGAGATAGGCGTACCCACACAAGTGAGGTATCATTTTTATCGGGAGACTTGGGGGAACGCTGGGTGGAAGGAAATTTGTGCCTCCTCTCAGATTCCCGAACTTTCTGCCACAGAAATGTGAGGAACATGTGTTTTTTTAGCCAAATTTTGAGGTTTGCAAAGGATTCTGGGTAACAGAACCTGGTCCAAGCCCCGCAAGTCACCCCTCCTTGGATTTCCCTAGGTCTCTAGTTTTCAGAAATGCACAGGTTTGGTAGGTTTCCCTAGGTGCCGGCTGAGCTAGAGGCCAAAATCTACAGGTAGGCACTTCGCATAAAACACCTCTGTTTTCTTCCAAAAATTTGGATGTGTCCACGTTGCGCTTTGGGGCGCTTCCTGTCGCGGGCGCTAGGCCTACCCACACAAGTGAGGTATCATTTTTATTGGGAGACTTGGGGGAACGCTGCGTGGAAGGAAATTTGTGGCTCCTCTCAGATTCCCAAACTTTCTGCCACAGAAAAGTGTGGAATATGTGTTTTTTTAGCCAAATTTTGAGGTTTGCAAAGGATTCGGGGTAACAGAACCTGGTCCGAGCCCCGCAAGTCACCCCTCCTTGGATTGCCCTAGGTCTCTAGTTTTCAGAAATGCACAGGTTTGGTAGGTTTCCCTAGGTGCCGGCTGAGCTAGAGGCCAAAATCTACAGGTAGGCACTTCGCAAAAAACACCTCTGTTTTCTTCCAAAAATTTGGATGTGTCCACGTTGTGCTTTGGGGCCTTTCCTGTCGCGGGCGCTAGGCCTACCCACACAAGTGAGGTATCATTTTTATTGGGAGACTTGGGGGAACGCTGCGTGGAAGGAAATTTGTTTCTCCTCTCAGATTCCCGAACTTTCTGCCACAGAAATGTGAGGAACATGTGTTTTTTTAGACAAATTTTGAGGTTTGCAAAGGATTCTGGGTAACAGAACCTGGTCCGAGCCCAGCAAGTCACCCCTCCTTGGATTCCCCTATGACTCTAGTTTTCAGAAATGCACAGGTTTGGTAGATTTCCCTATGTGCCGGCTGAGCTAGAGGCCAAAATCTACAGGTAGGAAATTCACAAAAAACACCTGTTTTCTTCTAAAAAATTTGGATGTGTCCACGTTGCGCTTTGGGGCGTTTCCTGTCGCGGGTGCTAGGCCTAACCACACAAGTGAGGTATCATTTTTATCGGGAGACTTGGGGGAACGCTGGGTGGAAGGAAATTTGTGGCTCCTCTCAGATTCCCGAACTTTCTGCCACAGAAATGTGAGGAACATGTGTTTTTTTAGCCAAATTTTGAGGTTTGCAAAGGATTCTGGGTAACAGAACCTGGTCCGATCCCCGGAAGTCACCCCTCCTTGGATTCCCCTAGGTCTCTAGTTTTCAGAAATGCACAGGTTTGGTAGGTTTCCCTAGGTGCCGGCTGAGCTAGAGGCCAAAATCTACAGGTAGGCACTTCGCAAAAAACACCTCTGTTTTCTTCCAAAAAATTTGATATGTCCACGTTGCGCTTAGGGGCGTTTCCTGTCGTGGGCGCTAGGCCTACCCACACAAGTGAGGTATCATTTTTATTGGGAGACTTGGGAGACTTGGGGGAACGCTGCGTGGAAGGAAATTTGTGGCTCCTCTCAGATTCCCGAACTTTCTGCCACAGAAATGTGAGGAACATGTGTTTTTTTAGCCAAATTTTGAGGTTTGCAAAGGATTCTGGGTAACAGAACCTGGTCCGAGCCCCGCAAGTCACCCCTCCTTGGATTCCCCTAGGTCTCTAGTTTTCAGAAATGCACAGGTTTGGTAGGTTTCCCTAGGTGCCGGCTGAGCTAGAGGCCAAAATCTACAGGTAGGCACTTCGCAAAAAACACCTCTGTTTTCTTCCAAAAATTTGGATGTGTCCACGTTGCGCTTTGGGGCATTTCCTGTCGCGGGCGCTAGGCCTACCCACACAAGTGAGGTATCATTTTTATTGGGAGACTTGGGGGAACGCTGCGTGGAAGGAAATTTGTGGCTCCTCTCAGATTCCCGAACTTTCTGCCACAGAAATGTGAGGAACATGTGTTTTTTTAGCCAAATTTTGAGGTTTGCAAAGGATTCTGGGTAACAGGACCTGGTCCGAGCCCCGCAAGTCACCCCTCCTTGGATTGCCCTAGGTCTCTAGTTTTCAGAAATGCACAGGTTTGGTAGGTTTCCCTAGGTGCCGGCTGAGCTAGAGGCCAAAATCCACAGGTTGGCACTTCGCTAAAAACACCTCTGTTTTCTTCCAAAAATGTGGATGTGTCCACGTTGCGCTTTGGGGTGTTTCCTGTCGCAGGAGCTAGGCGTACCCACACAAGTGAGGTATCATTTTTATCGGGAGACTTGGGGGAACGCTGGGTGGAAGGAAATTTGTGGCTCCTCTCAGATTCCCGAACTTTCTGCCACAGAAATTTGAGGAACATGTGTTTTTTTAGCCAA
Source organism: Pleurodeles waltl (assembly GCF_031143425.1). Classification (NCBI taxonomy): domain Eukaryota; kingdom Metazoa; phylum Chordata; class Amphibia; order Caudata; family Salamandridae; genus Pleurodeles; species Pleurodeles waltl. The sequence goes on along the minus strand of NC_090448.1, from coordinate 1,034,978,961 downwards.
ATTTTGAGGTTTGCAGAGGATTCTGGGTAACAGAACCTGGTCCGAGCCCCGCAAGTCACCCCTCCTTGGATTTCCCTTGGTCTCTAGTTTTCAGAAATGCACAGGTTTGGTAGGTTTCCCTAGGTGCCGGCTGAGCTAGAGGCCAAAATCTACAGGTAGGCACTTCGCAAAAAACACCTCAGTTTTCTTCCAAAAATTTGGATGTGTCCACGTAGTGCTTTGGGGCGTTTCCTGTCGCGGGCGCTAGGCCTACCCACACAAGTGAGGTATCATTTTTATCGGGAGACTTGGGGGAACGCTGGGTGGAAGGAAATTTGTGGCTCCTCTCAGATTCCCAAACTTTCTGCCACAGAAATGTGAGGAACATGTGTTTTTTTAGCCAAATTTTGAGGTTTGCAAAGGATTCTGGGTAACAGAACCTGGTCGGAGCCCAGCAAGTCACCCCTCCTTGGATTCCCCTATGTCTCTAGTTTTCAGAAATGCACAGGTTTGGTAGGTTTCCCTAGGTGCCGGCTGAGCTAGAGGCCAAAATCTACAGGTAGGCACTTCGCAAAAAACACCTCTGTTTTCTTCCAAAAAATTGGATATGTCCACGTTGCGCTTTGGGGCGTTTCCTGTCGTGGGTGCTACGCCTACCCACACAAGTGAGGTATCATTTTTATTGGGAGACTTGGGAGACTTGGGGGAACGCTGCGTGGAAGGAAATTTGTGGCTCCTCTCAGATTCCCGAACTTTCTGCCACAGAAATGTGAGGAACATGTGTTTTTTTAGCCAAATTTTGAGGTTTGCAAAGGATTCTGGGTAACAGAACCTGGTCCGAGCCCCGCAAGTCACCCCTCCTTGGATTCCCCTAGGTCTCTAATTTTCCGAAATGCCCAGGTTTGGTAGGTTTCCCTGGGTGCCGGCTGAGCTAGAGGCCAAAATCTACAGGTAGGCACTTCGCTAAAAACACCTCTGTTTTCTTCCAAAAATGTGGATGTGTCCACGTTGCGCTTTGGGGCGTTTCCTGTCGCGGGCGCTAGGCCTACCCACACAAGTGAGGTATCATTTTTATTGGGAGACTTGGGGGAACGCTGGGTGGAAGGAAATTTGTGGCTCCTCTCAGATTCCCGAACTTTCTGCCACAGAAATGTGAGGAACATGTGTTTTTTTAGCCAAATTTTGAGGTTTGCAAAGGATTCTGGGTAACAGAACCTGGTCCGAGCCCCGCAAGTCACCCCTCCTTGGATTCCCCTAGGTCTCTAGTTTTCAGAAATGCACAGGTTTGGTAGGTTTCCCTAGGGGCCGGCTGAGCTAGAGGCCAAAATCTACAGGTAGGCACTTCGCTAAAAACACCTCTGTTTTCTTCCAAAAATGTGGATGTGTCCACGTTGCGCTTTGGGGCGTTTCCTGTCGTGGGCGCTAGGCCTACCCACACAAGTGAGGTATCATTTTTATCGGGAGACTTGGGGGAACGCTGGGTGGAAGGAAATTTGTGTCTCCTCTCAGATTCCCGAACTTTCTGCCACAGAAATGTGAGGAACATGTGTTTTTTTAGCCAAATTTTGAGGTTTGCAAAGGATTCTGGGTAACAGAACCTGGTCCGAGCCCCGCAAGTCACCCCTCCTTGGATTGCCCTAGGTCTCTAGTTTTCAGAAACGCACAGGTTTGGTAGGTTTCCCTGGGTGCCGGCTGAGCTAGAGGCCAAAATCTACAGGTAGGCACTTCGCTAAAAACACCTCTGTTTTCTTCCAAAAATTTGGATATGTCCACGTTGCGCTTTGGGGTGTTTCATGTCGTGGGAGCTAGGCGTACCCACACAAGTGAGGTATCATTTTTATCGGGAGACTTGGGGGAACGCTGGGTGGAAGGAAATTTGTGCCTCCTCTCAGATTCCCGAACTTTCTGCCACAGAAATGTGAGGAACATGTGTTTTTTTAGCCAAATTTTGAGGTTTGCAAAGGATTCTGGGTAACAGAACCTGGTCCGAGCCCCGCAAGTCACCCCTCCTTGGATTTCCCTAGGTCTCTAGTTTTCAGAAATGCACAGGTTTGGTAGGTTTCCCTAGGTGCCGGCTGAGCTAGAGGCCAAAATCTACAGGTAGGCACTTCGCAAAAAACACCTCTGTTTTCTTCCAAAAAATTGGATATGTCCACGTTGCGCTTTGGGACGTTTCCTGTCGTGGGCGCTAGGCCTACCCACACAAGTGAGGTATCATTTTTATTGGGAGACTTGGGAGACTTGGGGGAACGCTGCGTGGAAGGAAATTTGTGGCTCCTCTCAGATTCCCGAACTTTCTGCCACAGAAATGTGAGGAACATGTGTTTTTTTAGCCAAATTTTGAGGTTTGCAAAGGATTCTGGGTAACAGAACCTGGTCCGAGCCCCGCAAGTCACCCCTCCTTGGATTGCCCTAGGTCTCTAGTTTTCAGAAACGCACAGGTTTGGTAGGTTTCCCTGGGTGCCGGCTGAGCTAGAGGCCAAAATCTACAGGTAGGCACTTCGCTAAAAACACCTCTGTTTTCTTCCAAAAATTTGGATATGTCCACGTTGCGCTTTGGGGTGTTTCCTGTCGTGGGAGCTAGGCGTACCCACACAAGTGAGGTATCATTTTTATCGGGAGACTTGGGGGAACGCTGGGTGGAAGGAAATTTGTGCCTCCTCTCAGATTCCCGAACTTTCTGCCACAGAAATGTGAGGAACATGTGTTTTTTTAGCCAAATTTTGAGGTTTGCAAAGGATTCTGGGTAACAGAACCTGGTCCGAGCCCCGCAAGTCACCCCTCCTTGGATTTCCCTAGGTCTCTAGTTTTCAGAAATGCACAGGTTTGGTAGGTTTCCCTAGGTGCCGGCTGAGCTAGAGGCCAAAATCTACAGGTAGGCACTTCGCAAAAAACACCTCTGTTTTCTTCCAAAAATTTGGATGTGTCCACGTTGCGCTTTGGGGCGCTTCCTGTCGCGGGCGCTAGGCCTACCCACACAAGTGAGGTATCATTTTTATTGGGAGACTTGGGGGAACGCTGCGTGGAAGGAAATTTGTGGCTCCTCTCAGATTCCCAAACTTTCTGCCACAGAAATGTGAGGAATATGTGTTTTTTTAGCCAAATTTTGAGGTTTGCAAAGGATTCTGGGTAACAGAACCTGGTCCGAGCCCCGCAAGTCACCCCTCCTTGGATTGCCCTAGGTCTCTAGTTTTCAGAAACGCACAGGTTTGGTAGGTTTCCCTAGGTGCCGGCTGAGCTAGAGGCCAAAATCTACAGGTAGGCACTTCGCAAAAAACACCTCTGTTTTCTTCCAAAAATTTGGTTGTATCCACGTAGTGCTTTGGGGCGTTTCCTGTCGCGGGCGCTAGGCCTACCCACACAAGTGAGGTATCATTTTTATCGGGAGACTTCGGGGAACGCTGGGTGGAAGGAAATTTGTGGCTCCTCTCAGATTCCCGAACTTTCTGCCACAGAAATGTGAGGAACATGTGTTTTTTTAGCCAAATTTTGAGGTTTGCAAAGGATTCTGGGTAACAGAACCTGGTCCGAGCCCAGCAAGTCACCCCTCCTTGGATTCCCCTATGTCTCTAGTTTTCAGAAATGCACAGGTTTGGTAGATTTCCCTATGTGCCGGCTGAGCTAGAGGCCAAAATCTACAGGTAGGAAATTCACAAAAAACACCTGTTTTCTTCTAAAAAATTTGGATGTGTCCACGTTGCGCTTTGGGGCGTTTCCTGTCGCGGGTGCTAGGCCTAACCACACAAGTGAGGTATCATTTTTATCGGGAGACTTGGGGGAACGCTGGGTGGAAGGAAATTTGTGGCTCCTCTCAGATTCCCGAACTTTCTGCCACAGAAATGTGAGGAACTTGTGTTTTTTTAGCCAAATTTTGAGGTTTGCAAAGGATTCTGGGTAACAGAACCTGGTCCGATCCCCGGAAGTCACCCCTCCTTGGATTCCCCTAGGTCTCTAGTTTTCAGAAATGCACAGGTTTGGTAGGTTTCCCTAGGTGCCGGCTGAGCTAGAGGCCAAAATCTACAGGTAGGCACTTCGCAAAAAACACCTCTGTTTTCTTCCAAAAAATTTGATATGTCCACGTTGCGCTTAGGGGCGTTTCCTGTCGTGGGCGCTAGGCCTACCCACACAAGTGAGGTATCATTTTTATTGGGAGACTTGGGAGACTTGGGGGAATGCTGCGTGGAAGGAAATTTGTGGCTCCTCTCAGATTCCCGAACTTTCTGCCACAGAAATGTGAGGAACATGTGTTTTTTTAGCCAAATTTTGAGGTTTGCAAAGGATTCTGGGTAACAGAACCTGGTCCGAGCCCCGCAAGTCACCCCTCCTTGGATTCCCCTAGGTCTCTAGTTTTCAGAAATGCACAGGTTTGGTAGGTTTCCCTAGGTGCCGGCTGAGCTAGAGGCCAAAATCTACAGGTAGGCACTTCGCAAAAAACACCTCTGTTTTCTTCCAAAAATTTGGATGTGTCCACGTTGCGCTTTGGGGCATTTCCTGTCGCGGGCGCTAGGCCTACCCACACAAGTGAGGTATCATTTTTATTGGGAGACTTGGGGGAACGCTGCGTGGAAGGAAATTTGTGGCTCCTCTCAGATTCCCGAACTTTCTGCCACAGAAATGTGAGGAATATGTGTTTTTTTAGCCAAATTTTGAGGTTTGCAAAGGATTCTGGGTAACAGAACCTGGTCCGAGCCCCGCAAGTCACCCCTCCTTGGATTGCCCTAGGTCTCTAGTTTTCAGAAATGCACAGGTTTGGTAGGTTTCCCTAGGTACCGGCTGAGCTAGAGGCCAAAATCCACAGGTTGGCACTTCGCTAAAAACACCTCTGTTTTCTTCCAAAAATTTGGATCTGTCCACGTTGCGCTTTGGGGTGTTTCCTGTCGCAGGAGCTAGGCGTACCCACACAAGTGAGGTATCATTTTTATCGGGAGACTTGGGGGAACGCTGGGTGGAAGGAAATTTGTGGCTCCTCTCAGATTCCCGAACTTTCTGCCACAGAAATTTGAGGAACATGTGTTTTTTTAGCCAAATTTTGAGGTTTGCAAAGGATTCTGGGTAACAGAACCTGGTCCGATCCCCGGAAGTCACCCCTCCTTGGATTCCCCTAGGTCTCTAGTTTTCAGAAATGCACAGGTTTGGTAGGTTTCCCTAGGTGCCGGCTGAGCTAGAGGCCAAAATCTACAGGTAGGCACTTCGCAAAAAACACCTCTGTTTTCTTCCAAAAAATTGGATATGTCCACGTTGCGTTTTGGGGCGTTTCCTGTCGTGGGCGCTAGGCCTACCCACACAAGTGAGGTATCATTTTTATTGGGAGACTTGGGAGACTTGGGGGAACGCTGCGTGGAAGGAAATTTGTGGCTCCTCTCAGATTCCCGAACTTTCTGCCACAGAAATGTGAGGAACATGTGTTTTTTTAGCCAAATTTTGAGGTTTGCAAAGGATTCTGGGTAACAGAACCTGGTCCGAGCCCCGCAAGTCACCCCTCCTTGGATTCCCCTTGGTCTCTAGTTTTCAGAAATGCACAGGTTTGGTAGGTTTCCCTAGGTGCCGGCTGAGCTAGAGGCCAAAATCTACAGGTAGGCACTTCGCAAAAAACACCTCTGTTTTCTTCCAAAAATGTGGATGTGTCCACGTTGCGCTTTGGGGCATTTCCTGTCGCGGGCGCTAGGCCTACCCACACAAGTGAGGTATCATTTTTATTGGGAGACTTGGGGGAACGCTGCGTGGAAGGAAATTTGTGGCTCCTCTCAGATTCCCGAACTTTCTGCCACAGAAATGTGAGGAACATGTGTTTTTTTAGCCAAATTTTGAGGTTTGCAAAGGATTCTGGGTAACAGAACCTGGTCTGAGCCCCGCAAGTCACCCCTCCTTGCATTGCACCAGGTTTCTAGTTTTCAGAAATGCACAGGTTTGGTAGGTTTCCCTAGGTGCCGGCTGAGCTAGAGGCCAAAATCTACAGGTAGGCACTTCGCAAAAAACACCTCTGTTTTCTTCCAAAAATGTGGATGTGTCCACGTTGCGCTTTGGGGCGTTTCCTGTCACGGGCGCTAGGCCTACCCACACAAGTGAGGTATCATTTTTATTGGGAGACTTGGGGGAACGCTGCGTGGAAGGAAATTTTTGGCTCCTCTCAGATTCCCGAACTTTCTGCCACAGAAATGTGAGGAACATGTGTTTTTTTAGCCAAATTTTGAGGTTTGCAAAGGATTCTGGGTAACAGAACCTGGTCCGAGCCCCGCAAGTCACCCCTCCTTGCATTGCCCTAGGTCTCTAGTTTTCAGAAATGCACAGATTTGGTAGGTTTCCCTAGGTGCTGGCTGAGCTAGAGGCCAAAATCTACAGGTAGGCACTTCGCTAAAAACACCTCTGTTTTCTTCCAAATATTTGGATGTGTCCACGTTGCGCTTTGGGGTGTTTCCTGTCGTAAGAGCTAGGCGTACCCACACAAGTGAGGTATCATTTTTATCGGGAGACTTGGGGGATCGCTGGGTGGAAGGAAATTTGTGGCTCCTCTCAGATTCCCGAACTTTCTGCCACAGAAATGTGAGGAACATGTGTTTTTTAGCCAAATTTTGAGGTTTGCAAAGGATTCTGGGTAACAGAACCTGGTCCGAGCCCCGCAACTCACCCCTCCTTGGATTTCCCTAGGTCTCTAGTTTTCAGAAATGCACAGGTTTGGTAGGTTTCCCTAGGTGCCGGCTGAGCTAGAGGCCAAAATCTACAGGTAGGCACTTCGCAAAAAACACCTCTGTTTTCTTCCAAAAATTTGGATGTGTCCACGTAGTGCTTTGGGGCGTTTCCTGTCGCGGGCGCTAGGCCTACCCACACAAGTGAGGTATCATTTTTATCGGGAGACTTCGGGGAACGCTGGGTGGAAGGAAATTTGTGGCTCCTCTCAGATTCCCGAACTTTCTGCCACAGAAACGTGAGGAACATGTGTTTTTTTAGCCAAATTTTGAGGTTTGCAAAGGATTCTGGGTAACAGAACCTGGTCCGAGCCCAGCAAGTCACCCCTCCTTGGATTCCCCTATGTCTCTAGTTTTCAGAAATGCACAGGTTTGGTAGGTTTCCCTAGGTGCCGGCTGAGCTAGAGGCCAAAATCTACAGGTAGGCACTTCGCAAAAAACACCTCTGTTTTCTTCCAAAAATTTGGATGTGTCCACGTTGTGCTTTGGGGCCTTTCCTGTCGCGGGCGCTAGGCCTACCCACACAAGTGAGGTATCATTTTTATCGGGAGACTTGGGGGAACGCTGGGTGGAAGGAAATTTGTGGCTCCTCTCAGATTCCCGAACTTTCTGCCACAGAAATGTGAGGAACATGTGTTTTTTTAGCCAAATTTTGAGGTTTGCAAAGGATTCTGGGTAACAGAACCTGGTCCGAGCCCAGGAAGTCACCCCTCCTTGGATTCCCCTATGTCTCTAGTTTTCAGAAATGCACAGGTTTGGTAGGTTTCCCTAGGTGCCGGCTGAGCTAGAGGCCAAAATCTACAGGTAGGCACTTCGCAAAAAACACCTCTGTTTTCTTCCCAAAAATTTGGATGTGTCCACGTTGCGCTTTGGGGTGTTTCCTGTCGCGGGCACTAGGCCTACCCACACAAGTGAGGTATCATTTTTATCGGGAGACTTGGGGGAACGCTGGGTGGAAGGAAATTTGTGGCTCCTCTCAGATTCCAGAACTTTCTGCCACAGAAATGTGAGGAACATGTGTTTTTTTAGCCAAATTTTGAGGTTTGCAAAGGATTCTGGGTAACAGAACCTGGTCCGAGCCCCGCAAGTGACCCCTCCTTGGATTCCCCTAGGTCTCTAGTTTTCAGAAATGCACAGGTTTGGTAGGTTTCCCTAGGTGCCGGCTGAGCTAGAGGCCAAAATCTACAGGTAGGCACTTCGCTAAAAACACCTCTGTTTTCTTCCAAAAATTTGGATGTGTCCACGTTGCGCTTTGGGGCGTTTCCTGTCGCGGGAGCTAGGCCTACCCACACAAGTGAGGTATCATTTTTATCGGGAGACTTGGGGGAACGCTGGGTGGAAGGAAATTTGTGGCTCCTCTCAGATTCCCGAACTTTATGCCACAGAAATGTGAGGAACATGTGTTTTTTTAGCCAAATTTTGAGGTTTGCAAAGGATTCTGGGTAACAGAACCTGGTCCGAGCCCCGCAAGTCACCCCTCCTTGGATTCCCCTAGGTCTCTAATTTTCAGAAATGCACAGGTTTGGTAGGTTTCCCTGGGTGCCGGCTGAGCTAGAGGCCAAAATCTACAGGTAGGCACTTCGCTAAAAACACCTCTGTTTTCTGTCAAAAATTTGGATGTGTCCACGTTGCGCTTTGGGGCGTTTCCTGTCGCGGGCGCTAGGCCTACCCACACAAGTGAGGTATCATTTTTATTGGGAGACTTGGGGGAACGCTGGGTGGAATGAAATTTGTGGCTCCTCTCAGATTCCCGAACTTTCTGCCACAGAAATGTGAGTAACATGTGTTTTTTTAGCCAAATTTTGAGGTTTGCAAACGATTCTGGGTAACAGAACCTGGTCCGAGCCCCGCAAGTCACCCCTCCTTGGATTCCCCTAGGTCTCTAGTTTTCAGAAATGCACAGGTTTGGTAGGTTTCCCTAGGTGCCGGCTGAGCTAGAGGCCAAAATCTACAGGTAGGCACTTCGCAAAAAATACCTCTGTTTTCTTCCAAAAATTTGGATGTGTCCACGTTGCGCTTTGGGGCGTTTCCTGTCGCGGGCGCTAGGCCTACCCACACAAGTGAGGTATCATTTTTATTGGGAGACTTGGGGGAACGCTGCGTGGAAGGAAATTTGTGGCTCCTCTCAGATTCCCGAACTTTCTGTCACAGAAATGTGAGGAACATGTGTTTTTTTAGCCAAATTTTGAGGTTTGAAAAGGATTCTGGGTATCAGAACCTGGTCCGAGCCCCGTAAGTCACCCCTCCATGGATTGCCCTAGGTCTCTAGTTTTCAGAAATGCACAGGTTTGGTAGGTTTCCCTAGGTGCCGGCTGAGCTAGAGGCCAAAATCTACAGGTAGGCACTTTGCAAAAAACACCTCTGTTTTCTTCCAAAAATGTGGATGTGTCAACGTTGTGCTTTGGGGCGTTAACTGTCGCGGGCGCTAGGCCTACCCACACAAGTGAGGTATCATTTTTATCGGGAGACTTGGGGGAACGCTGGGTGGAAGGAAATTTGTGGCTCCTCTCAGATTCCAGAACTTTCTGCCACAGAAATGTGAGGAACATGTGTTTTTTTAGCCAAATTTTGAGGTTTGCAAAGGATTCCGGGTAACAGAACCTGGTCCGATCCCCGCAAGTCACCCCTCCTTGGATTCCCCTAGGTCTCTAGTTTTCAGAAATGCACAGGTTTGGTAGGTTTCCCTAGGTGCCGGCTGAGCTAGAGGCCAAAATCTATAGGTAGGCACTTCGCTAAAAACACCTCTGTTTTCTTCCAAAAATTTGGATGTGTCCACGTTGCGCTTTGGGGCGTTTCCTGTCGCGGGAGCTAGGCCTACCCACACAAGTGAGGTATCATTTTTATCGGGAGACTTGGGGGAACGCTGGGTGGAAGGAAATTTGTGGCTCCTCTCAGATTCCAGAACTTTCTGCCACAGAAATGTGAGGAACATGTGTTTTTTTAGCCAAATTTTGAGGTTTGCAAAGGATTCTGGGTAACAGAACCTGGTCCGAGCCCCGCAAGTCACCACTCCTTGGATTCCCCTAGGTCTCTAATTTTCAGAAATGCACAGGTTTGGTAGGTTTCCCTGGGTGCCGGCTGAGCTAGAGGCCAAAATCTACAGGTAGGCACTTCGCTAAAAACACCTCTGTTTTCTTCCAAAAATTTGGATGTGTCCACGTTGCGCTTTGGGGCGTTTCCTGTCGCGGGCGCTAGGCCTACCCACACAAGTGAGGTATCATTTTTATTGGGAGACTTGGGGGAACGCTGGGTGGAAGGAAATTTGTGGCTCCTCTCAGATTCCCGAACTTTCTGCCACAGAAATGTGAGTAACATGTGTTTTTTTAGCCAAATTTTGAGATTTGCAAAGGATTCTGGGTAACAGAACCTGGTCCGAGCCCCGCAAGTCACCCCTCCTTGGATTCCCCTAGGTCTCTAGTTTTCAGAAATGCACAGGTTTGGTAGGTTTCCCTAGGTGCCGGCTGAGCTAGAGGCCAAAATCTACAGGTAGGCACTTCGCAAAAAACACCTCTGTTTTCTTCCAAAAATTTGGATGTGTCCACGTTGCGCTTTGGGGCGTTTCCTGTCGCGGGCGCTAGGCCTACCCACACAAGTGAGGTATCATTTTTATTGGGAGACTTGGGGGAACGCTGCGTGGAAGGAAATTTGTGGCTCCTCTCAGATTCACGAACTTTCTGCCACAGACATGTGAGGAACATGTGTTTTTTTAGCCAAATTTTGAGGTTTGCAAAGGATTCTGGGTAACAGAACCTGGTCCGAGCCCCGCAAGTCACCCCTCCTTGGATTCCCCTAGGTCTCTAGTTTTCAGAAATGCACAGGTTTGGTAGGTTTCCCTAGGTGCCGGCTGAGCTAGAGGCCAAAATCTACAGGTAGGCACTTTGCAAAAAACACCTCTGTTTTCTTCCAAAAATGTGGATGTGTCCACGTTGCGCTTTGGGGCGTTTCCTGTCGCGGGCGCTAGGCCTACCCACACAAGTGAGGTATCATTTTTATTGGGAGACTTGGGGGAACGCTGCGTGGAAGGAAATTTGTGGCTCCTCTCAGATTCCCGAACTTTCTGCCACAGAAATGTGAGGAACATGTGTTTTTTTAGCCAAATTTTGAGGTTTGCAAAGGATTCTGGGTAACAGAACCTGGTCCGAGCCCCGCAAGTCACCCCTCCTTGGATTGCCCTAGGTCTCTAGTTTTCAGAAATGCACAGGTTTGGTAGGTTTCCCTAGGTGCCGGCTGAGCTAGAGGCCAAAATCTACAGGTAGGCACTTCGCAAAAAACACCTCTGTTTTCTTCCAAAAATTTGGATGTGTCCACGTAGTGCTTTGGGGCGTTTCCTGTCGCGGGCGCTAGGCCTACCCACACAAGTGAGGTATCATTTTTATCGGGAGACTTCGGGGAACGCTGGGTGGAAGGAAATTTGTGGCTCCTCTCAGATTCCCGAACTTTCTGCCACAGAAATGTGAGGAACATGTGTTTTTTTAGCCAAATTTTGAGGTTTGCAAAGGATTCTAGGTAACAGAACCTGGTCCGATCCCCGGAAGTCACCCCTCCTTGGATTCCCCTATGTCTCTAGTTTTCAGAAATGCACAGGTTTGGTAGGTTTCCCTAGGTGCCGGCTGAGCTAGAGGCCAAAATCTACAGGTAGGCACTTCGCAAAAAACACCTCTGTTTTCTTCCAAAAAATTGGATATGTCCACGTTGCGTTTTGGGGCGTTTCCTGTCGTGGGCGCTAGGCCTACCCACACAAGTGAGGTATCATTTTTATTGGGAGACTTGGGAGACTTGGGGGAACGCTGCGTGGAAGGAAATTTGTGGCTCCTCTCAGATTCCCGAACTTTCTGCCACAGAAATGTGAGGAACATGTGTTTTTTTAGCCAAATTTTGAGGTTTGCAAAGGATTCTGGGTAACAGAACCTGGTCCGAGCCCCGCAAGTCACCCCTCCTTGGATTCCCCTTGGTCTCTAGTTTTCAGAAATGCACAGGTTTGGTAGGTTTCCCTAGGTGCCGGCTGAGCTAGAGGCCAAAATCTACAGGTAGGCACTTCGCAAAAAACTCCTCTGTTTTCTTCCAAAAATGTGGATGTGTCCACGTTGCGCTTTGGGGCATTTCCTGTCGCGGGCGCTAGGCCTACCCACACAAGTGAGGTATCATTTTTATTGGGAGACTTGGGGGAACGCTGCGTGGAAGGAAATTTGTGGCTCCTCTCAGATTCCCGAACTTTCTGCCACAGAAATGTGAGGAACATGTGTTTTTTTAGCCAAATTTTGAGGTTTGCAAAGGATTCTGGGTAACAGAACCTGGTCCGAGCCCCGCAAGTCACCCCTCCTTGCATTGCCCTAGGTCTCTAGTTTTCAGAAATGCACAGGTTTGGTAGGTTTCCCTAGGTGCCGGCTGAGCTAGAGGCCAAAATCTACAGGTAGGCACTTCGCAAAAAACACCTCTGTTTTCTTCCAAAAATGTGGATGTGTCCACGTTGCGCTTTGGGGCGTTTCCTGTCACGGGCGCTAGGCCTACCCACACAAGTGAGGTATCATTTTTATTGGGAGACTTGGGGGAACGCTGCGTGGAAGGAAATTTTTGGCTCCTCTCAGATTCCCGAACTTTCTGCCACAGAAATGTGAGGAACATGTGTTTTTTTAGCCAAATTTTGAGGTTTGCAAAGGATTCTGGGTAACAGAACCTGGTCCGAGCCCCGCAAGTCACCCCTCCTTGCATTGCCCTAGGTCTCTAGTTTTCAGAAATGCACAGATTTGGTAGGTTTCCCTAGGTGCCGGCTGAGCTAGAGGCCAAAATCTACAGGTAGGCACTTCGCTAAAAACACCTCTGTTTTCTTCCAAATATTTGGATGTGTCCACGTTGCGCTTTGGGGTGTTTCCTGTCGTAAGAGCTAGGCGTACCCACACAAGTGAGGTATCATTTTTATCGGGAGACTTGGGGGATCGCTGGGTGGAAGGAAATTTGTGGCTCCTCTCAGATTCCCGAACTTTCTGCCACAGAAATGTGAGGAACATGTGTTTTTTAGCCAAATTTTGAGGTTTGCAAAGGATTCTGGGTAACAGAACCTGGTCCGAGCCCCGCAACTCACCCCTCCTTGGATTTCCCTAGGTCTCTAGTTTTCAGAAATGCACAGGTTTGGTAGGTTTCCCTAGGTGCCGGCTGAGCTAGAGGCCAAAATCTACAGGTAGGCACTTCGCAAAACACACCTCTGTTTTCTTCCAAAAATTTGGATGTGTCCACGTAGTGCTTTGGGGCGTTTCCTGTCGCGGGCGCTAGGCCTACCCACACAAGTGAGGTATCATTTTTATCGGGAGACTTCGGGGAACGCTGGGTGGAAGGAAATTTGTGGCTCCTCTCAGATTCCCGAACTTTCTGCCACAGAAACGTGAGGAACATGTGTTTTTTTAGCCAAATTTTGAGGTTTGCAAAGGATTCTGGGTAACAGAACCTGGTCCGAGCCCAGCAAGTCACCCCTCCTTGGATTCCCCTATGTCTCTAGTTTTCAGAAATGCACAGGTTTGGTAGGTTTCCCTAGGTGCCGGCTGAGCTAGAGGCCAAAATCTACAGGTAGGCACTTCGCAAAAAACACCTCTGTTTTCTTCCAAAAATTTGGATGTGTCCACGTTGTGCTTTGGGGCCTTTCCTGTCGCGGGCGCTAGGCCTACCCACACAAGTGAGGTATCATTTTTATCGGGAGACTTGGGGGAACGCTGGGTGGAAGGAAATTTGTGGCTCCTCTCAGATTCCCGAACTTTCTGCCACAGAAATGTGAGGAACATGTGTTTTTTTAGCCAAATTTTGAGGTTTGCAAAGGATTCTGGGTAACAGAACCTGGTCCGAGCCCAGGAAGTCACCCCTCCTTGGATTCCCCTATGTCTCTAGTTTTCAGAAATGCACAGGTTTGGTAGGTTTCACTAGGTGCCGGCTGAGCTAGAGGCCAAAATCTACAGGTAGGCACTTCGCAAAAAACACCTCTGTTTTCTTCCCAAAAATTTGGATGTGTCCACGTTGCGCTTTGGGGTGTTTCCTGTCGCGGGCACTAGGCCTACCCACACAAGTGAGGTATCATTTTTATCGGGAGACTTGGGGGAACGCTGGGTGGAAGGAAATTTGTGGCTCCTCTCAGATTCCAGAACTTTCTGCCACAGAAATGTGAGGAACATGTGTTTTTTTAGCCAAATTTTGAGGTTTGCAAAGGATTCTGGGTAACAGAACCTGGTCCGAGCCCCGCAAGTCACCCCTCCTTGGATTGCCCTAGGTCTCTAGTTTTCAGAAATGCACAGGTTTGGTAGGTTTCCCTAGGTGCCGGCTGAGCTAGAGGCCAAAATCTACAGGTAGGCACTTCGCAAAAAACACCTCTGTTTTCTTCCAAAAATTTGGATGTGTCCACGTAGTGCTTTGGGGCGTTTCCTGTCGCGGGCGCTAGGCCTACCCACACAAGTGAGGTATCATTTTTATCGGGAGACTTCGGGGAACGCTGGGTGGAAGGAAATTTGTGGCTCCTCTCAGATTCCCGAACTTTCTGCCACAGAAATGTGAGGAACATGTGTTTTTTTAGCCAAATTTTGAGGTTTGCAAAGGATTCTAGGTAACAGAACCTGGTCCGATCCCCGGAAGTCACCCCTCCTTGGATTCCCCTATGTCTCTAGTTTTCAGAAATGCACAGGTTTGGTAGGTTTCCCTAGGTGCCGGCTGAGCTAGAGGCCAAAATCTACAGGTAGGCACTTCGCAAAAAACACCTCTGTTTTCTTCCAAAAATTTGGATGTGTCCACGTTGTGCTTTGGGGCCTTTCCTGTCGCGGGCGCTAGGCCTACCCACACAAGTGAGGTATCATTTTTATCGGGAGACTTGGGGGAACGCTGGGTGGAAGGAAATTTGTGGCTCCTCTCAGATTCCCGAACTTTCTGCCACAGAAATGTGAGGAACATGTGTTTTTTTAGCCAAATTTTGAGGTTTGCAAAGGATTCTGGGTAACAGAACCTGGTCCGAGCCCAGGAAGTCACCCCTCCTTGGATTCCCCTATGTCTCTAGTTTTCAGAAATGCACAGGTTTGGTAGGTTTCACTAGGTGCCGGCTGAGCTAGAGGCCAAAATCTACAGGTAGGCACTTCGCAAAAAACACCTCTGTTTTCTTCCCAAAAATTTGGATGTGTCCACGTTGCGCTTTGGGGTGTTTCCTGTCGCGGGCACTAGGCCTACCCACACAAGTGAGGTATCATTTTTATCGGGAGACTTGGGGGAACGCTGGGTGGAAGGAAATTTGTGGCTCCTCTCAGATTCCAGAACTTTCTGCCACAGAAATGTGAGGAACATGTGTTTTTTTAGCCAAATTTTGAGGTTTGCAAAGGATTCTGGGTAACAGAACCTGGTCCGAGCCCCGCAAGTCACCCCTCCTTGGATTGCCCTAGGTCTCTAGTTTTCAGAAATGCACAGGTTTGGTAGGTTTCCCTAGGTGCCGGCTGAGCTAGAGGCCAAAATCTACAGGTAGGCACTTCGCAAAAAACACCTCTGTTTTCTTCCAAAAATTTGGATGTGTCCACGTAGTGCTTTGGGGCGTTTCCTGTCGCGGGCGCTAGGCCTACCCACACAAGTGAGGTATCATTTTTATCGGGAGACTTCGGGGAACGCTGGGTGGAAGGAAATTTGTGGCTCCTCTCAGATTCCCGAACTTTCTGCCACAGAAATGTGAGGAACATGTGTTTTTTTAGCCAAATTTTGAGGTTTGCAAAGGATTCTAGGTAACAGAACCTGGTCCGATCCCCGGAAGTCACCCCTCCTTGGATTCCCCTATGTCTCTAGTTTTCAGAAATGCACAGGTTTGGTAGGTTTCCCTAGGTGCCGGCTGAGCTAGAGGCCAAAATCTACAGGTAGGCACTTCGCAAAAAACACCTCTGTTTTCTTCCAAAAAATTGGATATGTCCACGTTGCGTTTTGGGGCGTTTCCTGTCGTGGGCGCTAGGCCTACCCACACAAGTGAGGTATCATTTTTATTGGGAGACTTGGGAGACTTGGGGGAACGCTGCGTGGAAGGAAATTTGTGGCTCCTCTCAGATTCCCGAACTTTCTGCCACAGAAATGTGAGGAACATGTGTTTTTTTAGCCAAATTTTGAGGTTTGCAAAGGATTCTGGGTAACAGAACCTGGTCCGAGCCCCGCAAGTCACCCCTCCTTGGATTCCCCTTGGTCTCTAGTTTTCAGAAATGCACAGGTTTGGTAGGTTTCCCTAGGTGCCGGCTGAGCTAGAGGCCAAAATCTACAGGTAGGCACTTCGCAAAAAACACCTCTGTTTTCTTCCAAAAATGTGGATGTGTCCACGTTGCGCTTTGGGGCATTTCCTGTCGCGGGCGCTAGGCCTACCCACACAAGTGAGGTATCATTTTTATTGGGAGACTTGGGGGAACGCTGCGTGGAAGGAAATTTGTGGCTCCTCTCAGATTCCCGAACTTTCTGCCACAGAAATGTGAGGAACATGTGTTTTTTTAGCCAAATTTTGAGGTTTGCAAAGGATTCTGGGTAACAGAACCTGGTCCGAGCCCCGCAAGTCACCCCTCCTTGCATTGCCCTAGGTCTCTAGTTTTCAGAAATGCACAGGTTTGGTAGGTTTCCCTAGGTGCCGGCTGAGCTAGAGGCCAAAATCTACAGGTAGGCACTTCGCAAAAAACACCTCTGTTTTCTTCCAAAAATGTGGATGTGTCCACGTTGCGCTTTGGGGCGTTTCCTGTCACGGGCGCTAGGCCTACCCACACAAGTGAGGTATCATTTTTATTGGGAGACTTGGGGGAACGCTGCGTGGAAGGAAATTTTTGGCTCCTCTCAGATTCCCGAACTTTCTGCCACAGAAATGTGAGGAACATGTGTTTTTTTAGCCAAATTTTGAGGTTTGCAAAGGATTCTGGGTAACAGAACCTGGTCCGAGCCCCGCAAGTCACCCCTCCTTGCATTGCCCTAGGTCTCTAGTTTTCAGAAATGCACAGATTTGGTAGGTTTCCCTAGGTGCCGGCTGAGCTAGAGGCCAAAATCTACAGGTAGGCACTTCGCTAAAAACACCTCTGTTTTCTTCCAAATATTTGGATGTGTCCACGTTGCGCTTTGGGGTGTTTCCTGTCGTAAGAGCTAGGCGTACCCACACAAGTGAGGTATCATTTTTATCGGGAGACTTGGGGGATCGCTGGGTGGAAGGAAATTTGTGGCTCCTCTCAGATTCCCGAACTTTCTGCCACAGAAATGTGAGGAACATGTGTTTTTTAGCCAAATTTTGAGGTTTGCAAAGGATTCTGGGTAACAGAACCTGGTCCGAGCCCCGCAACTCACCCCTCCTTGGATTTCCCTAGGTCTCTAGTTTTCAGAAATGCACAGGTTTGGTAGGTTTCCCTAGGTGCCGGCTGAGCTAGAGGCCAAAATCTACAGGTAGGCACTTCGCAAAAAACACCTCTGTTTTCTTCCAAAAATTTGGATGTGTCCACGTAGTGCTTTGGGGCGTTTCCTGTCGCGGGCGCTAGGCCTACCCACACAAGTGAGGTATCATTTTTATCGGGAGACTTCGGGGAACGCTGGGTGGAAGGAAATTTGTGGCTCCTCTCAGATTCCCGAACTTTCTGCCACAGAAACGTGAGGAACATGTGTTTTTTTAGCCAAATTTTGAGGTTTGCAAAGGATTCTGGGTAACAGAACCTGGTCCGAGCCCAGCAAGTCACCCCTCCTTGGATTCCCCTATGTCTCTAGTTTTCAGAAATGCACAGGTTTGGTAGGTTTCCCTAGGTGCCGGCTGAGCTAGAGGCCAAAATCTACAGGTAGGCACTTCGCAAAAAACACCTCTGTTTTCTTCCAAAAATTTGGATGTGTCCATGTTGTGCTTTGGGGCCTTTCCTGTCGCGGGCGCTAGGCCTACCCACACAAGTGAGGTATCATTTTTATCGGGAGACTTGGGGGAACGCTGGGTGGAAGGAAATTTGTGGCTCCTCTCAGATTCCCGAACTTTCTGCCACAGAAATGTGAGGAACATGTGTTTTTTTAGCCAAATTTTGAGGTTTGCAAAGGATTCTGGGTAACAGAACCTGGTCCGAGCCTAGGAAGTCACCCCTCCTTGGATTCCCCTATGTCTCTAGTTTTCAGAAATGCACAGGTTTGGTAGGTTTCCCTAGGTGCCGGCTGAGCTAGAGGCCAAAATCTACAGGTAGGCACTTCGCAAAAAACACCTCTGTTTTCTTCCCAAAAATTTGGATGTGTCCACGTTGCGCTTTGGGGTGTTTCCTGTCGCGGGCACTAGGCCTACCCACACAAGTGAGGTATCATTTTTATCGGGAGACTTGGGGGAACGCTGGGTGGAAGGAAATTTGTGGCTCCTCTCAGATTCCAGAACTTTCTGCCACAGAAATGTGAGGAACATGTGTTTTTTTAGCCAAATTTTGAGGTTTGCAAAGGATTCTGGGTAACAGAACCTGGTCCGAGCCCCGCAAGTGACCCCTCCTTGGATTCCCCTAGGTCTCTAGTTTTCAGAAATGCACAGGTTTGGTAGGTTTCCCTAGGTGCCGGCTGAGCTAGAGGCCAAAATCTACAGGTAGGCACTTCGCTAAAAACACCTCTGTTTTCTTCCAAAAATTTGGATGTGTCCACGTTGCGCTTTGGGGCGTTTCCTGTCGCGGGAGCTAGGCCTACCCACACAAGTGAGGTATCATTTTTATCGGGAGACTTGGGGGAACGCTGGGTGGAAGGAAATTTGTGGCTCCTCTCAGATTCCCGAACTTTATGCCACAGAAATGTGAGGAACATGTGTTTTTTTAGCCAAATTTTGAGGTTTGCAAAGGATTCTGGGTAACAGAACCTGGTCCGAGCCCCGCAAGTCACCCCTCCTTGGATTCCCCTAGGTCTCTAATTTTCAGAAATGCACAGGTTTGGTAGGTTTCCCTGGGTGCCGGCTGAGCTAGAGGCCAAAATCTACAGGTAGGCACTTCGCTAAAAACACCTCTGTTTTCTGTCAAAAATTTGGATGTGTCCACGTTGCGCTTTGGGGCGTTTCCTGTCGCGGGCGCTAGGCCTACCCACACAAGTGAGGTATCATTTTTATTGGGAGACTTGGGGGAACGCTGGGTGGAAGGAAATTTGTGGCTCCTCTCAGATTCCCGAACTTTCTGCCACAGAAATGTGAGTAACATGTGTTTTTTTAGCCAAATTTTGAGGTTTGCAAACGATTCTGGGTAACAGAACCTGGTCCGAGCCCCGCAAGTCACCCCTCCTTGGATTCCCCTAGGTCTCTAGTTTTCAGAAATGCACAGGTTTGGTAGGTTTCCCTAGGTGCCGGCTGAGCTAGAGGCCAAAATCTACAGGTAGGCACTTCGCAAAAAATACCTCTGTTTTCTTCCAAAAATTTGGATGTGTCCACGTTGCGCTTTGGGGCGTTTCCTGTCGCGGGCGCTAGGCCTACCCACACAAGTGAGGTATCATTTTTATTGGGAGACTTGGGGGAACGCTGCGTGGAAGGAAATTTGTGGCTCCTCTCAGATTCCCGAACTTTCTGTCACAGAAATGTGAGGAACATGTGTTTTTTTAGCCAAATTTTGAGGTTTGAAAAGGATTCTGGGTATCAGAACCTGGTCCGAGCCCCGTAAGTCACCCCTCCATGGATTGCCCTAGGTCTCTAGTTTTCAGAAATGCACAGGTTTGGTAGGTTTCCCTAGGTGCCGGCTGAGCTAGAGGCCAAAATCTACAGGTAGGCACTTTGCAAAAAACACCTCTGTTTTCTTCCAAAAATGTGGATGTGTCAACGTTGTGCTTTGGGGCGTTAACTGTCGCGGGCGCTAGGCCTACCCACACAAGTGAGGTATCATTTTTATCGGGAGACTTGGGGGAACGCTGGGTGGAAGGAAATTTGTGGCTCCTCTCAGATTCCAGAACTTTCTGCCACAGAAATGTGAGGAACATGTGTTTTTTAGGCCAAATTTTGAGGTTTGCAAAGGATTCCGGGTAACAGAACCTGGTCCGATCCCCGCAAGTCACCCCTCCTTGGATTCCCCTAGGTCTCTAGTTTTCAGAAATGCACAGGTTTGGTAGGTTTCCCTAGGTGCCGGCTGAGCTAGAGGCCAAAATCTATAGGTAGGCACTTCGCTAAAAACACCTTTGTTTTCTTCCAAAAATTTGGATGTGTCCACGTTGCGCTTTGGGGCGTTTCCTGTCGCGGGAGCTAGGCCTACCCACACAAGTGAGGTATCATTTTTATCGGGAGACTTGGGGGAACGCTGGGTGGAAGGAAATTTGTGGCTCCTCTCAGATTCCAGAACTTTCTGCCACAGAAATGTGAGGAACATGTGTTTTTTTAGCCAAATTTTGAGGTTTGCAAAGGATTCTGGGTAACAGAACCTGGTCCGAGCCCCGCAAGTCACCCCTCCTTGGATTCCCCTAGGTCTCTAATTTTCAGAAATGCACAGGTTTGGTAGGTTTCCCTGGGTGCCGGCTGAGCTAGAGGCCAAAATCTACAGGTAGGCACTTCGCTAAAAACACCTCTGTTTTCTTCCAAAAATTTGGATGTGTCCACGTTGCGCTTTGGGGCGTTTCCTGTCGCGGGCGCTAGGCCTACCCACACAAGTGAGGTATCATTTTTATTGGGAGACTTGGGGGAACGCTGGGTGGAAGGAAATTTGTGGCTCCTCTCAGATTCCCGAACTTTCTGCCACAGAAATGTGAGTAACATGTGTTTTTTTAGCCAAATTTTGAGATTTGCAAAGGATTCTGGGTAACAGAACCTGGTCCGAGCCCCGCAAGTCACCCCTCCTTGGATTCCCCTAGGTCTCTAGTTTTCAGAAATGCACAGGTTTGGTAGGTTTCCCTAGGTGCCGGCTGAGCTAGAGGCCAAAATCTACAGGTAGGCACTTCGCAAAAAACACCTCTGTTTTCTTCCAAAAATTTGGATGTGTCCACGTTGCGCTTTGGGGCGTTTCCTGTCGCGGGCGCTAGGCCTACCCACACAAGTGAGGTATCATTTTTATTGGGAGACTTGGGGGAACGCTGCGTGGAAGGAAATTTGTGGCTCCTCAGATTCACGAACTTTCTGCCACAGAAATGTGAGGAACATGTGTTTTTTTAGCCAAATTTTGAGGTTTGCAAAGGATTCTGGGTAACAGAACCTGGTCCGAGCCCCGCAAGTCACCCCTCCTTGGATTCCCTAGGTCTCTAGTTTTCAGAAATGCACAGGTTTGGTAGGTTTCCCTAGGTGCCGGCTGAGCTAGAGGCCAAAATCTACAGGTAGGCACTTTGCAAAAAACACCTCTGTTTTCTTCCAAAAATGTGGATGTGTCCACGTTGCGCTTTGGGGCGTTTCCTGTCGCGGGCGCTAGGCCTACCCACACAAGTGAGGTATCATTTTTATTGGGAGACTTGGGGGAACGCTGCGTGGAAGGAAATTTGTGGCTCCTCTCAGATTCCCGAACTTTCTGCCACAGAAATGTGAGGAACATGTGTTTTTTTAGCCAAATTTTGAGGTTTGCAAAGGATTCTGGGTAACAGAACCTGGTCCGAGCCCCGCAAGTCACCCCTCCTTGGATTGCCCTAGGTCTCTAGTTTTCAGAAATGCACAGGTTTGGTAGGTTTCCCTAGGTGCCGGCTGAGCTAGAGGCCAAAATCTACAGGTAGGCACTTCGCAAAAAACACCTCTGTTTTCTTCCAAAAATTTGGATGTGTCCACGTAGTGCTTTGGGGCGTTTCCTGTCGCGGGCGCTAGGCCTACCCACACAAGTGAGGTATCATTTTTATCGGGAGACTTCGGGGAACGCTGGGTGGAAGGAAATTTGTGGCTCCTCTCAGATTCCCGAACTTTCTGCCACAGTAATGTGAGGAACATGTGTTTTTTTAGCCAAATTTTGAGGTTTGCAAAGGATTCTAGGTAACAGAACCTGGTCCGATCCCCGGAAGTCACCCCTCCTTGGATTCCCCTATGTCTCTAGTTTTCAGAAATGCACAGGTTTGGTAGGTTTCCCTAGGTGCCGGCTGAGCTAGAGGCCAAAATCTACAGGTAGGCACTTCGCAAAAAACACCTCTGTTTTCTTCCAAAAAATTGGATATGTCCACGTTGCGCTTTGGGGCGTTTCCTGTCGTGGGCGCTAGGCCTACCCACACAAGTGAGGTATCTTTTTTATTGGGAGACTTGGGAAACTTGGGGGAATGCTGCGTGGAATGAAATTTGTGGCTCCTCTCAGATTCCCGAACTTTCTGCCACAGAAATGTGAGGAACATGTGTTTTTTTAGCCAAATTTTGAGGTTTGCAAAGGATTCTGGGTAACAGAACCTGGTCCGAGCCCCGCAAGTCACCCCTCCTTGGATTCCCCTAGGTCTCTAGTTTTCAGAAATGCTCAGGTTTGGTAGGTTTCCCTAGGTGCCGGCTGAGCTAGAGGCCAAAATCTACAGGTAGGCACTTCGCAAAAAACACCTCTGTTTTCTTCCAAAAATTTGGATGTGTCCACGTTGCGCTTTGGGGCGTTTCCTGTCGCGGGCGCTAGGCCTACCCACACAAGTGAGGTATCATTTTTATTGGGAGACTTGGGGGAACGCTGCGTGGAAGGAAATTTGTGGCTCCTCTCAGATTCCCGAACTTTCTGCCACAGAAATGTGAGGAATATGTGTTTTTTTAGCCAAATTTTGAGGTTTGCAAAGGATTCTGGGTAACAGAACCTGGTCCGAGCCCCGCAAGTCACCCCTCCTTGGATTGCCCTAGGTCTCTAGTTTTCAGAAATGCACAGGTTTGGTAGGTTTCCCTAGGTGCCGGCTGAGCTAGAGGCCAAAATCCACAGGTTGGCACTTCGCTAAAAACACCTCTGTTTTCTTCCAAAAATTTGGATGTGTCCACGTTGCGCTTTGGGGTGTTTCCTGTCGCAGGAGCTAGGCGTACCCACACAAGTGAGGTATCATTTTTATCGGGAGACTTGGGGGAACGCTGGGTGGAAGGAAATTTGTGGCTCCTCTCAGATTCCAGAACTTTCTGCCACAGAAATTTGAGGAACATGTGTTTTTTTAGCCAAATTTTGAGGTTTGCAGAGGATTCTGGGTAACAGAACCTGGTCCGAGCCCCGCAAGTCACCCCTCCTTGGATTTCCCTAGGTCTCTAGTTTTCAGAAATGCACAGGTTTGGTAGGTTTCCCTAGGTGCCGGCTGAGCTAGAGGCCAAAATCTACAGGTAGGCACTTCGCAAAAAACACCTCTGTTTTCTTCCAAAAATTTGGATGTGTCCACGTAGTGCTTTGGGGCGTTTCCTGTCGCGGGCGCTAGGCCTACCCACACAAGTGAGGTATCATTTTTATCGGGAGACTTGGGGGAACGCTGGGTGGAAGGACATTTGTGGCTCCTCTCAGATTCCCGAACTTTCTGCCACAGAAATGTGAGGAACATGTGTTTTTTTAGCCAAATTTTGAGGTTTGCAAAGGATTCTGGGTAACAGAACCTGGTCGGAGCCCAGCAAGTCACCCCACCTTGGATTCCCCTATGCCTCTAGTTTTCAGAAATGCACAGGTTTGGTAGGTTTCCCTATGTGCCGGCTGAGCTAGAGGCCAAAATCTACAGGTAGGAAATTCACAAAAAACACCTGTTTTCTTCCCAAAAATTTGGATGTGTCCACGTTGCGCTTTGGGGCGTTTCCTGTCGCGGGCGCTAGCCCTACCCACACAAGTGAGGTATCATTTTTATCGGGAGACTTGGGGGAACGCTGGGTGGAAGGAAATTTGTGGCTCCTCTCAGATTCCCGAACTTTCTGCCACAGAAATGTGAGGAACATGTGTTTTTTTAGCCAAATTTTGAGGTTTGCAAAGGATTCTGGGTAACAGAACCTGGTCCGAGCCCCGCAAGTCACCCCTCCTTGGATTGCCCTAGGTCTCTAGTTTTCAGAAACGCACAGGTTTGGTAGGTTTCCCTAGGTGCCGGCTGAGCTAGAGGCCAAAATCTACAGGTAGGCACTTCGCTAAAAACACCTCTGTTTTCTTCCAAAAATTTGGATATGTCCACGTTGCGCTTTGGGGTGTTTCCTGTCGTGGGAGCTAGGCGTACCCACACAAGTGAGGTATCATTTTTATCGGGAGACTTGGGGGAACGCTGGGTGGAAGGAAATTTGTGGCTCCTCTCAGATTCCCAAACTTTCTGCCACAGAAATGTGAGGAACATGTGTTTTTTTAGCTAAATTTTGAGGTTTGCAAAGGATTCTGGGTAACAGAACCTGGTCCGAGCCCCGCAAGTCACCCCTCCTTGGATTGCCCTAGGTCTCTAGTTTTCAGAAATGCACAGGTTTGGTAGGTTTCCCTAGGTGCCGGCTGAGCTAGAGGCCAAAATCTACAGGTAGGCACTTCGCAAAAAACACCTCTGTTTTCTTCCAAAAATGTGGATGTGTCCACGTAGTGCTTTGGGGCGTTTCCTGTCGCGGGCGCTAGGCCTACTCACACAAGTGAGGTATCATTTTTATCGGGAGACTTCAGGGAACGCTGGGTGGAAGGAAATTTGTGGCTCCTCTCAGATTCCCGACCTTTCTGCCACAGAAATGTGAGGAACATGTGTTTTTTTAGCCAAATTTTGAGGTTTGCAAAGGATTCTGGGTAACAGAACCTGGTCCGAGCCCAGCAAGTCACCCCTCCTTGGATTCCCCTATGTCTCTAGTTTTCAGAAATGCACAGGTTTGGTAGGTTTCCCTATGTGCCGGCTGAGCTAGAGGCCAAAATCTACAGGTAGGAAATTCACAAAAAACACCTGTTTTCTTCTAAAAAATTTGGATGTGTCCATGTTGCGCTTTGGGGTGTTTCCTGTCGCGGGCGCTAGGCCTACCCACACAAGTGAGGTATCATTTTTATCGGGAGATCTGGGGGAACGCTGGGTGGAAGGAAATTTGTGGCTCCTCTCAGATTCCCGAACTTTCTGCCACAGAAATGTGAGGAACATGTGTTTTTTTAGCCAAATTTTGAGGTTTGCAGAGGATTCTGGGTAACAGAACCTGGTCCGAGCCCCGCAAGTCACCCCTCCTTGGATTTCCCTAGGTCTCTAGTTTTCAGAAATGCACAGGTTTGGTAGGTTTCCCTAGGTGCCGGCTGAGCTAGAGGCCAAAATCTACAGGTAGGCACTTCGCAAAAAACACCTCTGTTTTCTTCCAAAAATTTGGATGTGTCCACGTAGTGCTTTGGGGCGTTTCCTGTCGTGGGAGCTAGGCGTACCCACACAAGTGAGGTATCATTTTTATCGGGAGACTTGGGGGAACGCTGGGTGGAAGGAAATTTGTGGCTCCTCTCAGATTCCCAAACTTTCTGCCACAGAAATGTGAGGAACATGTGTTTTTTTAGCCAAATTTTGAGGTTTGCAAAGGATTCTGGGTAACAGAACCTGGTCGGAGCCCAGCAAGTCACCCCTCCTTGGATTCCCCTATGTCTCTAGTTTTCAGAAATGCACAGGTTTGGTAGGTTTCCCTAGGTGCCGGCTGAGCTAGAGGCCAAAATCTACAGGTAGGCACTTCGCTAAAAACACCTCTGTTTTCTTCCAAAAATTTGGATATGTCCACGTTGCGCTTTGGGGTGTTTCCTGTCGTGGGAGCTAGGCGTACCCACACAAGTGAGGTATCATTTTTATCGGGAGACTTGGGGGAACGCTGGGTGGAAGGAAATTTGTGGCTCCTCTCAGATTCCCAAACTTTCTGCCACAGAAATGTGAGGAACATGTGTTTTTTTAGCTAAATTTTGAGGTTTGCAAAGGATTCTGGGTAACAGAACCTGGTCCGAGCCCCGCAAGTCACCCCTCCTTGGATTGCCCTAGGTCTCTAGTTTTCAGAAATGCACAGGTTTGGTAGGTTTCCCTAGGTGCCGGCTGAGCTAGAGGCCAAAATCTACAGGTAGGCACTTCGCAAAAAACACCTCTGTTTTCTTCCAAAAATGTGGATGTGTCCACGTAGTGCTTTGGGGCGTTTCCTGTCGCGGGCGCTAGGCCTACTCACACAAGTGAGGTATCATTTTTATCGGGAGACTTCAGGGAACGCTGGGTGGAAGGAAATTTGTGGCTCCTCTCAGATTCCCGAACTTTCTGCCACAGAAATGTGAGGAACATGTGTTTTTTTAGCCAAATTTTGAGGTTTGCAAAGGATTCTGGGTAACAGAACCTGGTCCGAGCCCAGCAAGTCACCCCTCCTTGGATTCCCCTATGTCTCTAGTTTTCAGAAATGCACAGGTTTGGTAGGTTTCCCTATGTGCCGGCTGAGCTAGAGGCCAAAATCTACAGGTAGGAAATTCACAAAAAACACCTGTTTTCTTCTAAAAAATTTGGATGTGTCCATGTTGCGCTTTGGGGTGTTTCCTGTCGCGGGCGCTAGGCCTACCCACACAAGTGAGGTATCATTTTTATCGGGAGATCTGGGGGAACGCTGGGTGGAAGGAAATTTGTGGCTCCTCTCAGATTCCCGAACTTTCTGCCACAGAAATGTGAGGAACATGTGTTTTTTTAGCCAAATTTTGAGGTTTGCAGAGGATTCTGGGTAACAGAACCTGGTCCGAGCCCCGCAAGTCACCCCTCCTTGGATTTCCCTAGGTCTCTAGTTTTCAGAAATGCACAGGTTTGGTAGGTTTCCCTAGGTGCCGGCTGAGCTAGAGGCCAAAATCTACAGGTAGGCACTTCGCAAAAAACACCTCTGTTTTCTTCCAAAAATTTGGATGTGTCCACGTTGTGCTTTGGGGCCTTTCCTGTCGCGGGCGCTAGGCCTACCCACACAAGTGAGGTATCATTTTTATCGGGAGACTTGGGGGAACGCTGGGTGGAAGGAAATTTGTGGCTCCTCTCAGATTCCCAAACTTTCTGCCACAGAAATGTGAGGAACATGTGTTTTTTTAGCCAAATTTTGAGGTTTGCAAAGGATTCTGGGTAACAGAACCTGGTCGGAGCCCAGCAAGTCACCCCTCCTTGGATTCCCCTATGTCTCTAGTTTTCAGAAATGCACAGGTTTGGTAGGTTTCCCTAGGTGCCGGCTGAGCTAGAGGCCAAAATCTACAGGTAGGCACTTCGCAAAAAACACCTCTGTTTTCTTCCAAAAAATTGGATATATCCACGTTGCGCTTTGGGGCGTTTCCTGTCGTGGGCGCTAGGCCTACCCACACAAGTGAGGTATCATTTTTATTGGGAGACTTGGGAGACTTGGGGGAACGCTGCGTGGAAGGAAATTTGTGGCTCCTCTCAGATTCCCGAACTTTCTGCCACAGAAAAGTGAGGAACATGTGTTTTTTTAGCCAAATTTTGAGGTTTGCAAAGGATTCTGGGTAACAGAACCTGGTCCG
The DNA here is from genome assembly GCF_031143425.1 of Pleurodeles waltl. Taxonomy (NCBI): domain Eukaryota; kingdom Metazoa; phylum Chordata; class Amphibia; order Caudata; family Salamandridae; genus Pleurodeles; species Pleurodeles waltl. The sequence goes on along the minus strand of NC_090448.1, from coordinate 1,034,952,041 downwards.
AGCCCCGCAAGTCACCCCTCCTTGGATTCCCCTAGGTCTCTAATTTTCAGAAATGCACAGGTTTGGTAGGTTTCCCTGGGTGCCGGCTGAGCTAGAGGCCAAAATCTACAGGTAGGCACTTCGCTAAAAACACCTCTGTTTTCTTCCAAAAATGTGGATGTGTCCACGTTGCGCTTTGGGGCGTTTCCTGTCGCGGGCGCTAGGCCTACCCACACAAGTGAGGTATCATTTTTATTGGGAGACTTGGGGGAACGCTGGGTGGAAGGAAATTTGTGGCTCCTCTCAGATTCCCGAACTTTCTGCCACAGAAATGTGAGGAACATGTGTTTTTTTAGCCAAATTTTGAGGTTTGCAAAGGATTCTGGGTAACAGAACCTGGTCCGAGCCCCGCAAGTCACCCCTCCTTGGATTCCCCTAGGTCTCTAGTTTTCAGAAATGCACAGGTTTGGTAGGTTTCCCTAGGGGCCGGCTGAGCTAGAGGCCAAAATCTACAGGTAGGCACTTCGCTAAAAACACCTCTGTTTTCTTCCAAAAATGTGGATGTGTCCACGTTGCGCTTTGGGGCGTTTCCTGTCGTGGGCGCTAGGCCTACCCACACAAGTGAGGTATCATTTTTATCGGGAGACTTGGGGGAACGCTGGGTGGAAGGAAATTTGTGTCTCCTCTCAGATTCCCGAACTTTCTGCCACAGAAATGTGAGGAACATGTGTTTTTTTAGCCAAATTTTGAGGTTTGCAAAGGATTCTGGGTAACAGAACCTGGTCCGAGCCCCGCAAGTCACCCCTCCTTGGATTGCCCTAGGTCTCTAGTTTTCAGAAACGCACAGGTTTGGTAGGTTTCCCTGGGTGCCGGCTGAGCTAGAGGCCAAAATCTACAGGTAGGCACTTCGCTAAAAACACCTCTGTTTTCTTCCAAAAATTTGGATATGTCCACGTTGCGCTTTGGGGTGTATCCTGTCGTGGGAGCTAGGCGTACCCACACAAGTGAGGTATCATTTTTATCGGGAGACTTGGGGGAACGCTGGGTGGAAGGAAATTTGTGCCTCCTCTCAGATTCCCGAACTTTCTGCCACAGAAATGTGAGGAACATGTGTTTTTTTAGCCAAATTTTGAGGTTTGCAAAGGATTCTGGGTAACAGAACCTGGTCCGAGCCCCGCAAGTCACCCCTCCTTGGATTGCCCTAGGTCTCTAGTTTTCAGAAACGCACAGGTTTGGTAGGTTTCCCTGGGTGCCGGCTGAGCTAGAGGCCAAAATCTACAGGTAGGCACTTCGCTAAAAACACCTCTGTTTTCTTCCAAAAATTTGGATATGTCCACGTTGCGCTTTGGGGTGTATCCTGTCGTGGGAGCTAGGCGTACCCACACAAGTGAGGTATCATTTTTATCGGGAGACTTGGGGGAACGCTGGGTGGAAGGAAATTTGTGCCTCCTCTCAGATTCCCGAACTTTCTGCCACAGAAATGTGAGGAACATGTGTTTTTTTAGCCAAATTTTGAGGTTTGCAAAGGATTCTGGGTAACAGAACCTGGTCCGAGCCCCGCAAGTCACCCCTCCTTGGATTTCCCTAGGTCTCTAGTTTTCAGAAATGCACAGGTTTGGTAGGTTTCCCTAGGTGCCGGCTGAGCTAGAGGCCAAAATCTACAGGTAGGCACTTCGCAAAAAACACCTCTGTTTTCTTCCAAAAAATTGGATATGTCCACGTTGCGCTTTGGGACGTTTCCTGTCGTGGGCGCTAGGCCTACCCACACAAGTGAGGTATCATTTTTATTGGGAGACTTGGGAGACTTGGGGGAACGCTGCGTGGAAGGAAATTTGTGGCTCCTCTCAGATTCCCGAACTTTCTGCCACAGAAATGTGAGGAACATGTGTTTTTTTAGCCAAATTTTGAGGTTTGCAAAGGATTCTGGGTAACAGAACCTGGTCCGAGCCCCGCAAGTCACCCCTCCTTGGATTGCCCTAGGTCTCTAGTTTTCAGAAACGCACAGGTTTGGTAGGTTTCCCTGGGTGCCGGCTGAGCTAGAGGCCAAAATCTACAGGTAGGCACTTCGCTAAAAACACCTCTGTTTTCTTCCAAAAATTTGGATATGTCCACGTTGCGCTTTGGGGTGTTTCCTGTCGTGGGAGCTAGGCGTACCCACACAAGTGAGGTATCATTTTTATCGGGAGACTTGGGGGAACGCTGGGTGGAAGGAAATTTGTGCCTCCTCTCAGATTCCCGAACTTTCTGCCACAGAAATGTGAGGAACATGTGTTTTTTTAGCCAAATTTTGAGGTTTGCAAAGGATTCTGGGTAACAGAACCTGGTCCGAGCCCCGCAAGTCACCCCTCCTTGGATTTCCCTAGGTCTCTAGTTTTCAGAAATGCACAGGTTTGGTAGGTTTCCCTAGGTGCCGGCTGAGCTAGAGGCCAAAATCTACAGGTAGGCACTTCGCAAAAAACACCTCTGTTTTCTTCCAAAAATTTGGATGTGTCCACGTTGCGCTTTGGGGCGCTTCCTGTCGCGGGCGCTAGGCCTACCCACACAAGTGAGGTATCATTTTTATTGGGAGACTTGGGGGAACGCTGCGTGGAAGGAAATTTGTGGCTCCTCTCAGATTCCCAAACTTTCTGCCACAGAAATGTGAGGAATATGTGTTTTTTTAGCCAAATTTTGAGGTTTGCAAAGGATTCTGGGTAACAGAACCTGGTCCGAGCCCCGCAAGTCACCCCTCCTTGGATTGCCCTAGGTCTCTAGTTTTCAGAAATGCACAGGTTTGGTAGGTTTCCCTAGGTGCCGGCTGAGCTAGAGGCCAAAATCTACAGGTAGGCACTTCGCAAAAAACACCTCTGTTTTCTTCCAAAAATTTGGTTGTATCCACGTAGTGCTTTGGGGCGTTTCCTGTCGCGGGCGCTAGGCCTACCCACACAAGTGAGGTATCATTTTTATCGGGAGACTTCGGGGAACGCTGAGTGGAAGGAAATTTGTGGCTCCTCTCAGATTCCCGAACTTTCTGCCACAGAAATGTGAGGAACATGTGTTTTTTTAGCCAAATTTTGAGGTTTGCAAAGGATTCTGGGTAACAGAACCTGGTCCGAGCCCAGCAAGTCACCCCTCCTTGGATTCCCCTATGTCTCTAGTTTTCAGAAATGCACAGGTTTGGTAGATTTCCCTATGTGCCGGCTGAGCTAGAGGCCAAAATCTACAGGTAGGAAATTCACAAAAAACACCTGTTTTCTTCTAAAAAATTTGGATGTGTCCACGTTGCGCTTTGGGCCGTTTCCTGTCGCGGGTGCTAGGCCTAACCACACAAGTGAGGTATCATTTTTATCGGGAGACTTGGGGGAACGCTGGGTGGAAGGAAATTTGTGGCTCCTCTCAGATTCCCGAACTTTCTGCCACAGAAATGTGAGGAACATGATTTTTTTTAGCCAAATTTTGAGGTTTGCAAAGGATTCTGGGTAACAGAACCTGGTCCGATCCCCGGAAGTCACCCCTCCTTGGATTTCCCTAGGTCTCTAGTTTTCAGAAATGCACAGGTTTGGTAGGTTTCCCTAGGTGCCGGCTGAGCTAGAGGCCAAAATCTACAGGTAGGCACTTCGCAAAAAACACCTCTGTTTTCTTCCAAAAATTTGGATGTGTCCACGTAGTGCTTTGGGGCGTTTCCTGTCGCGGGCGCTAGGCCTACCCACACAAGTGAGGTATCATTTTTATCGGGAGACTTCGGGGAACGCTGGGTGGAAGGAAATTTGTGGCTCCTCTCAGATTCCCGAACTTTCTGCCACAGAAATGTGAGGAACATGTGTTTTTTTAGCCAAATTTTGAGGTTTGCAAAGGATTCTGGGTAACAGAACCTGGTCCGAGCCCAGCAAGTCACCCCTCCTTGGATTCCCCTATGTCTCTAGTTTTCAGAAATGCACAGGTTTGGTAGGTTTCCCTATGTGCCGGCTGAGCTAGAGGCCAAAATCTACAGGTAGGAAATTCACAAAAAACACCTGTTTTCTTCCAAAAAATTTGGATGTGTCCACGTTGCGCTTTGGGGCGTTTCATGTCGCGGGCGCTAGGCCTACCCACACAAGTGAGGTATCATTTTTATCGGGAGACTTGGGGGATCGCTGGGTGGAAGGAAATTTGTGGCTCCTCTCAGAATCCCGAACTTTCTGCCACAGAAATTTGAGGAACATGTGTTTTTTTAGCCAAATTTTGAGGTTTGCAAAGGATTCTGGGTAACAGAACCTGGTCCGATCCCCGGAAGTCACCCCTCCTTGGATTCCCCTAGGTCTCTAGTTTTCAGAAATGCACAGGTTTGGTAGGTTTCCCTAGGTGCCGGCTGAGCTAGAGGCCAAAATCTACAGGTAGGCACTTCGCAAAAAACACCTCTGTTTTCTTCCAAAAAATTGGATATGTCCACGTTGCGTTTTGGGGCGTTTCCTGTCGTGGGCGCTAGGCCTATCCACACAAGTGAGGTATCATTTTTATTGGGAGACTTGGGAGACTTGGGGGAACGCTGCGTGGAAGGAAATTTGTGGCTCCTCTCAGATTCCCGAGCTTTCTGCCACAGAAATGTGAGGAACATGTGTTTTTTTAGCCAAATTTTGAGGTTTGCAAAGGATTCTGGGTAACAGAACCTGGTCCGAGCCCCGCAAGTCACCCCTCCTTGGATTCCCCTTGGTCTCTAGTTTTCAGAAATGCACAGGTTTGGTAGGTTTCCCTAGGTGCCGGCTGAGCTAGAGGCCAAAATCTACAGGTAGGCACTTCGCAAAAAACACCTCTGTTTTCTTCCAAAAATGTGGATGTGTCCACGTTGCGCTTTGGGGCGTTTCCTGTCGCGGGCGCTAGGCCTACCCACACAAGTGAGGTATCATTTTTATTGGGAGACTTGGGGGAACGCTGCGTGGAAGGAAATTTGTGGCTCCTCTCAGATTCCCGAACTTTCTGCCACAGAAATGTGAGGAACATGTGTTTTTTTAGCCAAATTTTGAGGTTTGCAAAGGATTCTGGGTAACAGAACCTGGTCCGATCCCCGGAAGTCACCCCTCCTTGGATTCCCCTATGTCTCTAGTTTTCAGAAATGCACAGGTTTGGTAGGTTTCCCTAGGTGCCGGCTGAGCTAGAGGCCAAAATCTACAGGTAGGCACTTCGCAAAAAACACCTCTGTTTTCTTCCAAAAATTTGGATGTCCACGTAGTGCTTTGGGGCGTTTCCTGTCGCGGGCGCTAGGCCTACCCACACAAGTGAGGTATCATTTTTATCGGGAGACTTGGGGGAACGCTGGGTGGAAGGAAATTTGTGGCTCCTCTCAGATTCCCAAACTTTCTGCCACAGAAATGTGAGGAACATGTGTTTTTTTAGCCAAATTTTGAGGTTTGCAAAGGATTCTGGATAACAGAACCTGGTCGGAGCCCAGCAAGTCACCCCTCCTTGGATTCCCCTAGGTCTCTAGTTTTCAGAAATGCACAGGTTTGGTAGGTTTCCCTAGGTGCCGGCTGAGCTAGAGGCCAAAATCTACAGGTAGGCACTTCGCAAAAAACACCTCTGTTTTCTTCCAAAAATTTGGATGTGTCCACGTTGCGCTTTGGGGCATTTCCTGTCGCGGGCGCTAGGCCTACCCACACAAGTGAGGTATCATTTTTATTGGGAGACTTGGGGGAACGCTGCGTGGAAGGAAATTTGTGGCTCCTCTCAGATTCCCGAACTTTCTGCCACAGAAATGTGAGGAATATGTGTTTTTTTAGCCAAATTTTGAGGTTTGCAAAGGATTCTGGGTAACAGAACCTGGTCCGAGCCCCGCAAGTCACCCCTCCTTGGATTGCCCTAGGTCTCTAGTTTTCAGAAATGCACAGGTTTGGTAGGTTTCCCTAGGTGCCGGCTGAGCTAGAGGCCAAAATCCACAGGTTGGCACTTCGCTAAAAACACCTCTGTTTTCTTCCAAAAATTTGGATGTGTCCACGTTGCGCTTTGGGGTGTTTCCTGTCGCAGGAGCTAGGCGTACCCACACAAGTGAGGTATCATTTTTATCGGGAGACTTGGGGGAACGCTGGGTGGAAGGAAATTTGTGGCTCCTCTCAGATTCCCGAACTTTCTGCCACAGAAATTTGAGGAACATGTGTTTTTTTAGCCAAATTTTGAGGTTTGCAGAGGATTCTGGGTAACAGAACCTGGTCCGAGCCCCGCAAGTCACCCCTCCTTGGATTTCCCTAGGTCTCTAGTTTTCAGAAATGCACAGGTTTGGTAGGTTTCCCTAGGTGCCGGCTGAGCTAGAGGCCAAAATCTACAGGTAGGCACTTCGCAAAAAACACCTCTGTTTTCTTCCAAAAATTTGGATGTGTCCACGTAGTGCTTTGGGGCGTTTCCTGTCGCGGGCGCAAGGCCTACCCACACAAGTGAGGTATCATTTTTATCGGGAGACTTGGGGGAACGCTGGGTGGAAGGAAATTTGTGGCTCCTCTCAGATTCCCAAACTTTCTGCCACAGAAATGTGAGGAACATGTGTTTTTTTAGCCAAATTTTGAGGTTTGCAAAGGATTCTGGATAACAGAACCTGGTCGGAGCCCAGCAAGTCACCCCTCCTTGGATTCCCCTATGTCTCTAGTTTTCAGAAATGCACAGGTTTGGTAGGTTTCCCTAGGTGCCGGCTGAGCTAGAGGCCAAAATCTACAGGTAGGCACTTCGCAAAAAACCCCTCTGTTTTCTTCCAAAAAATTGGATATGTCCACGTTGCGCTTTGGGGCGTTTCCTGTCGTGGGCGCTAGGCCTACCCACACAAGTGAGGTATCATTTTTATTGGGAGACTTGGGAGACTTGGGGGAACGCTGCGTGGAAGGAAATTTGTGGCTCCTCTCGGATTCCCGAACTTTCTGCCACAGAAATGTGAGGAACATGTGTTTTTTTAGCCAAATTTTGAGGTTTGCAAAGGATTCTGGGTAACAGAACCTGGTCCGAGCCCCGCAAGTCACCCCTCCTTGCATTGCCCTAGGTCTCTAGTTTTCAGAAATGCACAGGTTTGGTAGGTTTCCCTAGGTGCCGGCTGAGCTAGAGGCCAAAATCTACAGGTAGGCACTTCGCTAAAAACACCTCTGTTTTCTTCCAAATATTTGGATGTGTCCACGTTGCGCTTTGGGGTGTTTCCTGTCGCAAGAGCTAGGCGTACCCACACAAGTGAGGTATCATTTTTATCGGGAGACTTGGGGGAACGCTGGGTGGAAGGAAATTTGTGGCTCCTCTCAGATTCCCGAACTTTCTGCCACAGAAATGTGAGGAACATGTGTTTTTTAGCCAAATTTTGAGGTTTGCAAAGGATTCTGGGTAACAGAACCTGGTCCGAGCCCCGCAACTCACCCCTCCTTGGATTTCCCTAGGTCTCTAGTTTTCAGAAATGCACAGGTTTGGTAGGTTTCCCTAGGTGCCGGCTGAGCTAGAGGCCAAAATCTACAGGTAGGCACTTCGCAAAAAACACCTCTGTTTTCTTCCAAAAATTTGGATGTGTCCACGTAGTGCTTTGGGGCGTTTGCTGTCGCGGGCGCTAGGCCTACCCACACAAGTGAGGTATCATTTTTATCGGGAGACTTCGGGGAACGCTGGGTGGAAGGAAATTTGTGGCTCCTCTCAGATTCCCGAACTTTCTGCCACAGAAATGTGAGGAACATGTGTTTTTTTAGCCAAATTTTGAGGTTTGCAAAGGATTCTGGGTAACAGAACCTGGTCCGAGCCCAGCAAGTCACCCCTCCTTGGATTCCCCTATGTCTCTAGTTTTCAGAAATGCACAGGTTTGGTAGGTTTCCCTATGTGCCGGCTGAGCTAGAGGCCAAAATCTACAGGTAGGAAATTCACAAAAAACACCTGTTTTCTTCCAAAAAATTTGGATGTGTCCACGTTGCGCTTTGGGGCGTTTCATGTCGCGGGCGCTAGGCCTACCCACACAAGTGAGGTATCATTTTTATCGGGAGACTTGGGGGATCGCTGGGTGGAAGGAAATTTGTGGCTCCTCTCAGAATCCCGAACTTTCTGCCACAGAAATGTGAGGAACATGTGTTTTTTTAGCCAAATTTTGAGGTTTGCAAAGGATTCTGGGTAACAGAACCTGGTCCGATCCCCGGAAGTCACCCCTCCTTGGATTCCCCTAGGTCTCTAGTTTTCAGAAATGCACAGGTTTGGTAGGTTTCCCTAGGTGCCGGCTGAGCTAGAGGCCAAAATCTACAGGTAGGCACTTCGCAAAAAACACCTCTGTTTTCTTCCAAAAAATTGGATATGTCCACGTTGCGTTTTGGGGCGTTTCCTGTCGTGGGCGCTAGGCCTATCCACACAAGTGAGGTATCATTTTTATTGGGAGACTAGGGAGACTTGGGGGAACGCTGCGTGGAAGGAAATTTGTGGCTCCTCTCAGATTCCCGAGCTTTCTGCCACAGAAATGTGAGGAACATGTGTTTTTTTAGCCAAATTTTGAGGTTTGCAAAGGATTCTGGGTAACAGAACCTGGTCCGAGCCCCGCAAGTCACCCCTCCTTGGATTCCCCTTGGTCTCTAGTTTTCAGAAATGCACAGGTTTGGTAGGTTTCCCTAGGTGCCGGCTGAGCTAGAGGCCAAAATCTACAGGTAGGCACTTCGCAAAAAACACCTCTGTTTTCTTCCAAAAATGTGGATGTGTCCACGTTGCGCTTTGGGGCGTTTCCTGTCGCGGGCGCTAGGCCTACCCACACAAGTGAGGTATCATTTTTATTGGGAGACTTGGGGGAACGCTGCGTGGAAGGAAATTTGTGGCTCCTCTCAGATTCCCGAACTTTCTGCCACAGAAATGTGAGGAACATGTGTTTTTTTAGCCAAATTTTGAGGTTTGCAAAGGATTCTGGGTAACAGAACCTGGTCCGATCCCCGGAAGTCACCCCTCCTTGGATTCCCCTAGGTCTCTAGTTTTCAGAAATGCACAGGTTTGGTAGGTTTCCCTAGGTGCCGGCTGAGCTAGAGGCCAAAATCTACAGGTAGGCACTTCGCAAAAAACACCTCTGTTTTCTTCCAAAAAATTGGATATGTCCACGTTGCGTTTTGGGGCGTTTCCTGTCGTGGGCGCTAGGCCTACCCACACAAGTGAGGTATCATTTTTATTGGGAGACTTGGGAGACTTGGGGGAACGCTGCGTGGAAGGAAATTTGTGGCTCCTCTCAGATTCCCGAACTTTCTGCCACAGAAATGTGAGGAACATGTGTTTTTTTAGCCAAATTTTGAGGTTTGCAAAGGATTCTGGGTAACAGAACCTGGTCCGAGCCCCGCAAGTCACCCCTCCTTGGATTCCCCTTGGTCTCTAGTTTTCAGAAATGCACAGGTTTGGTAGGTTTCCCTAGGTGCCGGCTGAGCTAGAGGCCAAAATCTACAGGTAGGCACTTCGCAAAAAACACCTCTGTTTTCTTCCAAAAATGTGGATGTGTCCACGTTGCGCTTTGGGGCGTTTCCTGTCGCGGGCGCTAGGCCTACCCACACAAGTGAGGTATCATTTTTATTGGGAGACTTGGGGGAACGCTGCGTGGAAGGAAATTTGTGGCTCCTCTCAGATTCCCGAACTTTCTGCCACAGAAATGTGAGGAACATGTGTTTTTTTAGCCAAATTTTGAGGTTTGCAAAGGATTCTGGGTAACAGAACCTGGTCCGAGCCCCGCAAGTCACCCCTCCTTGCATTGCCCTAGGTCTCTAGTTTTCAGAAATGTACAGGTTTGGTAGGTTTCCCTAGGTGCCGGCTGAGCTAGAGGCCAAAATCTACAGGTAGGCACTTCGCAAAAAACACCTCTGTTTTCTTCCAAAAATGTGGATGTGTCCACGTTGCGCTTTGGGGCGTTTCCTGTCACGGGCGCTAGGCCTACCCACACAAGTGAGGTATCATTTTTATTGGGAGACTTGGGGGAACGCTGCGTGGAAGGAAATTTGTGGCTCCTCTCAGATTCCCGAACTTTCTGCCACAGAAATGTGAGGAACATGTGTTTTTTTAGCCAAATTTTGAGGTTTGCAAAGGATTCTGGGTAACAGAACCTGGTCCGAGCCCCGCAAGTCACCCCTCCTTGCATTGCCCTAGGTCTCTAGTTTTCAGAAATGCACAGATTTGGTAGGTTTCCCTAGGTGCCGGCTGAGCTAGAGGCCAAAATCTACAGGTAGGCACTTCGCTAAAAACACCTCTGTTTTCTTCCAAATATTTGGATGTGTCCACGTTGCGCTTTGGGGTGTTTCCTGTCGCAAGAGCTAGGCGTACCCACACAAGTGAGGTATCATTTTTATCGGGAGACTTGGGGGAACGCTGGGTGGAAGGAAATTTGTGGCTCCTCTCAGATTCCCGAACTTTCTGCCACAGAAATGTGAGGAACATGTGTTTTTTAGCCAAATTTTGAGGTTTGCAAAGGATTCTGGGTAACAGAACCTGGTCCGAGCCCCGCAACTCACCCCTCCTTGGATTTCCCTAGGTCTCTAGTTTTCAGAAATGCACAGGTTTGGTAGGTTTCCCTAGGTGCCGGCTGAGCTAGAGGCCAAAATCTACAGGTAGGCACTTTGCAAAAAACACCTCTGTTTTCTTCCAAAAATTTGGATGTGTCCACGTAGTGCTTTGGGGCGTTTCCTGTCGCGGGCGCTAGGCCTACCCACACAAGTGAGGTATCATTTTTATCGGGAGACTTCGGGGAACGCTGGGTGGAAGGAAATTTGTGGCTCCTCTCAGATTCCCGAACTTTCTGCCACAGAAACGTGAGGAACATGTGTTTTTTTAGCCAAATTTTGAGGTTTGCAAAGGATTCTGGGTAACAGAACCTGGTCCGAGCCCAGCAAGTCACCCCTCCTTGGATTCCCCTATGTCTCTAGTTTTCAGAAATGCACAGGTTTGGTAGGTTTCCCTAGGTGCCGGCTGAGCTAGAGGCCAAAATCTACAGGTAGGCACTTCGCAAAAAACACCTCTGTTTTCTTCCAAAAATTTGGATGTGTCCACGTTGTGCTTTGGGGCCTTTCCTGTCGCGGGCGCTAGGCCTACCCACACAAGTGAGGTATCATTTTTATCGGGAGACTTGGGGGAACGCTGGGTGGAAGGAAATTTGTGGCTCCTCTCAGATTCCCGAACTTTCTGCCACAGAAATGTGAGGAACATGTGTTTTTTTAGCCAAATTTTGAGGTTTGCAAAGGATTCTGGGTAACAGAACCTGGTCCGAGCCCCGCAAGTCACCCCTCCTTGCATTGCCCTAGGTCTCTAGTTTTCAGAAATGCACAGATTTGGTAGGTTTCCCTAGATGCCGGCTGAGCTAGAGGCCAAAATCTACAGGTAGGCACTTCGCAAAAAACACCTCTGTTTTCTTCCAAAAATGTGGATGTGTCCACGTTGCGCTTTGGGGTGTTTCCTGTCGCGGGCGCTAGGCCTACCCACACAAGTGAGGTATCATTATTATTGGGAGACTTGGGGGAACGCTGCGTGGAAGGAAATTTGTGGCTCCTCTCAGATTCCCGAACTTTCTGCCACAGAAATGTGAGGAACATGTGTTTTTTTAGCCAAATTTTGAGGTTTGCAAAGGATTCTGGGTAACAGAACCTGGTCCGAGCCCCGCAAGTTACCCCTCCTTGCATTGCCCTAGGTCTCTAGTTTTCAGAAATGCACAGGTTTGGTAGGTTTCCCTAGGTGCCGGCTGAGCTAGAGGCCAAAATCTACAGGTAGGCACTTCGCTAAAAACACCTCTGTTTTCTTCCAAATATTTGGATGTGTCCACGTTGCGCTTTGGGGTGTTTCCTGTCGCGGGCGCTAGGCCTACCCACTCAAGTGAGGTATCATTTTCATCGGGAGACTTGGGGGAACGCTGGGTGGAAGGAAATTTGTGGCTCCTCTCAGATTCCAGAACTTTCTGCCACAGAAATGTGAGGAACATGTTTTTTTAGCCAAATTTTGAGGTTTGCAAAGGATTCTGGGTAACAGAACCTGGTCCGAGCCCCGCAAGTGACCCCTCCTTGGATTCCCCTAGGTCTCTAGTTTTCAGAAATGCACAGGTTTGGTAGGTTTCCCTAGGTGCCGGCTGAGCTAGAGGCCAAAATCTACAGGTAGGCACTTCGCTAAAAACACCTCTGTTTTCTTCCAAAAATTTGGATGTGTCCACGTTGCGCTTTGGGGCGTTTCCTGTCGCGGGAGCTAGGCCTACCCACACAAGTGAGGTATCATTTTTATCGGGAGACTTGGGGGAACGCTGGGTGGAAGTAAATTTGTGGCTCCTCTCAGATTCCCGAACTTTATGCCACAGAAATGTGAGGAACATGTGTTTTTTTAGCCAAATTTTGAGGTTTGCAAAGGATTCTGGGTAACAGAACCTGGTCCGAGCCCGCAAGTCACCCCTCCTTGGATTCCCCTAGGTCTCTAATTTTCAGAAATGCACAGGTTTGGTAGGTTTCCCTGGGTGCCGGCTGAGCTAGAGGCCAAAATCTACAGGTAGGCACTTCGCTAAAAACACCTCTGTTTTCTGTCAAAAATTTGGATGTGTCCACGTTGCGCTTTGGGGCGTTTCCTGTCGCGGGCGCTAGGCCTACCCACACAAGTGAGGTATCATTTTTATTGGGAGACTTGGGGGAACGCTGGGTGGAAGGAAATTTGTGGCTCCTCTCAGATTCCCGAACTTTCTGCCACAGAAATGTGAGTAACATGTGTTTTTTTAGCCAAATTTTGAGGTTTGCAAACGATTCTGGGTAACAGAACCTGGTCCGAGCCCCGCAAGTCACCCCTCCTTGGATTCCCCTAGGTCTCTAGTTTTCAGAAATGCACAGGTTTGGTAGGTTTCCCTAGGTGCCGGCTGAGCTAGAGGCCAAAATCTACAGGTAGGCACTTCGCAAAAAATACCTCTGTTTTCTTCCAAAAATTTGGATGTGTCCACGTTGCGCTTTGGGGCGTTTCCTGTCGCGGGCGCTAGGCCTACCCACACAAGTGAGGTATCATTTTTATTGGGAGACTTGGGGGAACGCTGCGTGGAAGGAAATTTGTGGCTCCTCTCAGATTCCCGAACTTTCTGTCACAGAAATGTGAGGAACATGTGTTTTTTTAGCCAAATTTTGAGGTTTGAAAAGGATTCTGGGTAACAGAACCTGGTCCGAGCCCCGTAAGTCACCCCTCCATGGATTGCCCTAGGTCTCTAGTTTTCAGAAATGCACAGGTTTGGTAGGTTTCCCTAGGTGCCGGCTGAGCTAGAGGCCAAAATCTACAGGTAGGCACTTTGCAAAAAACACCTCTGTTTTCTTCCAAAAATGTGGATGTGTCAACGTTGTGCTTTGGGGCGTTAACTGTCGCGGGCGCTAGGCCTACCCACACAAGTGAGGTATCATTTTTATCGGGAGACTTGGGGGAACGCTGGGTGGAAGGAAATTTGTGGCTCCTCTCAGATTCCAGAACTTTCTGCCACAGAAATGTGAGGAACATGTGTTTTTTTAGCCAAATTTTGAGGTTTGCAAAGGATTCTGGGTAACAGAACCTGGTCCGATCCCCGCAAGTCACCCCTCCTTGGATTCCCCTAGGTCTCTAGTTTTCAGAAATGCACAGGTTTGGTAGGTTTCCCTAGGTGCCGGCTGAGCTAGAGGCCAAAATCTATAGGTAGGCACTTCGCTAAAAACACCTCTGTTTTCTTCCAAAAATTTGGATGTGTCCACGTTGCGCTTTGGGGCGTTTCCTGTCGCGGGAGCTAGGCCTACCCACACAAGTGAGGTATCATTTTTATCGGGAGACTTGGGGGAACGCTGGGTGGAAGGAAATTTGTGGCTCCTCTCAGATTCCAGAACTTTCTGCCACAGAAATGTGACGAACATGTGTTTTTTTAGCCAAATTTTGAGGTTTGCAAAGGATTCTGGGTAACAGAACCTGGTCCGAGCCCCGCAAGTCACCCCTCCTTGGATTCCCCTAGGTCTCTAATTTTCAGAAATGCACAGGTTTGGTAGGTTTCCCTGGGTGCCGGCTGAACTAGAGGCCAAAATCTACAGGTAGGCACTTCGCTAAAAACACCTCTGTTTTCTTCCAAAAATTTGGATGTGTCCACGTTGCGCTTTGGGGCGTTTCCTGTCGCGGGCGCTAGGCCTACCCACACAAGTGAGGTATCATTTTTATTGGGAGACTTGGGGGAACGCTGGGTGGAAGGAAATTTGTGGCTCCTCTCAGATTCCCGAACTTTCTGCCACAGAAATGTGAGTAACATGTGTTTTTTTAGCCAAATTTTGAGATTTGCAAAGGATTCTGGGTAACAGAACCTGGTCCGAGCCCCGCAAGTCACCCCTCCTTGGATTCCCCTAGGTCTCTAGTTTTCAGAAATGCACAGGTTTGGTAGGTTTCCCTAGGTGCCGGCTGAGCTAGAGGCCAAAATCTACAGGTAGGCACTTCGCAAAAAACACCTCTGTTTTCTTCCAAAAATTTGGATGTGTCCACGTTGCGCTTTGGGGCGTTTCCTGTCGCGGGCGCTAGGCCTACCCACACAAGTGAGGTATCATTTTTATTGGGAGACTTGGGGGAACGCTGCGTGGAAGGAAATTTGTGGCTCCTCTCAGATTCCCGAACTTTCTGCCACAGAAATGTGAGGAACATGTGTTTTTTTAGCCAAATTTTGAGGTTTGCAAAGGATTCTGGGTAACAGAACCTGGTCCGAGCCCCGCAAGTCACCCCTCCTTGGATTCCCCTAGGTCTCTAGTTTTCAGAAATGCACAGGTTTGGTAGGTTTCCCTAGGTGCCGGCTGAGCTAGAGGCCAAAATCTACAGGTAGGCACTTTGCAAAAAACACCTCTGTTTTCTTCCAAAAATGTGGATGTGTCCACGTTGCGCTTTGGGGCGTTTCCTGTCTCGGGCGCTAGGCCTACCCACACAAGTGAGGTATCATTTTTATTGGGAGACTTGGGGGAACGCTGCGTGGAAGGAAATTTGTGGCTCCTCTCAGATTCCCGAACTTTCTGCCACAGAAATGTGAGGAACATGTGTTTTTTTAGCCAAATTTTGAGGTTTGCAAAGGATTCTGGGTAACAGAACCTGGTCCGAGCCCCGCAAGTCACCCCTCCTTGGATTGCCCTAGGTCTCTAGTTTTCAGAAATGCACAGGATTGGTAGGTTTCCCTAGGTGCCGGCTGAGCTAGAGGCCAAAATCTACAGGTAGGCACTTCGCAAAAAACACCTCTGTTTTCTTCCAAAAATTTGGATGTGTCCACGTAGTGCTTTGGGGCGTTTCCTGTCGCGGGCGCTAGGCCTACCCACACAAGTGAGGTATCATTTTTATCGGGAGACTTCGGGGAACGCTGGGTGGAAGGAAATTTGTGGCTCCTCTCAGATTCCCAAACTTTCTGCCACAGAAATGTGAGGAACATGTGTTTTTTTAGCCAAATTTTGAGGTTTGCAAAGGATTCTAGGTAACAGAACCTGGTCCGATCCCCGGAAGTCACCCCTCCTTGGATTCCCCTATGTCTCTAGTTTTCAGAAATGCACAGGTTTGGTAGGTTTCCCTAGGTGCCGGCTGAGCTAGAGGCCAAAATCTACAGGTAGGCACTTCGCAAAAAACACCTCTGTTTTCTTCCAAAAAATTGGATATGTCCACGTTGCGCTTTGGGGCGTTTCCTGTCGTGGGCGCTAGGCCTACCCACACAAGTGAGGTATCTTTTTTATTGGGAGACTTGGGAAACTTGGGGGAACGCTGCGTGGAATGAAATTTGTGGCTCCTCTCAGATTCCCGAACTTTCTGCCACAGAAATGTGAGGAACATGTGTTTTTTTAGCCAAATTTTGAGGTTTGCAAAGGATTCTGGGTAACAGAACCTGGTCCGAGCCCCGCAAGTCACCCCTCCTTGGATTCCCCTAGGTCTCTAGTTTTCAGAAATGCACAGGTTTGGTAGGTTTCCCTAGGTGCCGGCTGAGCTAGAGGCCAAAATCTACAGGTAGGCACTTCGCAAAAAACACCTCTGTTTTCTTCAAAAAATTTGGATGTGTCCACGTTGCGCTTTGGGGCGTTTCCTGTCGCGGGCGCTAGGCCTACCCACACAAGTGAGGTATCATTTTTATTGGGAGACTTGGGGGAACGCTGCGTGGAAGGAAATTTGTGGCTCCTCTCAGATTCCCGAACTTTCTGCCACAGAAATGTGAGGAATATGTGTTTTTTTAGCCAAATTTTGAGGTTTGCAAAGGATTCTGGGTAACAGAACCTGGTCCGAGCCCCGCAAGTCACCCCTCCTTGGATTGCCCTAGGTCTCTAGTTTTCAGAAATGCACAGGTTTGGTAGGTTTCCCTAGGTGCCGGCTGAGCTAGAGGCCAAAATCCACAGGTTGGCACTTCGCTAAAAACACCTCTGTTTTCTTCCAAAAATTTGGATGTGTCCACGTTGCGCTTTGGGGTGTTTCCTGTCGCAGGAGCTAGGCGTACCCACACAAGTGAGGTATCATTTTTATCGGGAGACTTGGGGGAACGCTGGGTGGAAGGAAATTTGTGGCTCCTCTCAGATTCCAGAACTTTCTGCCACAGAAATTTGAGGAACATGTGTTTTTTTAGCCAAATTTTGAGGTTTGCAGAGGATTCTGGGTAACAGAACCTGGTCCGAGCCCCACAAGTCACCCCTCCTTGGATTTCCCTAGGTCTCTAGTTTTCAGAAATGCACAGGTTTGGTAGGTTTCCCTAGGTGCCGGCTGAGCTAGAGGCCAAAATCTACAGGTAGGCACTTCGCAAAAAACACCTCTGTTTTCTTCCAAAAATTTGGATGTGTCCACGTAGTGCTTTGGGGCGTTTCCTGTCGCGGGCGCTAGGCCTACCCACACAAGTGAGGTATCATTTTTATCGGGAGACTTGGGGGAACGCTGGGTGGAAGGACATTTGTGGCTCCTCTCAGATTCCCGAACTTTCTGCCACAGAAATATGAGGAACATGTGTTTTTTTAGCCAAATTTTGAGGTTTGCAAAGGATTCTGGGTAACAGAACCTGGTCGGAGCCCAGCAAGTCACCCCACCTTGGATTCCCCTATGCCTCTAGTTTTCAGAAATGCACAGGTTTGGTAGGTTTCCCTATGTGCCGGCTGAGCTAGAGGCCAAAATCTACAGGTAGGAAATTCACAAAAAACACCTGTTTTCTTCCCAAAAATTTGGATGTGTCCACGTTGCGCTTTGGGGCGTCTCCTGTCGCGGGCGCTAGCCCTACCCACACAAGTGAGGTATCATTTTTATCGGGAGACTTGGGGGAACGCTGGGTGGAAGGAAATTTGTGGCTCCTCTCAGATTCCCGAACTTTCTGCCACAGAAATGTGAGGAACATGTGTTTTTTTAGCCAAATTTTGAGGTTTGCAAAGGATTCTGGGTAACAGAACCTGGTCCGAGCCCCGCAAGTCACCCCTCCTTGGATTGCCCTAGGTCTCTAGTTTTCAGAAACGCACAGGTTTGGTAGGTTTCCCTAGGTGCCGGCTGAGCTAGAGGCCAAAATCTACAGGTAGGCACTTTGCAAAAAACACCTCTGTTTTCTTCCAAAAATGTGGATGTGTCAACGTTGTGCTTTGGGGCGTTAACTGTCGCGGGCGCTAGGCCTACCCACACAAGTGAGGTATCATTTTTATCGGGAGACTTGGGGGAACGCTGGGTGGAAGGAAATTTGTGGCTCCTCTCAGATTCCAGAACTTTCTGCCACAGAAATGTGAGGAACATGTGTTTTTTTAGCCAAATTTTGAGGTTTGCAAAGGATTCTGGGTAACAGAACCTGGTCCGATCCCCGCAAGTCACCCCTCCTTGGATTCCCCTAGGTCTCTAGTTTTCAGAAATGCACAGGTTTGGTAGGTTTCCCTAGGTGCCGGCTGAGCTAGAGGCCAAAATCTATAGGTAGGCACTTCGCTAAAAACACCTCTGTTTTCTTCCAAAAATTTGGATGTGTCCACGTTGCGCTTTGGGGCGTTTCCTGTCGCGGGAGCTAGGCCTACCCACACAAGTGAGGTATCATTTTTATCGGGAGACTTGGGGGAACGCTGGGTGGAAGGAAATTTGTGGCTCCTCTCAGATTCCAGAACTTTCTGCCACAGAAATGTGAGGAACATGTGTTTTTTTAGCCAAATTTTGAGGTTTGCAAAGGATTCTGGGTAACAGAACCTGGTCCGAGCCCCGCAAGTCACCCCTCCTTGGATTCCCCTAGGTCTCTAATTTTCAGAAATGCACAGGTTTGGTAGGTTTCCCTGGGTGCCGGCTGAGCTAGAGGCCAAAATCTACAGGTAGGCACTTCGCTAAAAACACCTCTGTTTTCTTCCAAAAATTTGGATGTGTCCACGTTGCGCTTTGGGGCGTTTCCTGTCGCGGGCGCTAGGCCTACCCACACAAGTGAGGTATCATTTTTATTGGGAGACTTGGGGGAACGCTGGGTGGAAGGAAATTTGTGGCTCCTCTCAGATTCCCGAACTTTCTGCCACAGAAATGTGAGTAACATGTGTTTTTTTAGCCAAATTTTTAGATTTGCAAAGGATTCTGGGTAACAGAACCTGGTCCGAGCCCCGCAAGTCACCCCTCCTTGGATTCCCCTAGGTCTCTAGTTTTCAGAAATGCACAGGTTTGGTAGGTTTCCCTAGGTGCCGGCTGAGCTAGAGGCCAAAATCTACAGGTAGGCACTTCGCAAAAAACACCTCTGTTTTCTTCCAAAAATTTGGATGTGTCCACGTTGCGCTTTGGGGCGTTTCCTGTCGCGGGCGCTAGGCCTACCCACACAAGTGAGGTATCATTTTTATTGGGAGACTTGGGGGAACGCTGCGTGGAAGGAAATTTGTGGCTCCTCTCAGATTCCCGAACTTTCTGCCACAGAAATGTGAGGAACATGTGTTTTTTTAGCCAAATTTTGAGGTTTGCAAAGGATTCTGGGTAACAGAACCTGGTCCGAGCCCCGCAAGTCACCCCTCCTTGGATTCCCCTAGGTCTCTAGTTTTCAGAAATGCACAGGTTTGGTAGGTTTCCCTAGGTGCCGGCTGAGCTAGAGGCCAAAATCTACAGTTAGGCACTTTGCAAAAAACACCTCTGTTTTCTTCCAAAAATGTGGATGTGTCCACGTTGCGCTTTGGGGCGTTTCCTGTCGCGGGCGCTAGGCCTACCCACACAAGTGAGGTATCATTTTTATTGGGAGACTTGGGGGAACGCTGCGTGGAAGGAAATTTGTGGCTCCTCTCAGATTCCCGAACTTTCTGCCACAGAAATGTGAGGAACATGTGTTTTTTTAGCCAAATTTTGAGGTTTGCAAAGGATTCTGGGTAACAGAACCTGGTCCGAGCCCCGCAAGTCACCCCTCCTTGGATTCCCCTAGGTCTCTAGTTTTCAGAAATGCACAGGTTTGGTAGGTTTCCCTAGGTGCCGGCTGAGCTAGAGGCCAAAATCTACAGGTAGGCACTTCGCAAAAAACACCTCTGTTTTCTTCCAAAAATTTGGATGTGTCCACGTAGTGCTTTGGGGCGTTTCCTGTCGCGGGCGCTAGGCCTACCCACACAAGTGAGGTATCATTTTTATCGGGAGACTTCGGGGAACGCTGGGTGGAAGGAAATTTGTGGCTCCTCTCAGATTCCCAAACTTTCTGCCACAGAAATGTGAGGAACATGTGTTTTTTTAGCCAAATTTTGAGGTTTGCAAAGGATTCTAGGTAACAGAACCTGGTCCGATCCCCGGAAGTCACCCCTCCTTGGATTCCCCTATGTCTCTAGTTTTCAGAAATGCACAGGTTTGGTAGGTTTCCCTAGGTGCCGGCTGAGCTAGAGGCCAAAATCTACAGGTAGGCACTTCGCAAAAAACACCTCTGTTTTCTTCCAAAAAATTGGATATGTCCACGTTGCGCTTTGGGGCGTTTCCTGTCGTGGGCGCTAGGCCTACCCACACAAGTGAGGTATCTTTTTTATTGGGAGACTTGGGAAACTTGGGGGAACGCTGCGTGGAATGAAATTTGTGGCTCCTCTCAGATTCCCGAACTTTCTGCCACAGAAATGTGAGGAACATGTGTTTTTTTAGCCAAATTTTGAGGTTTGCAAAGGATTCTGGGTAACAGAACCTGGTCCGAGCCCCGCAAGTCACCCCTCCTTGGATTCCCCTAGGTCTCTAGTTTTCAGAAATGCACAGGTTTGGTAGGTTTCCCTAGGTGCCGGCTGAGCTAGAGGCCAAAATCTACAGGTAGGCACTTCGCAAAAAACACCTCTGTTTTCTTCCAAAAATTTGGATGTGTCCACGTTGCGCTTTGGGGCGTTTCCTGTCGCGGGCGCTAGGCCTACCCACACAAGTGAGGTATCATTTTTATTGGGAGACTTGGGGGAACGCTGCGTGGAAGGAAATTTGTGGCTCCTCTCAGATTCCCGAACTTTCTGCCACAGAAATGTGAGGAATATGTGTTTTTTTAGCCAAATTTTGAGGTTGGCAAAGGATTCTGGGTAACAGAACCTGGTCCGAGCTCCGCAAGTCACCCCTCCTTGGATTGCCCTAGGTCTCTAGTTTTCAGAAATGCACAGGTTTGGTAGGTTTCCCTAGGTGCCGGCTGAGCTAGAGGCCAAAATCCACAGGTTGGCACTTCGCTAAAAACACCTCTGTTTTCTTCCAAAAATTTGGATGTGTCCACGTTGCGCTTTGGGGTGTTTCCTGTCGCAGGAGCTAGGCGTACCCACACAAGTGAGGTATCATTTTTATCGGGAGACTTGGGGGAACGCTGGGTGGAAGGAAATTTGTGGCTCCTCTCAGATTCCAGAACTTTCTGCCACAGAAATTTGAGGAACATGTGTTTTTTTAGCCAAATTTTGAGGTTTGCAGACGATTCTGGGTAACAGAACCTGGTCCGAGCACCACAAGTCACCCCTCCTTGGATTTCCCTAGGTCTCTAGTTTTCAGAAATGCACAGGTTTGGTAGGTTTCCCTAGGTGCCGGCTGAGCTAGAGGCCAAAATCTACAGGTAGGCACTTCGCAAAAAACACCTCTGTTTTCTTCCAAAAATTTGGATGTGTCCACGTAGTGCTTTGGGGCGTTTCCTGTCGCGGGCGCTAGGCCTACCCTCACAAGTGAGGTATGATTTTTATCGGGAGACTTGGGGGAACGCTGGGTGGAAGGACATTTGTGGCTCCTCTCAGATTCCCGAACTTTCTGCCACAGAAATGTGAGGAACATGTGTTTTTTTAGCCAAATTTTGAGGTTTGCAAAGGATTCTGGGTAACAGAACCTGGTCGGAGCCCAGCAAGTCACCCCACCTTGGATTCCCCTATGCCTCTAGTTTTCAGAAATGCACAGGTTTGGTAGGTTTCCCTATGTGCCGGCTGAGCTAGAGGCCAAAATCTACAGGTAGGAAATTCACAAAAAACACCTGTTTTCTTCCCAAAAATTTGGATGTGTCCACGTTGCGCTTTGGGGCGTCTCCTGTCGCGGGCGCTAGCCCTACCCACACAAGTGAGGTATCATTTTTATCGGGAGACTTGGGGGAACGCTGGGTGGAAGGAAATTTGTGGCTCCTCTCAGATTCCCGAACTTTCTGCCACAGAAATGTGAGGAACATGTGTTTTTTTAGCCAAATTTTGAGGTTTGCAAAGGATTCTGGGTAACAGAACCTGGTCCGAGCCCCGCAAGTCACCCCTCCTTGGATTGCCCTAGGTCTCTAGTTTTCAGAAACGCACAGGTTTGGTAGGTTTCCCTAGGTGCCGGCTGAGCTAGAGGCCAAAATCTACAGGTAGGCACTTCGCTAAAAACACCTCTGTTTTCTTCCAAAAATTTGGATATGTCCACGTTGCGCTTTGGGGTGTTTCCTGTCGTGGGAGCTAGGCGTACCCACACAAGTGAGGTATCATTTTTATCGGGAGACTTGGGGGAACGCTGGGTGGAAGGAAATTTGTGGCTCCTCTCAGATTCCCAAACTTTCTGCCACAGAAATGTGAGGAACATGTGTTTTTTTAGCCAAATTTTGAGGTTTGCAAAGGATTCTGGGTAACAGAACCTGGTCCGAGCCCCGCAAGTCACCCCTCCTTGGATTTCCCTAGGTCTCTAGTTTTCAGAAATGCACAGGTTTGGTAGGTTTCCCTATGTGCCGGCTGAGCTAGAGGCCAAAATCTACAGGTAGGCACTTCGCAAAAAACACCTCTGTTTTCTTCCAAAAATTTGGATGAGTCCACGTTGCGCTTTGGGGCGCTTCCTGTCGCGGGCGCTAGGCCTACCCACACAAGTGAGGTATCATTTTTATTGGGAGACTTGGGGGAACGCTGCGTGGAAGGAAATTTGTGGCTCCTCTCAGATTCCCAAACTTTCTGCCACAGAAATGTGAGGAATATGTGTTTTTTTAACCAAATTTTGAGGTTTGCAAAGGATTCTGGGTAACAGAACCTGGTCCGAGCCCCGCAAGTCACCCCTCCTTGGATTTCCCTAGGTCTCTAGTTTTCAGAAATGCACAGGTTTGGTAGGTTTCCCTATGTGCCGGCTGAGCTAGAGGCCAAAATCTACAGGTAGGCACTTCGCAAAAAACACCTCTGTTTTCTTCCAAAAATTTGGATGAGTCCACGTTGCGCTTTGGGGCGCTTCCTGTCGCGGGCGCTAGGCCTACCCACACAAGTGAGGTATCATTTTTATCGGGAGACTTCAGGGAACGCTGGGTGGAAGGAAATTTGTGGCTCCTCTCAGATTCCCGAACTTTCTGCCACAGAAATGTGAGGAACATGTGTTTTTTTAGCCAAATTTTGAGGTTTGCAAAGGATTCTGGGTAACAGAACCTGGTCCGAGCCCAGCAAGTCACCCCTCCTTGGATTCCCCTATGTCTCTAGTTTTCAGAAATGCACAGGTTTGGTAGGTTTCCCTATGTGCCGGCTGAGATAGAGGCCAAAATCTACAGGTAGGAAATTCACAAAAAACACCTGTTTTCTTCTAAAAAATTTGGATGTGTCCATGTTGCGCTTTGGGGTGTTTCCTGTCGCGGGCGCTAGGCCTACCCACACAAGTGAGGTATCATTTTTATCGGGAGATCTGGGGGAACGCTGGGTGGAAGGAAATTTGTGGCTCCTCTCAGATTCCCGAACTTTCTGCCACAGAAATGTGAGGAACATGTGTTTTTTTAGCCAAATTTTGAGGTTTGCAGAGGATTCTGGGTAACAGAACCTGGTCCGAGCCCCGCAAGTCACCCCTCCTTGGATTGCCCTAGGTCTCTAGTTTTCAGAAATGCACAGGTTTGGTAGGTTTCCCTAGGTGCCGGCTGAGCTAGAGGCCAAAATCTACAGGTAGGCACTTCGCAAAAAACACCTCTGTTTTCTTCCAAAAATTTGGATGTGTCCACGTAGTGCTTTGGGGCGTTTCCTGTCGCGGGCGCTAGGCCTACCCACACAAGTGAGGTATCATTTTTATCGGGAGACTTCGGGGAACGCTGGGTGGAAGGAAATTTGTGGCTCCTCTCAGATTCCCAAACTTTCTGCCACAGAAATGTGAGGAACATGTGTTTTTTTAGCCAAATTTTGAGGTTTGCAAAGGATTCTAGGTAACAGAACCTGGTCCGATCCCCGGAAGTCACCCCTCCTTGGATTCCCCTATGTCTCTAGTTTTCAGAAATACACAGGTTTGGTAGGTTTCCCTAGGTGCCGGCTGAGCTAGAGGCCAAAATCTACAGGTAGGCACTTCGCAAAAAACACCTCTGTTTTCTTCCAAAAAATTGGATATGTCCACGTTGCGCTTTGGGGCGTTTCCTGTCGTGGGCGCTAGGCCTACCCACACAAGTGAGGTATCTTTTTTATTGGGAGACTTGGGAAACTTGGGGGAACGCTGCGTGGAATGAAATTTGTGGCTCCTCTCAGATTCCCGAACTTTCTGCCACAGAAATGTGAGGAACATGTGTTTTTTTAGCCAAATTTTGAGGTTTGCAAAGGATTCTGGGTAACAGAACCTGGTCCGAGCCCCGCAAGTCACCCCTCCTTGGATTCCCCTAGGTCTCTAGTTTTCAGAAATTCACAGGTTTGGTAGGTTTCCCTAGGTGCCGGCTGAGCTAGAGGCCAAAATCTACAGGTAGGCACTTCGCAAAAAACACCTCTGTTTTCTTCAAAAAATTTGGATGTGTCCACGTTGCGCTTTGGGGCGTTTCCTGTCGCGGGCGCTAGGCCTACCCACACAAGTGAGGTATCATTTTTATTGGGAGACTTGGGGGAACGCTGCGTGGAAGGAAATTTGTGGCTCCTCTCAGATTCCCGAACTTTCTGCCACAGAAATGTGAGGAATATGTGTTTTTTTAGCCAAATTTTGAGGTTTGCAAAGGATTCTAGGTAACAGAACCTGGTCCGAGCCCCGCAAGTCACCCCTCCTTGGATTGCCCTAGGTCTCTAGTTTTCAGAAATGCACAGGTTTGGTAGGTTTCCCTAGGTGCCGGCTGAGCTAGAGGCCAAAATCCACAGGTTGGCACTTCGCTAAAAACACCTCTGTTTTCTTCCAAAAATTTGGATGTGTCCACGTTGCGCTTTGGGGTGTTTCCTGTCGCAGGAGCTAGGCGTACCCACACAAGTGAGGTATCATTTTTATCGGGAGACTTGGGGGAACGCTGGGTGGAAGGAAATTTGTGGCTCCTCTCAGATTCCAGAACTTTCTGCCACAGAAATTTGAGGAACATGTGTTTTTTTAGCCAAATTTTGAGGTTTGCAGAGGATTCTGGGTAACAGAACCTGGTCCGAGCCCCGCAAGTCACCCCTCCTTGGATTGCCCTAGGTCTCTAGTTTTCAGAAACGCACAGGTTTGGTAGGTTTCCCTAGGTGCCGGCTGAGCTAGAGGCCAAAATCTACAGGTAGGCACTTCGCTAAAAACACCTCTGTTTTCTTCCAAAAATTTGGATATGTCCACGTTGCGCTTTGGGGTGTTTCCTGTCGTGGGAGCTAGGCGTACCCACACAAGTGAGGTATCATTTTTATCGGGAGACTTGGGGGAACGCTGGGTGGAAGGAAATTTGTGGCTCCTCTCAGATTCCCAAACTTTCTGCCACAGAAATGTGAGGAACATGTGTTTTTTTAGCCAAATTTTGAGGTTTGCAAAGGATTCTGGGTAACAGAACCTGGTCCGAGCCCCGCAAGTCACCCCTCCTTGGATTTCCCTAGGTCTCTAGTTTTCAGAAATGCACAGGTTTGGTAGGTTTCCCTATGTGCCGGCTGAGCTAGAGGCCAAAATCTACAGGTAGGCACTTCGCAAAAAACACCTCTGTTTTCTTCCAAAAATTTGGATGAGTCCACGTTGCGCTTTGGGGCGCTTCCTGTCGCGGGCGCTAGGCCTACCCACACAAGTGAGGTATCATTTTTATTGGGAGACTTGGGGGAACGCTGCGTGGAAGGAAATTTGTGGCTCCTCTCAGAATCCCGAACTTTCTGCCACAGAAATTTGAGGAACATGTGTTTTTTTAGCCAAATTTTGAGGTTTGCAAAGGATTCTGGGTAACAGAACCTGGTCCGATCCCCGGAAGTCACCCCTCCTTGGATTCCCCTAGGTCTCTAGTTTTCAGAAATGCACAGGTTTGGTAGGTTTCCCTAGGTGCCGGCTGAGCTAGAGGCCAAAATCTACAGGTAGGCACTTCGCAAAAAACACCTCTGTTTTCTTCCAAAAAATTGGATATGTCCACGTTGCGTTTTGGGGCGTTTCCTGTCGTGGGCGCTAGGCCTATCCACACAAGTGAGGTATCATTTTTATTGGGAGACTTGGGAGACTTGGGGGAACGCTGCGTGGAAGGAAATTTGTGGCTCCTCTCAGATTCCCGAGCTTTCTGCCACAGAAATGTGAGGAACATGTGTTTTTTTAGCCAAATTTTGAGGTTTGCAAAGGATTCTGGGTAACAGAACCTGGTCCGAGCCCCGCAAGTCACCCCTCCTTGGATTCCCCTTGGTCTCTAGTTTTCAGAAATGCACAGGTTTGGTAGGTTTCCCTAGGTGCCGGCTGAGCTAGAGGCCAAAATCTACAGGTAGGCACTTCGCAAAAAACACCTCTGTTTTCTTCCAAAAATGTGGATGTGTCCACGTTGCGCTTTGGGGCGTTTCCTGTCGCGGGCGCTAGGCCTACCCACACAAGTGAGGTATCATTTTTATTGGGAGACTTGGGGGAACGCTGCGTGGAAGGAAATTTGTGGCTCCTCTCAGATTCCCGAACTTTCTGCCACAGAAATGTGAGGAACATGTGTTTTTTTAGCCAAATTTTGAGGTTTGCAAAGGATTCTGGGTAACAGAACCTGGTCCGATCCCCGGAAGTCACCCCTCCTTGGATTCCCCTATGTCTCTAGTTTTCAGAAATGCACAGGTTTGGTAGGTTTCCCTAGGTGCCGGCTGAGCTAGAGGCCAAAATCTACAGGTAGGCACTTCGCAAAAAACACCTCTGTTTTCTTCCAAAAATTTGGATGTCCACGTAGTGCTTTGGGGCGTTTCCTGTCGCGGGCGCTAGGCCTACCCACACAAGTGAGGTATCATTTTTATCGGGAGACTTGGGGGAACGCTGGGTGGAAGGAAATTTGTGGCTCCTCTCAGATTCCCAAACTTTCTGCCACAGAAATGTGAGGAACATGTGTTTTTTTAGCCAAATTTTGAGGTTTGCAAAGGATTCTGGATAACAGAACCTGGTCGGAGCCCAGCAAGTCACCCCTCCTTGGATTCCCCTAGGTCTCTAGTTTTCAGAAATGCACAGGTTTGGTAGGTTTCCCTAGGTGCCGGCTGAGCTAGAGGCCAAAATCTACAGGTAGGCACTTCGCAAAAAACACCTCTGTTTTCTTCCAAAAATTTGGATGTGTCCACGTTGCGCTTTGGGGCATTTCCTGTCGCGGGCGCTAGGCCTACCCACACAAGTGAGGTATCATTTTTATTGGGAGACTTGGGGGAACGCTGCGTGGAAGGAAATTTGTGGCTCCTCTCAGATTCCCGAACTTTCTGCCACAGAAATGTGAGGAATATGTGTTTTTTTAGCCAAATTTTGAGGTTTGCAAAGGATTCTGGGTAACAGAACCTGGTCCGAGCCCCGCAAGTCACCCCTCCTTGGATTGCCCTAGGTCTCTAGTTTTCAGAAATGCACAGGTTTGGTAGGTTTCCCTAGGTGCCGGCTGAGCTAGAGGCCAAAATCCACAGGTTGGCACTTCGCTAAAAACACCTCTGTTTTCTTCCAAAAATTTGGATGTGTCCACGTTGCGCTTTGGGGTGTTTCCTGTCGCAGGAGCTAGGCGTACCCACACAAGTGAGGTATCATTTTTATCGGGAGACTTGGGGGAACGCTGGGTGGAAGGAAATTTGTGGCTCCTCTCAGATTCCCGAACTTTCTGCCACAGAAATTTGAGGAACATGTGTTTTTTTAGCCAAATTTTGAGGTTTGCAGAGGATTCTGGGTAACAGAACCTGGTCCGAGCCCCGCAAGTCACCCCTCCTTGGATTTCCCTAGGTCTCTAGTTTTCAGAAATGCACAGGTTTGGTAGGTTTCCCTAGGTGCCGGCTGAGCTAGAGGCCAAAATCTACAGGTAGGCACTTCGCAAAAAACACCTCTGTTTTCTTCCAAAAATTTGGATGTGTCCACGTAGTGCTTTGGGGCGTTTCCTGTCGCGGGCGCAAGGCCTACCCACACAAGTGAGGTATCATTTTTATCGGGAGACTTGGGGGAACGCTGGGTGGAAGGAAATTTGTGGCTCCTCTCAGATTCCCAAACTTTCTGCCACAGAAATGTGAGGAACATGTGTTTTTTTAGCCAAATTTTGAGGTTTGCAAAGGATTCTGGATAACAGAACCTGGTCGGAGCCCAGCAAGTCACCCCTCCTTGGATTCCCCTATGTCTCTAGTTTTCAGAAATGCACAGGTTTGGTAGGTTTCCCTAGGTGCCGGCTGAGCTAGAGGCCAAAATCTACAGGTAGGCACTTCGCAAAAAACCCCTCTGTTTTCTTCCAAAAAATTGGATATGTCCACGTTGCGCTTTGGGGCGTTTCCTGTCGTGGGCGCTAGGCCTACCCACACAAGTGAGGTATCATTTTTATTGGGAGACTTGGGAGACTTGGGGGAACGCTGCGTGGAAGGAAATTTGTGGCTCCTCTCGGATTCCCGAACTTTCTGCCACAGAAATGTGAGGAACATGTGTTTTTTTAGCCAAATTTTGAGGTTTGCAAAGGATTCTGGGTAACAGAACCTGGTCCGAGCCCCGCAAGTCACCCCTCCTTGCATTGCCCTAGGTCTCTAGTTTTCAGAAATGCACAGGTTTGGTAGGTTTCCCTAGGTGCCGGCTGAGCTAGAGGCCAAAATCTACAGGTAGGCACTTCGCTAAAAACACCTCTGTTTTCTTCCAAATATTTGGATGTGTCCACGTTGCGCTTTGGGGTGTTTCCTGTCGCAAGAGCTAGGCGTACCCACACAAGTGAGGTATCATTTTTATCGGGAGACTTGGGGGAACGCTGGGTGGAAGGAAATTTGTGGCTCCTCTCAGATTCCCGAACTTTCTGCCACAGAAATGTGAGGAACATGTGTTTTTTAGCCAAATTTTGAGGTTTGCAAAGGATTCTGGGTAACAGAACCTGGTCCGAGCCCCGCAACTCACCCCTCCTTGGATTTCCCTAGGTCTCTAGTTTTCAGAAATGCACAGGTTTGGTAGGTTTCCCTAGGTGCCGGCTGAGCTAGAGGCCAAAATCTACAGGTAGGCACTTCGCAAAAAACACCTCTGTTTTCTTCCAAAAATTTGGATGTGTCCACGTAGTGCTTTGGGGCGTTTGCTGTCGCGGGCGCTAGGCCTACCCACACAAGTGAGGTATCATTTTTATCGGGAGACTTCGGGGAACGCTGGGTGGAAGGAAATTTGTGGCTCCTCTCAGATTCCCGAACTTTCTGCCACAGAAATGTGAGGAACATGTGTTTTTTTAGCCAAATTTTGAGGTTTGCAAAGGATTCTGGGTAACAGAACCTGGTCCGAGCCCAGCAAGTCACCCCTCCTTGGATTCCCCTATGTCTCTAGTTTTCAGAAATGCACAGGTTTGGTAGGTTTCCCTATGTGCCGGCTGAGCTAGAGGCCAAAATCTACAGGTAGGAAATTCACAAAAAACACCTGTTTTCTTCCAAAAAATTTGGATGTGTCCACGTTGCGCTTTGGGGCGTTTCATGTCGCGGGCGCTAGGCCTACCCACACAAGTGAGGTATCATTTTTATCGGGAGACTTGGGGGATCGCTGGGTGGAAGGAAATTTGTGGCTCCTCTCAGAATCCCGAACTTTCTGCCACAGAAATGTGAGGAACATGTGTTTTTTTAGCCAAATTTTGAGGTTTGCAAAGGATTCTGGGTAACAGAACCTGGTCCGATCCCCGGAAGTCACCCCTCCTTGGATTCCCCTAGGTCTCTAGTTTTCAGAAATGCACAGGTTTGGTAGGTTTCCCTAGGTGCCGGCTGAGCTAGAGGCCAAAATCTACAGGTAGGCACTTCGCAAAAAACACCTCTGTTTTCTTCCAAAAAATTGGATATGTCCACGTTGCGTTTTGGGGCGTTTCCTGTCGTGGGCGCTAGGCCTATCCACACAAGTGAGGTATCATTTTTATTGGGAGACTAGGGAGACTTGGGGGAACGCTGCGTGGAAGGAAATTTGTGGCTCCTCTCAGATTCCCGAGCTTTCTGCCACAGAAATGTGAGGAACATGTGTTTTTTTAGCCAAATTTTGAGGTTTGCAAAGGATTCTGGGTAACAGAACCTGGTCCGAGCCCCGCAAGTCACCCCTCCTTGGATTCCCCTTGGTCTCTAGTTTTCAGAAATGCACAGGTTTGGTAGGTTTCCCTAGGTGCCGGCTGAGCTAGAGGCCAAAATCTACAGGTAGGCACTTCGCAAAAAACACCTCTGTTTTCTTCCAAAAATGTGGATGTGTCCACGTTGCGCTTTGGGGCGTTTCCTGTCGCGGGCGCTAGGCCTACCCACACAAGTGAGGTATCATTTTTATTGGGAGACTTGGGGGAACGCTGCGTGGAAGGAAATTTGTGGCTCCTCTCAGATTCCCGAACTTTCTGCCACAGAAATGTGAGGAACATGTGTTTTTTTAGCCAAATTTTGAGGTTTGCAAAGGATTCTGGGTAACAGAACCTGGTCCGATCCCCGGAAGTCACCCCTCCTTGGATTCCCCTAGGTCTCTAGTTTTCAGAAATGCACAGGTTTGGTAGGTTTCCCTAGGTGCCGGCTGAGCTAGAGGCCAAAATCTACAGGTAGGCACTTCGCAAAAAACACCTCTGTTTTCTTCCAAAAAATTGGATATGTCCACGTTGCGTTTTGGGGCGTTTCCTGTCGTGGGCGCTAGGCCTACCCACACAAGTGAGGTATCATTTTTATTGGGAGACTTGGGAGACTTGGGGGAACGCTGCGTGGAAGGAAATTTGTGGCTCCTCTCAGATTCCCGAACTTTCTGCCACAGAAATGTGAGGAACATGTGTTTTTTTAGCCAAATTTTGAGGTTTGCAAAGGATTCTGGGTAACAGAACCTGGTCCGAGCCCCGCAAGTCACCCCTCCTTGGATTCCCCTTGGTCTCTAGTTTTCAGAAATGCACAGGTTTGGTAGGTTTCCCTAGGTGCCGGCTGAGCTAGAGGCCAAAATCTACAGGTAGGCACTTCGCAAAAAACACCTCTGTTTTCTTCCAAAAATGTGGATGTGTCCACGTTGCGCTTTGGGGCGTTTCCTGTCGCGGGCGCTAGGCCTACCCACACAAGTGAGGTATCATTTTTATTGGGAGACTTGGGGGAACGCTGCGTGGAAGGAAATTTGTGGCTCCTCTCAGATTCCCGAACTTTCTGCCACAGAAATGTGAGGAACATGTGTTTTTTTAGCCAAATTTTGAGGTTTGCAAAGGATTCTGGGTAACAGAACCTGGTCCGAGCCCCGCAAGTCACCCCTCCTTGCATTGCCCTAGGTCTCTAGTTTTCAGAAATGTACAGGTTTGGTAGGTTTCCCTAGGTGCCGGCTGAGCTAGAGGCCAAAATCTACAGGTAGGCACTTCGCAAAAAACACCTCTGTTTTCTTCCAAAAATGTGGATGTGTCCACGTTGCGCTTTGGGGCGTTTCCTGTCACGGGCGCTAGGCCTACCCACACAAGTGAGGTATCATTTTTATTGGGAGACTTGGGGGAACGCTGCGTGGAAGGAAATTTGTGGCTCCTCTCAGATTCCCGAACTTTCTGCCACAGAAATGTGAGGAACATGTGTTTTTTTAGCCAAATTTTGAGGTTTGCAAAGGATTCTGGGTAACAGAACCTGGTCCGAGCCCCGCAAGTCACCCCTCCTTGCATTGCCCTAGGTCTCTAGTTTTCAGAAATGCACAGATTTGGTAGGTTTCCCTAGGTGCCGGCTGAGCTAGAGGCCAAAATCTACAGGTAGGCACTTCGCTAAAAACACCTCTGTTTTCTTCCAAATATTTGGATGTGTCCACGTTGCGCTTTGGGGTGTTTCCTGTCGCAAGAGCTAGGCGTACCCACACAAGTGAGGTATCATTTTTATCGGGAGACTTGGGGGAACGCTGGGTGGAAGGAAATTTGTGGCTCCTCTCAGATTCCCGAACTTTCTGCCACAGAAATGTGAGGAACATGTGTTTTTTAGCCAAATTTTGAGGTTTGCAAAGGATTCTGGGTAACAGAACCTGGTCCGAGCCCCGCAACTCACCCCTCCTTGGATTTCCCTAGGTCTCTAGTTTTCAGAAATGCACAGGTTTGGTAGGTTTCCCTAGGTGCCGGCTGAGCTAGAGGCCAAAATCTACAGGTAGGCACTTTGCAAAAAACACCTCTGTTTTCTTCCAAAAATTTGGATGTGTCCACGTAGTGCTTTGGGGCGTTTCCTGTCGCGGGCGCTAGGCCTACCCACACAAGTGAGGTATCATTTTTATCGGGAGACTTCGGGGAACGCTGGGTGGAAGGAAATTTGTGGCTCCTCTCAGATTCCCGAACTTTCTGCCACAGAAACGTGAGGAACATGTGTTTTTTTAGCCAAATTTTGAGGTTTGCAAAGGATTCTGGGTAACAGAACCTGGTCCGAGCCCAGCAAGTCACCCCTCCTTGGATTCCCCTATGTCTCTAGTTTTCAGAAATGCACAGGTTTGGTAGGTTTCCCTAGGTGCCGGCTGAGCTAGAGGCCAAAATCTACAGGTAGGCACTTCGCAAAAAACACCTCTGTTTTCTTCCAAAAATTTGGATGTGTCCACGTTGTGCTTTGGGGCCTTTCCTGTCGCGGGCGCTAGGCCTACCCACACAAGTGAGGTATCATTTTTATCGGGAGACTTGGGGGAACGCTGGGTGGAAGGAAATTTGTGGCTCCTCTCAGATTCCCGAACTTTCTGCCACAGAAATGTGAGGAACATGTGTTTTTTTAGCCAAATTTTGAGGTTTGCAAAGGATTCTGGGTAACAGAACCTGGTCCGAGCCCCGCAAGTCACCCCTCCTTGCATTGCCCTAGGTCTCTAGTTTTCAGAAATGCACAGATTTGGTAGGTTTCCCTAGATGCCGGCTGAGCTAGAGGCCAAAATCTACAGGTAGGCACTTCGCAAAAAACACCTCTGTTTTCTTCCAAAAATGTGGATGTGTCCACGTTGCGCTTTGGGGTGTTTCCTGTCGCGGGCGCTAGGCCTACCCACACAAGTGAGGTATCATTATTATTGGGAGACTTGGGGGAACGCTGCGTGGAAGGAAATTTGTGGCTCCTCTCAGATTCCCGAACTTTCTGCCACAGAAATGTGAGGAACATGTGTTTTTTTAGCCAAATTTTGAGGTTTGCAAAGGATTCTGGGTAACAGAACCTGGTCCGAGCCCCGCAAGTTACCCCTCCTTGCATTGCCCTAGGTCTCTAGTTTTCAGAAATGCACAGGTTTGGTAGGTTTCCCTAGGTGCCGGCTGAGCTAGAGGCCAAAATCTACAGGTAGGCACTTCGCTAAAAACACCTCTGTTTTCTTCCAAATATTTGGATGTGTCCACGTTGCGCTTTGGGGTGTTTCCTGTCGCGGGCGCTAGGCCTACCCACTCAAGTGAGGTATCATTTTCATCGGGAGACTTGGGGGAACGCTGGGTGGAAGGAAATTTGTGGCTCCTCTCAGATTCCAGAACTTTCTGCCACAGAAATGTGAGGAACATGTTTTTTTAGCCAAATTTTGAGGTTTGCAAAGGATTCTGGGTAACAGAACCTGGTCCGAGCCCCGCAAGTGACCCCTCCTTGGATTCCCCTAGGTCTCTAGTTTTCAGAAATGCACAGGTTTGGTAGGTTTCCCTAGGTGCCGGCTGAGCTAGAGGCCAAAATCTACAGGTAGGCACTTCGCTAAAAACACCTCTGTTTTCTTCCAAAAATTTGGATGTGTCCACGTTGCGCTTTGGGGCGTTTCCTGTCGCGGGAGCTAGGCCTACCCACACAAGTGAGGTATCATTTTTATCGGGAGACTTGGGGGAACGCTGGGTGGAAGTAAATTTGTGGCTCCTCTCAGATTCCCGAACTTTATGCCACAGAAATGTGAGGAACATGTGTTTTTTTAGCCAAATTTTGAGGTTTGCAAAGGATTCTGGGTAACAGAACCTGGTCCGAGCCCGCAAGTCACCCCTCCTTGGATTCCCCTAGGTCTCTAATTTTCAGAAATGCACAGGTTTGGTAGGTTTCCCTGGGTGCCGGCTGAGCTAGAGGCCAAAATCTACAGGTAGGCACTTCGCTAAAAACACCTCTGTTTTCTGTCAAAAATTTGGATGTGTCCACGTTGCGCTTTGGGGCGTTTCCTGTCGCGGGCGCTAGGCCTACCCACACAAGTGAGGTATCATTTTTATTGGGAGACTTGGGGGAACGCTGGGTGGAAGGAAATTTGTGGCTCCTCTCAGATTCCCGAACTTTCTGCCACAGAAATGTGAGTAACATGTGTTTTTTTAGCCAAATTTTGAGGTTTGCAAACGATTCTGGGTAACAGAACCTGGTCCGAGCCCCGCAAGTCACCCCTCCTTGGATTCCCCTAGGTCTCTAGTTTTCAGAAATGCACAGGTTTGGTAGGTTTCCCTAGGTGCCGGCTGAGCTAGAGGCCAAAATCTACAGGTAGGCACTTCGCAAAAAATACCTCTGTTTTCTTCCAAAAATTTGGATGTGTCCACGTTGCGCTTTGGGGCGTTTCCTGTCGCGGGCGCTAGGCCTACCCACACAAGTGAGGTATCATTTTTATTGGGAGACTTGGGGGAACGCTGCGTGGAAGGAAATTTGTGGCTCCTCTCAGATTCCCGAACTTTCTGTCACAGAAATGTGAGGAACATGTGTTTTTTTAGCCAAATTTTGAGGTTTGAAAAGGATTCTGGGTAACAGAACCTGGTCCGAGCCCCGTAAGTCACCCCTCCATGGATTGCCCTAGGTCTCTAGTTTTCAGAAATGCACAGGTTTGGTAGGTTTCCCTAGGTGCCGGCTGAGCTAGAGGCCAAAATCTACAGGTAGGCACTTTGCAAAAAACACCTCTGTTTTCTTCCAAAAATGTGGATGTGTCAACGTTGTGCTTTGGGGCGTTAACTGTCGCGGGCGCTAGGCCTACCCACACAAGTGAGGTATCATTTTTATCGGGAGACTTGGGGGAACGCTGGGTGGAAGGAAATTTGTGGCTCCTCTCAGATTCCAGAACTTTCTGCCACAGAAATGTGAGGAACATGTGTTTTTTTAGCCAAATTTTGAGGTTTGCAAAGGATTCTGGGTAACAGAACCTGGTCCGATCCCCGCAAGTCACCCCTCCTTGGATTCCCCTAGGTCTCTAGTTTTCAGAAATGCACAGGTTTGGTAGGTTTCCCTAGGTGCCGGCTGAGCTAGAGGCCAAAATCTATAGGTAGGCACTTCGCTAAAAACACCTCTGTTTTCTTCCAAAAATTTGGATGTGTCCACGTTGCGCTTTGGGGCGTTTCCTGTCGCGGGAGCTAGGCCTACCCACACAAGTGAGGTATCATTTTTATCGGGAGACTTGGGGGAACGCTGGGTGGAAGGAAATTTGTGGCTCCTCTCAGATTCCAGAACTTTCTGCCACAGAAATGTGACGAACATGTGTTTTTTTAGCCAAATTTTGAGGTTTGCAAAGGATTCTGGGTAACAGAACCTGGTCCGAGCCCCGCAAGTCACCCCTCCTTGGATTCCCCTAGGTCTCTAATTTTCAGAAATGCACAGGTTTGGTAGGTTTCCCTGGGTGCCGGCTGAACTAGAGGCCAAAATCTACAGGTAGGCACTTCGCTAAAAACACCTCTGTTTTCTTCCAAAAATTTGGATGTGTCCACGTTGCGCTTTGGGGCGTTTCCTGTCGCGGGCGCTAGGCCTACCCACACAAGTGAGGTATCATTTTTATTGGGAGACTTGGGGGAACGCTGGGTGGAAGGAAATTTGTGGCTCCTCTCAGATTCCCGAACTTTCTGCCACAGAAATGTGAGTAACATGTGTTTTTTTAGCCAAATTTTGAGATTTGCAAAGGATTCTGGGTAACAGAACCTGGTCCGAGCCCCGCAAGTCACCCCTCCTTGGATTCCCCTAGGTCTCTAGTTTTCAGAAATGCACAGGTTTGGTAGGTTTCCCTAGGTGCCGGCTGAGCTAGAGGCCAAAATCTACAGGTAGGCACTTCGCAAAAAACACCTCTGTTTTCTTCCAAAAATTTGGATGTGTCCACGTTGCGCTTTGGGGCGTTTCCTGTCGCGGGCGCTAGGCCTACCCACACAAGTGAGGTATCATTTTTATTGGGAGACTTGGGGGAACGCTGCGTGGAAGGAAATTTGTGGCTCCTCTCAGATTCCCGAACTTTCTGCCACAGAAATGTGAGGAACATGTGTTTTTTTAGCCAAATTTTGAGGTTTGCAAAGGATTCTGGGTAACAGAACCTGGTCCGAGCCCCGCAAGTCACCCCTCCTTGGATTCCCCTAGGTCTCTAGTTTTCAGAAATGCACAGGTTTGGTAGGTTTCCCTAGGTGCCGGCTGAGCTAGAGGCCAAAATCTACAGGTAGGCACTTTGCAAAAAACACCTCTGTTTTCTTCCAAAAATGTGGATGTGTCCACGTTGCGCTTTGGGGCGTTTCCTGTCTCGGGCGCTAGGCCTACCCACACAAGTGAGGTATCATTTTTATTGGGAGACTTGGGGGAACGCTGCGTGGAAGGAAATTTGTGGCTCCTCTCAGATTCCCGAACTTTCTGCCACAGAAATGTGAGGAACATGTGTTTTTTTAGCCAAATTTTGAGGTTTGCAAAGGATTCTGGGTAACAGAACCTGGTCCGAGCCCCGCAAGTCACCCCTCCTTGGATTGCCCTAGGTCTCTAGTTTTCAGAAATGCACAGGATTGGTAGGTTTCCCTAGGTGCCGGCTGAGCTAGAGGCCAAAATCTACAGGTAGGCACTTCGCAAAAAACACCTCTGTTTTCTTCCAAAAATTTGGATGTGTCCACGTAGTGCTTTGGGGCGTTTCCTGTCGCGGGCGCTAGGCCTACCCACACAAGTGAGGTATCATTTTTATCGGGAGACTTCGGGGAACGCTGGGTGGAAGGAAATTTGTGGCTCCTCTCAGATTCCCAAACTTTCTGCCACAGAAATGTGAGGAACATGTGTTTTTTTAGCCAAATTTTGAGGTTTGCAAAGGATTCTAGGTAACAGAACCTGGTCCGATCCCCGGAAGTCACCCCTCCTTGGATTCCCCTATGTCTCTAGTTTTCAGAAATGCACAGGTTTGGTAGGTTTCCCTAGGTGCCGGCTGAGCTAGAGGCCAAAATCTACAGGTAGGCACTTCGCAAAAAACACCTCTGTTTTCTTCCAAAAAATTGGATATGTCCACGTTGCGCTTTGGGGCGTTTCCTGTCGTGGGCGCTAGGCCTACCCACACAAGTGAGGTATCTTTTTTATTGGGAGACTTGGGAAACTTGGGGGAACGCTGCGTGGAATGAAATTTGTGGCTCCTCTCAGATTCCCGAACTTTCTGCCACAGAAATGTGAGGAACATGTGTTTTTTTAGCCAAATTTTGAGGTTTGCAAAGGATTCTGGGTAACAGAACCTGGTCCGAGCCCCGCAAGTCACCCCTCCTTGGATTCCCCTAGGTCTCTAGTTTTCAGAAATGCACAGGTTTGGTAGGTTTCCCTAGGTGCCGGCTGAGCTAGAGGCCAAAATCTACAGGTAGGCACTTCGCAAAAAACACCTCTGTTTTCTTCAAAAAATTTGGATGTGTCCACGTTGCGCTTTGGGGCGTTTCCTGTCGCGGGCGCTAGGCCTACCCACACAAGTGAGGTATCATTTTTATTGGGAGACTTGGGGGAACGCTGCGTGGAAGGAAATTTGTGGCTCCTCTCAGATTCCCGAACTTTCTGCCACAGAAATGTGAGGAATATGTGTTTTTTTAGCCAAATTTTGAGGTTTGCAAAGGATTCTGGGTAACAGAACCTGGTCCGAGCCCCGCAAGTCACCCCTCCTTGGATTGCCCTAGGTCTCTAGTTTTCAGAAATGCACAGGTTTGGTAGGTTTCCCTAGGTGCCGGCTGAGCTAGAGGCCAAAATCCACAGGTTGGCACTTCGCTAAAAACACCTCTGTTTTCTTCCAAAAATTTGGATGTGTCCACGTTGCGCTTTGGGGTGTTTCCTGTCGCAGGAGCTAGGCGTACCCACACAAGTGAGGTATCATTTTTATCGGGAGACTTGGGGGAACGCTGGGTGGAAGGAAATTTGTGGCTCCTCTCAGATTCCAGAACTTTCTGCCACAGAAATTTGAGGAACATGTGTTTTTTTAGCCAAATTTTGAGGTTTGCAGAGGATTCTGGGTAACAGAACCTGGTCCGAGCCCCACAAGTCACCCCTCCTTGGATTTCCCTAGGTCTCTAGTTTTCAGAAATGCACAGGTTTGGTAGGTTTCCCTAGGTGCCGGCTGAGCTAGAGGCCAAAATCTACAGGTAGGCACTTCGCAAAAAACACCTCTGTTTTCTTCCAAAAATTTGGATGTGTCCACGTAGTGCTTTGGGGCGTTTCCTGTCGCGGGCGCTAGGCCTACCCACACAAGTGAGGTATCATTTTTATCGGGAGACTTGGGGGAACGCTGGGTGGAAGGACATTTGTGGCTCCTCTCAGATTCCCGAACTTTCTGCCACAGAAATATGAGGAACATGTGTTTTTTTAGCCAAATTTTGAGGTTTGCAAAGGATTCTGGGTAACAGAACCTGGTCGGAGCCCAGCAAGTCACCCCACCTTGGATTCCCCTATGCCTCTAGTTTTCAGAAATGCACAGGTTTGGTAGGTTTCCCTATGTGCCGGCTGAGCTAGAGGCCAAAATCTACAGGTAGGAAATTCACAAAAAACACCTGTTTTCTTCCCAAAAATTTGGATGTGTCCACGTTGCGCTTTGGGGCGTCTCCTGTCGCGGGCGCTAGCCCTACCCACACAAGTGAGGTATCATTTTTATCGGGAGACTTGGGGGAACGCTGGGTGGAAGGAAATTTGTGGCTCCTCTCAGATTCCCGAACTTTCTGCCACAGAAATGTGAGGAACATGTGTTTTTTTAGCCAAATTTTGAGGTTTGCAAAGGATTCTGGGTAACAGAACCTGGTCCGAGCCCCGCAAGTCACCCCTCCTTGGATTGCCCTAGGTCTCTAGTTTTCAGAAACGCACAGGTTTGGTAGGTTTCCCTAGGTGCCGGCTGAGCTAGAGGCCAAAATCTACAGGTAGGCACTTTGCAAAAAACACCTCTGTTTTCTTCCAAAAATGTGGATGTGTCAACGTTGTGCTTTGGGGCGTTAACTGTCGCGGGCGCTAGGCCTACCCACACAAGTGAGGTATCATTTTTATCGGGAGACTTGGGGGAACGCTGGGTGGAAGGAAATTTGTGGCTCCTCTCAGATTCCAGAACTTTCTGCCACAGAAATGTGAGGAACATGTGTTTTTTTAGCCAAATTTTGAGGTTTGCAAAGGATTCTGGGTAACAGAACCTGGTCCGATCCCCGCAAGTCACCCCTCCTTGGATTCCCCTAGGTCTCTAGTTTTCAGAAATGCACAGGTTTGGTAGGTTTCCCTAGGTGCCGGCTGAGCTAGAGGCCAAAATCTATAGGTAGGCACTTCGCTAAAAACACCTCTGTTTTCTTCCAAAAATTTGGATGTGTCCACGTTGCGCTTTGGGGCGTTTCCTGTCGCGGGAGCTAGGCCTACCCACACAAGTGAGGTATCATTTTTATCGGGAGACTTGGGGGAACGCTGGGTGGAAGGAAATTTGTGGCTCCTCTCAGATTCCAGAACTTTCTGCCACAGAAATGTGAGGAACATGTGTTTTTTTAGCCAAATTTTGAGGTTTGCAAAGGATTCTGGGTAACAGAACCTGGTCCGAGCCCCGCAAGTCACCCCTCCTTGGATTCCCCTAGGTCTCTAATTTTCAGAAATGCACAGGTTTGGTAGGTTTCCCTGGGTGCCGGCTGAGCTAGAGGCCAAAATCTACAGGTAGGCACTTCGCTAAAAACACCTCTGTTTTCTTCCAAAAATTTGGATGTGTCCACGTTGCGCTTTGGGGCGTTTCCTGTCGCGGGCGCTAGGCCTACCCACACAAGTGAGGTATCATTTTTATTGGGAGACTTGGGGGAACGCTGGGTGGAAGGAAATTTGTGGCTCCTCTCAGATTCCCGAACTTTCTGCCACAGAAATGTGAGTAACATGTGTTTTTTTAGCCAAATTTTTAGATTTGCAAAGGATTCTGGGTAACAGAACCTGGTCCGAGCCCCGCAAGTCACCCCTCCTTGGATTCCCCTAGGTCTCTAGTTTTCAGAAATGCACAGGTTTGGTAGGTTTCCCTAGGTGCCGGCTGAGCTAGAGGCCAAAATCTACAGGTAGGCACTTCGCAAAAAACACCTCTGTTTTCTTCCAAAAATTTGGATGTGTCCACGTTGCGCTTTGGGGCGTTTCCTGTCGCGGGCGCTAGGCCTACCCACACAAGTGAGGTATCATTTTTATTGGGAGACTTGGGGGAACGCTGCGTGGAAGGAAATTTGTGGCTCCTCTCAGATTCCCGAACTTTCTGCCACAGAAATGTGAGGAACATGTGTTTTTTTAGCCAAATTTTGAGGTTTGCAAAGGATTCTGGGTAACAGAACCTGGTCCGAGCCCCGCAAGTCACCCCTCCTTGGATTCCCCTAGGTCTCTAGTTTTCAGAAATGCACAGGTTTGGTAGGTTTCCCTAGGTGCCGGCTGAGCTAGAGGCCAAAATCTACAGTTAGGCACTTTGCAAAAAACACCTCTGTTTTCTTCCAAAAATGTGGATGTGTCCACGTTGCGCTTTGGGGCGTTTCCTGTCGCGGGCGCTAGGCCTACCCACACAAGTGAGGTATCATTTTTATTGGGAGACTTGGGGGAACGCTGCGTGGAAGGAAATTTGTGGCTCCTCTCAGATTCCCGAACTTTCTGCCACAGAAATGTGAGGAACATGTGTTTTTTTAGCCAAATTTTGAGGTTTGCAAAGGATTCTGGGTAACAGAACCTGGTCCGAGCCCCGCAAGTCACCCCTCCTTGGATTCCCCTAGGTCTCTAGTTTTCAGAAATGCACAGGTTTGGTAGGTTTCCCTAGGTGCCGGCTGAGCTAGAGGCCAAAATCTACAGGTAGGCACTTCGCAAAAAACACCTCTGTTTTCTTCCAAAAATTTGGATGTGTCCACGTAGTGCTTTGGGGCGTTTCCTGTCGCGGGCGCTAGGCCTACCCACACAAGTGAGGTATCATTTTTATCGGGAGACTTCGGGGAACGCTGGGTGGAAGGAAATTTGTGGCTCCTCTCAGATTCCCAAACTTTCTGCCACAGAAATGTGAGGAACATGTGTTTTTTTAGCCAAATTTTGAGGTTTGCAAAGGATTCTAGGTAACAGAACCTGGTCCGATCCCCGGAAGTCACCCCTCCTTGGATTCCCCTATGTCTCTAGTTTTCAGAAATGCACAGGTTTGGTAGGTTTCCCTAGGTGCCGGCTGAGCTAGAGGCCAAAATCTACAGGTAGGCACTTCGCAAAAAACACCTCTGTTTTCTTCCAAAAAATTGGATATGTCCACGTTGCGCTTTGGGGCGTTTCCTGTCGTGGGCGCTAGGCCTACCCACACAAGTGAGGTATCTTTTTTATTGGGAGACTTGGGAAACTTGGGGGAACGCTGCGTGGAATGAAATTTGTGGCTCCTCTCAGATTCCCGAACTTTCTGCCACAGAAATGTGAGGAACATGTGTTTTTTTAGCCAAATTTTGAGGTTTGCAAAGGATTCTGGGTAACAGAACCTGGTCCGAGCCCCGCAAGTCACCCCTCCTTGGATTCCCCTAGGTCTCTAGTTTTCAGAAATGCACAGGTTTGGTAGGTTTCCCTAGGTGCCGGCTGAGCTAGAGGCCAAAATCTACAGGTAGGCACTTCGCAAAAAACACCTCTGTTTTCTTCCAAAAATTTGGATGTGTCCACGTTGCGCTTTGGGGCGTTTCCTGTCGCGGGCGCTAGGCCTACCCACACAAGTGAGGTATCATTTTTATTGGGAGACTTGGGGGAACGCTGCGTGGAAGGAAATTTGTGGCTCCTCTCAGATTCCCGAACTTTCTGCCACAGAAATGTGAGGAATATGTGTTTTTTTAGCCAAATTTTGAGGTTGGCAAAGGATTCTGGGTAACAGAACCTGGTCCGAGCTCCGCAAGTCACCCCTCCTTGGATTGCCCTAGGTCTCTAGTTTTCAGAAATGCACAGGTTTGGTAGGTTTCCCTAGGTGCCGGCTGAGCTAGAGGCCAAAATCCACAGGTTGGCACTTCGCTAAAAACACCTCTGTTTTCTTCCAAAAATTTGGATGTGTCCACGTTGCGCTTTGGGGTGTTTCCTGTCGCAGGAGCTAGGCGTACCCACACAAGTGAGGTATCATTTTTATCGGGAGACTTGGGGGAACGCTGGGTGGAAGGAAATTTGTGGCTCCTCTCAGATTCCAGAACTTTCTGCCACAGAAATTTGAGGAACATGTGTTTTTTTAGCCAAATTTTGAGGTTTGCAGACGATTCTGGGTAACAGAACCTGGTCCGAGCACCACAAGTCACCCCTCCTTGGATTTCCCTAGGTCTCTAGTTTTCAGAAATGCACAGGTTTGGTAGGTTTCCCTAGGTGCCGGCTGAGCTAGAGGCCAAAATCTACAGGTAGGCACTTCGCAAAAAACACCTCTGTTTTCTTCCAAAAATTTGGATGTGTCCACGTAGTGCTTTGGGGCGTTTCCTGTCGCGGGCGCTAGGCCTACCCTCACAAGTGAGGTATGATTTTTATCGGGAGACTTGGGGGAACGCTGGGTGGAAGGACATTTGTGGCTCCTCTCAGATTCCCGAACTTTCTGCCACAGAAATGTGAGGAACATGTGTTTTTTTAGCCAAATTTTGAGGTTTGCAAAGGATTCTGGGTAACAGAACCTGGTCGGAGCCCAGCAAGTCACCCCACCTTGGATTCCCCTATGCCTCTAGTTTTCAGAAATGCACAGGTTTGGTAGGTTTCCCTATGTGCCGGCTGAGCTAGAGGCCAAAATCTACAGGTAGGAAATTCACAAAAAACACCTGTTTTCTTCCCAAAAATTTGGATGTGTCCACGTTGCGCTTTGGGGCGTCTCCTGTCGCGGGCGCTAGCCCTACCCACACAAGTGAGGTATCATTTTTATCGGGAGACTTGGGGGAACGCTGGGTGGAAGGAAATTTGTGGCTCCTCTCAGATTCCCGAACTTTCTGCCACAGAAATGTGAGGAACATGTGTTTTTTTAGCCAAATTTTGAGGTTTGCAAAGGATTCTGGGTAACAGAACCTGGTCCGAGCCCCGCAAGTCACCCCTCCTTGGATTGCCCTAGGTCTCTAGTTTTCAGAAACGCACAGGTTTGGTAGGTTTCCCTAGGTGCCGGCTGAGCTAGAGGCCAAAATCTACAGGTAGGCACTTCGCTAAAAACACCTCTGTTTTCTTCCAAAAATTTGGATATGTCCACGTTGCGCTTTGGGGTGTTTCCTGTCGTGGGAGCTAGGCGTACCCACACAAGTGAGGTATCATTTTTATCGGGAGACTTGGGGGAACGCTGGGTGGAAGGAAATTTGTGGCTCCTCTCAGATTCCCAAACTTTCTGCCACAGAAATGTGAGGAACATGTGTTTTTTTAGCCAAATTTTGAGGTTTGCAAAGGATTCTGGGTAACAGAACCTGGTCCGAGCCCCGCAAGTCACCCCTCCTTGGATTTCCCTAGGTCTCTAGTTTTCAGAAATGCACAGGTTTGGTAGGTTTCCCTATGTGCCGGCTGAGCTAGAGGCCAAAATCTACAGGTAGGCACTTCGCAAAAAACACCTCTGTTTTCTTCCAAAAATTTGGATGAGTCCACGTTGCGCTTTGGGGCGCTTCCTGT
This sequence comes from Pleurodeles waltl, assembly GCF_031143425.1. NCBI lineage: Eukaryota > Metazoa > Chordata > Amphibia > Caudata > Salamandridae > Pleurodeles > Pleurodeles waltl. Next base: position 1,034,908,851 of record NC_090448.1, on the reverse strand, counting down.
CGCGGGCGCTAGGCCTACCCACACAAGTGAGGTATCATTTTTATTGGGAGACTTGGGGGAACGCTGCGTGGAAGGAAATTTGTGGCTCCTCTCAGATTCCCAAACTTTCTGCCACAGAAATGTGAGGAATATGTGTTTTTTTAACCAAATTTTGAGGTTTGCAAAGGATTCTGGGTAACAGAACCTGGTCCGAGCCCCGCAAGTCACCCCTCCTTGGATTTCCCTAGGTCTCTAGTTTTCAGAAATGCACAGGTTTGGTAGGTTTCCCTATGTGCCGGCTGAGCTAGAGGCCAAAATCTACAGGTAGGCACTTCGCAAAAAACACCTCTGTTTTCTTCCAAAAATTTGGATGAGTCCACGTTGCGCTTTGGGGCGCTTCCTGTCGCGGGCGCTAGGCCTACCCACACAAGTGAGGTATCATTTTTATCGGGAGACTTCAGGGAACGCTGGGTGGAAGGAAATTTGTGGCTCCTCTCAGATTCCCGAACTTTCTGCCACAGAAATGTGAGGAACATGTGTTTTTTTAGCCAAATTTTGAGGTTTGCAAAGGATTCTGGGTAACAGAACCTGGTCCGAGCCCAGCAAGTCACCCCTCCTTGGATTCCCCTATGTCTCTAGTTTTCAGAAATGCACAGGTTTGGTAGGTTTCCCTATGTGCCGGCTGAGATAGAGGCCAAAATCTACAGGTAGGAAATTCACAAAAAACACCTGTTTTCTTCTAAAAAATTTGGATGTGTCCATGTTGCGCTTTGGGGTGTTTCCTGTCGCGGGCGCTAGGCCTACCCACACAAGTGAGGTATCATTTTTATCGGGAGATCTGGGGGAACGCTGGGTGGAAGGAAATTTGTGGCTCCTCTCAGATTCCCGAACTTTCTGCCACAGAAATGTGAGGAACATGTGTTTTTTTAGCCAAATTTTGAGGTTTGCAGAGGATTCTGGGTAACAGAACCTGGTCCGAGCCCCGCAAGTCACCCCTCCTTGGATTGCCCTAGGTCTCTAGTTTTCAGAAATGCACAGGTTTGGTAGGTTTCCCTAGGTGCCGGCTGAGCTAGAGGCCAAAATCTACAGGTAGGCACTTCGCAAAAAACACCTCTGTTTTCTTCCAAAAATTTGGATGTGTCCACGTAGTGCTTTGGGGCGTTTCCTGTCGCGGGCGCTAGGCCTACCCACACAAGTGAGGTATCATTTTTATCGGGAGACTTCGGGGAACGCTGGGTGGAAGGAAATTTGTGGCTCCTCTCAGATTCCCAAACTTTCTGCCACAGAAATGTGAGGAACATGTGTTTTTTTAGCCAAATTTTGAGGTTTGCAAAGGATTCTAGGTAACAGAACCTGGTCCGATCCCCGGAAGTCACCCCTCCTTGGATTCCCCTATGTCTCTAGTTTTCAGAAATACACAGGTTTGGTAGGTTTCCCTAGGTGCCGGCTGAGCTAGAGGCCAAAATCTACAGGTAGGCACTTCGCAAAAAACACCTCTGTTTTCTTCCAAAAAATTGGATATGTCCACGTTGCGCTTTGGGGCGTTTCCTGTCGTGGGCGCTAGGCCTACCCACACAAGTGAGGTATCTTTTTTATTGGGAGACTTGGGAAACTTGGGGGAACGCTGCGTGGAATGAAATTTGTGGCTCCTCTCAGATTCCCGAACTTTCTGCCACAGAAATGTGAGGAACATGTGTTTTTTTAGCCAAATTTTGAGGTTTGCAAAGGATTCTGGGTAACAGAACCTGGTCCGAGCCCCGCAAGTCACCCCTCCTTGGATTCCCCTAGGTCTCTAGTTTTCAGAAATGCACAGGTTTGGTAGGTTTCCCTAGGTGCCGGCTGAGCTAGAGGCCAAAATCTACAGGTAGGCACTTCGCAAAAAACACCTCTGTTTTCTTCAAAAAATTTGGATGTGTCCACGTTGCGCTTTGGGGCGTTTCCTGTCGCGGGCGCTAGGCCTACCCACACAAGTGAGGTATCATTTTTATTGGGAGACTTGGGGGAACGCTGCGTGGAAGGAAATTTGTGGCTCCTCTCAGATTCCCGAACTTTCTGCCACAGAAATGTGAGGAATATGTGTTTTTTTAGCCAAATTTTGAGGTTTGCAAAGGATTCTAGGTAACAGAACCTGGTCCGAGCCCCGCAAGTCACCCCTCCTTGGATTGCCCTAGGTCTCTAGTTTTCAGAAATGCACAGGTTTGGTAGGTTTCCCTAGGTGCCGGCTGAGCTAGAGGCCAAAATCCACAGGTTGGCACTTCGCTAAAAACACCTCTGTTTTCTTCCAAAAATTTGGATGTGTCCACGTTGCGCTTTGGGGTGTTTCCTGTCGCAGGAGCTAGGCGTACCCACACAAGTGAGGTATCATTTTTATCGGGAGACTTGGGGGAACGCTGGGTGGAAGGAAATTTGTGGCTCCTCTCAGATTCCAGAACTTTCTGCCACAGAAATTTGAGGAACATGTGTTTTTTTAGCCAAATTTTGAGGTTTGCAGAGGATTCTGGGTAACAGAACCTGGTCCGAGCCCCGCAAGTCACCCCTCCTTGGATTGCCCTAGGTCTCTAGTTTTCAGAAACGCACAGGTTTGGTAGGTTTCCCTAGGTGCCGGCTGAGCTAGAGGCCAAAATCTACAGGTAGGCACTTCGCTAAAAACACCTCTGTTTTCTTCCAAAAATTTGGATATGTCCACGTTGCGCTTTGGGGTGTTTCCTGTCGTGGGAGCTAGGCGTACCCACACAAGTGAGGTATCATTTTTATCGGGAGACTTGGGGGAACGCTGGGTGGAAGGAAATTTGTGGCTCCTCTCAGATTCCCAAACTTTCTGCCACAGAAATGTGAGGAACATGTGTTTTTTTAGCCAAATTTTGAGGTTTGCAAAGGATTCTGGGTAACAGAACCTGGTCCGAGCCCCGCAAGTCACCCCTCCTTGGATTTCCCTAGGTCTCTAGTTTTCAGAAATGCACAGGTTTGGTAGGTTTCCCTATGTGCCGGCTGAGCTAGAGGCCAAAATCTACAGGTAGGCACTTCGCAAAAAACACCTCTGTTTTCTTCCAAAAATTTGGATGAGTCCACGTTGCGCTTTGGGGCGCTTCCTGTCGCGGGCGCTAGGCCTACCCACACAAGTGAGGTATCATTTTTATTGGGAGACTTGGGGGAACGCTGCGTGGAAGGAAATTTGTGGCTCCTCTCAGATTCCCAAACTTTCTGCCACAGAAATGTGAGGAATATGTGTTTTTTTAACCAAATTTTGAGGTTTGCAAAGGATTCTGGGTAACAGAACCTGGTCCGAGCCCCGCAAGTCACCCCTCCTTGGATTTCCCTAGGTCTCTAGTTTTCAGAAATGCACAGGTTTGGTAGGTTTCCCTATGTGCCGGCTGAGCTAGAGGCCAAAATCTACAGGTAGGCACTTCGCAAAAAACACCTCTGTTTTCTTCCAAAAATTTGGATGAGTCCACGTTGCGCTTTGGGGCGCTTCCTGTCGCGGGCGCTAGGCCTACCCACACAAGTGAGGTATCATTTTTATCGGGAGACTTCAGGGAACGCTGGGTGGAAGGAAATTTGTGGCTCCTCTCAGATTCCCGAACTTTCTGCCACAGAAATGTGAGGAACATGTGTTTTTTTAGCCAAATTTTGAGGTTTGCAAAGGATTCTGGGTAACAGAACCTGGTCCGAGCCCAGCAAGTCACCCCTCCTTGGATTCCCCTATGTCTCTAGTTTTCAGAAATGCACAGGTTTGGTAGGTTTCCCTATGTGCCGGCTGAGATAGAGGCCAAAATCTACAGGTAGGAAATTCACAAAAAACACCTGTTTTCTTCTAAAAAATTTGGATGTGTCCATGTTGCGCTTTGGGGTGTTTCCTGTCGCGGGCGCTAGGCCTACCCACACAAGTGAGGTATCATTTTTATCGGGAGATCTGGGGGAACGCTGGGTGGAAGGAAATTTGTGGCTCCTCTCAGATTCCCGAACTTTCTGCCACAGAAATGTGAGGAACATGTGTTTTTTTAGCCAAATTTTGAGGTTTGCAGAGGATTCTGGGTAACAGAACCTGGTCCGAGCCCCGCAAGTCACCCCTCCTTGGATTGCCCTAGGTCTCTAGTTTTCAGAAATGCACAGGTTTGGTAGGTTTCCCTAGGTGCCGGCTGAGCTAGAGGCCAAAATCTACAGGTAGGCACTTCGCAAAAAACACCTCTGTTTTCTTCCAAAAATTTGGATGTGTCCACGTAGTGCTTTGGGGCGTTTCCTGTCGCGGGCGCTAGGCCTACCCACACAAGTGAGGTATCATTTTTATCGGGAGACTTCGGGGAACGCTGGGTGGAAGGAAATTTGTGGCTCCTCTCAGATTCCCAAACTTTCTGCCACAGAAATGTGAGGAACATGTGTTTTTTTAGCCAAATTTTGAGGTTTGCAAAGGATTCTAGGTAACAGAACCTGGTCCGATCCCCGGAAGTCACCCCTCCTTGGATTCCCCTATGTCTCTAGTTTTCAGAAATACACAGGTTTGGTAGGTTTCCCTAGGTGCCGGCTGAGCTAGAGGCCAAAATCTACAGGTAGGCACTTCGCAAAAAACACCTCTGTTTTCTTCCAAAAAATTGGATATGTCCACGTTGCGCTTTGGGGCGTTTCCTGTCGTGGGCGCTAGGCCTACCCACACAAGTGAGGTATCTTTTTTATTGGGAGACTTGGGAAACTTGGGGGAACGCTGCGTGGAATGAAATTTGTGGCTCCTCTCAGATTCCCGAACTTTCTGCCACAGAAATGTGAGGAACATGTGTTTTTTTAGCCAAATTTTGAGGTTTGCAAAGGATTCTGGGTAACAGAACCTGGTCCGAGCCCCGCAAGTCACCCCTCCTTGGATTCCCCTAGGTCTCTAGTTTTCAGAAATGCACAGGTTTGGTAGGTTTCCCTAGGTGCCGGCTGAGCTAGAGGCCAAAATCTACAGGTAGGCACTTCGCAAAAAACACCTCTGTTTTCTTCAAAAAATTTGGATGTGTCCACGTTGCGCTTTGGGGCGTTTCCTGTCGCGGGCGCTAGGCCTACCCACACAAGTGAGGTATCATTTTTATTGGGAGACTTGGGGGAACGCTGCGTGGAAGGAAATTTGTGGCTCCTCTCAGATTCCCGAACTTTCTGCCACAGAAATGTGAGGAATATGTGTTTTTTTAGCCAAATTTTGAGGTTTGCAAAGGATTCTAGGTAACAGAACCTGGTCCGAGCCCCGCAAGTCACCCCTCCTTGGATTGCCCTAGGTCTCTAGTTTTCAGAAATGCACAGGTTTGGTAGGTTTCCCTAGGTGCCGGCTGAGCTAGAGGCCAAAATCCACAGGTTGGCACTTCGCTAAAAACACCTCTGTTTTCTTCCAAAAATTTGGATGTGTCCACGTTGCGCTTTGGGGTGTTTCCTGTCGCAGGAGCTAGGCGTACCCACACAAGTGAGGTATCATTTTTATCGGGAGACTTGGGGGAACGCTGGGTGGAAGGAAATTTGTGGCTCCTCTCAGATTCCAGAACTTTCTGCCACAGAAATTTGAGGAACATGTGTTTTTTTAGCCAAATTTTGAGGTTTGCAGAGGATTCTGGGTAACAGAACCTGGTCCGAGCCCCACAAGTCACCCCTCCTTGGATTTCCCTAGGTCTCTAGTTTTCAGAAATGCACAGGTTTGGTAGGTTTCCCTAGGTGCCGGCTGAGCTAGAGGCCAAAATCTACAGGTAGGCACTTCGCAAAAAACACCTCTGTTTTCTTCCAAAAATTTGGATGTGTCCACGTAGTGCTTTGGGACGTTTCCTGTCGCGGGCGCTAGGCCTACCCACACAAGTGAGGTATGATTTTTATCGGGAGACTTGGGGGAACGCTGGGTGGAAGGACATTTGTGGCTCCTCTCAGATTCCCGAACTTTCTGCCACAGAAATGTGAGGAACATGTGTTTTTTTAGCCAAATTTTGAGGTTTGCAAAGGATTCTGGGTAACAGAACCTGGTCGGAGCCCAGCAAGTCACCCCACCTTGGATTCCCCTATGCCTCTAGTTTTCAGAAATGCACAGGTTTGGTAGGTTTCCCTATGTGCCGGCTGAGCTAGAGGCCAAAATCTACAGGTAGGAAATTCACAAAAAACACCTGTTTTCTTCCCAAAAATTTGGATGTGTCCACGTTGCGCTTTGGGGCATTTCCTGTCGCGGGCGCTAGCCCTACCCACACAAGTGAGGTATCATTTTTATCAGGAGGCTTGGGGGAACGCTGGGTGGAAGGAAATTTGTGGCTCCTCTCAGATTCCCGAACTTTCTGCCACAGAAATGTGAGGAACATGTGTTTTTTTAGCCAAATTTTGAGGTTGGCAAAGGATTCTGGGTAACAGAACCTGGTCCGAGCCCCGCAAGTCACCCCTCCTTGGATTGCCCTAGGTCTCTAGTTTTCAGAAACGCACATGTTTGGTAGGTTTCCCTAGGTGCCGGCTGAGCTAGAGGCCAAAATCTACAGGTAGGCACTTCGCTAAAAACACCTCTGTTTTCTTCCAAAAATTTGGATATGTCCACGTTGCGCTTTGGGGTGTTTCCTGTCGTGGGAGCTAGGCGTACCCACACAAGTGAGGTATCATTTTTATCGGGAGACTTGGGGGAACGCTGGGTGGAAGGAAATTTGTGGCTCCTCTCAGATTCCCAAACTTTCTGCCACAGAAATGTGAGGAACATGTGTTTTTTTAGCCAAATTTTGAGGTTTGCAAAGGATTCTGGGTAACAGAACCTGGTCCGAGCCCCGCAAGTCACCCCTCCTTGGATTTCCCTAGGTCTCTAGTTTTCAGAAATGCACAGGTTTGGTAGGTTTCCCTATGTGCCGGCTGAGCTAGAGGCCAAAATCTACAGGTAGGCACTTCGCAAAAAACACCTCTGTTTTCTTCCAAAAATTTGGATGAGTCCACGTTGCGCTTTGGGGCGCTTCCTGTCGCGGGCGCTAGGCCTACCCACACAAGTGAGGTATCATTTTTATTGGGAGACTTGGGGGAACGCTGCGTGGAAGGAAATTTGTGGCTCCTCTCAGATTCCCAAACTTTCTGCCACAGAAATGTGAGGAATATGTGTTTTTTTAACCAAATTTTGAGGTTTGCAAAGGATTCTGGGTAACAGAACCTGGTCCGAGCCACGCAAGTCACCCCTCCTTGGATTTCCCTAGGTCTCTAGTTTTCAGAAATGCACAGGTTTGGTAGGTTTCCCTATGTGCCGGCTGAGCTAGAGGCCAAAATCTACAGGTAGGCACTTCGCAAAAAACACCTCTGTTTTCTTCCAAAAATTTGGATGAGTCCACGTTGCGCTTTGGGGCGCTTCCTGTCGCGGGCGCTAGGCCTACCCACACAAGTGAGGTATCATTTTTATCGGGAGACTTCAGGGAACGCTGGGTGGAAGGAAATTTGTGGCTCCTCTCAGATTCCCGAACTTTCTGCCACAGAAATGTGAGGAACATGTGTTTTTTTAGCCAAATTTTGAGGTTTGCAAAGGATTCTGGGTAACAGAACCTGGTCCGAGCCCAGCAAGTCACCCCTCCTTGGATTCCCCTATGTCTCTAGTTTTCAGAAATGCACAGGTTTGGTAGGTTTCCCTATGTGCCGGCTGAGATAGAGGCCAAAATCTACAGGTAGGAAATTCACAAAAAACACCTGTTTTCTTCTAAAAAATTTGGATGTGTCCATGTTGCGCTTTGGGGTGTTTCCTGTCGCGGGCGCTAGGCCTACCCACACAAGTGAGGTATCATTTTTATCGGGAGATCTGGGGGAACGCTGGGTGGAAGGAAATTTGTGGCTCCTCTCAGATTCCCGAACTTTCTGCCACAGAAATGTGAGGAACATGTGTTTTTTTAGCCAAATTTTGAGGTTTGCAAAGGATTCTGGGTAACAGAACCTGGTCCGATCCCCGGAAGTCACCCCTCCTTGGATTCCCCTAGGTCTCTAGTTTTCAGAAATGCACAGGTTTGGTAGGTTTCCCTAGGTGCCGGCTGAGCTAGAGGCCAAAATCTTCAGGTAGGCACTTCGCAAAAAACACCTCTGTTTTCTTCCAAAAAATTGGATATGTCCACGTTGCGCTTTGGGGCGTTTCCTGTCGTGGGCGCTAGGCCTACCCACACAAGTGAGGTATCATTTTTATTGGGAGACTTGGGAGACTTGGGGGAACGCTGCGTGGAAGGAAATTTGTGGCTCCTCTCAGATTCCCAAACTTTCTGCCACAGAAATGTGAGGAACATGTGTTTTTTTAGCCAAATTTTGAGGTTTGCAAAGGATTCTGGGTAACAGAACCTGGTCCGAGCCCCGCAAGTCACCCCTCCTTGGATTCCCCTAGGTCTCTAATTTTCAGAAATGCACAGGTTTGGTAGGTTTCCCTGGGTGCCGGCTGAGTTAGAGGCCAAAATCTACAGGTAGGCACTTCGCTAAAAACTCCTCTGTTTTCTTCCAAAAATGTGGATGTGTCCACGTTGCGCTTTGGGGCGTTTCCTGTCGCGGGCGCTAGGCCTACCCACACAAGTGAGGTATCATTTTTATTGGGAGACTTGGGGGAACGCTGGGTGGAAGGAAATTTGTGGCTCCTCTCAGATTCCCGAACTTTCTGCCACAGAAATGTGAGGAACATGTGTTTTTTTAGCCAAATTTTGAGGTTTGCAAAGGATTCTGGGTAACAGAACCTGGTCCGAGCCCCGCAAGTCACCCCTCCTTGGATTCCCCTAGGTCTCTAGTTTTCAGAAATGCACAGGTTTGGTAGGTTTCCCTAGGGGCCGGCTGAGCTAGAGGCCAAAATCTACAGGTAGGCACTTCGCTAAAAACACCTCTGTTTTCTTCCAAAAATGTGGATGTGTCCACGTTGCGCTTTGGGGCGTTTCCTGTCGTGGGCGCTAGGCCTACCCACACAAGTGAGGTATCATTTTTATCGGGAGACTTGGGGGAACGCTGGGTGGAAGGAAATTTGTGGCTCCTCTCAGATTCCCGAACTTTCTGCCACAGAAATGTGAGGAACATGTGTTTTTTTAGCCAAATTTTGAGGTTTGCAAAGGATTCTGGGTAACAGAACCTGGTCCGAGCCCCGCAAGTCACCCCTCCTTGGATTGCCCTAGGTCTCTAGTTTTCAGAAACGCACAGGTTTGGTAGGTTTCCCTGGGTGCCGGCTGAGCTAGAGGCCAAAATCTACAGGTAGGCACTTCGCTAAAAACACCTCTGTTTTCTTCCAAAAATTTGGATATGTCCACGTTGCGCTTTGGGGTGTTTCCTGTCGTGGGAGCTAGGCGTACCCACACAAGTGAGGTATCATTTTTATCGGGAGACTTGGGGGAACGCTGGGTGGAAGGAAATTTGTGCCTCCTCTCAGATTCCCGAACTTTCTGCCACAGAAATGTGAGGAACATGTGTTTTTTTAGCCAAATTTTGAGGTTTGCAAAGGATTCTGGGTAACAGAACCTGGTCCGAGCCCCGCAAGTCACCCCTCCTTGGATTTCCCTAGGTCTCTAGTTTTCAGAAATGCACAGGTTTGGTAGGTTTCCCTAGGTGCCGGCTGAGCTAGAGGCCAAAATCTACAGGTAGGCACTTCGCAAAAAACACCTCTGTTTTCTTCCAAAAAGTTGGATGTGTCCACGTTGCGCTTTGGGGCGCTTCCTGTCGCGGGCGCTAGGCCTACCCACACAAGTGAGGTATCATTTTTATTGGGAGACTTGGGGGAACGCTGCGTGGAAGGAAATTTGTGGCTCCTCTCAGATTCCCAAACTTTCTGCCACAGAAATGTGAGGAATATGTGTTTTTTTAGCCAAATTTTGAGGTTTGCAAAGGATTCTGGGTAACAGAACCTGGTCCGAGCCCCGCAAGTCACCCCTCCTTGGATTGCCCTAGGTCTCTAGTTTTCAGAAATGCACAGGTTTGGTAGGTTTCCCTAGGTGCCGGCTGAGCTAGAGGCCAAAATCTACAGGTAGGCACTTCGCAAAAAACACCTCTGTTTTCTTCCAAAAATTTGGTTGTATCCACGTAGTGCTTTGGGGCGTTACCTGTCGCGGGCGCTAGGCCTACCCACACAAGTGAGGTATCATTTTTATCGGGAGACTTCGGGGAACGCTGGGTGGAAGGAAATTTGTGGCTCCTCTCAGATTCCCGAACTTTCTGCCACAGAAATGTGAGGAACATGTGTTTTTTTAGCCAAATTTTGAGGTTTGCAAAGGATTCTGGGTAACAGAACCTGGTCCGAGCCCAGCAAGTCACCCCTCCTTGGATTCCCCTATGTCTCTAGTTTTCAGAAATGCACAAGTTTGGTAGATTTCCCTATGTGCCGGCTGAGCTAGAGGCCAAAATCTACAGGTAGGAAATTCACAAAAAACACCTGTTTTCTTCTAAAAAATTTGGATGTGTCCACGTTGCGCTTTGGGGCGTTTCCTGTCGCGGGCGCTAGGCCTAACCACACAAGTGAGGTATCATTTTTATCGGGAGACTTGGGGGAACGCTGGGTGGAAGGAAATTTGTGGCTCCTCTCAGATTCCCGAACTTTCTGCCACAGAAATGTGAGGAACATGTGTTTTTTTAGCCAAATTTTGAGGTTTGCAAAGGATTCTGGGTAACAGAACCTGGTCCGATCCCCGGAAGTCACCCCTCCTTGGATTCCCCTAGGTCTCTAGTTTTCAGAAATGCACAGGTTTGGTAGGTTTCCCTAGGTGCCGGCTGAGCTAGAGGCCAAAATCTACAGGTAGGCACGTCGCAAAAAACACCTCTGTTTTCTTCCAAAAAATTGGATATGACCACGTTGCGCTTAGGGGCGTTTCCTGTCGTGGGCGCTAGGCCTACCCACACAAGTGAGGTATCATTTTTATTGGGAGACTTGGGAGACTTGGGGGAACGCTGCGTGGAAGGAAATTTGTGGCTCCTCTCAGATTCCCGAACTTTCTGCCACAGAAATGTGAGGAACATGTGTTTTTTTAGCCACATTTTGAGGTTTGCAAAGGATTCTGGGTAACAAAACCTGGTCCGAGCCCCGCAAGTCACCCCTCCTTGGATTCCCCTAGGTCTCTAGTTTTCAGAAATGCACAGGTTTGGTAGGTTTCCCTAGGTGCCGGCTGAGCTAGAGGCCAAAATCTACAGGTAGGCACTTCGCAAAAAACACCTCTGTTTTCTTCCAAAAATTTGGATGTGTCCACGTTGCGCTTTGGGGCATTTCCTGTCGCGGGCGCTAGGCCTACCCACACAAGTGAGGTATCATTTTTATTGGGAGACTTGGGGGAACGCTGCGTGGAAGGAAATTTGTGGCTCCTCTCAGATTCCCGAACTTTCTGCCACAGAAATGTGAGGAATATGTGTTTTTTTAGCCAAATTTTGAGGTTTGCAAAGGATTCTGGGTAACAGAACCTGGTCCGAGCCCCGCAAGTCACCCCTCCTTGGATTGCCCTAGGTCTCTAGTTTTCAGAAATGCACAGGTTTGGTAGGTTTCCCTAGGTGCCGGCTGAGCTAGAGGCCAAAATCCACAGGTTGGCACTTCGCTAAAAACACCTCTGTTTTCTTCCAAAAATTTGGATGTGTCCACGTTGCGCTTTGGGGTGTTTCCTGTCGCAGGAGCTAGGCGTACCCACACAAGTGAGGTATCATTTTTATCGAGAGACTTGGGGGAACGCTGGGTGGAAGGAAATTTGTGGCTCCTCTCAGATTCCCGAACTTTCTGCCACAGAAATTTGAGGAACATGTGTTTTTTTAGCCAAATTTTGAGGTTTGCAGAGGATTCTGGGTAACAGAACCTGGTCCGAGCCCCGCAAGTCACCCCTCCTTGGATTTCCCTAGGTCTCTAGTTTTCAGAAATGCACAGGTTTGGTAGGTTTCCCTAGGTGCCGGCTGAGCTAGAGGACAAAATCTACAGGTAGGCACTTCGCAAAAAACACCTCTGTTTTCTTCCAAAAATTTGGATGTGTCCACGTAGTGCTTTGGGGCGTTTCCTGTCGCGGGCGCTAGGCCTACCCACACAAGTGAGGTATCATTTTTATCGGGAGACTTGGGGGAACGCTGGGTGGAAGGAAATTTGTGGCTCCTCTCAGATTCCCAAACTTTCTGCCACAGAAATGTGAGGAACATGTGTTTTTTTAGCCAAATTTTGAGGTTTGCAAAGGATTCTGGGTAACAGAACCTGGTCGGAGCCCAGCAAGTCACCCCTCCTTGGATTCCCCTATGCCTCTAGTTTTCAGAAATGCACAGGTTTGGTAGGTTTCCCTATGTGCCGGCTGAGCTAGAGGCCAAAATCTACAGGTAGGAAATTCACAAAAAACACCTGTTTTCTTCCCAAAAATTGGGATGTGTCCACGTTGCGCTTTGGGGCGTTTCCTGTCGCGGGCGCTAGCCCTACCCACACAAGTGAGGTATCATTTTTATCGGGAGACTTGGGGGAACGTTGGGTGGAAGGAAATTTGTGGCTCCTCTCAGATTCCCGAACTTTCTGCCACAGAAATTTGAGGAACATGTGTTTTTTTAGCCAAATTTTGAGGTTTGCAAAGGATTCTGGGTAACAGAACCTGGTCCGAGCCCCGCAAGTCACCCCTCCTTGCATTGCCCTAGGTCTCTAGTTTTCAGAAATGCACAGGTTTGGTAGGTTTCCCTAGGTGCCTGCTGAGCTAGAGGCCAAAATCTACAGGTAGGCACTTCGCTAAAAACACCTCTGTTTTCTTCCAAATATTTGGATGTGTCCACGTTGCGCTTTGGGGTGTTTCCTGTCGCAAGAGCTAGGCGTACCCACACAAGTGAGGTATCATTTTTATCTGGAGACTTGGGGGAACGCTGGTTGGAAGGAAATTTGTGGCTCCTCTCAGATGCCCGAACTTTCTGCCACAGAAATGTGAGGAACATGTGTTTTTTTAGCCAAATTTTGAGGTTTGCAAAGGATTCTGGGTAACAGAACTTGGTCCGAGCCCCGCAAGTCACCCCTCCTTGGATTGCCCTAGGTCTCTAGTTTTCAGAAACGCACAGGTTTGGTAGGTTTCCCTGGGTGCCGGCTGAGCTAGAGGCCAAAATCTACAGGTAGGCACTTCGCTAAAAACACCTCTGTTTTCTTCCAAAAATTTGGATATGTCCACGTTGCGCTTTGGGGTGTTTCCTGTCGTGGGAGCTAGGCGTACCCACACAAGTGAGGTATCATTTTTATCGGGAGACTTGGGGGAACGCTGGGTGGAAGGAAATTTGTGCCTCCTCTCAGATTCCCGAACTTTCTGCCACAGAAATGTGAGGAACATGTGTTTTTTTAGCCAAATTTTGAGGTTTGCAAAGGATTCTGGGTAACAGAACCTGGTCCGAGCCCCGCAAGTCACCCCTCCTTGGATTTCCCTAGGTCTCTAGTTTTCAGAAATGCACAGGTTTGGTAGGTTTCCCTAGGTGCCGGCTGAGCTAGAGGCCAAAATCTACAGGTAGGCACTTCGCAAAAAACACCTCTGTTTTCTTCCAAAAATTTGGATGTGTCCACGTTGCGCTTTGGGGCGCTTCCTGTCGCGGGCGCTAGGCCTACCCACACAAGTGAGGTATCATTTTTATTGGGAGACTTGGGGGAACGCTGCGTGGAAGGAAATTTGTGGCTCCTCTCAGATTCCCAAACTTTCTGCCACAGAAATGTGAGGAATATGTGTTTTTTTAGCCAAATTTTGAGGTTTGCAAAGGATTCTGGGTAACAGAACCTGGTCCGAGCCCCGCAAGTCACCCCTCCTTGGATTGCCCTAGGTCTCTAGTTTTCAGAAATGCAGAGGTTTGGTAGGTTTCCCTAGGTGCCGGCTGAGCTAGAGGCCAAAATCTACAGGTAGGCACTTCGCAAAAAACACCTCTGTTTTCTTCCAAAAATTTGGTTGTATCCACGTAGTGCTTTGGGGCGTTACCTGTCGCGGGCGCTAGGCCTACCCACACAAGTGAGGTATCATTTTTATCGGGAGACTTCGGGGAACGCTGGGTGGAAGGAAATTTGTGGCTCCTCTCAGATTCCCGAACTTTCTGCCACAGAAATGTGAGGAACATGTGTTTTTTTAGCCAAATTTTGAGGTTTGCAAAGGATTCTGGGTAACAGAACCTGGTCCGAGCCCAGCAAGTCACCCCTCCTTGGATTCCCCTATGTCTCTAGTTTTCAGAAATGCACAAGTTTGGTAGATTTCCCTATGTGCCGGCTGAGCTAGAGGCCAAAATCTACAGGTAGGAAATTCACAAAAAACACCTGTTTTCTTCTAAAAAATTTGGATGTGTCCACGTTGCGCTTTGGGGCGTTTCCTGTCGCGGGCGCTAGGCCTAACCACACAAGTGAGGTATCATTTTTATCGGGAGACTTGGGGGAACGCTGGGTGGAAGGAAATTTGTGGCTCCTCTCAGATTCCCGAACTTTCTGCCACAGAAATGTGAGGAACATGTGTTTTTTTAGCCAAATTTTGAGGTTTGCAAAGGATTCTGGGTAACAGAACCTGGTCCGATCCCCGGAAGTCACCCCTCCTTGGATTCCCCTAGGTCTCTAGTTTTCAGAAATGCACAGGTTTGGTAGGTTTCCCTAGGTGCCGGCTGAGCTAGAGGCCAAAATCTACAGGTAGGCACGTCGCAAAAAACACCTCTGTTTTCTTCCAAAAAATTGGATATGACCACGTTGCGCTTAGGGGCGTTTCCTGTCGTGGGCGCTAGGCCTACCCACACAAGTGAGGTATCATTTTTATTGGGAGACTTGGGAGACTTGGGGGAACGCTGCGTGGAAGGAAATTTGTGGCTCCTCTCAGATTCCCGAACTTTCTGCCACAGAAATGTGAGGAACATGTGTTTTTTTAGCCACATTTTGAGGTTTGCAAAGGATTCTGGGTAACAAAACCTGGTCCGAGCCCCGCAAGTCACCCCTCCTTGGATTCCCCTAGGTCTCTAGTTTTCAGAAATGCACAGGTTTGGTAGGTTTCCCTAGGTGCCGGCTGAGCTAGAGGCCAAAATCTACAGGTAGGCACTTCGCAAAAAACACCTCTGTTTTCTTCCAAAAATTTGGATGTGTCCACGTTGCGCTTTGGGGCATTTCCTGTCGCGGGCGCTAGGCCTACCCACACAAGTGAGGTATCATTTTTATTGGGAGACTTGGGGGAACGCTGAGTGGAAGGAAATTTGTGGCTCCTCTCAGATTCCCGAACTTTCTGCCACAGAAATGTGAGGAATATGTGTTTTTTTAGCCAAATTTTGAGGTTTGCAAAGGATTCTGGGTAACAGAACCTGGTCCGAGCCCCGCAAGTCACCCCTCCTTGGATTGCCCTAGGTCTCTAGTTTTCAGAAATGCACAGGTTTGGTAGGTTTCCCTAGGTGCCGGCTGAGCTAGAGGCCAAAATCCACAGGTTGGCACTTCGCTAAAAACACCTCTGTTTTCTTCCAAAAATTTGGATGTGTCCACGTTGCGCTTTGGGGTGTTTCCTGTCGCAGGAGCTAGGCGTACCCACACAAGTGAGGTATCATTTTTATCGAGAGACTTGGGGGAACGCTGGGTGGAAGGAAATTTGTGGCTCCTCTCAGATTCCCGAACTTTCTGCCACAGAAATTTGAGGAACATGTGTTTTTTTAGCCAAATTTTGAGGTTTGCAGAGGATTCTGGGTAACAGAACCTGGTCCGAGCCCCGCAAGTCACCCCTCCTTGGATTTCCCTAGGTCTCTAGTTTTCAGAAATGCACAGGTTTGGTAGGTTTCCCTAGGTGCCGGCTGAGCTAGAGGACAAAATCTACAGGTAGGCACTTCGCAAAAAACACCTCTGTTTTCTTCCAAAAATTTGGATGTGTCCACGTAGTGCTTTGGGGCGTTTCCTGTCGCGGGCGCTAGGCCTACCCACACAAGTGAGGTATCATTTTTATCGGGAGACTTGGGGGAACGCTGGGTGGAAGGAAATTTGTGGCTCCTCTCAGATTCCCAAACTTTCTGCCACAGAAATGTGAGGAACATGTGTTTTTTTAGCCAAATTTTGAGGTTTGCAAAGGATTCTGGGTAACAGAACCTGGTCGGAGCCCAGCAAGTCACCCCTCCTTGGATTCCCCTATGCCTCTAGTTTTCAGAAATGCACAGGTTTGGTAGGTTTCCCTATGTGCCGGCTGAGCTAGAGGCCAAAATCTACAGGTAGGAAATTCACAAAAAACACCTGTTTTCTTCCCAAAAATTTGGATGTGTCCACGTTGCGCTTTGGGGCGTTTCCTGTCGCGGGCGCTAGCCCTACCCACACAAGTGAGGTATCATTTTTATCGGGAGACTTGGGGGAACGTTGGGTGGAAGGAAATTTGTGGCTCCTCTCAGATTCCCGAACTTTCTGCCACAGAAATTTGAGGAACATGTGTTTTTTTAGCCATATTTTGAGGTTTGCAAAGGATTCTGGGTAACAGAACCTGGTCCGAGCCCCGCAAGTCACCCCTCCTTGCATTGCCCTAGGTCTCTAGTTTTCAGAAATGCACAGGTTTGGTAGGTTTCCCTAGGTGCCTGCTGAGCTAGAGGCCAAAATCTACAGGTAGGCACTTCGCTAAAAACACCTCTGTTTTCTTCCAAATATTTGGATGTGTCCACGTTGCGCTTTGGGGTGTTTCCTGTCGCAAGAGCTAGGCGTACCCACACAAGTGAGGTATCATTTTTATCTGGAGACTTGGGGGAACGCTGGTTGGAAGGAAATTTGTGGCTCCTCTCAGATGCCCGAACTTTCTGCCACAGAAATGAGAGGAACATGTGTTTTTTAGCCAAATTTTGAGGTTTGCAAAGGATTCTGGGTAACAGAACCTGGTCCGAGCCCCGCAACTCACCCCTCCTTGGATTTCCCTAGGTCTCTAGTTTTCAGAAATGCACAGGTTTGGTAGGTTTCCCTAGGTGCCGGCTGAGCTAGAGGCCAAAATCTATAGGTAGGCACTTCGCAAAAAACACCTCTGTTTTCTTCCAAAAATGTGGATGTGTCCACGTAGTGCTTTGGGGCGTTTCCTGTCGCGGGCGCTAGGCCTACCCACACAAGTGAGGTATCATTTTTATCGGGAGACTTCGGGGAACGCTGGGTGGAAGGAAATTTGTGGCTCCTCTCAGATTCCCGAACTTTCTGCCACAGAAATGTGAGGAACATGTGTTTTTTTAGCCAAATTTTGAGGTTTGCAAAGGATTCTGGGTAACAGAACCTGGTCCGAGCCCAGCAAGTCACCCCTCCTTGGATTCCCCTATGTCTCTAGTTTTCAGAAATGCACAGGTTTGGTAGGTTTCCCTATGTGCCGGCTGAGCTAGAGGCCAAAATCTACAGGTAGGAAATTCACAAAAAACACCTGTTTTCTTCTAAAAAATTTGGATGTGTCCACGTTGCGCTTTGGGGCGTTTCCTGTCGCGGGCGCTAGGCCTACCCACACAAGTGAGGTATCATTTTTATCGGGAGACTTGGGGGAACGCTGGGTGGAAGGAAATTTGTGGCTCCTCTCAGATTCCCGAACTTTCTGCCACAGAAATGTGAGGAACATGTGTTTTTTTAGCCAAATTTTGAGGTTTGCAAAGGATTCTGGGTAACAGAACCTGGTCCGATCCCCGGAAGTCAATCCTCCTTGGATTGCCCTAGGTCTCTAGTTTTCAGAAATGCACAGGTTTGGTAGGTTTCCCTAGGTGCCGACTGAGCTAGAGGCCAAAATCTACTGGTAGGCACTTCGCAAAAAACACCTCTGTTTTCTTCCAAAAAATTGGATATGTCCACGTTGCGCTTTGGGGCGTTTCCTGTCGTGGGCGCTAGGCCTACCCACACAAGTGAGGTATCTTTTTTATTGGGAGACTTGGGAAACTTGGGGGAACGCTGCGTGGAATGAAATTTGTGGCTCCTCTCAGATTCCCGAACTTTCTGCCACAGAAATGTGAGGAACATGTGTTTTTTTAGCCAAATTTTGAGGTTTGCAAAGGATTCTGGGTAACAGAACCTGGTCCGAGCCCCGCAAGTCACCCCTCCTTGGATTCCCCTAGGTCTCTAGTTTTCAGAAATGCACAGGTTTGGTAGGTTTCCCTAGGTGCCGGCTGAGCTAGAGGCCAAAATCTACAGGTAGGCACTTCGCAAAAAACACCTCTGTTTTCTTCCAAAAATGTGGATGTGTCCACGTTGCGCTTTGGGGCGTTTCCTGTCGCGGGCGCTAGGCCTACCCACACAAGTGAGGTATCATTTTTATTGGGAGACTTGGGGGAACACTGCGTGGAAGGAAATTTGTGGCTCCTCTCAGATTCCCGAACTTTCTGCCACAGAAATGTGAGGAATATGTGTTTTTTTAGCCAAATTTTGAGGTTTGCAAAGGATTCTGGGTAACAGAACCTGGTCCGAGCCCCGCAAGTCACCCCTCCTTGGATTGCCCTAGGTCTCTAGTTTTCAGAAATGCACAGGTTTGGTAGGTTTCCCTAGGTGCCGGCTGAGCTAGAGGCCAAAATCCACAGGTTGGCACTTCGCTAAAAACACCTCTGTTTTCTTCCAAAAATGTGGATGTGTCCACGTTGCGCTTTGGGGTGTTTCCTGTCGCAGGAGCTAGGCGTACCCACACAAGTGAGGTATCATTTTTATCGGGAGACTTGGGGGAACGCTGGGTGGAAGGAAATTTGTGGCTCCTCACAGATTCCAGAACTTTCTGCCACAGAAATTTGAGGAACATGTGTTTTTTTAGCCAAATTTTGAGGTTTGCAGAGGATTCTGGGTAACAGAACCTGGTCCGAGCCCCGCAAGTCACCCCTCCTTGGATTTCCCTAGGTCTCTAGTTTTCAGAAATGCACAGGTTTGGTAGGTTTCCCTAGGGGCCGGCTGAGCTAGAGGCCAAAATCTACAGGTAGGCACTTCGCAAAAAACACCTCTGTTTTCTTCCAAAAATTTGGATGTGTCCACGTAGTGCTTTGGGGCGTTTCCTGTCGCGGGCGCTAGGCCTACCCACACAAGTGAGGTATCATTTTTATCGGGAGACTTGGGGGAACGCTGGGTGGAAGGACATTTGTGGCTCCTCTCAGATTCCCGAACTTTCTGCCACAGAAATGTGAGGAACATGTGTTTTTTTAGCCAAATTTTGAGGTTTGCAAAGGATTCTGGGTAACAGAACCTGGTCGGAGCCCAGCAAGTCACCCCTCCTTGGATTCCCCTATGCCTCTAGTTTTCAGAAATGCACAGGTTTGGTAGGTTTCCCTATGTGCCGGCTGAGCTAGAGGCCAAAATCTACAGGTAGGAAATTCACAAAAAACACCTGTTTTCTTCCCAAAAATTTGGATGTGTCCACGTTGCGCTTTGGGGCGTTTCCTGTCGCGGGCGCTAGCCCTACCCACACAAGTGAGGTATCATTTTTATCGGGAGACTTGGGGGAACGCTGCGTGGAAGGAAATTTGTGGCTCCTCTCAGATTCCCGAACTTTCTGCCACAGAAATGTGAGGAACATGTGTTTTTTTAGCCAAATTTTGAGGTTTGCAAAGGATTCTGGGTAACAGAACCTGGTCCGAGCCCCGCAAGTCACCCCTCCTTGGATTGCCCTAGGTCTCTAGTTTTCAGAAACTCACAGGTTTGGTAGGTTTCCCTAGGTGCCGGCTGAGCTAGAGGCCAAAATCTACAGGTAGGCACTTCGCTAAAAACACCTCTGTTTTCTTCCAAAAATTTGGATATGTCCACGTTGCGCTTTGGGGTGTTTCCTGTCGTGGGAGCTTGGCGTACCCACACAAGTGAGGTATCATTTTTATCGGGAGACTTGGGGGAACGCTGGGTGGAAGGAAATTTGTGGCTCCTCTCAGATTCCCAAACTTTCTGCCACAGAAATGTGAGGAACATGTGTTTTTTTAGCCAAATTTTGAGGTTTGCAAAGGATTCTGGGTAACAGAACCTGGTCCGAGCCCCGCAAGTCACCCCTCCTTGGATTTCCCTAGGTCTCTAGTTTTCAGAAATGCATAGGTTTGGTAGGTTTCCCTATGTGCCGGCTGAGCTAGAGGCCAAAATCTACAGGTAGGCACTTCGCAAAAAACACCTCTGTTTTCTTCCAAAAATTTGGATGAGTCCACGTTGCGCTTTGGGGCGCTTCCTGTCGCGGGCGCTAGGCCTACCCACACAAGTGAGGTATCATTTTTATTGGGAGACTTGGGGGAACGCTGCGTGGAAGGAAATTTGTGGCTCCTCTCAGATTCCCAAACTTTCTGCCACAGAAATGTGAGGAATATGTGTTTTTTTAACCAAATTTTGAGGTTTGCAAAGGATTCTGGGTAACAGAACCTGGTCCGAGCCCCGCAAGTCACCCCTCCTTGGATTGCCCTAGGTCTCTAGTTTTCAGAAATGCACAGGTTTGGTAGGTTTCCCTAGGTGCCGGCTGAGCTAGAGGCCAAAATCTACAGGTAGGCACTTCGCAAAAAACACCTCTGTTTTCTTCCAAAAATGTGGATGTGTCCACGTAGTGCTTTGGGGCGTTTCCTGTCGCGGGCGCTAGGCCTACTCACACAAGTGAGGTATCATTTTTATCGGGAGACTTCAGGGAACGCTGGGTGGAAGGAAATTTGTGGCTCCTCTCAGATTCCCGAACTTTCTGCCACAGAAATGTGAGGAACATGTGTTTTTTTAGCCAAATTTTGAGGTTTGCAAAGGATTCTGGGTAACAGAACCTGGTCCGAGCCCAGCAAGTCACCCCTCCTTGGATTCCCCTATGTCTCTAGTTTTCAGAAATGCACAGGTTTGGTAGGTTTCCCTATGTGCCGGCTGAGCTAGAGGCCAAAATCTACAGGTAGGAAATTCACAAAAAACACCTGTTTTCTTCTAAAAAATTTGGATGTGTCCACGTTGCGCTTTGGGCTGTTTCCTGTCGCGGGCGCTAGGCCTACCCACACAAGTGAGGTATCATTTTTATCGGGAGACTTGGGGGAACGCTGGGTGGAAGGAAATTTGTGGCTCCTCTCAGATTCCCGAACTTTCTGCCACAGAAATGTGAGGAACATGTGTTTTTTTAGCCAAATTTTGAGGTTTACAAAGGATTCTGGGTAACAGAACCTGGTCCGAGCCCCACAAGTCACCCCTCCTTGGATTCCCCTAGGTCTCTAGTTTTCAGAAATGCACAGGTTTGGTAGGTTTCCCTAGGTGCCGGCTGAGCTAGAGGCCAAAATCTACAGGTAGGCACTTCGCAAAAAACACCTCTGTTTTCTTCCAAAAATGTGGATGTGTCCACGTTGCGCTTTGGGGCGTTTCCTGTCGCTGGAGCTAGGCCTACCCACACAAGTGAGGTATCATTTTTATCGGGAGACTTGGGGGAACGCTGGGTGGAAGGAAATTTGTGGCTCCTCTCAGATTCCCGAACTTTCTGCCACAGAAATGTGAGGAACATGTGTTTTTTTAGCCAAATTTTGAGGTTTGCAAAGGATTCTGGGTAACAGAACCTGGTCCGAGCCCCACAAGTCACCCCACCTTGGATTCCCCTAGTTCTCTAGTTTTCAGAAATGCACAGGTTTGGTAGGTTTCCCTAGGTGCCGGCTGAGCTAGAGGCCAAAATCTACAGGCAGGCACTTCGCAAAAAACACCTCTGTTTTCTTCCAAAAATTTGGATGTGTCCATGTTGCGCTTTGAGGCGTTTCCTGTCGCAGGCGCTAGGCCTACCCACACAAGTGAGGTATCATTTGTATTGGGAGACTTGGGGGAACGCAGCGTGGAAGGAAATTTGTGGCTCCTCTCAGATTCCCGAACTCTCTGCCACAGAAATGTGAGGAACATGTGTTTTTTTAGCCAAATTTTTAGGTTTGCAAAGGATTCTGGGTAACAGAACCTGGTCCGAACCCCGCAAGTCACCCCTCCTTGGATTGCCCTAGGTCTCTAGTTTTCAGAAATGCACAGGTTTGGTAGGTTTCCCTAGGTGCCGGCTGAGCTAGAGGCCAAAATCTACAGGTAGGCACTTCGCTAAAAACACCTCTGTTTTCTTCCAAAAATTTGGATGTGTCCACGTTGTGCTTTGGGGTGTTTCTTGTCGCGGGAGCTAGGCCTACCCACACAAGTGAGGTATCATTTTTATCGGGAGACTTGGGGGAACGCTGGGTGGAAGGAAATTTGTGCCTCCTCTCAGATTCCCGAACTTTCTGCCACAGAAATGTGAGGAACATGTGTTTTTTTAACCAAATTTTGAGGTTTGCAAAGGATTCTGGGTAACAGAACCTGGTCCGAGCCCCGCAAGTCACCCCTCCTTGGATTGCCCTAGGTCTCTAGTTTTCAGAAACGCACAGGTTTGGTAGGTTTCCCTAGGTGCCGGCTGAGCTAGAGGCCAAAATCTACAGGTAGGCACTTCGCTAAAAACACCTCTGTTTTCTTCCAAAAATTTGGATATGTCCACGTTGCGCTTTGGGGTGTTTCCTGTCGTGGGAGCTAGGCGTACCCACACAAGTGAGGTATCATTTTTATCGGGAGACTTGGGGGAACGCTGGGTGGAAGGAAATTTGTGGCTCCTCTCAGATTCCCAAACTTTCTGCCACAGAAATGTGAGGAACATGTGTTTTTTTAGCCAAATTTTGAGGTTTGCAAAGGATTCTGGGTAACAGAACCTGGTCCGAGCCCCGCAAGTCACCCCTCCTTGGATTTCCCTAGGTCTCTAGTTTTCAGAAATGCACAGGTTTGGTAGGTTTCCCTATGTGCCGGCTGAGCTAGAGGCCAAAATCTACAGGTAGGCACTTCGCAAAAAACACCTCTGTTTTCTTCCAAAAATTTGGATGAGTCCACGTTGCGCTTTGGGGCGCTTCCTGTCGCGGGCGCTAGGCCTACCCACACAAGTGAGGTATCATTTTTATTGGGAGACTTGGGGGAACGCTGCGTGGAAGGAAATTTGTGGCTCCTCTCAGATTCCCAAACTTTCTGCCACAGAAATGTGAGGAATATGTGTTTTTTTAACCAAATT
Organism: Pleurodeles waltl; assembly: GCF_031143425.1. Lineage (NCBI taxonomy): Eukaryota > Metazoa > Chordata > Amphibia > Caudata > Salamandridae > Pleurodeles > Pleurodeles waltl. Next base: position 1,034,886,061 of record NC_090448.1, on the reverse strand, counting down.
TTGAGGTTTGCAAAGGATTCTGGGTAACAGAACCTGGTCCGAGCCCCGCAAGTCACCCCTCCTTGGATTGCCCTAGGTCTCTAGTTTTCAGAAATGCACAGGTTTGGTAGGTTTCCCTAGGTGCCGGCTGAGCTAGAGGCCAAAATCTACAGGTAGGCACTTCGCAAAAAACACCTCTGTTTTCTTCCAAAAATGTGGATGTGTCCACGTAGTGCTTTGGGGCGTTTCCTGTCGCGGGCGCTAGGCCTACTCACACAAGTGAGGTATCATTTTTATCGGGAGACTTCAGGGAACGCTGGGTGGAAGGAAATTTGTGGCTCCTCTCAGATTCCCGAACTTTCTGCCACAGAAATGTGAGGAACATGTGTTTTTTTAGCCAAATTTTGAGGTTTGCAAAGGATTCTGGGTAACAGAACCTGGTCCGAGCCCAGCAAGTCACCCCTCCTTGGATTCCCCTATGTCTCTAGTTTTCAGAAATGCACAGGTTTGGTAGGTTTCCCTATGTGCCGGCTGAGCTAGAGGCCAAAATCTACAGGTAGGAAATTCACAAAAAACACCTGTTTTCTTCTAAAAAATTTGGATGTGTCCACGTTGCGCTTTGGGGTGTTTCCTGTCGCGGGCGCTAGGCCTACCCACACAAGTGAGGTATCATTTTTATCGGGAGACTTGGGGGAACGCTGGGTGGAAGGAAATTTGTGGCTCCTCTCAGATTCCCGAACTTTCTGCCACAGAAATGTGAGGAACATGTGTTTTTTTAGCCAAATTTTGAGGTTTGCAAAGGATTCTGAGTAACAGAACCTGGTCCGATCCCCGGAAGTCACCCCTCCTTGGATTCCCCTAGGTCTCTAGTTTTCAGAAATGCACAGGTTTGGTAGGTTTCCCTAGGTGCCGGCTGAGCTAGAGGCCAAAATCTACAGGTAGGCACTTCGCAAAAAACACCTCTGTTTTCTTCCAAAAAATTGGATATGTCCACGTTGTGCTTTGGGGCGTTTCCTGTCGTGGGCGCTAGGCCTACCCACACAAGTGAGGTATCATTTTTATTGGGAGACTTGGGAGACTTGGGGGAACGCTGCGTGGAAGGAAATTTGTGGCTCCTCTCAGATTCCCGAACTTTCTGCCACAGAAATGTGAGGAACATGTGTTTTTTTAGCCAAATTTTGAGGTTTGCAAAGGATTCTGGGTAACAGAACCTGGTCCGAGCCCCGCAAGTCACCCCTCCTTGGATTCCCCTAGGTCTCTAATTTTCAGAAATGCACAGGTTTGGTAGGTTTCCCTGGGTGCCGGCTGAGCTAGAGGCCAAAATCTACAGGTAGGCACTTCGCTAAAAACACCTCTGTTTTCTTCCAAAAATGTGGATGTGTCCACGTTGCGCTTTGGGGCGTTTCCTGTCGCGGGCGCTAGGCCTACCCACACAAGTGAGGTATCATTTTTATTGGGAGACTTGGGGGAACGCTGGGTGGAAGGAAATTTGTGGCTCCTCTCAGATTCCCGAACTTTCTGCCACAGAAATGTGAGGAACATGTGTTTTTTTAGCCAAATTTTGAGGTTTGCAAAGGATTCTGGGTAACAGAACCTGGTCCGAGCCCAGCAAGTCACCCCTCCTTGGATTCCCCTATGTCTCTAGTTTTCAGAAATGCACAGGTTTGGTAGGTTTCCCTATGTGCCGGCTGAGCTAGAGGCCAAAATCTACAGGTAGGAAATTCACAAAAAACACCTGTTTTCTTCTAAAAAATTTGGATGTGTCCACGTTGCGCTTTGGGGTGTTTCCTGTCGCGGGCGCTAGGCCTACCCACACAAGTGAGGTATCATTTTTATCGGGAGACTTGGGGGAACGCTGGGTGTAAGGAAATTTGTGGCCCCTCTCAGATTCCCGAACTTTCTGCCACAGAAATGTGAGGAACATGTGTTTTTTTAGCCAAATTTTGAGGTTTGCAAAGGATTCTGGGTAACAGAACCTGGTCCGATCCCCGGAAGTCACCCCTCCTTGGATTCCCCTAGGTCTCTAGTTTTCAGAAATGCACAGGTTTGGTAGGTTTCCCTAGGTGCCTGCTGAGCTAGAGGCCAAAATCTACAGGTAGGCACTTCGCAAAAAACACCTCTGTTTTCTTCCAAAAAATTGGATATGTCCATGTTGCGCTTTGGGGTGTTTCCTGTCGTGGGCGCTAGGCCTACCCACACAAGTGAGGTATCATTTTTATTGGGAGACTTGGGAGACTTGGGGGAACGCTGCGTGGAAGGAAATTTGTGGCTCCTCTCAGATTCCCGAACTTTCTGCCACAGAAATGTGAGGAACATGTGTTTTTTTAGCCAAATTTTGAGGTTTGCAAAGGATTCTGGGTAACAGAACCTGGTCCGAGCCCCGCAAGTCACCCCTCCTTGGATTCCCCTAGGTCTCTAGTTTTCAGAAATGCACAGGTTTGGTAGGTTTCCCTAGGTGCCGGCTGAGCTAGAGGCCAAAATCTACAGGTAGGCACTTCGCAAAAAACACCTCTGTTTTCTTCCAAAAATTTGGATGTGTCCACGTTGCGCTTTGGGGCATTTCCTGTCGCGGGCGCTAGGCCTACCCACACAAGTGAGGTATCATTTTTATTGGGAGACTTGGGGGAATGCTGCGTGGAAGGAAATTTGTGGCTCCTCTCAGATTCCCGAACTTTCTGCCACAGAAATGTGAGGAATATGTGTTTTTTTAGCCAAATTTTGAGGTTTGCAAAGGATTCTGGGTAACAGAACCTGGTCCGAGCCCCGCAAGTCACCCCTCCTTGGATTGCCCTAGGTCTCTAGTTTTCAGAAATGCACAGGTTTGGTAGGTTTCCCTAGGTGCCGGCTGAGCTAGAGGCCAAAATCCACAGGTTGGCACTTCGCTAAAAACACCTCTGTTTTCTTCCAAAAATTTGGATGTGTCCACATTGCGCTTTGGGGTGTTTCCTGTCGCAGGAGCTAGGCGTACCCACACAAGTGAGGTATCATTTTTATCGGGAGACTTGGGGGAACGCTGGGTGGAAGGAAATTTGTGGCTCCTCTCAGATTCCCGAACTTTCTGCCACAGAAATTTGAGGAACATGTGTTTTTTTAGCCAAATTTTGAGGTTTGCAGAGGATTCTGGGTAACAGAACCTGGTCCGAGCCCCGCAAGTCACCCCTCCTTGGATTTCCCTAGGTCTCTAGTTTTCAGAAATGCACAGGTTTGGTAGGTTTCCCTAGGTGCCGGCTGAGCTAGAGGCCAAAATCTACAGATAGGCACTTCGCAAAAAACACCTCTGTTTTCTTCCAAAAATTTGGATGTGTCCACGTAGTGCTTTGGGGCGTTTCCTGTCGCGGGCGCTAGGCCTACCCACACAAGTGAGGTATCATTTTTATCGGGAGACTTGGGGGAACGCTGGGTGGAAGGAAATTTGTGGCTCCTCTCAGATTCCCAAACTTTCTGCCACAGAAATGTGAGGAACATGTGTTTTTTTAGCCAAATTTTGAGGTTTGCAAAGGATTCTGGGTAACAGAACCTGTTCGGAGCCCAGCAAGTCACCCCTCCTTGGATTCCCCTATGCCTCTAGTTTTCAGAAATGCACAGGTTTGGTAGGTTTCCCTATGTGCCGGCTGAGCTAGATGCCAAAATCTACAGGTAGGAAATTCACAAAAAACACCTGTTTTCTTCCCAAAAATGTGGATGTGTCCACGTTGCGCTTTGGGGCGTTTCCTGTCGCGGGCGCTAGGCCTACCCACACAAGTGAGGTATCATTATTATCGGGTGACTTGAGGGAACGCTGGGTGGAAGGAAATTCGTGGCTCCTCTCAGATTCCAGAACTTTCTGCCACAGAAATGTGAGGAACATGTGTTTTTTTAGCCAAATTTTGAGGTTTACAAAGGATTCTGGGTAACAGAACCTGGTCCGAGCCCCGCAAGTCTCCCCTCCTTCGATTCCCCTAGGTCTCTAGTTTTCAGAAATGCACAGGTTTGGTAGGTTTCCCTAGGTGCCGGCTGAGCTAGAGGCCAAAATCTACAGGTAGGCACTTCGCTAAAAACACCTCTGTTTTCTTCCAAAAATTTGGATGTGTCCACGTTGCGCTTTGGGGCGTTTCCTGTCGCGGGAGCTAGGCCTACCCACACAAGTGAGGTATCATTTTTATCGGGAGACTTGGGGGAACGCTGGGTGGAAGGAAATTTGTGGCTCCTCTCAGATTCCCGAACTTTCTGCCACAGAAATGTGAGGAACATGTGTTTTTTTAGCCAAATTTTGAGGTTTGCAAAGGATTCTGGGTAACAGAACCTGGTCCGAGCCCCGCAAGTCACCCCTCCTTGGATTGCCCTAGGTCTCTAGTTTTCAGAAACGCACAGGTTTGGTAGGTTTCCCTAGGTGCCGGCTGAGCTAGAGGCCAAAATCTACAGGTAGGCACTTCGCTAAAAACACCTCTGTTTTCTTCCAAAAATTTGGATATGTCCACGTTGCGCTTTGGGGTGTTTCCTGTCGTGGGAGCTAGGCGTACCCACACAAGTGAGGTATCATTTTTATCGGGAGACTTGGGGGAACGCTGGGTGGAAGGAAATTTGTGCCTCCTCTCAGATTCCCGAACTTTCTGCCACAGAAATGTGAGGAACATGTGTTTTTTTAGCCAAATTTTGAGGTTTGCAAAGGATTCTGGGTAACAGAACCTGGTTCGAGCCCCGCAAGTCACCCCTCCTTGGATTTCCCTAGGTCTCTAGTTTTCAGAAATGCACAGGTTTGGTAGGTTTCCCTAGGTGCCGGCTGAGCTAGAGGCCAAAATCTACAGGTAGGCACTTCGCAAAAAACACCTCTGTTTTCTTCCAAAAATTTGGATGTGTCCACGTTGCGCTTTGGGGCGCTTCCTGTCGCGGGCGCTAGGCCTACCCACACAAGTGAGGTATCATTTTTATTGGGAGACTTGGGGAAACGCTGCGTGGAAGGAAATTTGTGGCTCCTCTCAGATTCCCAAACTTTCTGCCACAGAAATGTGAGGAATATGTGTTTTTTTAGCCAAATTTTGAGGTTTGCAAAGGATTCTGGGTAACAGAACCTGGTCCGAGCCCCGCAAGTCACCCCTCCTTGGATTGCCCTCGGTCTCTAGTTTTCAGAAATGCACAGGTTTGGTAGGTTTCCCTAGGTGCCGGCTGAGCTAGAGGCCAAAATCCACAGGTTGGCACTTCGCTAAAAACACCTCTGTTTTCTTCCAAAAATTTGGATGTGTTCACGTTGCGCTTTGGGGTGTTTCCTGTCGCAGGAGCTAGGCGTACCCACACAAGTGAGGTATCATTTTTATCGGGAGACTTGGGGGAACGCTGGGTGGAAGGAAATTTGTGGCTCCTCTCAGATTCCCGAACTTTCTGCCACAGAAATTTGAGGAACATGTGTTTTTTTAGCCAAATTTTGAGGTTTGCAGAGGATTCTGGGTAACAGAACCTGGTCCGAGCCCAGCAAGTCACCCCTCCTTGGATTTCCCTAGGTCTCTAGTTTTCAGAAATGCACAGGTTTGGTAGGTTTCCCTAGGTGCCGGCTGAGCTAGAGGCCAAAATCTACAGGTAGGCACTTCGCAAAAAACACCTCTGTTTTCTTCCAAAAATTTGGATGTGTCCACGTAGTGCTTTGGGGCGTTCCCTGTCGCGGGCGCTAGGCCTACCCACACAAGTGAGGTATCATTTTTATCGGGAGACTTGGGGGAACGCTGGGTGGAAGGAAATTTGTGGCTCCTCTCAGATTCCCGAACTTTCTGCCACAGAAATGTGAGGAATATGTGTTTTTTTTAGCCAAATTTTGAGGTTTGCAAAGGATTCTGGGTAACAGAACCTGGTCCGAGCCCCGCAAGTCACCCCTCCTTCGATTCCCCTAGGTCTCTAGTTTTCAGAAATGCACAGGTTTGGTAGGTTTCCCTAGGTGCCGGCTGAGCTAGAGGCCAAAATCTACAGGTAGGCACTTCGCTAAAAACACCTCTGTTTTCTTACAAAAATTTGGATGTGTCCACGTAGCGCTTTGGGGCGTTTCCTGACGCGGGAGCTAGGCCTACCCACACAAGTGAGGTATCATTTTTATTGGGAGACTTGGGGGAACGCTGGGTGGAAGGAAATTTGTGGCTCCTCTCAGATTTCCGAACTTTCTGCCACAGAAATGTGAGGAACATCTGTTTTTTTAGCCAAATTTTGAGGTTTGCAAAGGATTCTGGGTAACAGAACCTGGTCCGAGCCCCGCAAGTCACCCCTACTTGGATTGCCCTAGGTCTCTAGTTTTCAGAAACGCAAAGGTTTGGTAGGTTTCCCTAGGTGCCGGCTGAGCTAGAGGCCAAAATCTACAGGTAGGCACTTCGCTAAAAACAACCTCTTTTTTCTTTAAAAAATTTGGATGTGTCCACGTTGTGCTTTGGGGCGTTTCCTGTCGCGGGAGCTAGGCCTACCCACACAAGTGAGGTATCATTTTTATCGGGAGACTTGCGGGAACGCTGGGTGGAAGGAAATTTGTGGCTCCTCTCAGATTCCTGAACTTTCTGCCACAGAAATGTGAGGAACATGTGTTTTTTAGCCAAATTTTGAGGTTTGCAAAGGATTCTGGGTAACAGAACCTGGTCCGAGCCCCGCAAGTCACCCCTCCTTGGATTGCCCTAGGTCTCTAGTTTTCAGAAATGCAGAGGTTTGGTAGGTTTCCCTAGGTGCCGGCTGAGCTAGAGGCCAAAATCTACAGGTAGGCACTTCGATAAAAACACCTCTGTTTTCTTCCAAAAATTTGGATGTGTCCACGTTGCGCTTTGGGGTGTTTCCTATCGCGGGAGCTAGGCGTACCCACACAAGTGAGGTATCATTTTTATCGGGAGACTTGGGGGAACGCTGGGTGGAAGGAAATTTGTGCCTCCTCTCAGATTCCCGAACTTTCTGCCACAGAAATGTGAGGAACATGTGTTTTTTTAGCCAAATTTTGAGGTTTGCAAAGGATTCTGTGTAACAGAACCTGGTCCGAGCCCCGCAAGTCACCCCTCCTTGGATTTCCCTAGGTCTCTAGTTTTCAGAAATGCACAGGTTTGGTAGGTTTCCCTAGGTGCCGGCTGAGCTAGAGGCCAAAATCTACAGGTAGGCACTTCGCAAAAAACACCTCTGTTTTCTTCCAAAAATTTGGATGTGTCCACGTTGTGCTTTGGGGCGTTTCCTGTCGCGGGAGCTAGGCCTACTCACACAAGTGAGGTATCATTTTTATCGGGAGACTTGGGGGAACGCTGGGTGGAAGGAAATTTGTGGCTCCTCTCAGATTCCCGAACTTTCTGCCACAGAAATGTGAGGAACATGTGTTTTTTTAGCCAAATTTTGAGGTTTGCAAAGGATTCTGGGTAACAGAACCTGGTCCGAGCTGCAAATCACCCCTCCTTGGATTGCCCTAGGTCTCTAGTTTTCAGAAATGCACAGGTTTGGTAGGTTTCCCTATGTGCCGGCTGAGCTAGAGGCCAAAATCTACAGGTAGGCACTTCGATAAAAACACCTCTGTTTTCTTCCAAAAATTTGGATGTGTCCACGTTGCGCTTTGGGGTGTTTCCTGTCGCGGGAGCTAGGCGTACCCACACAAGTGAGGTATCATTTTTATCGGGAGACTTGGGGGAACGCTGCGTGGAAGGAAATTTGTGCCTCCTCTCAGATTCCCGAACTTTCTGCCACAGAAATGTGAGGAACATGTGTTTTTTTAGCCAAATTTTGAGGTTTGCAAAGGATTCTGGGTAACAGAACCTGGTCCGAGCCCCGCAAGTCACCCCTCCTTGGATTTCCCTAGGTCTCTAGTTTTCAGAAATGCACAGGTTTGGTAGGTTTCCCTAGGTGCCGGCTGAGCTAGAGGCCAAAATCTACAGGTAGGCACTTCGCAAAAAACACCTCTGTTTTCTTCCAAAAATTTGGATGTGTCCACGTTGTGCTTTGGGGTGTTTCCTGTCGCGGGCGCTAGGCCAACCCACACAAGTGAGGTATCATTTTTATCGGGAGACTTGGGGGAAAGCTGGGTGGAAGGAAATTTGTGGCTCCTCTCAGATTACCGAACTTTCTGCCACAGAAATGTGAGGAACATGTGTTTTTTTAGCCAAATTTTGAGGTTTGCAAAGGATTCTGGGTAACAGAACCTGGTCCAAGCCCAGGAAGTCACCCCTCCTTGGATTCCCCTGTGTCTCTAGTTTTCAGAAATGCACAGGTTTGGTAGGTTTCCCTAGGTGCCGGCTGAGCTAGAGGCCAAAATCTACAGGTAGGCACTTAGCAAGAAACACCTCTGTTTTCTCACAAAAAATTTGGATGTGTCCACGTTGCGCTTTGGGGTGTTTCCTTTCGCGGGCGCTAGGCCTACCCACACAAGTGAGGTATAATTTTTATCGGGAGACTTGGGGGAACGCTGGGTGGAAGGAAATTTGTGGCTCCTCTCAGATTCCAGAACTTTCTGCCATAGAAATGTGAGGAACATGTGTTTTTTTAGCCAAATTTTGAGGTTTACAAAGGATTCTGAGTAACAGAACCTGGTCCGAGCCCCGCAAGTCACCCCTCCTTGGATTCCCCTAGGTCTCTAGTTTTCAGAAATGCACAGGTTTGGTAGGTTTCCCTAGGTGCCGGCTGAGCTAGAGGCCAAAATCTACAGGTAGGCACTTCGCTAAAAACACCTCTGTTTTCTTCCAAAAATTTGGATGTGTCCACGTTGCGCTTTGGGGCGTTTCCTGTCGCTGGAGCTAGGCCTACCCACACAAGTGAGGTATCATTTTTATCGGGAGACTTGGGGGAACGCTGGGTGGAAGGACATTTGTGGCTCCTCTCAGATTCCCGAACTTTCTGCCACAGAAATGTGAGGAACATGTGTTTTTTTAGCCAAATTTTGAGGTTTGCAAAGGATTCTGGGTAACAGAACCTGGTCCGAGCCCCACAAGTCACCCCTCCTTGGATTCCCCTAGTTCTCTAGTTTTCAGAAATGCACAGGTTCGGTAGGTTTCCCTAGGTGCCGGCTGAGCTAGAGGCCAAAATCTACAGGCAGGCACCTCGCAAAAAACACCTCTGTTTTCTTCCAAAAATTTGGATGTGTCCATGTTGCGCTTTGGGGCGTTTCCTGTCGCAGGCGCTAGGCCTACCCACACAAGTGAGGTATCATTTTTATTGGGAGACTTGGGGGAACGCAGCGTGGAAGGAAATTTGTGGCTCCTCACAGATTCCCGAACTCTCTGCCACAGAAATGTGAGGAACATGTGTTTTTTTAGCCAAATTTTGAGGTTTGCAAAGGATTCTGGGTAACAGAACCTGGTCCGAACCCCGCAAGTCACCCCTCCTTGGATTGCCCTAGGTCTCTAGTTTTCAGAAATGCACAGGTTTGGTAGGTTTCCCTAGGTGCCGGCTGAGCTAGAGGCCAAAATCTACAGGTAGGCACTTTGCTAAAAACACCTCTGTTTTCTTCCAAAAATTTGGATGTGTCCACGTTGTGCTTTGGGGTGTTTCCTGTCGCGGGAGCTAGGCCTACCCACACAAGTGAGGTATCATTTTTATCGGGAGACTTGGGGGAACGCTGGGTGGAAGGAAATTTGTGCCTCCTCTCAGATTCCCGAACTTTCTGCCACAGAAATGTGAGGAAAATGTGTTTTTTTAACCAAATTTTAAGGTTTGCAAAGGATTCTGGGTAACAGAACCTGGTCCGAGCCCCGCAAGTCACCCCTCCTTTGATTTCCCTAGGTCTCTAGTTTTCAGAAATGCACAGGTTTGGTATGTTTCCCTAGGTGCCGGCTGAGCTAGAGGCCAAAATCTACAGGTAGGCACTTTGCAAAAAACACCTCTGTTTTCTTCCCAAAATTTGGATGTGTCCACGTTGTGCTTTGGGGCGTTTCCTCTCGCGGGCGCTAGGCCTACCCACACAAGTGAGGTATAATTTTTATCGGGAGACTATGGGGAACGCTGGGTGGAAGGAAATTTGTGGCTCCTCTCAGATTTCCGAACCTTCTGCCACAGAAATGTGAGGAACATGTGTTTTTTTAGCCAAATTTTGAGGTTTGCAAACGATTCTGGGTAACAGAACCTGGTCCGAGCCCAGCAAGTCACCCCTCCTTGGATTCCCCTATGTCTCTAGTTTTCAGAAATGCACAGGTTTGGTAGGTTTCCCTAGGTGCCGGCTGAGCTAGAGGCCAAAATCTACAGGTAGGCACTTCACAAAAAACACCTCTGTTTTCTTCCCAAAAATTTGGATGTGTCCACGTTGCGCTTTGGGGTGTTTCCTGTCGCGGGCGCTAGGCCTACCCACACAAGTGAGGTATCATTTTTATCGGGTGACTTGGGGGAACGCTGGGTGGAAGGAAATTCGTGGCTCCTCTCAGATTCCAGAACTTTCTGCCACAGAAATGTGAGGAACATGTGTTTTTTTAGCCAAATTTTGAGGTTTACAAAGGATTCTGGGTAACAGAACCTGGTCCGAGCCCCGCAAGTCACCCCTCCTTGGATTTCCCTAGGTCTCTAGTTTTCAGAAATGCACAGGTTTGGTAGGTTTCCCTAGGTGCCGGCTGAGCTAGAGGCCAAAATCTACAGGTAGGCACTTCGCAAAAAACACCTCTGTTTTCTTCCAAAAATTTGGATGTGTCCACGTTGTGCTTTGGGGCGTTTCCTGTCGCGGGCGCTAGGCCTACCCACACAAGTGAGGTATCATTTTTATCGGGAGACTATGGGGAACGCTGGGTGGAAGGAAATTTGTGGCTCCTCTCAGATTCCCGAACTTTCTGCCACAGAAATGTGAGGAACATGTGTTTTTTTAGCCAAATTTTGAGGTTTGCAAAGGATTCTGGGTAACAGAACCTGGTCCAAGCCCAGCAAGTCACCCCTCCTTGGATTCCCCTATGTCTCTAGTTTTCAGAAATGCACAAGTTTGGTAGGTTTCCCTAGGTGCCGGCTGAGCTAGAGGCCAAAATCTACAGGTAGGCACTTCGCAAAAAACACCTCTGTTTTCTTCCAAAAATTTGAATGTGTCCACGTTGCGCTTTGGGGCGTTTCCTGTCGCGGGCGCTAGGCCTACCCACACAAGTGAGGTATCATTTTTATTGGGAGACTTGGGGGAATGCTGCGTGGAAGGAAATTTGTGGCTCCTCTCAGATTCCCCAACTTTCTGCCACAGAAATGTGAGGAACATGTGTTTTTTTAGCCAAATTTTGAGGTTTGCAAAGGATTCTGGGTAACAGAACCTGGTCCGAGCCCCGCATGTCACCCCTCCTTGGATTCCCCTAGGTCACTAGTTTTCAGAAATGCACAGGTTTGGTAGGTTTCCCTAGGTGCCAGCTGAGCTACAGGCCAAAATCTACAGGTAGGCACTTCGCTAAAAACACCTCTGTTTTCTTCCAAAAATTTGGATGTGTCCACGTTGCGCTTTGGGGCGTTTCCTGTCGCGGGAGCTAGGCGTACCCACACAAGTGAGGTATAATTTTTATCGGGAGACTTGGGGGAACGCTGGGTGGAAGGAAATTTGTGCCTCCTCTCAGATTCCCGAACTTTCTGCCACAGAAATTTGAGGAACATGTGTTTTTTTAGCCAAATTTTGAGGTTTGCAAAGGATTCTGGGTAACAGAACCTGGTCCGAGCCCCGCAAGTCACCCCTCCTTGGATTCCCCTATGTCTCTAGTTTTCAGAAATGCACAGGTTTGGTAGGTTTCCCTAGGTGCCGGCTGAGCTAGAGGCCAAAATCTACAGGTAGGTACTTCGCAAAAAACACCTCTGTTTTCTTCTAAAAATTTGGATGTGTCCACGTTGCGCTTTGGGGCATTTCCTGTCGCGGGCGCTAGGCCTACCCACACAAGTGAGGTATCATTTTTATCGGGAGACTTGGGGGAACATAGATTAGCAAAACAAGTGTTATTGCCCCTTGTCTTTCTCTACATTTTTTCCTTCCAAATATAGGAGAGTGTGTAAAAAAGACATCTATTTGAGAAATGCCCTGTAATTCTCATGCTAGTATGGTCACCCCGGAATTCAGAGATGTGCAAATAACCACTGCTCCTCAACACCTTATCTTGTGCCCTTTTTGGAAATACAAAGGTTTTCTTGATAGCAATTTTTACTCTTTATATTTCAGCAAATGAATTGCTGTATACCCGGAATAGAATGAAAACGCACTGCAGGGTGCAGCTCATTTATTGGCTCTGGGTTCCTCGGGTTCTTGATGAACCTACAAGCCCTATATATCCCCGCAACCAGAGGAGTCCAGCAGACGTAACGGTATATTGCTTTCGATAATCTGACATTGCAGGGAAAAGTTACAGAGTAAAACGTATAGAAAAATTGATGTTTTTTTCACCTCAATTTCAATATTTTTCTTTTTCAGTTGTTATTTTCTGTAGGAAACCCTTGTAGGATCTACACAAATGACCCCTTGCTGAATTCAGAATTTTGTCTACTTTTTAGAAATGTTTAGGTTTCTGGGATCCAGCATTGGTTTCATGCCCATTTCTGTCACTGACTGGATGGAGGCTGAAAGCACAACAAATTGCAAAAATGGGGTATGTCCCAGTAAAATGCCAAAATTGTGTTGAAAAATTGGGTTTTCTGATTCAAGTCTGCCTGTTCCTGAAAGCTGGGAAGCTGCTGAGTTTAGCACTGCAAACCCTTTGTTGATGCCATTTTCAGGGGAAAAACCACAAGCCTACTTCTGCAGCCACTTTTTCCAATTATTTTGAAAAAAACGAAATTTTCCCTGTATTTTGGCCAATTTCTTGGCCTCCTTCAGGGGAACCCACAAAGTCTGGGTACCTCTAGAATCCCTAGGATGTTGGAAAAAAAGGACACAAATTTGGATTGGTTAACTTATGTGGACAAAAAGTTATGAGGGCCTAAGCACGAACTGCCCCAAATAGGCAAAAAAAGGCTTGGCACAGGAGGGGGAAAAGGCCTGGCAGCGAAGGGTTTAACACACAGCAGAGCTGCAAGAAGGCTTGCGGCACTGCCCTACATCAAAAGTTTGTAAATAATGTGGTCTGTAGTTTAGGAAATTTGGAGTAGTGCTTAGGTGTAGGAATTACAAAAGTAAAAGTAATAGGTCAACTCGAGATGAGTCCATCATAATAGGCAATCTGATTTAGAAAAGTACAAAGTTACCGTGTTGCCTCTGCTTGTCAAAATATCTTTTGGGAGATTAACTGTACCACTAATCTTTTTTTTATCTTCTTTATTTCTTACCTCAGCACCCAAGGGGAAGAAGAGGGCAACATCAGTGGTGGGTCCAGGAGGAAATGAGAGTGCCAGTGCCACCACCAGTGCAGATGCTGGAATGTCCGCTGGCCCCAGTAAGTCTTCCTGTTATATTATTTTTATTTCCCTAATTTTCACCACTCCCCGTTTCAAATAATTTTTCTTTTGGTTTTACTGTGCCTGTCTACCTTTTTTGTACTTACTTTCATTCTATGTAAACTTTGTAAAATAAATTGTAGTTATGCCTGCATTTATCTATTTTTCATGTTTCTGTACCTGAATTCCTCCTATCTGAACCAGCTTTCTTATGCTTGGTTACTTAGCTTAGCTTTCCCTTCTCCCTCTATATATCTTGCAAACTGGTACTTAATACTAAGCAGACAGATTTTTAAGACAGGTACTCGATCAACAAGATTACATTCCCAAGTCAGATTTTCTATGCATGTTTTTGAAGGTTTTCTTTGCCTTGCTCATGTCCATAGCATTTGCCAACTAAAAGCTTACAATAGGTTCTCCTAAGAACACCAAAGTATTCTATCCTTTTATCGTGTGCCACTGACTTATCTCTGCCCCTCCATTACAAAAGGTTTACTGTGTATTTGTCTACCTGGCTTTTCTAATAACCAACAAAATTCCTAAAGTGAGTGATAGAAGATAGAACTGCAATTATCTATTGTGGTTGTATTTTGTTGGAACTAAAATGTGTAATGTTTTTCCAGTCGCACAGACCACCAGCGCAGGGGTCGGTGGCACCAACAGTGGACAGAATGCAGCAGTGGTTGAAGGGGGAGAACCAGCGGCAGCAGGGACGGACGCTGGTAAGTCAATATACTCACTGCAAGGCCTTTGCTTGTGGAGCCTCTGGTTTAGCAGCTGCACCGGGGGTTGAGTTCTTAATGGGCTCTTCTCTCTGCAAATCAGTGGGCTAAAGCTCATAATGAACGGACGCTACAAATGATGGCTTGATGGAAAAGCGAATGAAGGATGGCCAGCTAAATGAAAAAATGGGTGAAATGGTATTTGAGTGAAAAGATGTGTGGATGAAAGGAAAAGATGAGTAAGAGAGTGATAGGAGATGCATGGGTGGGTGAAAGGAAGGATGAAAGGGGTGAAAGGAGTTGAAGGATGCCTCAGTGATTGAAGGCGAATGGGTATAAACCAATGCTTGGGTGAGGAATGGATGGATGGTAACAAACAATATGTGGGTAATTGGATGGATATGTGAAAGTAAAAAGTTTGAAAGAGTGGATACTGGATGGGTGAGTGACATGTATGGATGGACAGGTGGATAAATGTGCATGGCTAGATAGGAATAGTGAAAGACTGGATGAGAGAGTGTAAAGCTTAAATGGTGGGTATCAAAGGGTGAAAAAAATAGATGAATATATACTTGCTTGGATCAAGAAATAGGGCAGCTGTTGTGAGAGGGACGTGAATGATGTTCAGCTACTTCGCTTGGTTTTCATGGTTATCAAAGATTTAATTCAAAGTAGGGACATTTTAATTTTCTGTCTCCTCCTTTAGCTTACTGTAGTTAAAGCAAGGCAAATATGTATCCTCACACCCATCATCCTACCTCCCTCCCCATTATTTACTCACCTATGCTACCATGATGTAACTGCATTCTGGTTCAATACGGCAGTACAATAGTGTGTTCTGTGCAATGTGCATCTGCTTCAGTTAAAGCAGCATTTACAAAGTTGTAAATGCACTGCAAACTTAAAAAATGTGTTCCCCTTCCCTCCCAGTGCCCACCCTGTCATCTTCTAGTACTCAGCCACCTCACATTCCAATGTACCTAGGGACCAGCAATTTACTGCTTATGTGCCACTCTACTTTTTAAACAATTATTTGCACAGTGCACGTTTTACAATTTGTCATTTTCCCATTTCTTTTCAGCTATAGCTACTCCTGGTGGACATCATCAAACTCGCCAGGAAATTGCAACCCATCTGTGGCGGCAGAGGATGGAGGTCATCTTCAATGACTATCTTCGACTGGGGGCCTTTCAGGAAGAGGAAGATTAGGCCGAGGCAGCAGTGGCTACAGATGCCAGCTCTAGGTCCTCCAACCGGCCACAAGCACCTCCAGCCTCCCAGTGGCACCATCCTCACAGTCATCAGCCAGCATCAGATCTTCCCCGTTCCACCACTGCTGTGCTCCCTAACGATTGGAAAGCATTTTCGAGAGCCGTGTCCTCCAAAACCTTGTGCCCCTAAACCACTGGATAGCACACATGGATTCAACCCTCGAAGATGTCTGGACCGTGTTGAGAAGGACCTCTTCTGTCTCTTTGTTAATTTTTTTATTTTGGTGGGAGGGACACTTGTGGGTGGAGGGGGTGTTGAGGGATTTGGGAAGGGTTTAGTTCAAGAACATTAATTATTTCTTATTGGACTTTTTGGAGACGGGCTATTTGTTTGGGGGACAGGGGCGGGCCTGTTATGGGTGGAAAGGGTGTAGATTTGTATTTGTTTAAAATAAAGGGGATAATTTATTTCACTCAATTTATGCCTCAAATGTTTATTTTGATGTTTTAGTTTGCACTGCTGTCTTTTACTGTAGGCTGTTTCTTAAATCTGCTAAAAAACGTGTAACTATTTACTTATACCCTTGCTCGATCATTCTCTACAACTATATTGACCACTAGGGAATGATTGTTGTTGCCTACTTTGCCTACAAAAACCTAGATACACACAGACAAATAACACAACAGCTTCTTTAGTACGAGTGAATTACTAACTAAATAAATTAATTTCAATCCATAGTCCTTTTCTTACCTGAATAGATGAAGTGAGGGAGCCTTATTACTGCAGTGTTTTCCCAAGATGGTATCTTAAGGGGATGATAGGTAGTAGTGGAAGGAGGCTAGTGTGTTAACAGGAAAGACAGTGGTGTCATTCCCACATATGCAAACTCCATCTTCAGGATTAATCAAAGGGTTGTCCATCACTGTCAACTAGATTGAAATAAAACAGAGAGTCAGTGGGACATAATACATCAAAACTTTAGGAAGACTGAGACTAGACTACCACAATGACAGTATTTGACACACAACAAAGAAGAACTTATATGATAATAAAAAAAAATTGTAATATCAACTTCTTCTGAACATTGGTGGGTAATTAATATTTAAAAACTAAGGGGGTCATTACAACCCTGGCGGTCAAAGATTGCCAGGGCTGTTTTGGCGATTGCACCGCCAACAGGCTGGTGGTGCAATCTTGGCTATTTTGGCTGCGGCATTTGCCCCAGCGGTGATAATCTGCCTGGGCAGGGGATTACGAGTCCCCGACCGCCAGCTTTTTCCTGGCGGTTTGAACTGCCAGGAAAAGGCTGGCGGTACAGGGAGTCGTGGGGCCCCTGGGGGCCCCTGCACTGCCCATGCCACTGGCAGGGGCAGTGCAGGGGTCCCCTGACAGGGCCCCATGCAGCTTTTTACTGTCTGCTATGCAGACAGTGAAAAGCACGACGGGTGCAACTGCACCCGTCGCACGGCCGCAACACCGCCGGCTCCATTTGGAGCCGGCTCCTGTGTTGCGGCCGAGATCCCCGCCGGCCGGCCCAGCGGGGATCTCATAATGACCGCGGCGGGAGTGCGGCCACATTGGCGGCTGCCCGGCTGTCAGATCCGCCAAGGTCATAATGAGGGCCTAAATTTAGTAAATGAAACCCTGGAATCTGGAGAAGTGGGCTCAGAGTCAAGCATGGTTGGACAAGGTTAAGCGTTTACCCAACACACAACACTACAGTCTTTGATGATGATGTTGATGAGGACTGTGTGGAATATTGTTCAGGTAATAGGTCATGTAGTGAATTTGTGTCACTTTCACCACATCCTCCCCAGCAAGTATGTGAGCCATTTATGGTGTAAATTTAAGTCACACCTCAATAAATCACACAGCCCAAGGGAAGAGCGTTAAGAGGCTCGATGAATGGATGGGAAAGGGGATTTGGGGAAAGATGTGACAAAGACAAACACTACACAGAAGAAACCTTGACAATATACATTGTTGTGCAGAGAAACACACTATCAACAATCTTTTGTGGAAGGAAACGATAAAGGGATAGGTATGACACAGTTTAGTTAAATACATTGCAAACAGTTCTTCTGCCCCAGGGAGACCCAAGATAGAATATCTCTAAATGTTATGTCTTCCAGGTTTGGACAAATACAGATTATGGGGAATTGAACTAAGTTAACCCACCCAGTCCAAAACATTATGGGGCATGTTTATTCATTTTGGTGCAAAACTGCACTAACACAGTTTTTCACCAAAAGGTTTAGCACCGGCTTGCACCATTCCTGAGCACCAGCCGGGCCTCATATTTATGGAATGGTGCAAGCCGGTGCAAATGGTGGGCTAGCGACAAAATAAGAAAATGACATTAGCCGGGTCTGGCTGGTGGTATGGGGGAAGGGAGTTCTCCACCAAAAAATAACATTAGGCTGGTTAGAGTAAAAAAGATGACTCTAACCAGCCTAGCGTCATTTTCTGATGCAAAACTATCCATACCACATGACTCTTGTCTTGGAAAAGACAGGAGTCATGCACACCACCCCAAAGGCCAGCACAGGGGACCAGTGTCCCCTGGCAATGGCCATTGCACCTTGTGCCATGCAGGGGACTCCAAGTTGGGCCCCCGATGGCACTTTAAATAAAAAAATATATATACTTATCTATACTTACCCTACTTGCCTCGGATGGGGTCCTCCATCCTCCACTGTCCCTCTGGTGTAGGTGGGGTTGTTCCTGGGGCTTGAGGAGGGCACCTGTGGACCCATTCCATGGTGTTTAACCAGGGAAATAGGTCCACAGGTCCCTCAACGCCTGGTCTGACCCAGGCATGAAATAATAGTGCAAAGCAAGCTTTGCACCATTATTTAGCCCCTCCTCTCACCCATGCATCATTTTAGCATGGGGGATAAATATGGGGATATGAGGCTAGCACCATTTTTAGATGGGAACGCCTACCTTGCATCTCTTTGACGCAAGGTAGGTTCACGCATCTAAAAAATGGTGCAAACTCCAATATTTTGACGTTAGATGGGTCAAACAGCAAAATATAAGTATGAAGTTAGTTTTGCACTGAATTTGCATAAAACAATGACACAAATTTGGTGCAAATGGGGCATAAATATGCCCCTATGATTGTTAAAAAGGAAAATTATACTGTATTGCCAAATTGGGTGGTACAACTCCATACTTCTTGGAGTGTCTGTCACTCTTGGGTGCCTGGCTGAACTTGTTCAGTAAGTAAGCTGGAGTCTTGGGTTTTCACCAGTTTTTGCTTGTGGAGGACTAGAAGAAGGCTTCCATATTGAAAATAATAGTAAATGTACTATCGAGTAAAGGAGAAGGACAAAAGAATTTGAAGCACAGTAAGCTTCATAAGGAGTCAGGGGTGTACTAAGAAGACTCAGACAGAGCAAGAACATAAAGAGGAATTTCATGGTTGAGCACGCAATGTAGCAAACACAAACTCAGCAGCATTTCCCAAATCAATGCACCTCTTTTCCATCCACAGAGCTAAGTGAGTACTAGGCCTCCGAGTTTTCACCATCATCATGGTTTGTCTTTGAAGTTGACAACTTTCTCCTTCTAGCTGTTGAGGTAGTCCCGCCCTGAGTCCTTCCATCATCCTCCTCCCGATTCTGAGGAACTCCGTCCCATTCCCAAACTGAGCGAGGTAGACCTGTGTAGTCAAGTGCACTGTCGTTGAAGAACAAACAGAGAAACAGAACTGGAGCATTTTAGGGAGATTTTAGTTTGGTAACTAAAGTGACTGCCTGAGGAAAAAAATAAAAAAGGATTGGACCCTGCAAGTAAATTTCACTAAGCTTGAAAGATCAATCACTTTCAGGATAAAAATGATCACCCATCTGCCCCCAAACATTGCAAATCATCGGAAACAAGTTCACAAATTTGTTGAACTCCCTCCCTCACTGTCAGACAGCCTCATCAGCCATCACTCACAAGCAATCAATATATCACCACTCATTGGTACAATTATTAGTAGTTACCTCTTTCAATCCAAGCACAGTGGTTTAACAAAATATTTCCTCTTTGATGGTATCATCAACACACTGGAATTTGGTATTTGCATTGCCAGTCTTTTAATCAATGATCTTCTAGGACAGATCTGGTAGGTGATGTAAAAGAATACGACAGGAAATGGCATGTGAGGGAGGCAGGCATCGGCTGCAATGTCCTGAAGGATATATAGGAGGTGTCTTCAATTACACAGGTCCAACTCCAATCTGGGCTCATATGTGACTATAAAATGGTGGGGCAGTATACATCCGACACAAACATAATATTCCACTAGTATTTTGGGTTTTTTTCCAAAGAAAGAAGGAAAAAAGAAGCTCAATGAGATTTAAAAAGTTCTATGGTGGCAATGGCATAATCAGTCCAGGAAGTAGAGTTCATCGTCAAACTTTGGTGGTTCACCAAGAAGTTGGTCAGCTAACATGATTGATTCTGACCAATCATCCTCTTCCTCCTCCTTTGGTGTTTTGGAAACAGTGTAATCAGGTGGTATAAAATGCTGGTTCATTTTGATCATAGTTAATCTCACCATGTTTTGAGGTGAGAGACTTGCCCTTTTCACTGTTACCACTGCACCATCTGCATGATACACACGTTCAGCAGACATGCTGGCTACAGGACAAACCAGAAACTTTATTGCCAGCCTGCTGAGCTCTGGCCATTAGCACACCTTCCCATAACAATACACCAATGGGTTTTGATCCACATATACCTCTTTCAGGTCATCCAGATCCTCTGGGGACATCCTCTAAATGGGCATTGGAGGTCCCACTTGCTTGACCACTTTTGCCTTTGCCTCTGCACTGGACTTAAGACTGGTCAATTGAAAGTTTGGGTCAAATTTTTCTATTGCTGTTGTCACCGGTGTTCTTGTTGCTGGTGTTAGCTGCTATGAGACAAGACTCCCCTCTCTGGTAGTTAAAGGTAGCACCCCAGAACTTCAGAATGGGACTCTAAGTTACAGCCATTCTTCATATAGTTGTACGGCTTGCTCAACAATCCACCTCTTGTATTGTGAAAATCCCCTTCAGAAAAATGAATAAAAGTGGAAAGAATTTTTTTGTAGTGTGGATCAATTAGAGTGGCACAGATGTACTCTTTGGAAGAGTTAATGTCATTTTGCAGTCTTGCATTACAGTTCAAGCAATAGCTTAGGATCTCAACCAAGGCATGCACGTCTGGTTGTCATGTGCACCCTGAATACAAACCTTTCAGACACCTTTTTTAGCTGCTCTTGTAGCGGATGCATTAATGGGATAGCTCGGCCCATTGTACTGTCCTCCTTGCTAACTTCCAGTTTGAAAACCTCAAATGGGGGCAGTATCTGTGTTAGGCATTTGACTAGGCCCCATTGTCTGAATCCATGGTCACAGCTTTCCTAATTACATCCCTTCTTCTTTGAATGACATAGTGATTTATCTGTTTGTACTGCTGAAACAAACGTTGCAACATATAATAGACTGAGTTCCAACGTATTGCCACCTACTGTATCAGGGCTTTAATTGGTACAATGTTACCACGCTGAATAATCCGCAGCTGCTTGTGGGATATAAAAGAGTGGCTGAAATGAGGGCAGATGTGCCTGCAGGTAGTTAGTATGTTGCTGACTATATCTTCTTTTTTAAGAACGTCTTGCACAACCAGGTTGATGCAGTTTGCCAAACACACGACACTGAAATAGCCACCGTCTTCCATGGCATTGACTATGTTATTGCCATTGTCCATGGTAACAAATCCAATTTAAAGAACTCTGGGTCGCAGCATTTTAGACACCTTCCTATTATATCCCTCCAAGATTGTTTGCAGCTGTGGGTGTTTTCTCCATGGCAAACATGGCTACTGTTGCAGGCTGCTGAACACTCTTAAAAATTTCTTCAGGGCCAAGACCTGTAGATAGCTTTAGCTTTACTGTCATAAAAGAGATACAGGGGGTCATTCTGACTTTCCCGCTGGGCCGGCGGGCGACCGCCAGAAGGCCGCCAGCCGGCCCAGCGGGAAAACCCCTTCAACAATGAAGCCGGCTCCGGATGGAGCCGGCGGAGTTGAAGGGGTGCGACGGGTGCAATGGCACCCGTCGCGATTTTCAGTGTCTGCAAAGCAGACACTGAAAATCTTTATGGGGCCCTGTTAGGGGGCCCCTGCACTGCCCATGCCAGTGGCATGGGCAGTGCAGGGGCCCCCAGGGGCCCCACAACACCCGTTCCCGCCATCCTGTTCCTGGCGGTAAGAAACGCCAGGAACAGGATGGCGGGAAGGGGGTCGGAATCCCCATGGTGGCGTTGCTTGCAGTGCCGCCATGGAGGATTCCTATGGCCAGGGGAAAACCGGCGGGAAATCGCCGGTTTCCCTTTTCTGACCGCGGCTTTACCGCCGCGGTCAGAATTGGCCAGGAAGCACAGCCAGCCTGTTGGCGGTGCTTCCGCGGTCGTTGGCCTTGGCGGTCGATGCACATGTAATCAGTCAACTGACAATGGGTCCACATGTCTGTCGTCAGGTGTATAGGGTCGACAATACTTTGCTGCAAAGCTTGCCCAACCAATTGCCACACATCTTGCAAAAAAGACCGGTAGATGGCTGCCGTAAACTCACAAAATCCCACACCTTCCACAAAAGAAAAAGGGAGGAGAACCAGCACTAACATTTTTGCCAGTGTTCCATTATACAAACATGCCACTGGGTGGTTGTGGTCATGGGGCCCCTTCTGCCTAAACATGCCTGTAATAGTAGTCTGGATTTTCTTCTTTTATTGGGCCACTGATGCAGGCGACTTTTTAGAAGTAGTAGTTAATACATGCTGTGGTGTCTCTATGGGACTCTGAGTCTTTCTATGCCATTGTGAGGGCGCTGAGGTGGGTGATTCTGGAGCATTGCTGGGGACAGGGCTGCTTTGTGTGAGGATGATGTTATCACCTTCTTCTTACTCATCTTCCCCCTTGGTTCGACCAGTTGTAGCTGATGTTTCCAGGCTCTCCTCATCTTCACCACTGTGACCACGTTCAGCCATTCTTTTAAGGTGGTCCTCAGACCGGATTGCGAGATATTTTTTTCATACGGGTCGTCAGGCCTCCAGTACCATATTGTGAACCAGGCTTACCTCAATGAGCATATCACAATGTTCTCCTCATATTGGATAATCGTAAAAAAGTCCTAAACTGAGAGGAGGAGGTTTTTTTTATTATTGGGCCACGGCCAATGCCAGCTGAAGAACTGAAGGTAGATGGGTGTGTTGATTGCCTCTTTGCAGTGCATACATCTACTGAGGTATGGGTTGGTGCAGGTGTTTGCTGAGGCCTTTCAAATATGAGAGCTGGCAGTGCTGCCTGTGCCACATTCCTCGGAGCAAGTTGCATAGTAATGTCGGAGTCCTCTGTGCCAGCTTCCACAATGACTGGCTCATCATCATCATCCCCTTCCATGATTCTAGGGCTTTCTGGAACTTTTCTTTTCGCTTGCTTTTCCTGGCATCTCCCAGACTCTATTGGGGTCCACTTATCTAATAATTAAATACCATTTAAATCAAACAATGTAAAGTCAAACCATACCACCACACCATAAAAACATTACATTTCAAATAAAACAACACAACAATAAGATCTAGCTCTTTGCTTTATGTCCATCTGTTTTAAAGGACACACCTGGGGTATTCAGAGAACGGTGCATGGGAAAAATGAATAATCCTTAAAAAACCTATGCCGGCAATATGATCCAGGTGAAATGGAATAATCATTAACAAAATGAATTATGCTGCTGATTTGTCTTCAGTGCTCCACAGCCAAGGTGTCCTGGAGGAAGTAGAATCACACCTAAAGAAACCAAATGCTGTAGTGGTGCTGTGTGTCTTTGGTGGATGTATGAATGGATGGATGGATGAAGGAATGGATGGATAAGGATGAATGGAAAAGGCAAAATGCAGCATGAAATAAAAATAAAAATAAAAATTAATACAAATTTAAAAAACTGAAAGATAAAAACCAAAATAAATTAAATTAAATAAAAAAGGAAATAAAATATTAAAATAAAAAACTAAATAGACAATAAAAATAAAAAATATATAAAAAAATAATAAAATAAGATAGAAACTTAAAGAAACAAATGAACAATAATTAACAAAGTTTGTATTTAAGAATATGACAAAGACACACTGATTCCATGCACAAAATGGCTGCCAACATGGCCAAATAGCAACAAAGAGGAAAGAGGGATGGCAAACAAAGAACACATGCAAGTCTATTGTAAAGGGACACTGACTGGATATACAAAATGGCTGTCAGCCACATAGTCAAACAAAAGCAAAAAGGAGCAAGAAGGCATGGCAAACAAAGGACACATGCAAGCCTATGACAAAGAGACACTGGCTGCATGCACAAAATGGCTGCCAGTCACATGGTCAAACAATAGTGATGAGGAGGAAGGAGGCATGGCAAACAAAGAACACATGCACGCCTATGGTATAGGGACACTAGCTGGATGGACAAAATGGCCACCATCCACGTGGTCAAACAGCAACAACAAGGAGGCATGGCTAAAAAAGGACACATGTAAGCCTTTAACATAGACACACTAGCTGCATGCACTAAATGTCTGCCAGTCAGCCATATGGTCAACAACAAGGAGAAAGGAGGCATTGCAAATACAGAACACATGATAGCCTATGGTAAAGAGACACTGGTTAGACGGACAAAATGGCCTCCAGCCACATGGTCAAACAAGAATTGTGAACAAGGAGGCTTGAGAAACAAAAACACATGCAAGCCTATGACAGAAAATAGTGAAATGAGAAATGGTGGATAATGACAAACACACACAAACCCTGGCCATAAGGAGAGATGGTGGTGGTAACACTGAAGAAAAGTGACCTACATTAATTCAGCAATGCAAAACATAAAAATTAACTGAGCTATACAATTTCACAACAACACACCTCCTCCTATGCTGTCAAATATTACCCCAGAAAATATACTTTTTTTACAAAAAAACATGAAATGCAAACAATAGCCAACATTTTTTATTAATCCAATGCCATCCCTGACAACATAAAGTTTTAAAAGCATATACCACTGAAACATTTATTTTGTACACTGATGACTACTAGTGCTGGCTCCTGTTAGCTAGATCGCCCCTTGGAAATCTAGGCGACATACTAAAATAAAATTGCAAATATTACAAACATTTAGAAAAGGTACTGAGCTGTTCAACAATTTTCCTTTACAAAAGGTGAAAGATCAATGAAATGCAAAATAAATAAAAATTAGAACTACACAAAACTCCAGACCACCCATTATTTAAAATTTAAAAATCTAATTGAAGTACAAAGAAATATTGGTGCATACCAGAGCAAACAAACAACACTTTTATACAATAGTTTTTTAACTTAATTGTGTCCCTCAACAAATAACAAAGGCCCAGATTTAAGAGAGCCTAGCGCCATTTTTAATGAAGCTAATGTGGCCCAACGAGGCCAACACAACACCCAAGTAATTTCCGAAACCAATTTTGACAATAGAGAAAGTTTTAATAATTTATTTGACACCAAATCATGAATATCCAGTTAGTCGAACTGGTAAGTAAGTACGTTTATTGACACGGTTAATTAAAACCATCACAATTCCAAAATGCATAATAATATAAATACCTTGCCTATTCAATATGTTAGTGGAGAGTCATAATAAAAAAAACATAAAAGCTTATTTGAAACTAAAATGTTCTCCACTAATTCCAACCTTGATCTTGAACTTAACTTTAAGACTTTCTTGCTCCCTTGCGAACACGATAATAGTAAATGAGTTAAGCCAAGTGAGAATCCTAAGTAGTGGCCCTTGCACTCTCGGCTTCGACTTTATTCATTAATTCTTTCTGGGCCTGTACCATGAATTTAGTCCCTCGACATGAAAACGGGATCGAAAGTCCGCTAAGCCAGCTAATGATGGCCGATCTGCATGAGCGTAAGTTCAGTGTCTTAAAAATGTTTTTCAAATATAATGTCCTGTGGCTTAGCAAAGCCGGGCACACACAAAAAATGTGTTCTAATGACTCTTTTCTGTACCCACACAGGCGACAGGAATGTGTCAGGTCCTGCTGTTTCCATGAAGGAACCATATCCTTCGTTTCCATCAACCCAAAGTGGAAAAGCATGAACCGATGTTTCAGCAACTGGTTGAAGGTTGCTGCTAGTCGAACTGGAGTTATGAATTTTTAAATAGTTAAGGTTCAAAATATCAAGACCTCAGTTTTAGAAAATGCCCACCTTTAGCACCACAACCAAAGGTCCAGCAATTGATGGAGACCTTTTGGGGCTCAAGACTCACTCAGACTGGATCTAGGTGAGAGTTTTAATATGTTGGAAGCCTGTTATGTCCCTGTGGCTCTGAACAGGAGGCCAGCACAACTAGGCGTTTGAGTCACTTCTGAAAGTCCTGGGTGCAGATGAAGATGCAAGGCACCACACCAGGGGTGGCGTCTGAAGGTTCAAGGCAGGCTCCAGGCAGAAAAGCAGTCCTTCCAGGTACAGCAGCACTCTGACAGAGTGAACAGCAGATCACAGCAGCAGGCAGTCCGCTGAGAGTACTTCAGCAGATCCAATAGAGAATTCAAGAGTGGATGTGAGAGCCCTATTTTTACACCCTAGTGCCCTGCTCCTAGTAGTTGGGAGAAATTTTCAGAGGGGTTCTTTATCCCCTTCGCTGCAAGGCCTTTTTCCCTCCTGTGCTGAGCCTTTTTTTGGCTATTAGGGGCAGTTCGCACTTAGGCCCTCATAACTTTTTGTCCACATAAGCTATCCATGCCAAATGTGCGTCCCTTTTTTCCAACATCCTAGGGATTCCAGAGGTACCCAGAGTTTGTGGGTTCCCCTGGAGGACACCAAAAAAAAAAGACAAAATACAGCATTTTTCTTTTATATGGGAAAAAAGGGCTGCAGATGAAGTCTTATGTTTTTTTTCCCTGAAAAAGGCAATAAAAAAGGGTTTACGGTGCTAAAATCACCATCTTCCCAGTTTTCAGGAATAGACAGACTTGAATCAGAAAACGTCATTTTCAACACAATTTTGGCATTTTACTGGACATACCCCTTTTTTACTATTTTTTCTGCTTTCAGCCTCCTTCCAGTTAGTGACAGAAATGGGTGTGAAAGCAGTGCTGGACTCTGGAAAGCTAAACATTTCTGAAACCTAGATAACATTCTGAATTCAGAAAGGGGTCATTTGTGTAGATCCTACAAGGTTTTCCTACAGAAAATAACAGCTAAAATTAAAAAAATATATTGAAATTGAGATGAAAAACAGCCATTTTTCTCCATGTTTTAATCTGTAACTTTTTCCTGCGATGGCAGATTTTTGAAAGCAATGTCTGCTGGACTCTTCTTGTAGGTTCATCAAGAACCCTAGGTATCCAGAGCCATCAAAGAAGCTGCACCTTGCAATGGGTTTTCATTCTATGCCGGGTAGACAGCAATTCATTTGCTGAAATATAAAGAGTGAAAAATAGGTATCAAGAAAACCTTTGTATTTCCAAAATGGGCACAAGATAGGGTATTGAGAAGCAGTGGTTTTTTGCACATCTCTGAATTCTGGGGTGCCCATATTAGCATGTGAATTACAGGACATTTCTCAAATAGTTGTCTTTTTTATACACTGTCTCACATTTGGAAGGAAAAATGTAGAGACAGACAAGGAGCAATAACACGTGTTCTCCTATTCTGTGTTCCCCTAAGTCTCCCAATATAAATGGTACATCACTTGCATGGGTAAGTCTAAATCCTGCGACAGGAAATGCAACATGGACACATCACATTTTTACATTGAAAACTGACGTGTTTTTGGAAAGTGCCTAGCTGTTGATTTTAATCTCTAGCTCAGCCAGCACCTAGGAAAACCTACCACACCTGTGCATTTTGGAAAACTAGAGACCTAGCAGAATCCAGGATGGGGTGACTTGTGGAGCTCTCACCAGGTTCAGTTACCCAGAATCATTTGCAAACATCGAAATTTGGCCACAAAAACACTTTTTCCTCACATTTAAGTGACAGAAAGTTCTGGAATCTGAGAGGAGCCACAAATGTCCTTCCAGTCAGCGTTCTCCCAAGTCTCTCGATAAAAATGGTACCTCACTTGTGTGGGTAGGTCTAGTGCCCATGACAGGAAATGCCCCTAGACACAATGTGGGCACATCACATTTTCCCAAAGAAAACAGAGCTGTGTCTTGCAAAGTGCCTAGCTGTGGATTTTGGCCTCTAGCTCAGCCGGCACCTAGGGAAACCTACCGAACCTGTGAATTTTTTAAAACTAGACATCGAGGGGACTCCAAGATGGAGTGACTTGTGGGGCTCTCGCCAGGTTCTGTTACCAATAATCCTCTTCAAACCTCAAAATCTGTCTAAAAAACACTTTTTCCTCAATTTTCAGTAACTGAAAGTTCTGGAATCTGAGAGGAGCCACATATTTCCTTCCACCCAGCATTCCTCCAGGTCTCATGATAAAAATGGTACCTCACTTGTGTGGGTAGGCCTACTGCCCGTGACAGAAAATGCCCCAAAACACAATGTGGACACATCACATTTTCCCAAAGAAAACAGAGCTGTTTTTTGCAAAGTGCCTAGCTGTGGATTTTAGCCTCTGACTAAGCTGGCATCTAGGAAAACATACCAAACCTGTGCATTTTTTAAACTAGACATCTAGGGGAATCCAAGATGGGGTGACTTGTGGGGCTCTCACCAGGTTCTGTTATCCAGAATCCTTTGCAAGCCTCAAAATTTGGCTAAAAAAACACTTTTTCCTCACATTCCGGTGACAGAAAGTTCTGGAACCTGAGAGGAGCCACAAATTTCCTTCCACCCAGCGTTTCCCAAAGTCTCCCAATAATAATGGTGCCTCACTTGTGTGGGTAGGCCTAGTGCCCATGACAGGAAATGTCCCAAAACACAACGTGGACGCATCACATTTTCCCAAAGAAAACAGAGCTGTTTTTTGCAAAGTGCCTAGCTGTGGATTTTGGACTCTGGCTCAGCCCGCACCTAGAGAAACCTACCAAACTAGTGCATTTTTCAAAACTTGGGGGAATCCAAGGTGGGGTGACTTGTGGGGCTCTCACCAGGTTCTGTTACCCAGAATCCTTTGCAAACCTCAACATTTGGCAAAAAAAAAATTTTCCTCACATTCAGGTGACAGAAAGTTCTGGAACCTGAGAGGAGCCACAAATTTCCTTCCACCCAGCGTTTCCCCAAGTCTCCCGATAAAAATGATACCTCATTTGTGTGGGTGGTCCATGTGCCTGCAACAGAGAAAGGCCAAAAACCTGTAGAGATTGAGTGATAACACAGCGAGTGGATAAGCACATATTTTTCTTTTATACATCTTTAGGCTGACTCTGATTTGGAGACCCACACAAGTGACGTATCATTTTACTTGGGAGACTAAGGGGAATGCTGGGTGGTAGGAAATTTGTGCCGGAGCGGTGATCCTACGAAGAAAAGTGAGGAAAATATGCTTTTTTAAGCAAATTTTGAGGATTGCAGAGGAGTCTGGGTTTGAAATTTTGGGGGGTCCAAGCAAGCTGCATCTCCCTGAACTCTTTAGGGTGTTTAGTTTTTAAAATGTTTGGGTTTGGTAGGTTTCCCTAGATGAAGGCCACACCCGGGACCAAAAACAAAGGTGCCCCCCCAAACATAGGTAGTTTTGCAATGGATAATTTTTATGTGCCCTTGTACTTCTGTGATGTTCCAAACACTGAAATTGTGAAAAGAATCGCATTTAGGTTATGTTAATAAGACCCCTCACCCACCAACCAAGTTGGTTGCATTCTTCATCATCGGGGTCTCTTCCGAGGCACCTAGGGTATCACGGGTGTGCTGCGACGCCTGATTACAGCGAGCAGGTTTTGTCATTTTTATGACACATATGGGTTAGATTTGGCACAAGGGTGAGTGATGGATTTCAGAAAAATGAATTGCACTGTGAATAACTGAAAGGCCAAAAAACTGAACCAATGACTCACAGCTCGTGAGTCTTAAAGCCACAACAGGGCACTAAGCACATTACAGTCCATTCACACACCTTTCATACATGACATGGACACGAACATTCACGCCGCTAGCCCTGGGCCCAGCACATTAGAACACTTGCATCGACAGACAGTGCCACTCACGCGCCCATGAAATACACATGCCCACATGCCTGATACAGCAATCACACCAGCTGATGGGAGTGTATGGACTGGCGTTTGGTTGGCAGTGTTTTGCAGTTGCCAACAGCAAGTCAATATTTACACCTCCAGCCAAGCACCACTCCACGCATAATGCCATCACTTTTTTTTAAACATCAAACAAACCACTAACTAATTAGAAATAAGTACACAACTACAAACACAAAAGCTCCAACTAAATACATGACAGAAATGACAACCATGAAACTGAACACATGAAAATATAAAACAGGTAGTTTATGCTCACAGTAGTTCCCAGTAATTCTTCTGAGTGTGGTAATTCCTGAAACAGCCACCCGCACACAGAGCCCAGGCTTTAAAGGAAAATCAGGCCAGTACATCCGAGCCTCCCTCCGGATACCTCTTCAAGCACAGACCATACATTTCTTAGCTGGAAAGTCGTTTTTGTGCGTGTGAGGAATGTGCTCAACAAAGTGGCGATCTTTCATTCTAGCCACATCCTCCACCACTGCATCTCTAGGAACTCTTGACTGTTCCTTAACAATAAGGCTCTCTATCACTGACTTCTGAAATTTCGCAAATGTCATCTTTGCCTCTGGAGAACTATCCTAGAACACAATAAAAGCATTAAAGGTTGCCAAGTGGAACAGGTGAATTGCTAACTTCTTATACCAAACGTAAGACTTACGAACAGCAGTATAAGGTTCCAACCTCTGATCAACTCTATCAACACCTCCCATGTGTTTATTGTAATCTAAAAAGCACACAGGTTTGCACACTTCGGCAACCTGGCCCCAAACAGTCACAGGGAAAGTACTTTCATCGTGGATGGTACTTAGCATGTAGACATCCTCCTGTCTGTAAATTTCAGAGCTAGTAGCTCATCATACTGCAAGGCACTGCACTGTCCCTACTCAAGTTTTGTACAGACAAGCTCCCTTGGATAGCCTTTCTGGTTACAATGTATTGTGCCACAAGCAGCGGTGTCTACTCTAAACAATTCCTTGAACAACTGCACTCCAGTATAGAAGTTATCTACGTACAAATGGTAACCTTTGTTAAACAGTCGTCTACTGGGGTCCTGGCTGGCAGGATCCCAGTGAGACAGGCAAAACACACTGACATATATGTTTTTATCTATGAGCACTGGGGTCCTGGCTAGCAGGATCCCATTGACAAAGTAAAAACACACTGACACACACTCACAAACAGGCCAAACGTGGGGGTAACCATGCTAGAAAGTGGCTACTTTCTCACAGTTATGTACTGAAAAACTCTACCACACACTTGCCGGAAAAACCTACTCACCAGCAACTACTCTGCACAGACACAGCAATCACCAATGATACCCACAAAAAATAAAAAAATTAAAGAAAATTAGACGTAAGACAACACATATATCATTGTGCACAAATCTAAGGACAATTTCACACACAATCCTGCATTTAGTACACCACCTACAAACAGGTTATTCATGCATGGCAGCAATACTCCTTTGGAGTAAATTGTTTTTACTTATCTTAAACATGCAACTACGTAAACTGCAGGTAAACCACTGCCAAAACCGCAAGGACCCACAGCAAAGGAAGCAAAAGCTTTGAACTAGAACAAAAAGGAAAAACTGTTATAATCACAAATGCAAATACTTTGCCAGTTGACAAATAACCCACCATCAAGCATTTAGAAATTGGTGCCTAAGTGGATTCTGCCCCCCTTAGGGGCAGATGGGCCTAAAAAAAAATAGGCCTATCTGCCCTAAGGGGGTCAGAAAAGACCTTTAGTGGTGTGCCCCCATGGGGAGTGACCCTTGCCCAAGGGGCCACCCATCAAACAAAAAAAACACACACACACACACATACACTATCCTTCGTGCCTAAGTGGCTTCTGTCCCTGGCCCAAAAAAAATAATTGGTGGATCTGCGGCCAATGGGGGCAGAAATGGGAAAAAGTTCTATGTCCCCTTTAGGAGGGTGACCTTTGCCCAAGGAGGTGCCCCCCACAGAAATAAACAAAGAAAAAAAATCCCTGGTGTTACAGTGTTGTCTGCCTCCCTCGGGGCCAGATCAGCTTAAAGTAGGCCGATCTGCCCCCAAGGGAGGCATAAATGGCCGTAAATAATATTCCCCCCTAAGGGGAGCTACCCTTGCCCAAGGGGCCGCCGCCCATACAATAAACACACAAACACACTATCCCTGGTGCCTAAGTGGCTTTTACCCCCCTTGAAGGCAGATGGGCTTAAAAAAATAGGCCGATCTGCCCCCAAGAGGGGCAGAAATGCCCAACAGTTCTATGCCCCCTTTGGGGGGTGACCCTTGCCCAAGGGCCCCACCCCCACAGAAAGAAACAAAGGGAAAAAAAACCTGGCATTCCAGTGGTTTCTGCCCCCTTGCTTGTTGCAACATGATATCTTCACTCTTTACTGGCCAGACAGTCACATAGAAGCCTGTAACTTGAAGTCCAGTACCCAGGTGCAGTGGAAGTTAGTCAAGGTTCTGACTCATTTCATATCCATAATGCACATCTCTCAATTGTTTTTGGATCTGGTTAGGTTATCTTCCATCAAAAGTACGGAATAAAGATTTTCAAATTGAATTATCCTAATTTATAACATGAACCGTTGTTGTAGAGTCCTTATTTGCTCTCTACTGAGGTTTACTTTAGTTTGAATATAGAACCATGCTTTTAGTTTCTTTCTAAATGTTATCTTTAAGTGCATTTTATTTTGAGAGGTTGAAGGCTCCATAGTTTTGGGGCCATGTAGAAAAAGGCCTCCCTGATTATTGTAATTTGTATGAATTGTCTAGGGTAGAGACATAGGGGGTCATTACAACCTCAGCGGTCTTTTAACAAGACCGCCGAGGGACCGCCGTGCGGAAGACCGCCAGTAGTGGCAGTTTGCCGCTCGCCGTATTATGACTGTTGGCTGCTCTCCATCCTTTTTAGGACGGAGAGCCGCCAACGGCCATACTGACGGGCGGCGGGGAAGTGGAGGTTGCTCCACCTTCACCGCCACGCCAACAGAACACCGCCCAGCGAATCACGTCCTGTGATTCGGCGCAGCGGTGTTCTGTTGGCGGTGTGGTGTCGGCGGAGCAGCCCCCATGGATCCCGTCCCCTCCCGGAGGATCGACGGAACAGGTAAGTCGATCGTCCATTAGGGGAGGGGGGTGCGGGGGTGTTGTGTGTTGTGTGGGTGCATGGGGTTGTGCGTCTGTGTATGTAGAGGGGGTGTGTGAGTGCGTGTATGCTTGCAGGTGTGTTTTGGGAATGAGTGCGTGTATGTCTGTATGTATGTCTGTATAGATGTGTGCGTGTATGTCTGTATATGGGTGTGCGTGTCTGACTGAGTGTGTGGATGTAGGCATGTATGTCGGTGTGTGTGCATGTGTGTGTTGGTGGTGCCTGCGTGCGTGTCGTTTGTGTGTGAGTAATGTGATGTTGGGGGTTGGGGTGGGGAGGGGGGCCCTGCCACCTTTGAGGGGTGGCAGGGGTGGTGGGGGGTGTAGGGGAGGGAGTTGGGGTGGGGGGTGGGGGAGACCCCTATCAGTGCCAGGGAATGGATTCCCTGGCACTGATAGTGCTTACCTCCATGGATTTCATGGCGGTTCCTACCGCTGGAAATCCACGGCGGTAAGCCGGGTCAAAATACCGGTGGCGGTATTGTGACGACCGCCGGGCTGGAGACCCAGGTCTCCAGCCCAGCGGTCGTCTCCGCCCTGGCGGGCGGAACGGAGAAGCGGCGGATGACCATGGCGGTAACCGCCATGGTCATAATACGAAAAAAAAGACCACCAGCCTGTTGGCGGTCTTACCGACGCTTTAACACTGTCCGCCAGGGTTGTAATGCCCCCATAATCACTATCTGAGTTATGGAGGAGCTGGTAATTAAGATACATAAGACAGATCAGGCACTAGGTTCAGCTGCAAAAGCCATGCAGACAATGCTAAATCTATTGCCATATTAAAAGGCTGGGAAAGACTCTTTGCAGGGTGGAGCTCTGATCCCAATGGGTCTAGCTGAGATTCAGTTTGACCTCATTATTATGGATTACTTGACTCCTGTGGAATTGAAATAAATGGAGATCTAGGTACTAGGAATTCACCTATTCATCATCAAGTAATTATGGTCTTGAGAACATATTTTTACTGTAGATATTAACAGTAGGGCACACATGTTAAAGTAACAGAGTAATGCAACTAAATTGGCAAGCAGAATTAGAACTGAGATCTGGTCCATCACATGTATTATTCCTGATTTGTATAGTACAAAGTTAAAGGTCAGCCAATGAGCAACTGTTAACATGCACTCTTTAATGAAATGAGCTGAGGCCTGGAAACTCAGGAAACTCCACTGGCTCCGTGTCCAGAAAATATACCAGTTTTAGATGCTCACACATGCCTACAAAGCCTGCCACAAATTGTGGCCATCTTAAATCACCCACCTGCTCAACTTCCATCTTCCTGTGAGATGCTTGCACTCCTCTTCACTCGCCCTCGCACAAGTCCCCTGCATCCATCACACCTACAGCTGGGGCCGCGCATTCTCCCATGGTGCTGCCAAAGCCTAGAATAACCTTCTCCTCCACCTCCGAATGGCACCCTCCCTGGCAGTCTTCAAAAAGCAACTCAAGACCTGCCTTTTTGACCCAGATGCAGCAAACGCAGTGCACAGATAACCCTAGGGGTAATATTGTTGTGCTTTACAAATGATGAATGATTGATTGACCTGGCAATCACCACAGAGCCTCTGAATGATTTTGGTGTTGCCTATATTTTGTAAAATATTTGTATGTCTTTTTTCATTGCAAACAGCACATGTATCAAAACAAATTGGTGAGGTACATAATGGGAGTGAAACGATATATAGGAAGGACACACAGGTCCTCATTACAAAGCTGGCGGTCAACAGACCGCCAGCGTCGCCATGGCAGTCTTACCGCCGTGGACCCAACAGTAAAGACCACCACATCACAACTTGTGGGGCTTGGCAGACTCCAAACCTCCACAACACCACCTGGCCCGCAGGTGCCGTCGCACTGATGTGGCCGGCAGTGTGCATCTCCAAATTGGCGGCCGGATTACAACATTTTGGACCACCAGGCTTTCTGTTGCGGGCACCCCACCATGAAAACCCTGGTGGTCATGCACCTGGCAACAGGAATGCCCATTCCTGTCACCGGCACATGCACTCCAGCACGTCCACACACATGCACACACCCCCACCCATACACACAGTTACAAACACCCCCTAACCCCTTCACGCAAGCATGCATTCACATACACACCCCTCAACACACATGCACCCACACTCACAGACACCCCGACTTCCGACAACCACTTACCTTCTCCATTGAGGTAGTCATCCAGGAGAGGATGGGGCCCGGCGGTCTTGCTCTGTCAACATCACCACACCAGCAGGACTCTGCCAAGCCGTATTGCGGCTTGTAATATGGCGGGCGGAGTCTTGCTGCTGTGGCGGAGCTTGCAAATCAACCGCCTCTTCAGAGTCAGACTTCCACCTAATATGGGGGTCTGTTGCCTGCAGCGGCTTCAGTGGTCTGACAAAAAGACTGCAAAAGTCGTAACGAGTCCCACAGTATTGTAATCAAGAATACAAGGAAAGTCACACTTAGTTGTCAGCTAATCTGTTGGTGGGAGGAACTCAGTGAAAATTAGTGACGGATACAGGAGTATTTTGTGTGTATTCCATAATGTAATCATTTACAGGTGGGAAAACAAGAACATGGGGTGGGAAGGGTGTTTATGTAAGGGTTGGCTGCAGTGAATACGAAGTTGCAAGGAAGTGGTGTGGTAGTTGTTGTTAGGAGCATGGTTTAGTTATAGTCGGACAGAGTGCAGGTGGGCCAGTTGGTTAGGTAGGAAAAAAGCAAGATATGTGGGGAGTGTTTTTACTAAGCGTTTGTTGCAACACAAATCTAGAAATAGGAATAGCATGTGTGCAGTGGTATGGGTCATTTATTTAGCATTTTGGCATCTGGAGTATCTATTGTGTCATACGTAGGCGCATAAAAAAATGTCTGGCAGGAGGCTATAGCCCATGGTCAGCTTCTCCAGAGTGAGTGATTGGACCCCTGAAAACCAGTAACCCACCATGGTTAACGAATGGATCCTCTTTCATTATTAGCCTTCCTTATGTGTTGTTGCACTGTCCAGCACAAGAGTCATTGTAGCTGGGTAGCTAGGAAATATGCTTTGAAGGAGGGGGCCCCTAGCCCTCCATGACCCACCGGATGTTGGAG
Source organism: Pleurodeles waltl (assembly GCF_031143425.1). Taxonomy (NCBI): domain Eukaryota; kingdom Metazoa; phylum Chordata; class Amphibia; order Caudata; family Salamandridae; genus Pleurodeles; species Pleurodeles waltl. The sequence goes on along the minus strand of NC_090448.1, from coordinate 1,034,850,441 downwards.
GGTGACATGGCAATGCCCACTACCCCATATTAGCATGCTCCGGAGAGTTTATTTCAATAAAGTACACCCTCAGAGGTATCACAGGTAAGTTCACAAAGTAGTATAAAACAGGGGTTGGAGGACCATTTTTGCTAGTGCAATTTTCCTGATCAGGGCCAATGGCAAAGGTTGGCAGAAGCACACTAATGATCGGATTCTGGCCAAGACCCTACAGAACTTTTCCTCGTAGAGGTCGGATGGGGAGTGATACAGGCGGACCCCTAGATAACAGACTGCCTTGTGGTGCCAATGAATTTTTGTGTCCCCAAGGAGTATGACATGTGTGGGATGATCAGGGAAGAGGGGGTATATTGTGAACTTTATCCATTTATCACAGAGTCCTGCTGCCATGGCGAAGGCGGTGAGTGTTTCATTGATGGTGGATAGGTCAGTTGTGACATCTTGGAGGTAGAGTAGGAGATTGACCGTGTATAAGGATACAGTATGCGTTCTGTCTTTCGAGGGTATGCCCAAGTCCTGTCCCTCCCTCCATGGTCATAAAGCTAGGGTTTCCATTGCCACTGTGTACAGCAGCAGGGAGAGTGGGCATCCCTGCCTGGTACCGTGTTTAACCTGAAAGGAAGCCCAAATAAGGTGACCTAGGTGAATTCAGGAGGACAGGTTAGCATAAAGCAGTTTAGTGTTTGCTAGCAATCTTTTTCCTATGCCCATGCAGACTAGCACCTGGAAGAGAAAGTCCAAAGACAGCATATCAAAAGCCTTTTCCAAACCCAGCATTGGACAGGCTGCTCATGGACATGATCTCGAACCCATTCTGTTCTGTGTGGATCATCTCCAAAAGGATCTGAGCATATCTGGCTGTGAGGACTTTCTTCAGGATTTCGTAGTCTGCTCAGAGAATGGCAATGGGGTGGTAAGACCTAAGTGAGTGGAATCTTTGTCAGGCTTGAGGATCATGCCCAACAGGGACTCTCAAAGAGTGAATGGACGCTCACCAAGTTAGAGGGCTGCCTTGAACATCTCAGTGAGATGGGGGGCATGGAGCATAGAGAACTGCACATAGTATTTGAGGAATAACCCAGCGAGTACTCAGGTTTTATTGTGCTCTAGGCCTTTGATGGGCTGCGTGATCTAAGACATTGTTATGGTCATGTCAAGGGTGAGCCTGGTGAAGTTGGCTATGTGCGGGAGAGGAATGTTTCTTAGGAACTTGGACAATGCTTTGAGGCTGAGTGGATATTGGTGCCTTCTAGAGAGAAGCATAGCAAGTGTGGAATGCTTGAAAGATCTCACCTTGTCTGTGTATCAAGGATGCAGGATTGACAATTAACTCTGATGGGACTTGCAATATGATCAGCGAAGCGGGCGGCAAACCAACTTTTCTCCTTCTCTGTGCACTTTGGCTGCGTGGGTTACATTGAAGTACCATAGGCATTCTAGCAGAGCCACATATTCTGTCTTTGTTTAGAATAATCTGGCCTGCTTGTTTCCCTAGATAAACTTGGTGGCGCTCAGCTTCTGATATCTCTTTATCCAGTGTTCTATGGACACCCTCTATTTCCTGCATGCATACACCTGTTGTTACCACCTTGACTGCATCCCACTCAAGGATTCTGGTGGTGGCGGTTCCTTGATTGTTGGTGAAATACCTATAGATATGTGTTTGCTGTGTCTCACAAAAAACAGGGTCCTCCAAGCAGTTCCATGGGAGGTTCCACATTGACGTAGGTGGGCGGGGAGGTTGCCAAGGCAGATCGATGATATGAGCATGGTGATTGTAGACTATGGCCCTCATTATGACCCTGGCGGTCTTCTGTGAAGACCGCCACATTATGAGTGTGGCGGGTTGGACGCTGCTAACCCACCACATCTGGTATCAACTGCTGGGCCTGAGATGTTCATCTCCGACCCGGCGGTCCACAGAGGACCGCCGGCGGTGTTAGGAGCCAGCCTACCGCCATAGTTTTCGCGCAGGTAGCACTGCCACGAAAACCATGCCTGCAGGGCTACTGGTTACAGGGAATTCCTTCTCTGTTACCAGTAGATGGCCCCTCCACCCTCCCAGGAGGCACCTGATCCCCCACCCCACCCTACAGTCAAAGCTCCCCCACCCGCTACTTACATAGCACCCCCACCCCTGCATACATTCACACAGACACCTACCCGTACCACGCATACACCCATTCACTTACACTTCTAGATGCGCACCCACTCACACTCATCCATACACATATTCACTCACACTCATCCATACATGCACTCACTCACACATACTCACAGACATCCATACATGCATTCACTCCCACTCATCCATACATGCATTCACTCACACATCCACACATGCACACACACATTCATACACACATGCAGACACCACCCACCCACCACCATCCTAGCCCCCTCCCCTGTCGGACGACCAACTTACCTTGTCTGGTGAAGAGGTCATCTGGCAAAGAACAGTAAGGGACGCTACCACCGCTGGCAGCACCCCACCAGCAGGTCATCTCCAGGCCATATTAATGGTCTTAAGACTGCTGGTGGTGTCCTACTGGCAGGGCGGTGCAAGTGGTAGCAACACCAGAACACCACAGCCCACCAGCATGGCTACTGCGGAAATCCGCCCACAGTGTCGCTCAGAGACCGCCAAAGTCATAATGAGGGCCTATGTGTAATAAATAGTCTGAATGTCTGACAAGGAAGATCAAGGAAATACAACATAGAAAGGGGTCTAGGCATAGACAAAGGTGATGTGGAGCTGAATAAAAGGAGTAGAGTTTGGCACTGGGGTGGAGGCATCACCAAGCATCAGAAAGGGACCAATGGTGTGCTCAACCTCTCAAGAGGTCCACTTGTGCATACAGTATGGCATGCAGTGGGGCTGTGATCTGTCCAACGCTAGATCCAATATGCAGTTATAGTCACCCCCCAGTATCCTGGGCATCTGTGTCTTGTGTGTCAGTATCGTGGAGTATGGATCCCAGAAGGCATCCTGTTCTACGTTAAGGGCGTAGATGCTACTGATGATTAGGGGGCCACCATCCAAGTGGCCTTCAATGAGTGCATATCTGCCCTCTGTGTCAGTAGTCAAGTTTAACACCTGATATGGGGTACTCAGCCTAACCCAAATCAAAGCACCATGCGCATATGCAGAATATGTAGTAGCATGAATTGTGCCTCCCCAGTGCTTGTGCAGGTGTGTCAATTTAACAGGAGTCGTGTATGACCCCTGGAGAAGGACTATGTGGACTTTGCTGTCTTTTACCATAGAGGTAGACTGCATATCTTTTCCATGTCCATGTGCGTACCAAAGACATTGAGAGTCAGTAAGCAGATGTCAGATGCGAAAGCCTTTGGGTATATCAGGGGTTATGTTCAGTGTTTGCATCAGCAGAGCCTGTGGGAAAAGTCCCATGGACCACCCAGCCTGGATGTCAAAGGACCTGAGAGATCTGTCCATCATGGCTTGTCTTCTGCCTTTCTAGGTACAGTACCTCCCCAGATATGTTGTGGGATTGTATAATTTTTGTCTACCATTTCCTGCCATGGAAAAAAGAAGGGGAGGTCAAATAAATTATGTCTTAGCTAGAAGAATAACAAGGAGAGCCTCCTGCAACCGGCAGTATTCCCATACTTATTATAGTCAAGAAAACTCTTGAGGCATGTGGGGGTGTGGTTGATTATTAGAGAGATGAATAGGGTTGGCATGCCCTGTGGTGTATTGTATAGGTTATGTTGAGCCCACAGAGGGCCGCCAGTTGTTCTGGACCCCTGATCCAGCAAAGCCTGGAGAGTGGGGGAAGGGCCCGAGGGGGAGGCTGGTTGAAGCAGGTGGTCATGAATTTGGGCAGATTGGAGTTACCTTGTTAGGTGGCAGATGAGTAGGTAGTGTAGTAATCATGTATGGAATGTGTGGACGTAAAGTGCCCTCCAAGAGCATGCCATGACTGGTAGGCAGGTAGCAGGGAGCAGAGAGTGAGATTTTCATATGAGGGTATCTGCTGTCTGTGGAGTCACTAGTTGAGGAGATTTTGAGTCACAGTGAGAGTCATTGGAGGGGGTCTGTTGTCTTCCGATGAAAAGATGTTGTAGGAAAGTAGCCTATTTCAAGCATGGTTACCCCCACTTTTGGCCTGTTTGTGAGTGTGTGTCAATGCGTTTTTACTGTGCTACTGGGATCCTGCTAGCCAGAACCCCAGTGCTCATAGATCAAAACCTATATGTCAGTGTGTTTTGCCTGTTTCACTGGGATCCTGCTAGCCAGGACCCCAGTACTCATAGTTTGTGGCCTAATGTGTATGCCTGTGTAGTGCTTATGCTCCCTCTGCTTTTAGATTTGTCACTGTAGGCAAGTGACTACATTTACGAATTTAAATTTGCATACTGGACCCCCCTTATAAGTCCCTAGCAAATGGTACCTACGTACCCAGGGCATTGGGGTTCCAGGAGATCCATATGGGCTGCAGCATTTATTTTGCCACCAATAGGAAGCTCAGACAAACCCTTGCACAGGCCTCCCAGTGCAGCCTCCGCAAAATAACGCACACGTTATTTCACAGCCATTTTTACTGCACTTAAGTAACTTATAAGTCACCTATAAGCCTAACCTTCACTTGCTGAAGGCTAGGTGCAAAGTTACTAAGTGTGAGGGCACCCTTGCACTAGCAAAGGTGCCCCCACATAGTTCAGGGCCATTTCCAAAGACTTTGTGTGTGCGGGGACACCATTACACACGTGCACTACATATAGGTCAATACCTATATGTAGCTTCACAATGGTAACTCCAAATATGGCCATGTAACATGTCTAAGATCATGGCATTGTCCCCCCCTTCCTAATCTGGTATTCGGGAGCCAATTCCATGCATCTTGGGGTCTCCACCATGGACTCCCAGTACTGCCAAACCAGCTCTTTGAGGCTTGCACTGCAGCTACAGCTGCTCCCACCTCACAGACAGGCTTCTGCTCTCCTGGGGTCTGGGCAGCCCAGTCCCAGGAAGGCAGAACAAAGCATTTCCTCTGAGAGCAGGGTGTAACACCCTCTCCCTTTGGAAATAGGTGTTACAGGCTGGGGATGGGTTGCCTCCCCAGCCTCTGAAAATGCTTTGAAGGGCACAGATGGTGCCCTCCTTGCATAAACCAGTCTACACCAGTTCCTGGACCCGTTCTCCCCTGCTCTGGTGGGAAACTGGACAAAGGAAAGGGGAGTGACCACCCCCCTGTCCATCACCACCCCAGGGGTGGTGCCCAGAGCTCCTCCAGTGTGTCCCAAACTTCAGCCATCTTGCTTTGCAAGGTGTGGGGGCACTCTAGAGGGCTCTGAGTGTCCAGCATCAACAGGTGACATCAGAGACCCCTCCTGATAGGTCCAGACCTGAAAAGGTAGCCAATCTCCCTCTCAAAGCTATTCAGGGTCTCTCCTGTGGGTTGTCTTCGGGTTCTGCTTGCAAGTTTCCTTCAGGAATCCTCTGCAACCATTTCACACTCTTCTGACCTCAGATTTACCACAGCCTGCTCCAAGAAACGCTGTAACTGCAACAAAGCGTCTACAAGAGACACTTTTCTTGAGCAACCTCAGCTCCAAGTCAGCAACTGCAGCAGTTTTCATGGTGTGCATGCTCTGGGGACTCCTTGTCTTCATCCTGCACCAGAAGAACCAAAGAAATCTCCTGTGGAGTGCTGGAATCACTCCCCTGCTCCAAGCAGGCACATTCCAAGGCGACGACCGGTACCCTGGCACTCCTCTCACGGCAACGAGTGTGCTCTTAAGGGCACAGAGGGTGGACATCATCGACATAGACTGTCCTGAGGTCTTGCTGGCACAATTTGGAGGAGGTAAGACTGTGCCTTCCCCAAGAACGATGGTACCCCTGTGTATTGTGTCTTCTTCAACTCCTGAGGCCTCTCTGTACTCTTTGCAAAATTCCTTCATGCACAGCCTGGCCCAGTTCCACAACACTCCACCCTTTTGTTGTGCTGCATCAAACGTGTTTTGCACCTCCTTTGAACCCGGTTCCTGTGGCTTCTGGGGATGCTGGTTGGCATCCTGAGGGCTCTCTAAAGTGCTGAGAGCCCCCTCTTCCTCCTCACACAGAGTTGAGGCCCCCAGGTTCCTCCTGGGTCCATCCAGTGCCGCTTTCATGAAAAATGCACTTTTGCCATGGCCAAGGATTGTTGGTGCCTTGCAACACGAAATCTCATCTGCAACGATCTTCTACTAACCAGGGACTCTTCTTTTGTACCCTCTTCTGGGTTGCAGGGGCTCCTGTCCTTACTGGAACTTCTTTCGACTTCTGGACTTGGTTCCCTTCCTTTGCAGGTCTTCAGGTCCAATAATCCAGCAATTGTTCTTTGCAGACTTGGTTGGCTGCTGCAAAATCCCCAAAACGAGGTGTAGTGTGTCCTAAGGAAACTTGCAGTACTTTACTTCTGCTTTTCTAGGCTCTTGGGTTAGGTAATTTACTTACCTTTACTGTATTCTTACTCTCCCAGCGATTCTGCACACACCACACTTGTCTGGGGGGAATTCATGATTCACATTCCACTTTTTTAGTATATGGTTTGTGTTGCCCCTAGACCTATTTTCTCTCATTGCATTCTATAGGATTTCCTACTGTTTGCTTTGTTCTATGACTATTTGCTTGTCTAATTTTGGTGCCTAGTGTATATATTGTGTATTGTCTCTAAGATATTTTTGGTACTGTGTCACCCAAATAAATACCTTTATGTTTGGTATCACTGAGTATTGTCTTTACTTGTGTATAAGTACTGTGTAACTATAAGTGGTATTGCATGAGATTTGCATGTCTCCTAGTTCAGCCTAAGCTGCTCTGCTATAGCTACCTCTATGAGCCTAAGCTGCTAGAACACTACTACTTCACTAATAAAGGATAACTGGACCTGGTCTAAGGTGTGAGTATCAACAAAAAAGAGGGATCGGGAGGATTCAAGGTCCAGAGTACATACTCCCAATACATGTAATCAATAATGAAAGTACACTGTTGCCTAACTCTAGGGTGAACAGTTAATGTTTAGGAGCTTAAAACCCTCACACACCCGAAAGGGTGTCATGCTTCATCATCGGGAAGCTCCTCGTCAGACCGGCTGGTGCAATGTCTGACGGGCTCCCCTTTCGGGGGCTCTTTGCCGGAGAGCTTTTTGATGTGGAGTGGCTGCCGTGTATTATGGAGGTCAGATACTCTGAATGGCAGGAGAGTGATAAAATTAAGATTGATTAGAAACCCCTAAACTTGTTCGGTTTAATATCTATCCAGAGGGGTTACGATCAAGATTAAAAACATAATTAAGTGGAAAATGAGAATGATGCTCAACCACTTTAGAAAGCCTGGAGTGCTGGGCAATTGTCACCTGTCCCCTAGGGTTTGGTCAACATGTTTCGCGTAATATTGGTCGTGAAAGATCCTCTAACGCTTCATCAGGACCTATAACAAACTAGACTTCTCCTGGCTATATATACAAAAATACACTATCTAATTACATCTATGAGAGTTAAGTAGTAGTCACTTACAACATTTGTGTAAACTGTCTCGTCAATGGTCTGAAACAAAAAATGGTCGCCCTAGAAAACAAAAAATATAATACAAACAATTGTGAGAGCACGGTTATGTGACCTTCACCCCCAATGTGAATCTGTGCATCAAGTGGTGTAAAACACATAAAGAACATATGCTTACCCGCCCTCTGCATTCGGGGGGCCCCTTAGGGAGTAGCACGATTAAGCCTATAGCTTCTGACAGGGGTAAGGTATTGTTAGCACATTGACAAAATGTTAAAAAACTCAAATAGGGGACAGAATATACAATAGAGTGGCCCCTAAAAACAAAAACAAGAGGTATTGATGTCGGAATCAATCGACATAGTATGCAGCGTTAAAAAACATAATTCTGACATCATCATCTTAACCTATCTGATATCTGTAGAAGTAGCCGTATGTATATTAATCTCCTTATCTGTGACAAATGTCTATTAGAGTAACTTTATCACCGAGTTCGTAATAATGATGATCTTGAATCTTTGTCAATCTGATACTGGTAGAAATAACCGTAAATATAAAAATCTCCTTATTGATAGCAATTGTCTGTTAATGTAACTTTATCACAAGAATTAATCAAATTGCTAAATATAGAATCGAAGCATATTTTCATCCAACCATTTTGTCAAGATGAAGCAGTCCCACTCACTCGGGGTATATTCAGCATCGTAAAGGGTTATTAAAGAATTTTTTTGAGCTAGTCTCTGCCAAACGTTGTCCATTACGGTGTAATTCCCCACACTTACTTGTCTATAGGCGTCTACAATGCGGGACACCTACCCAAGGTCGTGCGCGCCCTGGAGACAGCGGTGCTCAATCAGCACATTTAAACGCGATATGGAAACTACTTCCGCGTTTCGACGGCGTGGCATCGTAAAAATAGAAAACGGACTAGACGAAGTCCGAGTATTTTGTAAGTGTCAATTAGTATCAGCCATCTTAGAAAGGGGTTGGGGCGGCTGATCCCTGGTTAAAAAACGGAGAAAACATACGAAGGACGCTTGGAAAAAAAATATATTTATTGTGTCAATCGTCAAAACAACTTTATTAATGATATATTGTCGGCATCTGTGATAATGGCACCAGATCATAAATTGTGAATCAGACAAGTAATATAAAGAAGGAGATACATTGCTAATATAGGAAGTTCATAGATATATCCATATTTGAGGGTCTTAAAACAGTTTTGAGAGGATACGCCTCATTTAGTGCAGAAACGTCAGTGGTCAATGTCCTTAGCGAGACAGCGAAACCCAGGGGATGTCATCATTCAACCCAATGATGTTGGTATGCAATTTAAACACCCAATGTTGTTCTAATCTGAACAGTGATTGGGAGTAGTCATTGGTAAACTCGGGGGATTCCAACACTACCCAGCGCAGGTCGTCTGGATGATGGGGTTTCTCAAGGAAGTGGGCACATAATTTTGTAGTTATTCGGCCACACCTGATGTTACTTCTATGTTCATTAATCCTTATCTTGACAGGTCTGGTGGTCATTCCTATATATCGTAGGTCGCATGGACATGTAATCAAATACACACAGTTCTTTGTATTACAATTGGTATGTTTTCTCAGGTTCCATCGGCCGATGGGTACCAGATCCAGTGTCTTAGTGTGGTATGTCAAAGAACAGACGTTGCATTGTCCACATGGGTAATGTCCTGATACTGGAGGAAGATTCCAGAGTGTTGTCTGGGTCTGAATGACGTTCCTAGGGCGAGTGTGAATTATCAAGTCCTTGATATTCTGTGATCGTTTAAAAGCAAAAAGTGGTCTAGGAATATTACAGCCACTACTGCCGAGTATTGACCATCTTTTCAAAATAGATCTCTTGATTCTATTAGACAAAGGGGTGAAAGTGGTCACACATGTCATTGATTGGTTGGTGTACCTGGTATTCGGTTCAAGTAGGGCCTCACGATTATTATTCCTTGCTCTTTTCTGGGCTCGATTGACGATTACTCGATGGTTGTTACGTGCCAATAATTTAGTTTGGAGGTCATTAGCCTGTGTATTGTAGGTGTGTGTTGAGCTACAATTACGTCTTAGTCTCAAGAATTGGCCAAATGGTAAATTGTCACGTATTGATTTGGGATGATGGCAGGAGGATTCCCGATGATGAAGCATGACACCCTTTCGGGTGTGTGAGGGTTTTAAGCTCCTAAACATTAACTGTTCACCCTAGAGTTAGGAACAGTGTACTTTCATTATTGATTACATGTATTGGGAGTATGTACACTGGACCTTGAATCCTCCCGATCCCTCTTTTTTGTTGATACTTTTGCACAGTTTCTGCTGTGGGATTAGTTAGTAATACTCACCCAGTATCGTCGATACTATGGATACTTTTCAGGGTTTGAGTTTTGACGATGAAATGGTTGCAGCAATCCTGCAAACGCCGTCAATTCTAAACAATGACGGGTCAGCTCCAACGGGTAGTCTAAAAGAAGACTGGGACAAATTGTCCACCCTGAAGAAGATCTTATCAAAACGGTTATGCACGGGACTATAATGACCGAATACCTAAGAGCTAACATCGCTCCCAATGGCCTTTTGGTGTCTAACATACCCAGGATTTTCCTGCAAGATCTTGCATTTAGGAAAGACTGGGCACAGATAGCGTGGAAATGCACCAGAGACTGGTTAGTACTCATCATTAATACTTCCAGACGGTTGGCAGATTCCATTACCATCCAGATTAACTCTTTAGAAGGTACATTAAGAACCACCGTCACTCTGGCAGCATTTAAGACCCGACTAGCTGAGATTAACACTGAATTAAACGAAACGAAAATCTTTCTAACGAACCAAAAAATTACTCAACTCCAAAAGGATATCTCTAGGTTTAGCCGGGAGAAAATCTATCCGTATACCCTTGAGGATTTTGAGACAGATGGCCAGTCACGTTCATCAGACGACTCCCAATTCTCTTACAGAAAATCACGGAAAGCAAGCAACAGTTCTTCTTCTGATGGATGGAGCACGGATGATAATTCACCCACTCCACCATTCTATGACTATTCCCCTTACCCAGTTAACCAACATATGCCCTGGCAACCTCCATACCCCTTCTACCAACCTCGCCCCTTTATGCCATTTAATCCTTTTTTAGGCAGAGGCCGGGGCAGAGGGAGAGGCAGAAGAAGAGGCAGAGGCAGGCGTGTTCAATGGGCTACGGAAGAACCCCAGATGACCACCAGAAGCCAGACGAAAAATCAACCTGCGAGAACTTAGTAGTAAATCTCTCTACTAAACAACTCTCTGTGACAGAAACCAAGGTGCTCAATCGAGGTCTTGGCTTTGTCCTTACACCGACTGAAGACTTTTTTAGGCTGAACTGTGAATTATCACAATTCTTCCGGAAAATTAGACTACACTTTTACTTTTCAGATACATCATCTGACAGTATTCAGACCGATTCGGGACTTAGGCCCAAATCCACATTCACTCCACCATCTACAACTATTCCTTGTGAGGTGTTAGCCTTTGAGAAAGCGGTCTTAACAGACATAGCTACACTACACACCAAAAGCCCTTTTATTAATATCCCCACCATTGAAAGACAAGCCTTAAAGACATTGAGTGAAGACACAACCATTGTCATCAAACAGGCTGATAAGGGAGGAGCAATAGTGATAATGAACTCTGGAGATTATCGACGTGAGTGCTTACGACTACTAAGTGATGATACTTACTATGCCAAGATCACTAGGGACCCTACCCCTAGATTACAATCCCAGATCAAGTCCATGATTCTTGAAGCAACCAGTAATACATGGATTTCCCCCAAAGAAGCAGCATTTCTAGATACTCATCACCCGAAGGTCCCATACTTTTATTGTCTTCCTAAGATTCACAAAGGTATTTCACCACCACCGGGACGACCAATCGTGTCAGGCATTGGGTCTCTTTTAGAACCACTGTCTATATTTTGCGATCACTTCTTACAACCATTGGTTAAAAAATCGTCAACTTATATACAGGATACCAAAGATGTATTAAATTTGATTAACTTGATTAATGACACAGTCGATGTCCACTGTTTGATTACCTTGGATGTTGAAGCACTGTATACGAACATCCCACAGGATCCGACCTTACGGGTAGTCGAAACTACACTCCTAGAAAATAGTGAAAATCTCACTTCACCGGTCTCTTTTATCATGCAATGTGCTAATTTAGCAATGACTGAGAATTTTTTCCAGTTTGAAGACGATTTCTACCATCAGATAAGGGGTACATGCATGGGTAGCACCTTTGCTCCCAGTTTGGCATGCTTGTATATGTACAATTTTGAAAAACAATTTATTTTGCCATCCACAAACCCGTTTTTTGCCAACATCAAACTATGGCGACGCTACATCGACGACATTTTGATTGTATGGCATGGTCCCCTAGAGACTGTATCAACCTTCACAGAATGGGTCAATACACTTAACCCTTTTTTGAGATTTACATCGACAATGTCGACCACTGAGATTAGTTTTTTAGATCTACTAATCACTATTAAGAATGGCAAATTGATTACTTGTACATACCAAAAATCAACTGACCGGAATAGCCTCCTGACGTATGACAGCCATCATCCCAAATCATTACGTGACAATTTACCATTTGGCCAATTCTTGAGACTAAGACGTAATTGTAGCTCAACACACACCTACAATACACAGGCTAATGACCTCCAAAATAAATTATTGGCACGTAACTACCCTCGGGTAATCGTCAATCGAGCCCAGAAAAGAGAAAGGAATAATAATCGTGAGGCCCTACTTGAACCGAATACCAGGAACACCAACCAATCAATGACATGTGTGACCACTTTCAACCCTTTGTCTAATAGAATCAAGAGATCTATTTTGAAAAGATGGTCAATACTCAGCAGTAGTGGCTGTAATATTCCTAGACCACTTTTTGCTTTTAAACGATCACAGAATATCAAGGACTTGATAATTCACACTCGCCCTAGGAACGTCATTCAGACCCAGACAACACTCTGGAATCTTCCTCCAGTATCAGGACATTACCCATGTGGACAATGCAACGTCTGTTCTTTGACATACCACACTAAGACACTGGATCTGGTACCCATCGGCCGATGGAACCTGAGAAAACATACCAATTGTAATACAAAGAACTGTGTGTATTTGATTACATGTCCATGCGACCTACGATATATAGGAATGACCACCAGACCTGTCAAGATAAGGATTAATGAACATAGAAGTAACATCAGGTGTGGCCGAATAACTACAAAATTATGTGCCCACTTCCTTGAGAAACCCCATCATCCAGACGACCTGCGCTGGGTAGTGTTGGAATCCCCCGAGTTTACCAATGACTACTCCCAATCACTGTTCAGATTAGAACAACGTTGGGTGTTTAAATTGCATACCAACATCATTGGGTTGAATGATGACATCCCCTGGGTTTCGCTGTCTCGCTAAGGACATTGACCACTGACGTTTCTGCACTAAATGAGGCGTATCCTCTCAAAACTGTTTTAAGACCCTCAAATATGGATATATCTATGAACTTCCTATATTAGCAATGTATCTCCTTCTTTATATTACTTGTCTGATTCACAATTTATGATCTGGTGCCATTATCACAGATGCCGACAATATATCATTAATAAAGTTGTTTTGACGATTGACACAATAAATATATTTTTTTTCCAAGCGTCCTTCGTATGTTTTCTCCGTTTTTTAACCAGGGATCAGCCACCCCAACCCCTTTCTAAGATGGCTGATACTAATTGACACTTACAAAATACTCGGACTTCGTCTAGTCCGTTTTCTATTTTTACGATGCCACGCCGTCGAAACGCGGAAGTAGTTTCCGTATCGCGTTTAAATGTGCTGATTGAGCACCGGCTCGCTGTCTCCAGGGCGAGCACGACCGTGGGTAGGTGTCCCGCATTGTAGACGCCTATAGACAAGTAAGTGTGGGGAATTACACCGTAATGGACAACGTTTGGCAGAGACTAGCTCAAAAAAATTCTTTAATAACCCTTTACGATGCTGAATATACCCCGAGTGAGTGGGACTGCTTCATCTTGACAAAATGGTTGGATGAAAATATGCTTCGATTCTATATTTAGCAATTTGATTAATTCTTGTGATAAAGTTACATTAACAGACAATTGCTATCAATAAGGAGATTTTTATATTTACGGTTATTTCTACCAGTATCAGATTGACAAAGATTCAAGATCATCATTATTACGAACTCGGTGATAAAGTTACTCTAATAGACATTTGTCACAGATAAGGAGATTAATATACATACGGCTACTTCTACAGATATCAGATAGGTTAAGATGATGATGTCAGAATTATGTTTTTTAACGCTGCATAATATGTCGATTGATTCCGACATCAATACCTCTTGTTTTTGTTTTTAGGGGCCACTCTATTGTATATTCTGTCCCCTATTTGAGTTTTTAAAAAAAATGTCAATGTGCTAACAATACCTTACCCCTGTCAGAAGCTATAGGCTTAATCGTGCTACTCCCTAAGGGGCCCCCCGAATGCAGAGGGCGGGTAAGCATATGTTCTTTATGTGTTTGACACCACTTGATGCACAGATTCACATTGGGGGTGAAGGTCACATAACCGTGCTCTCACAATTGTTTGTATTATATTTTTTGTTTTCTAGGGCGACCATTTTTTGTTTCAGACCATTGACGAGACAGTTTACACAAATGTTGTAAGTGACTACTACTTAACTCTCATAGATGTAATTAGATAGTGTATTTTTGTATATATAGCCAGGAGAAGTCTAGTTTGTTATAGGTCCTGATGAAGCGTTAGAGGATCTTTCACGACCAATATTACGCGAAACATGTTGACCAGACCCTAGGGGACAGGTGACAATTGCCCAGCACTCCAGGCTTTCTAAAGAGGTTGAGCATCATTCTCATTTTCCACTTAATTATGTTTTTAATCTTGATCGTAACCCCTCTGGATAGATATTAAACAGAACAAGTTTAGGGGTTTCTAATCAATCTTAATTTTATCACTCTCCTGCCATTCAGAGTATCTGACCTCCATAATACACGGCAGCCACTCCACATCAAAAAGATCTCTGGCAAAGAGCCCCCGAAAGGGGAGCCCGTCAGACATTGCACCAGCCGGTCTGACGAGGAGCTCCCCGATGATGAAGCATGACACCCTTTCGGGTGTGTGAGGGTTTTAAGCTCCTAAACATTAACTGTTCACCCTAGAGTTAGGAAAAGTGTACTTTCATTATTGACTAAGGTGTGAGTACCCAAGGAACCCACTACAAACCAGGCCAGCCTCCTACATCGGTGGTGCAGCGGTGGGATACGTACTTGCAATTGCTTTACCACTTTGTTACCTGTGCTTTTCACAAGAAAAGCTTGCTCCAATACTTAGAGCATATATAATACATAGTTAGAAACCATTTTCTAACTTTCTAAAAGTTCTTTAAACTTTGCAAAAGTTTTACAAAGTTGTGAAAAGCTTTCTCTGGTCTCTAAAAAGTTAGCTCTATTATTCTACTTTCTTTTTACTCACTTTCCTAAACTTTTTCTCTTTCAACATGTCCTCTGTAGAAGCTACCCCTAGAGTTGTGAAAGCAACATATGAGAATCTTAACTTCAAAAGTTTGAGGGGTCACTGTATTGAAAGGAGTTTAGGGATTGGGAAGAACCCCAATAAGGAGTTCTTCTTAAATCTTCTACTTCAGGATGACCAGGGACTCAGTACGGGTCCAGATCAGACAGGGGAAGAGGTAGAGGATAATTCCAACCAGGAAGGCTCAGAGGAGCACAATGACAATCCTGTGGAGGGTCCTTCCACAGATTCATCTGTTAGCAAGCCCCCTAGTGTAAGTGGTAGTGGGAAGGATTCACATACAAGTGGGCTTCCTTCACCCCTAGAGGCCAGGTCACTAACGTGGCCCCTGTTAGAGATAGATATACCTCTGCACACTCTCATGTTACCTCTGTTTCAGAGGCTTGACATAATTCTAACCCTGAGGACCAGTCCCTAGATAGCGAACTCAGAAAGCTGAGGTTAGAGGAGGCCAGACTGAGGCTAATCCAGCAACAGTTGACCTTAGACAGGGAATCCATGGCTGTGGAGAAAGAGAGGCAGGGTTTGGGGTTAGTTCCCCATGGTGGCAGCAGCAGTTTTAGAAATACAAATGTGATGGAACCTTCATTTGATTCTAGGAATCCGTACAAAGTTGTCCCTCCTTACAAGGATGGTGATGACATCAGCAAGTGGTTTGCTGCACTTGAGAGGGCCTGTAAAGTTCAGAGGGTCCCTCGTGTACAGTGGGCTGCTATCCTTTGGTTATCCTTCTCTGGCAAAAGTAAAGACAGCCTTTTGATTGTCAGAGAGGATGATGCATATAACTACTAAATTCTTACAAATGCACTCTTGGATGGTCTGGGCTAAACCACTGAACAGTATAGACTTACGTTCAGAGAGAGACCAGAAAGGAGTCATCACAGGACTGGACAGACTTTGTAGACTGGTCTGTGAATGCCCTAGAAGAATGGTTACATGGCAGTAAGGTGATTGATTATGAAAGCCTATATATCTTGATTCTGAGACAGTATATCTTAAATAATTGTATGTCTGACTTGTTGCATCAGTATCTTGTGGACTTAGATCTGACCTCTCCCCAAGAACTGGGAAAGAAGGCAGACAAATGGGCCAGAACAATGGTGAGCAGAAAAGCTCACACGGGGGTGACAAGGATGGCAAAAAAAAATATGGTGAAACATCTCAGTACAAGCATGGGGATAAAAGTAAACACAACGATCCTTCTTCAGGTCCAAAATATTCCTCTGGGGGTGGAGATAAAACTTCTTCATCTTCTTCAAACTCTTCACACAATCAGAAAAAGCCTTGGTGCTAAGCGTGTAGAAATAAAGGCCATTGGCCAGGGGATAAGTCCTGCACAGGTAAAGCCCCTGAGCCTACCACCACTAAGACATCATACTCTAGTGCCCCTAGCAGTAGTGGTAATAGTGGTGGGACTACTGGCAATAGTCAAACTAAAGGTGTAGTTTGGTTCACTTTTGGGACCATAATAGAAACTGGGGTAGACAGTCTCAATACTGTTTCTGTCACACCTGGTGGCACTGGCCTTGCCACCTTGGCTGCTTGTCCCCTTAACATGGATAAGTACAGGCAGTCAATTTGGTGACTGAATACCTAGTGTCACCTGCACAAAACCTCCTTGGACATAAGTATCAAGTTACTGATGTCAATAACTCCACACATCACCCCCCCCCCCTTAGCTGTAGTTCAACTTAGTTGGGGTGGAGTTACTGGCCCTAAGCAGGTGGTGGTATCACCTAGCTTACCTGTAGATTGTCTCTTTGGGAATGACCTAGAGGCCTCAGGTTGGGCTGAGGTAAATTTCAGTACCCATGCATCCATGCTTGCTATCCCTGAGGAATTGCTTCCTCTCATTTCTGGTGAAATGAAAAAGCAAAGGAGTGAAAAAGGCCTGAAATCTCAGGATCCCTCTCCACCAACAGGTATGAAGGGTATCAAAGTATCCCTTCCCCACCCTACCACTAAGGATACCATTCATGTGGTGGGAGAAACCTCTCCTGGGGTGGAACCTGTACCAAAGGAGCCATCAGCTACCACAGCTGGACTCCAAGAGGTAAAAGTACCTCTCTGTGGAACTACGAATCCAGATGTGCAAAACTGCACCATTTTAGTAAATATGGAGACTCCTTCCAGCCCTCCCAGAGAAACTTTAGTGCAGCAGCCCTGCACAGCCTCTAAACACTTAGGACAACAGCCCTGTCCTAGTGTGGAGCTCATAGGACAGCATGTCTCCTAGTTCAGCCTAAGCTACTCCACTTTAGCTACCTCTATCAGCCTAAGCTGCTAGAACACTACTACATTTCACTAATAAGGAATGCTTGGACCTGGTAAAAGGTGTAAGTACCCAAGGTACCCACTACAAACCAGGCCAGCCTCCTCCAGATGTGTTGTCTGTTCTTTTCGTCTGTGGCTTTGGCCATTGGTGTTCAGGGTAGCAGCCTCTTCCAGAGCTCATTTATGGTCTTCAATGATCTGTTCTAGGCCTGATCCAGCCCCTCCCTTTGCTTGCAATTGCATCTCCTTTGAGATTTATGCATGACCCTGGAGGTTCCCTCCTTTCCACCATCATAAATTTCCACCCAATTCCAGGCGTCTTTTCGGTCCGTGAAGAACATAATGGTGCCATCGACCATGACTTAGAAGTGGTCCCGGAAAAGAAGTGAGTACTGGATATCCACTTGGTGTAGGCAACGTTTAACTTCCATGAATGAGACGTGCTGGTGCTGTACAGTACAGGCATTTTCCAGGAATAACATCAGAACTTTGTCTTCCACTTGGGGTGGGTAGGCCCACCTGGTTGCCCACAAAATAGCATTTCAGTCTCTGTAGTTGAGAAGTTTTGGCAGCATGGGTCATGAGGGGATGCCCTGAGGGGGATAACGAGCGGAGACCCAATGGGCCCTCTCCAGGGAGAAGAAGGGGGTGAGATCAGATGGTTGAGTAAACGTCATGAACCTAGTCTCCAGGTAGGAGACGGGTTCCTTCCCCTCTATGCCCGCCAGTAGTCCCAGGATCCGTATGTTGCTTCTTCTTGAGTGGGCCATGGTGTCTTCTGCCCTTTCCTCAAGGAGTCTCACACATTCCTGTAGGTCATAGATCACTGCACAGTTATCCTCTGCCAGTGGTAGCAGGACAGTTAGTGTTTTCTCACGATCAGTGATATTATGCCTGAGCTTGCGGTGGTCGTCCCATAGGATTTCAAGTTCCGAGGCCAGGGAGCCAAGACAGGTTTCTACAGAGACCCTAGAGTGTTCTATTCCCACCAGAACTTTGTCCAGTTTGGCAGACATGGAGAGCTGTGGAGCAGCTTCCAAGGATGGTGTGTCTAGGATCATGGAGTGAGGGTCCACAGAAGCAGAAGGTGGTGCTGGAGAGGGGATCCTGCCCATGGTGGAGAAGGGCACATAGGTCTAGGTGGTGATCCCAGGGATGGGCAAGGTGGAGAAGATAAATATAACCCCCAGAAGCATGGTTCCTCCTTGGGTGATGTGGGGAAGTTGCTGATGCCAGCGGGCGGTACCAATATGCCTAGGTGTGTTGTGGCTTGCTGACCCCAGAGGTTGTCCTCACAGTGGAGATGGGTTGATTGTGGTGAGTCTCCTGTGTTGATCCAGGGAAGGCAGCATGCTGATGCGGGAGGGACATTTGGTTTGTGTCAAATCAGGCATGAGACAAATGTTCAAAGTGGAACAGGCAAGGTTGTGGTGTGAATAGGTGGAGTAGTGGCCAATTCCCTGCACAAAAGTTAGAAGGTGGGGCTGCGGCGGGTGACCAGTTACGGTCCTTCACTGGGCAGTGGTGTATCCAATGGGCAGATTCAGGTAGGTGAGCATCTGTCCCTCAGGCACCCTGATTTGAGTGCCAAGACAGGGGGCAGCAAGTAGCTCCCCAGTAATGTGGTAGAGTGTGTATAGTGCCGTGAGCTCAGGGGTAGGAAGACAAAGGTGCACAGGGTTCTCGTGTACAGCGGGCTAAGGAAAGGCGAATAGTCAACTGGGAGGAGGTTTGTCTCCAGAGTAATGGGGAAAAGAGGCAGCACAGACACTCACCTCAAATAAGCGTGTTGTGTGGTAATTGCCAAGATTGCGGAGGCCCAGGCTTCATTATGGCAGGTTCCATGCTAGCTGCAGTCCATGTGCAAGCCTGCCAAAAACTGAATGCATGGGCCACATTCAACCCCCCTTTGTTTTTGTCTTTGTGCCACTCTATACAGTGTGGTTCCTTGAGAGACCCCATCACCCCAGCCCTACTTAGCACCTAGAATCCTGATCTCATGATGCTTTGGGTGGAACTTCTTAACTTCTCTTTACCAGAAGGGTGTATCCCTCAAACATACTATAGTCCTTCCTCTCTTGAAGAAACCTAATTTGGACCCTGCCAAATGGTTTAAATTAGACCAATTTCAATGCATCCCATCATGTCTAACATATTGTTAATGTTAATAAACAACTCTCCATTTTTGGAAATCAGGATTCAGAACAGGACACTGCATCGAGTCCACCCTTCTACGAGTCATGGAACATCTCTGAAGGCTCGTGTATGAAGGTGATATTTCCTCACTGATTTTACTTGATCTCAGTGCGGTCTTCTATACTGTGTTCCATGCCACTCTTTTAGAGAGACTGATAAATCTTGGTATTATGGGAACTGCCTTATCCTGGACAACATCCTTTTTAAAAGACCTTACAGTTCAGGGTTTATCAGCCAGTGCCAAGTCAAAATCACATGCCCTCACCTCTGGAGTTTCCCAAGGTCCAGCACAAAGGCCCTCATTACGAGTTTGGTGGTCTTCGGGCAAGACTACCATGGAAAATGCCGCCACCACCCTGCCAACAGTGGCCACCGTATTACGAGTCACAATCACCAAGCCAACGAAACACAGCCAGAAATCTAACACCGCCGGTGCCACCAAAAGTGAACGAGCAACTGGTCGTCCGCCGGGCCCGCCATGCCAACACCATTCCAGCCGCCATATTATGAGTCACATTTCAGCATAGCGGAACATGCACTGTGGGAAACCATTGGCGGTACACAACACTGTGGTATAGAAAATCACCGCCAATAGAAGGCAACACCAGATTGGACAGGTCGGATACCCCTTGAAACATATAAACACACTACACACACCTGTTCACTGCACCATAAGACACACACCCTCAAACCCTTGCGAATACTACCATGACCCAGAGATACATAACCAACGAGCCACTGCACTTTGAGCATTTATTTTACACTGTGCACGCACCCCCACAACATGTCACGCCACAAGCACCCATTCTTCACCGACAATGAGTTGCGGGTCTTGGTGGACGAGATCATCAGAGTAGAGCCACCAATTGATAGGAGCACAAGTCCAGCAAACATCTATGGCCAGGAAAAGCGAGCTCTGGCAGAGGATCGTCGATAGGGTGAATGCAGTCGGCAGCTACCCATGGACAAGGGAGGAAATTACAAAGAGGTGGAACGACCTCAGGGGGAAGGTTTGTTCCATGGCATCCAGGCTCATCACCCTCAACAAGACTGGCAGTGGACCCCCACCTCCTCCCCTTGACTTGACATCCTGGGAGGAGAAGGTCTTAGACATCATGCATCCTGAAGGCCTGACTGGAATCATCGGAGGGATTGACTCTGGTAAGGAAGCAACACCCCTCCTGAGCACCAACCACTCTAGTCCTGCCTGCCTCCCAAGCACCCACCACTCCCCATACTATCACAAACCACAAGACTGCACCCCACGCTTTCACCCCACTTTCCTACTCTGCAGGCCACATCATCCCCTCCCAACATCCACACACCCACCCCACAAAATTCACGCTAAACCTTCACAATCTCCTCAACTACCACTCCCACAGTCCATCACTCCACACTCTGGATCCGAGTCACACTCACACGTCACAGTGGAGCACAAGACATGGACAATCATCCCACAGCCCACACCTATTGCTAGCCAAAACTGGCTCACTAACTATGGCAATTACAGCAATGTCAAACAGCAAACCCATGACTACCTTTGATATGAAAAGCATGGTCTAAAGCCCATTTACCATGCAGTGTCTGCATTGCTGCAAATGTCATAGCCATTCATGGGTAACAAATTCACCCACTGCAAGCAGCTCACCATGATACTAAAACAACATAAACATGTACTTACTCTAATCCTTTCTATCCACAGCTTACCTGCTACTGCCACCCAACAGAGGAAGGCAGGGTCAGACAGCCCTCACCAGGATGAAGTCCCCAGTGGACGTCTTGATGACGAAGGATTAGAAGTGTGCCCCAAAGTACAGGGGACTGAGTCAAGGGCACCTGCCCCAGACAATGAAGGCCCTGGTGCTACTGGGAGTGGGCACGCTGTGTTAGGATCACAGGGTACTGGGGTAGTGGGAGTGGATCTGTGGTCCAAGGGAGGGGGCAGCAACAATGTTAGACTGGCTAGGAGCCCCTCACCCAAGTTCTGGGTGCATGCTACCAAACCCAGGACACCATGGCCCAGATACTCACTGCCTGGCTGGAGACCCAGAAGCTTCAGAGGGAGAACCGTAAGGAGGCCATGCAGCAGTGGCAGACCAACAATGCCACCATGGCCCCCATAGCAGGGTTTCTGATGGAACTTTAGCAACACAGAAGGATGGGTCAAGACTGATTTGCATATGGCTGGGTCCAAACTGGGGTGAAATGGTGAGCAAAATAATGATGGATTAAACCCAGATCTGTGACTGGGGGTGAGTGTTTGCATTGTGTCTATTATCCTTTTGTGTTGTGAAAGTTTTTCAAGGAAGGGGTCAGAGACAGTTGTTCCTATTTGGAAAAGAAATGTAGATCTCACCATCTAAGCCCAAGAATGTGTGTGTTACTGAATGCTAAGACAGTTTGTTGTGGATAGCAGACCTTAGATATTTGATTAGTCAGTAGAAAAAACGGAAGTCCTCATCCTCGGCAACACCCCGTCCGCCTGGGACGACTCCTGGTGGCCCACGGCCCTCGGCACCGCACCGACCCCCGCAGACCACGCCCGCAACCTCGGCTTCATCTTGGACCCTCTTCTCACCATGACCAAGCAAGTCAACGCCGTGTCCTCCGCCTGCTTCCTCACTCTCCGCATGCTCCGCAAGATCTTCCGCTGGATCCCCGCCGACACCAGAAAAACCGTGACCCACGCCCTTGTCACGAGTCGCCTGGACTACGGCAACACCCTCTACGCCGGGACCACCGCCAAACTCCAAAACCGCCTGCAACGCATCCAAAACGCCTCGGCCCGCCTCATCCTCGACGTACCCCGCAACAGCCACATCTCCGCACACCTGAGACACCTGCATTGGCTCCCAGTCAGCAAAAGGATCACCTTCCGTCTTCTCACCCACGCACACAAAGCCCTCCACAACAAGGGACCGGAATACCTCAACAGACGCCTCAGCTTCTACGTCCCCACCCGCCCCCTCCGCTCCGCTGGCCTCGCACTTGCTGCCGTCCCTCGCACCCGCCGCTCCACGGCGGGTGGGAGATCTTTCTCCTTCCTGGCGGCCAAGACCTGGAACTCCCTCCCCACCAGCCTCAGGACCACCCAGGACCACTCCGCTTTCCGGAGACTCCTAAAGACTTGGCTGTTCGAGCAGCGATAACCCCCCCTTTCCCCCCTAGCGCCTTGAGACCCGCACAGGTGAGTAGCGCGCTTTATAAATGTTAATGATTTGATTTGATTTGATTTAGGTAATCAACTGGTAAAACAGATGCAAAGGTTTCAACTTTTGAAGACAGCTTCTTTTCATTAGGGAACCTAATATATGCCTCATTGGCTAGTAACTTATCAACTGGTTGGAGAGACAGGAGTCTGTCTATCCATTGAGATAGTTGCCTCAAGACAAACAGGTTTGATTTTGGCCTACAGATTGGTCGGTAATCAATGAAGTGAGGATGAGATATGGAATGTGCTCTACAAGCTATGGATAAGACGAGCAGAATGATTTTGCACACTTTGATGCCTGGCAATCATGTTGTCTGATAAACCAATGTATATTGTTTTACACTCATCTATTCTGGTGATTGCTACTGTTAGAGCAAGGGCAATATTTGGAGCCAGAAGTACTACAAATGAGATCCCACTCTGGATAGGAAGAAGCTTGAAGGCATTGAATTGAGTCAAGTGTCAAGTGGCTCAGAACCTCATCAAAGCACATTTCTCCATTAAAGGATGACTCAAAGAGACAGCACAAAAGTTGTATTGTATTGTATTGTATTGTATTGTATTGTGCAGTATTTGTAAAGCACGTCCCGGCCATAGCAGCAAAGCGCTGAGGAGAACCGGAGGATAGCGGGAAACAGAACAGAAAGGAAACCGTTGACACAACCGTTCCATAGTCACCTCCTCCCTAATGGGAGAACAGACAAGTTTTCAATTGCTTTCTGAAGTGAAAATATGTCTCTACCTGCCTGATAGCAGGAGGGAGGGTATTCCGGGTCTAGCTGTCCCCACTGAGAAGGCTTTATCCCCCCATCTCACTCTATGGCAGCAAGGAACAGAAATGAGCTGCAGAGAAGAGGATCCGAGCTGCCGGGCAGGCTGACAAGGCTGCAATACCTAACTAAGATAATCGCAGCCATCTTGATGGTGGGCCTTATAAGTTAAGCAGAGTGTCTTAAACTTAATCCGTTTTTCCACCGGAAGCCAATGGAGTTGTCTGAGACTCCTGCTGGCTGGTGCGGAGCGTGGTAGGTCAAGCGGACCACCACATTCTGAATAAGCTGTAGCTTATGAAGTGCGGACTTACTAATATTTAACATTAAGGCATTGCAGTAGTCCAGTATAGACATCACAAGCGAGATGACCAGCACAATTTTTAGGTCTCCCTGAATAAAGGGAAAACATTTCTTAAGCATTCTCAATGCCCAGTAACAACATTTAACCGTCAGGTTGACTTGTTTGTCAAATGAAAGTGATTTGTCAAACACGATGCCCAGGTTTCTGGCCAAGGAGCACAGAGCTGGGCACCTGCTACAGGACTCTTCCCAATTGTGAGAGACCGGAATAATCAGCTGGGTATCGTCTGCGTAAGACACTACTTGGAAGCCGAATGAACGCACCAGTCTAGCCAGTGGCGCTGTGTAAAGATTAAACAACGTAGGGATGAGCAAGAACCCTTGTGGAACCCCACACAGTAGTTGAAATGGAATAGCCCTGTAATCTCCGCAAGACACAGATTTATCTATTTGTAAGAAAAGACTTGAGAATGTTCAGTGCCCTATCTCTAACTCCAGTTGTTTTGTGCAACATCTGACTTAATTTCAGCCACTTGTAATTACTCTGGGGCACACTCCATTCAAAATAGACGTTGCTTGCCTCTGCCAGTGTAGAAAGGAAATATCCATATGAAAGTAACTCTTGGTTCTTCCCCAGATGAAATGGTCCAGAACAAACTTATAGGCCACAAGATCTCCTTATGGGAAAACTGCAACCCCAGAGTGTTTTCTGACCTGTGGGGCTCCCTTGGTGAGTTGCAGAATGGGTCCTTAGGGCTAGTGAGCTTGAAGCCAACAAGTGGGCATCCCTCTTTTACTAAAAGAGAGGCGCTGAGACAACAGAGGAAAGTGAGAGGTGGAATTCTTGAATTATTCAAAGCTACTGGCAATCAGTCTCACACATTCATTTACATCAAATAGGACTGCTCAAACCACTTTGTCATTTTATTCAAATGACTGACCTTAACATACCTTCCCCGAACATGGTAAATCTAAAGACCTCAACTGTCAGTGGTAAACCTAACTGCATGCAAATGCCTTTTTTCCATGATCACCCCAAAGCTTTGGACTGATGCTGCTGTTTTTTTACTCTGAGGGTTCACTGAGCCCTACTAAACAAGCTTCAGTGTCAGCGCTCTGACTCTTAAAATGTGTATGCAACTGGCTCACCCACAATGGCCATAATTTAACTTAACCTAGTAAGTCTTTCCTCGGGTGCCCAGGGCCTGTAAGTTAAAGGGCCTTTCTTGAGCCACCACAAATGTGACAAAGCAAAGCAAGACTTCCAGCGTGCCATTGCTAACTCGACATTTCCATTTAAACTAATGAAAAAGTGCACACCTTCCTTTCTAATTAATATAAGTCACACCTAGGTAGGCTGTGTGTTAAAAAGTGGAAGGCATTTTTAGATGTCCTAAGAGTAAACAGCACAATTGTTGCAATAGAAACCCTAGTAGGCTCATTGGCGAGTATAGATGTATGCACTGACAATTCAGCTATGCTAAATTATGAATGGGACTACTAGAGCTGGTACTTTAAGGAATCAAATTAATTATTACATTAAACCAGACTTGATGGTCAAAGTCAAATTTAATGTAACTTTTAGGTAAAGGCCAATTCAAGAAAGCTGTCACTAGGTTGCTCAAATTTTCCACTGACGATTTACAGTTGCTGGTCACAAGATAGCCTGCTGTCCTCCTAGGCAGAGGTGTGAATGACTCTAAGAAAAGAACACAAAGGACCTGACATTCGAAGAATAATTTTCTCTTCCTGGCAGAAAGGTTAAATGGGGTGTGAGCCCAGAAGGAGAGCTTTAAAGGGAAAGCTGCTTTTGAAGGTCAAGGGTGGTTGTTCTTTTGTTCTGGGACAGTGGGGGAACGGTTGCCAGACCAATGTTCCCACATGCATGTATTCCTTAGGTAGTCACACTTCTTGGCAGGCTACAGAGCTCCTCACACTGATAGATGGGTCCTGTCATCTTGGAACTGAGCAGACTATTGCATTCTCGGATAGCTAGATGCCACAACTGACAGGATGGTGCCATTAGGCAGGAGGGACCTAGTAGCTTACTGGCTATTATCCTCCAGATTCCCAGAGGGAAAGTTCAGGACATAAATGTGGCACCCCTTGCACCCAGACCTCAGATCATGTCTGCACTGGTGAGAGGCCCAAAGAAAAACTGCCCTGCTGTTCCATTGACCAGGCAAAAGAGGCTGTACCAAAGACTAGACTGCAACTACTCATCCCTGGGCTAGCAACGGACTGTGACTGTGGTGCCGTGCTCAAGGAAAAGTCATCTTTAAGTCCCAGACAGGAGTGGTGACCCCAAGAGTCAGTTGACTGACTTCCTGTTCCAGCTATAGGCCACAAAAGCTAAGAAGCCTGCCTTGGTGAGTTGGTAGCCACAATCGCTTGACGACTGCTGATTGCTGAAGTGCAGCCTGGGAGACCAAATCCTGACAGTCTAAGGTTGTACCTCAGTTTGTTTGACCCATAAAAGGATTCTGAGGGCATTTTTGTTTCCCAAGGTGGCACAAACCCCAGTTAAAGGGAACCCTCTGATTTTGTTGTGACTGGAGACCAGTAGATTAGTGACAAATGTTTTGACACCTGTGGCCAAAGGCATCCCACTATTTTTGTATACTGAGGGGTAGTCCCAGGTAGACTCCATCAGCAGCACAGCATCCTCAGCATCTTCAGCATCCTTTTTGTCTTGCATCAGGACTGTTCTATTGATATCTACAGTGGTTCATCCATGAAACCTGGAACTGGACTGGAGAATGCTTTGACTGCAAGGTAACTGTCTTGCAAAGCCTCATTGGCCCCTGTGACTTGCTACCATTCAGAGTAGGTCACCCAAAGGGGCCGGAGTAGCCACTTACTAATTCACAAAAGTTTTCAAAGCAAACTTTTAACAGTGGTAGTTGGCAATGCTTGTTTGCGATTTGAATTAAAAGCAGTGATATATTATTTGCTTATTAATTTATATCTCTGGAAACCTCAGGACAATTATTTCATTTTAGTATCTAAAATTCATACAAATAGGAGCTATTTTTTATAAATTGGTGTTAGATTTTCTTTGTGTTGTGTTTCTCCCTTATTCAGTTATTTTGGTACGTCTAAATACTTTGAACTTGGCTTTCCAAAAGAACCTGACTGGACCCAAGATGGGTTTGTGGGATATTTACACACCATTTAATAAACCATTTTTTTCAAACCAACAGTTAAAAACTTCATGTTTTACTGTATGCACATGCAGCTATGCACAAACGTGAACAGACGATATGTACAACCTCTCCCCGAAATCTGTCCTTTTCAGTTCCTCTTATTTCTGTGCTGCTGTTTTAATTTTGTGAGCTGGTGGTGCTTTGAACAGTAACACTACATACATAAAATTCAGACATAGGAGTCAAATAAATGTGCAGGCTACACTGAATTATGGAACAAGTAGTCTTTCTCGGTTTACAGGTGTTAGCAAAATAAAGCCAAGCCTACTGGTTTGTTTATAAATTACCATGGTTTAAAACTTGTAAATATTTTAGTTCAGTGAAATTATTTACAGTTACTCTTTAATGAGTCCAAAATTGGTCAAATCTATGACGATTCATAAACTTATCTATATTGTTTGCCAGATCACCAAATACACTTTTCTGACAGTAAGAACATACAGCTATGCCACCAGTGTATATCCAAGTAGAATTTCACCGCCCTTAGGTCAGAATTTATAATAGACCACTGAACAATTATAGTTTACATTTACAGTTCATTGAGTACATAAGGCACAAAATGTGTAATTTTCTATCTCACTGACATGACATTCAGCTAAATAATGTATTAGTGATAAGAGGAATATTATGTCTTATGAAATGACACGTACTTTTAAGTGGACTGTAGCTGTAAGGAATGAATGACCTGATTCCAATTACTGTGTTTTGGATGATTGGATCACAAATTCTGCAAAAATCACAATAATGAGTTGTTGAAGCATCATTAGAGATTCTCATTGAACTAGCAATATAGACTGTAGTTTGATTAATTGCATAGCTTTGAGAAATTATGTTTAATTTTCAATCTTGGTATGTTGACGGTAAACTCTTGTACATGTATTAAGCTCTTCGTTGTTGACATGAAATATTTTCTATTTTAGTTAGTATAATCACCTGAATGCTTTGTTTTGTTTAGTCGTTTTATTATGTATGTTTAATACATAAAGCATATTTCTTTCTACATTTTTTCTCACATTCGCCTTAAATGTGAATATCGTTATGTTAAATCCTGCTCACCTACTGAACTACTCTCCAGGTCAGTGTTGAGATGCAGACCTTATTCAATATACAGCTGATTTCACCAAGATACAAGCGTGGCAGAGGCTGACTCAAAATTATCCTAAGAATTCTCTGGCTTCACACATATGAGCCTCCATTACATTCTAACTATGAGCACATACGCGGTTGAAACGGAACAAGAACAGGCCTCAACACGGTTATATCTCAGAACCACGGGTGCCTAAACCACCCGTGGCTCAACAATGAGGTCAAAACAACGACCTCATTCTAACCACTAATGCCTTTACCACGAATGCATTTACAAAGATTTTACCATTGAAAACGCATTCCTGGTAAAGGCATTAGTAATCAGCATGCACGACACAGCATGCTTCCACCCCAGCCCCCCATGCCACCCTTTAAACCTAAACCCTTGCCCCCCAAACCATAATCACCCCCAGCCCCCCACCCCACCCCAAAAAACTAAAACTACCCGAGTCCTGACCCCTGGCCCCGCAAACCCTAATCACCCCCAGTCCTCCACCCAAAAACAGCCCCAGTCCCAGCCCAGCTTACCTACACCTTCACCACATCCACTCCGACTCCCTTCTGTTCCTTAACCACGCATGTACGTTGTTCAAACATGCATGGTTAAGGTACCAAAACCAGGAAGACGTGGAAAACTAAAGCATTGTTTTGCTTTCGTTTTTCACAACCTTGTGGTTCCAGACTCATTCTTCCGGGTGTTTCCCCCTCAACCCACCACCTTCTCCACAGTCTGAAAATTTGGAAATCCAGAGGGGAGAAAATGGGCCAGAGAACGTAGAAGAATAAGGAATATCATGCACAGGAAAAAGAAAAACTGCTTAGACAAGGGTGACGTAAAACTAAGGGGCATATTTATACTCTGTTTGCGCTGAAATAGCGTCATTTTTAATGCTAGTTCAGCGCAAACTTAACTCCATATTTATATTTTGCCACTAGGCCCGTTCAGCATAAAAATATTGGAATTAAAGTCATTTTTTGGATGCATGAACCTACTTTGTGTCAATGAGATGCAAGGTAGGCGTTTGCATCCAAAAAATGACTCTAAGGCCCTAGCACCTTATTTATCCTTCCGTGGAAAAATGGTGCACGGGGAGGAGGGGGCATAGCGCCATTATTTAATGCCTGGGTCAGGGCAGGCTTTAGGGGACCTGTTTACCCATTTCCATGGTCAAACACAATAGAAAGAGCCCACAGGTGCCCACCCCAAGCCCCAGGAACACCGCCACCCACACCAAAGGGACACCACAGGATGGGAGATCCCATTCTAGGTAAATATAGGTAAGTAGAGGTAAGTATTACTGAACATTTTTAAAGTGCCATTGCGGGCCCTGAAATGGGTCCCCCTACATGGCACTGGCCATGCCCAGGGGATCCTTGTCCCCTGCGATGGCCATTCGGGTGATGGGCATAACTCCTGTCTTTTATAAGACAGGAGTCATGTAGTATGGGTAGTTTTGCATCAGAAAATGATGCTAGGCTGGATGGAGGCATTTTTGTTTGCTTCTAACCAGCCTAACATCATTTTTGGGAGCAAAACCCCCTTCTCACATACCACAACCCCCACCCAGCTAACGTAATTTTTATGGGCGAGCACAAAGTGCATCATCCATTCTGTAATCTCTCTTTGGGCTTTAAACCACGCTCATGCCACGTCAGTCACTTACATTGGTTAGTGGGCTTGCCTTTTAAAATCTGCTTGCTTTCATTTGTGAAAGGCATGCATACGTCATGCCTTTTCTGGTGTTTAGCCCACCTACACAGCACGGGTAAAGTACCAAAAACATACGAGGCTCGATGTTCTCAGCCTGGAGTCTGGACTACTTTATCTGTTTATCTTACACGCAGCGCGATCGTGCTGCATTTTACATAGCGCGATTGTGCTGCGTTTTTTTTTGCTTTACAATACTAATAGCTCTAACTCGAACAAATGCAAGACCCTTGCATTAAATATGCTTGTTTTTTTTTACGCTAGCCCACCCTTTGCACCGGCTTGTGGGATTCCATAAATTTGTTGCCCAACTGGCACCCTGGAATCACGCAAGCCGGTGTTATACTTTTTTATGCAAAACTGCGTTTTTCCAGTTTTGCTTCAAAAAGTATAAATATGGGTTAAGGGTCTGCTTTATGAAAAGTTTGCGTCGCCTTTACATAATTTTTTGATGCAAAAGCGGTGCAAAATTACAAAATATATTATATTTTGTAAGTTTGTGCCGCTTTTGCATCTAAAAATGATGTAAAGGCAGAGCTATCTTTCATGAATCAGGCCCAAAATCTGTACGAAGATGTACAAATGTGTACTAAATCTGAATGAAATCAACTTCATACATAATCCTTAAGATGAACGGATCTATTTCTGACTCTCAACCTACTGTGCCAATCCCCCTTTAAGGACACAGGACCGCTATAAAAATCCTCTACTAGGTCTGGGCTTGATGTGGATTATAGGCCCTTATTCATCTCTTGGCTACTTGGAGTCTTTTTGTAAGTACTTTTATTGTTTGGTTTTGCTTTTGGCACAAAACAATGCACTCATAACATTCACATGAGGATACAAATGCATCCATAGAAGGCCCCCTAAACACCACCCTCGCCTCCCTATGATCTTGGCATGAATTGAGATAGTCCTGGGAACCTCCTGAAGCACAGTATTCTATCCCACCAAGCTAATGAGGGAAGAGTTAGGTGGATGTATCTGTATCTGTGAAATCACATATTTTTCGGTTAGTCCATAGTAGTGTGGGCATGTGGCCTCTTAAATTAGGCTTAGGTGACACGTAATAGGGCAGTGACATCTACTGCCCTCAGAGGTCCATTCAAATCTTATGACTCAGACAGGAGTAATAGGATCATCAAATCAAACAATAAGAACCAATAGCCATAAATGACAATAAAATTCAATGAGGCGTCAGTAATTTGCACTCCCCATGACCTATGAAGCCATGAATCATCACACCAATTTAGAAAAGTTTAAACATTTATTACCATTATATTAACAATGCTGAGGTCACATGAATAATATGCAAAACTATATGAAAGCAATACAGAAACAGCAGTCTGTCCAAAATGTCTAAAGAATCTTAGGCCCAGATTTATGCTAAAGTGGCGTAGCGCAGTGCTGCGCAAAAAATAGCAGTGCCATGCTCAGCCATGTTTGAAACGTATTTAGAGGAAAACAGTACACCCCTGCATTTCCCCTGCGCTGGAGCTGAATTAAGCTGCCTAGCACCAAGGAAGGCATCCTTTCACTATAGTGCAAGGGTGTCTGCGTTAGGGGATAGATTGTTTATGTTCAGGAAGGTGTCACCTCCTGCACATAAACAATCTATATTGGAGATTTGGCTCTTCCATTTGTGCTGCAAAATGCAACCCACATAGGAGTATCAAAGTGTCATTTTGAATAATTGTTTATGTGTAGGAAGGTGTCCCTTTCTGCATGTGAACAATCGTCCATGGCATTTTGCTTCTTCTATGTGTCCTGCAGAATGCAGAACACATAGAAAAAGCAAAAAGCGAGGAGGAATAAAAGCATTCCTCCTTGTTTTGCCATGCTAACGCCACCCCTCGGGTGGCATTAGCTTTTGGCGCTGCCTCGGGTTTATGACAACTCATAAATCTGAGACAGCGTAGAAAACAATGGGTGTTGCGGTAGAACCCCCACAGCAACACCCATTGCACATCACTCTAAGTCAGAAAACTGTGCTGGAGGGGCCCATTTTTACAAGGAGGCATAATGCTACAAAAAAGTGGTGTTACACCTACTTGTAAATATGGAGTAGTGCTTAGCGCAACTAGAGCATCACGAAACCTGATGCTCCGGTGGCGCTAGGGGCTCCTAAATATGCCCCATAGTCTAATGAGAGCAATCACCATTACACATTCCAAAAGAACTATACAGAATAACAACATAATTATTTGTGAAGTAACAATAGATTTTATTAGTTGCGCAGTTTAATCAATCATAATCAATAATTAATCATACAATTCAATTACTGGGTCAGACATCCTTGCTCCAAATTCTAATCTGAAAAGCATATGTGGGGCTGGACTTTGTCACATGCAAAAATTAAAATAAGGCAAAAATTATTGTGCTAACAAAAATAATGTGGTTGGATTTCTAAGGGAAAACCTGTAAAGAAAAAAAATGCACATTAGTTATACTTCTTCTAAAAGAGACAGCAGTTAGCAGAGACTTTGTCAGCAGAGCACAGGAACAGCAGCATTCAGCAATCCGCATCAGGAACATGAAAGGGCAACAGTTCAGTAATGTTGTGTCTAAAGTATCTGAATTGTTAGAATCCTAAGCATGTAAGTCTAACCATCACTGTAATTAATTCCCACTCAACTGCACCTAAACATAACTGTACTGAATCTGAACTGAACTACATCATCTAAAACTTGGCTAAATTAAAGTTCTGAAAATCACAAGCTAGACTCTTACTGGGCAAGACTATGCGGTTTGACAGTGACCAACCAATTGAATTTCACTTCTTTTCCAATTTGGATCTTTTCTTCATTCTTCTCCAAAATAGGCCCAAGTTGACACTCCTCTCTGGTCAGCAATTTCCGCAGAATATTAATATTGTAGAAAACAGCACAGAACATGACACTCTAAATAACATTACTTCCTACCAGAAATTAAGGCCCATTGGGAAAACTTACAATAATTATCACAAGAAAGTACAGAATAAACAGAGTTGAACAAGACAGCGTATGCTTTCAATGAAATAGCTAATAAACAACATTTACAAAATATTTTTTATAAAGTCAGCATAACATCTTAAACACTGAACTGTGTAAAAAATGCCAAAGCTTAGGCTTTTTGACTAAAGCTAATACATAAAGAAATACACCAGTTTTAATATTGAAACCACATAATTTCATAATTCGTATTTCATGACTATTGATAAAAATCATATATTTCAAATCATAATTAAGTACATTACTTAATCAATCAATGATAATCTCACGTTATTAGCCTTATTCCTCAAATATTAATTATCTTTTGTAAGTACAAGTGGTTATGATTTAACAAAATATGTTTGCAAAGTTTTTTTATTATTTCACATAGAATTCTAGTTAGCGAACACCATGTCAACCATATTTCAAACATACACGTTTTACATTTCTAGCACAATTTTCCTCAATAAGCCTTTTAGTCCTCATTAATTATAAGATTAGTCCACTCATATTTTTATTAATAAAGTTTGCTATCTAACATTCCCTTCTCTGACTGCAATATGTGCCGTCATAAAAGCACACCCTATTAATGTGACAATTCAAATCTTAGATGTTTAGTGTATCTACAGTTATGTTTTCTTCTGTCTTCAATACCTCTCAAATCATGAAAGTATCTGCTTCTCATCTTTTCCATTTCTAGTACTTCCCTACTTTGTTTATTTCTCACCTTTTGTGATTTTATCCATATGTACAGTCTGTAAAGTCCCATTATGCAAATAAGACACACAACCAACATTAACAATGGTTTCAGTATTGTTCCCACAAAATCCTAACCAAACTTTCCCAACCTATTTCCCATTTAGTAAAACCTTTACTTATATTTTTCCGCACACTTGGTTGTTTCAGATCCTTTAAGTCAGAATTCAAATTTGTCAAATTTTTAATGAAACTTCTAATTTCTTTATTATTGTCAGGAATGAAAGTACAACAATGTTGCACCTTAAGCATCTGACAGACTCCACCCTCTCCTGCTAAAAGGATGTCTAATGCAAGATGGTTCTGAAGAACCATCGTATGAACTGCAACCATTTCTGTGTCCATGAGAAGCATTTCTCTAGAACATCTGTTAACATGTTGTCCACAATTGTTGACAATTTCTGAATCTTCATGTCATTTAGAGCAATTCCTATAGAAAGAATAATTGTTCCAAATATATCCCCAATTATTTCCGAGTAGGTTGCCCTTTTTGATCTTGGTCTTGGTTTGTCAACAGTATCATTTATGTTGTGAATCTGGTACATTTTAGGGAAAACCGCTCCCAGATAGCAAGTTCCATTCCAACTCCCCTAAGGAGAAGATAATAAGCATTTTACCACAATATAATGTACACCTGAAATTGCAATGTCTTGTTTATTTAAGATAAAATCCAATATATTTCTAAATTGAAATGCATGTCTGCATTCGCTTGTTCCCACACATTTATTATAGTTCTGGATTGAGGCCTATATATACAAAACTTCCCTATGTGTTGGAAATCTAAAACGAAGCTGTCCTTGCATGTTAGTTACACTATATGCATGATCATTTTTATAATTGTGTTTTACTAAGCCCTTCTCTATTTTCTCTTTAATTGCTTTTCTTCTATCATAAAACTGATTTAGGAAATTCTTCTGAACTGGTGAAAGCATGCATGTTAAATTATTCCTGTGAGCATAAGCCAAACCAAATGTCAATATAGGTCCAAAGAAACCCCCTACAATGTTTAAGTTTCTAATTAACAAACAATATTACTCAACCGTTTGTTAACTGGAACAAAATAAAAGACTAAATCCAAATTCAAGTAAAAATACTGTATGTATTCCTGATTATAAAGCCTTCGTAATAAAGCCTACAACTGATCCCACACGTTAATAGCAAGCTATGATATGTAATCCCTTCATGTACTGAGTAAGGAACATATGCACACACATAACATCCTGTTACATCCATAGTCTCCGCATATTCACACAACAAACAATAGTTAAAATTAGAAGAAAGATCTCCTTGTGAATTGTCAAAGTGTAAGTAAATCTCAAAACTTGTCTAACTCAGAAAATGTAGTAACCTCTTTGTTAGAAATGGGGTTTCTGGTTGGCTAGGGTATGTACCTCAGCCAGGCAGAACTTACCCACTCTAGTCAGGGCAAGGGAGTTACACGTCCAAGATAACCCCTGCTCACCCCCTTGGTAGCTTGGCACGAGCAGTCAGGCTTAACCCGGAGGCAATGCGTAAAGCGTCTGCCCAACACACACATACATGTGACGCAATATTCCCACCACACAGGAAACACAACACTAGATTATATGAAAATATACTGTATTGTACACAACGTAATTATTAGACCAACATCACATAACAGTACTATCCTGCTACCTTAGCAGTTGTCAGAACGTTACACATTAGTTACTCTGCAAACTAGCAGTAGTCACACATAACACACAGGTTACTCAGTATTCTGCAACATAAGCAGTAGTCAGGAAACACGTTATCACATTAGCACACTTGTCATAAGAATATCATAAAACGCCCATAGTAGGAACATTAGAAAACCTATGGCAAGTTAAGCAAACATATTAGCAAGTCATGCCCATAAAAGGAACATGTGCACACATATGTAAAACAAAACATCATAGGACAGGCAGGCAATATAACATAATTACAAAGTCTGTAAAAAGAACTTTAAATCAACGTTACATTAGTCCGTTTTAAAGTACCTGAAAAATGATGCAAAGGCACCTCCAGTGCCTAAAACGAATAATGGGGCGGCACTTCCAGTGCCTAAACAACCAATGGGGCCCCCGGCGCTCCTCTGCGCAAAACGGGGGCCTCCTGTGCATATTTGGGCCAAAGAGGGGCGGCACGCACCCTCTCAGCGTTCCTGACGGGCCCCTCCTGGGACCCGTAATCACTGGGGGCCCCCCGGGCCTCCACCGGCCCTCCTGTGGGGGCCAAGGTCAGGGAAATCCTGAGGATCTGGAGGGGGGCGCCACGCACCCCCTCCACTCTGCGAACGGGCCCCTCTGGGGGCCCGCAAACTCCTGGGGTCTCCCGGGGCCTCCGCTGGCCCTTTCAGAGGGGAGACCCCTTCACAATTGCCCTGGGCCCACGAGGGGGCCCACCAGAAAGCCGGCGGCACGGGCGAGCCTCCGATGAGGCTGCTGCCCCGCCCGCACGCGCCGAGAGAGCCCTCCGGGGCTGGAGCAGGTGAGGGAGAGGCGTCCTCCTCTCCCTCCTGCTCGCACACAACGCCGGCACCCGGTCGGGCCGGCCGGTGCCCCGGGGGCGCTCCTCGGAGCGATCCCTACCCCGGGGGCACCGCTAGGAGCAGGCTTGCTCCTTGTCACGTCCCAGGTGGATTTCTTGTGCCCCGGGGGCACGGAACGGAGCGCGATCCTCGCGCTTTACAGAATTAAGTTCCCCGGGCTGCGGCGGTGATTTTCTTTCACGAAGCGCTTTTCACAGCGCTTCCGAAAATTATGCAGCCTGGGCTGCGGCGGTGATTTCCTCTCAGCAGAAACGCGCTCCAGGAAGCGCAAGGGCACAATTTAAAAGCCCGGGCTGCGGCGGTGATTTCTTTTAGGAAAAGAAAAGCGCTTTCCAAGCGCTATAGTGCATCAGCAGCCCAGCACTTAAAAGAATGCCTGTTTCTCCTCCAGCATCCTGTCAAAGATGTAGAAGATCGTTGCAGGGGTCAGGGGCCACAGCACCCTGCCCCTGGGAACAACTTAACAAGAGGGAGCACAGGGCTGGTGGGCTCAGCTACAGGCCAGCACAAAGGGTGCAGATGGTGGCAGTTCCTCCTAGTGACCAGGCAGGTCACAGGTCAGCACAGCAGCAGCAGTCCATGGCGGTTTCCTGGTGAGTCCATTCATCAGCGTTCTGTGTCCAGTTCCAAGTTCCAAGAATGTTCAAATTGTGGGGAAAATTCCCCTGTACTTATAGTCAGTTCTTACAGTGTTTTACAGTGGTAGGGAGAGGAGGTTCCAGCCAGTTACAACTGGTTCTGGGAGTGCCCCCTCTCTCCTTTCAGCACAGGCTCCAAACATCAGTGGGGGGTTAACGACCCTATTGTGTGAGGCCAGGGCACAGCCTTTACAAATGTAGGTGTGCCCCGCCTCTCCCTTCTCTCAGCCCAGGAAGACTATTCAGTATGTAGATGCACCTCAGTGACACCTCCACCCTCCCTGTGTACAGGCTGTCTGAAAAGTATGCACAAAGCCCCAACTGTCACTCTGCCCAGACGTGGATTGGAGTCAAGCTGCAAAACACCAGAATCATAAGCACAGATAAATGCGCACTTTCTAGAAGTGGCATTTCTGTGATAGTAATAAAAAATACACCCACACCAGTAAGCAGTATTTATTATCACCATCACAACCATACCAAACACGCCTACGCTAGCCCTCATAAATCAGACAATACCCCTACACATAAGGCAGGGCATTTCTAATGCAATCCTATGAGAAGGCAGCACTCACAGCAGTGAGACACCAAGTTAGGCTGTTTGTCACTACCAGGACAGGCCATGCAATATGGCACATGTCCTGCCTTTCTACATACATGGCACCCTGCCCACAGGGCGTACTTTAGGGGTGACTTACATGTAGTAAAAGGGGAGTCCTGGGCCTGGCAAGTAAATTTAGATGCCAGGTCCCTGTGGCAGAAAACTGCGCACACAGGCCCTGCGCTAGCAGGCCTGAGACAGGTTTGAAAGTCTACTTCAGTGGGTGGCGCAAGCAGCGCTGCAGGCCCACTAGTAGTATTTAATTTACAGGCCCTGGGTATAGGGATACCACTGTACAAGGGACTTATAGGTAAATTAAATATGCCAATTAGGTATAAGCCAATCATACCAACTTTAGATGGGAGAGCACCTGCACTTTAGCACTGGTCAGCAGTGATAAAGTGCTCAGAGTCCTAGAGCCAACAGCGAAAGGTCAGAAAAACCAGGAGGAAGGAGGCAAAAAGACTAGGGATGACCATGCTTATGGCCAAAAGTCCAACACAACCCCCTACCAGCCAAAAGCCAGGGGAGAACAATCAATACCTTGATGGACTTCCCTGATTGGGGCGATAGAACAAGGACCCAGGCCCACTACAGCAGGGGCATGTTCCAGTTCTACGGCTTCCTGACTCCACTGGGATCTCTCTGTCAATGCGTCCCAGGCAGCCTAGACCAACCCACGGGGATTCTCTAGCTGCCAATGGCCAGAACCAGGCCCCAGGCCATCTAGGAGCCTCTGGTCTCTGAAACCATAACGAGTGGGGGGCGGTAGCCCCAGGTGCAAAGCAACCTGTCTCCACTCCATTTCTGATCAGTTCAGGGGCTCTACCCTGCCACTGATCCACCAACCTAGGGTCCGCACCCATAGGTTCTACAGGGGCTAGAGGCGAGGCTCTCCTCCCTCTACCCCTCCTTCTAGGATCCCGCCCTCCTCTCCTAGGAGGGGTATCATCAGAATACACACTTGCCAGGGTGCTGGGTACAGCAGCCCTGCACAACTTTCTCGCCAGCCCAGGATCACTACCTGGCGACTGACCACCCAACCTAGGGACGACACCCTTGGGTTGCACCGGGGTCCAGGGTGGGCTTCCCCCTCCCTGAACCCCACTTCCAGAGTCCTGCATCTCCCCACCTCGGGAGAAGCCACCAGAAGTTTCACACGGGGAGGTGAGCGCACTAACCGCCCCCCCAACCAGGTCAGAGTTTACCCCCTGAACCTGTCTATCTAGTCCAGGGACGACACCCTTAGACTGGACCATTGCCCAGCGAACCAGGACTTCCTTGGGAGCACACCTACCCCCTACCAGATCAGAGCTTACCCCCTGAATCTGGCAATCCAACCCAGAGTCACTACCCTGCGGTTGAACCACTGCCTGGCGCACCAGGACTTCCTTGGGAGCACACGTACTCCCCATCAGGTCAGAGTTTACCCCCTGAACCTGATCATCCAACCCAGAGTCACCACCCTGCGGTTGAATCATTGCCTGGCGCACCAGGACTTCCTGGGGAGCACACCTACCCCCCACCAGGGAAACACTTTCCCCAAGGGCCACACAAGAGTCTGGCTGGCGCAGGTCTCCTGACCTCTGCCCATCGGACAGAGTCTGGATTCCCCCCAGCCCAGAAATGGTCTCACCAAGGTCATTCCTGGGGGGCTCTGCACTCAGAGCTGACCCCTGACCCTCCAGGTTCTCCACTGGGGCCCGCAGCCCCCTCTCAACCCTATGCCTGGATTTCCGCCTCCTCCGCTGTAGAGCGAGTCTACCAGACACCAGGACCGGCGGAACGCTATCACCAGCCACCCGCCTAAGTCCCAATGACAAAATGGGATCCTTCTGAACAGCTGGCCTTACGGCACAGGTTAGGCTCACCTCCTGGCGTTCACTCATGGAACCTTCAGGGGCCTGGGACGGTATCTTGGGCACCTTGGGCCTCAGCCCAGCCCCATTCCCTCTCCTCGGAGACGGGACATGGGGTCCCTCACCCATCACAGTCCACTGGGACCTACCTGGGACACTCCATTCCTTTCCCACCACACCTTGTTGGGAAACACCTAGACCACTCTCATTAGGAACACCCCCTAATGTCACACCAGACCCTCTGGTACGCAACCAGAAGTCTGCCTCCTTTGCAAGCTCCCTGGGGTCAGAGAGCTCACACACTGACAAGTGTTGGCGTAACTCTGAAAAACAACAACGAAACAGGTGCTCTCTGAGAATCAGATTAAACAGCCCTTCAAAATGGTTTACTGTGCTACCCTTCACCCATCCATCTAGTGCAATGCAGCAAGCCTCCACAAACTCCTCCCAAGACTGGTGGGACAGTTTCTTACCACCCCTAAACCTTTTTCTGTATTCCTCAGGGGAAAAACCATACTTCACAATCAGTGCGTTCTTCACAGCGGAGTACCCCTCCCTGTCACTCTCTTCTAGAGTCAGTAGGGCATCCCTCCCCTCCTCAGGAATAAAACTCCCTAGGCCAGTTCCCCAATCCTTCTCAGGGATCCTGCGCTCTACCAGAGCCCTCTCATATTCCTTTAACCACTGACGTATGTCACCCCCCTCTTGGAACCTAGGTACCAGATCTATGGGTATGTGAGGAACATCTTTGCTACAGCACTGTACATTGCTGCCACCACTGGACTCCACCTGCAGCGCTGGTGAGTCCAGATCCTTCAGACTGCGCTCTAGAGCGAGTCTTTCTCTGGCAAAGGCCCTCTCTGCCTCTGCCATTCTCTCCTGTACTAAGGCCTTCTCTACCTCAGCCCTTCTCTCCTCAACAGCTAGGCGCGCTAACTGCAACTTCAGGTCCCTCTCTTCCCGCCTATCTCTTAGCTCATCAGGCGTCAAGGAATGAGAGGTAGCCCTGCTTCTTACACTGGACCCAGCAAGGGACTCCCTATCACTGGGGCCTTCCCTGCCAACTGGCGTCCCCAACCGGTCATTCTCACCCTCCTGATCAGTCTCTCTACCACTCTCTAGGGATGAGGTCTGGGAGCCCTCCCATTGGGAACCCTCGCTACACTCAGGATCCTCTGGGTACCCCCTACGCACACTCCCTCCCTGGGTAAATGTCACAAACCTTTCAAAGAAATTCAGAGATCTCCTGAGGTCCCCTTCTACAGGCAGCCCTCTCTCTCTACAGAACCCCTCTAATTCCTCCTGCGTGTAAAACGGCAGGTCCTCTAAATCAAAGGTAAGCCCCATCTTGAAAAGGTACAAATAACTCAACTGTGACAACCACAATACCCAAGCGTGAGAACTGAAAACAGGAAAAATGACCAAAGAGAGAAAGTTAAGAGAAGCCAAACATGTGATGGTCTAAACGCAATCCTTGTAGTGAAATAATGAGTCACAATGGTATTGTGCAAGCGCAAGTCCTATCCTCACCGCTGACTTCCAATGTTAGAAATGGGGTTTCTGGTTGGCTAGGGTATGTACCTCAGCCAGGCAGAACTTACCCACTCTAGTCAGGGCAAGGGAGTTACACGTCCAAGATAACCCCTGCTCACCCCCTTGGTAGCTTGGCACGAGCAGTCAGGCTTAACCCGGAGGCAATGCGTAAAGCGTCTGCCCAACACACACATACATGTGACGCAATATTCCCACCACACAGGAAACACAACACTAGATTATATGAAAATATACTGTATTGTACACAACGTAATTATTAGACCAACATCACATAACAGTACTATCCTGCTACCTTAGCAGTTGTCAGAACGTTACACATTAGTTACTCTGCAAACTAGCAGTAGTCACACATAACACACAGGTTACTCAGTATTCTGCAACATAAGCAGTAGTCAGGAAACACGTTATCACATTAGCACACTTGTCATAAGAATATCATAAAACGCCCATAGTAGGAACATTAGAAAACCTATGGCAAGTTAAGCAAACATATTAGCAAGTCATGCCCATAAAAGGAACATGTGCACACATATGTAAAACAAAACATCATAGGACAGGCAGGCAATATAACATAATTACAAAGTCTGTAAAAAGAACTTTAAATCAACGTTACATTAGTCCGTTTTAAAGTACCTGAAAAATGATGCAAAGGCACCTCCAGTGCCTAAAACGAATAATGGGGCGGCACTTCCAGTGCCTAAACAACCAATGGGGCCCCCGGCGCTCCTCTGCGCAAAACGGGGGCCTCCTGTGCATATTTGGGCCAAAGAGGGGCGGCACGCACCCTCTCAGCGTTCCTGACGGGCCCCTCCTGGGACCCGTAATCACTGGGGGCCCCCCGGGCCTCCACCGGCCCTCCTGTGGGGGCCAAGGTCAGGGAAATCCTCAGGATCTGGAGGGGGGCGTCACGCACCCCCTCCACTCTGCGAACGGGCCCCTCTGGGGGCCCGCAAACTCCTGGGGTCTCCCGGGGCCTCCGCTGGCCCTTTCAGAGGGGAGACCCCTTCACAATTGCCCTGGGCCCACGAGGGGGCCCACCAGAAAGCCGGCGGCACGGGCGAGCCTCCGATGAGGCTGCTGCCCCGCCCGCACGCGCCGAGAGAGCCCTCCGGGGCTGGAGCAGGTGAGGGAGAGGCGTCCTCCTCTCCCTCCTGCTCGCACACAACGCCGGCACCCGGTCGGGCCGGCCGGTGCCCCGGGGGCGCTCCTCGGAGCGATCCCTACCCCGGGGGCACCGCTAGGAGCAGGCTTGCTCCTTGTCACGTCCCAGGTGGATTTCTTGTGCCCCGGGGGCACGGAACGGAGCGCGATCCTCGCGCTTTACAGAATTAAGTTCCCCGGGCTGCGGCGGTGATTTTCTTTCACGAAGCGCTTTTCACAGCGCTTCCGAAAATTATGCAGCCTGGGCTGCGGCGGTGATTTCCTCTCAGCAGAAACGCGCTCCAGGAAGCGCAAGGGCACAATTTAAAAGCCCGGGCTGCGGCGGTGATTTCTTTTAGGAAAAGAAAAGCGCTTTCCAAGCGCTATAGTGCATCAGCAGCCCAGCACTTAAAAGAATGCCTGTTTCTCCTCCAGCATCCTGTCAAAGATGTAGAAGATCGTTGCAGGGGTCAGGGGCCACAGCACCCTGCCCCTGGGAACAACTTAACAAGAGGGAGCACAGGGCTGGTGGGCTCAGCTACAGGCCAGCACAAAGGGTGCAGATGGTGGCAGTTCCTCCTAGTGACCAGGCAGGTCACAGGTCAGCACAGCAGCAGCAGTCCATGGCGGTTTCCTGGTGAGTCCATTCATCAGCGTTCTGTGTCCAGTTCCAAGTTCCAAGAATGTTCAAATTGTGGGGAAAATTCCCCTGTACTTATAGTCAGTTCTTACAGTGTTTTACAGTGGTAGGGAGAGGAGGTTCCAGCCAGTTACAACTGGTTCTGGGAGTGCCCCCTCTCTCCTTTCAGCACAGGCTCCAAACATCAGTGGGGGGTTAACGACCCTATTGTGTGAGGCCAGGGCACAGCCTTTACAAATGTAGGTGTGCCCCGCCTCTCCCTTCTCTCAGCCCAGGAAGACTATTCAGTATGTAGATGCACCTCAGTGACACCTCCACCCTCCCTGTGTACAGGCTGTCTGAAAAGTATGCACAAAGCCCCAACTGTCACTCTGCCCAGACGTGGATTGGAGTCAAGCTGCAAAACACCAGAATCATAAGCACAGATAAATGCGCACTTTCTAGAAGTGGCATTTCTGTGATAGTAATAAAAAATACACCCACACCAGTAAGCAGTATTTATTATCACCATCACAACCATACCAAACACGCCTACGCTAGCCCTCATAAATCAGACAATACCCCTACACATAAGGCAGGGCATTTCTAATGCAATCCTATGAGAAGGCAGCACTCACAGCAGTGAGACACCAAGTTAGGCTGTTTGTCACTACCAGGACAGGCCATGCAATATGGCACATGTC
Organism: Pleurodeles waltl; assembly: GCF_031143425.1. Classification (NCBI taxonomy): domain Eukaryota; kingdom Metazoa; phylum Chordata; class Amphibia; order Caudata; family Salamandridae; genus Pleurodeles; species Pleurodeles waltl. The sequence continues at coordinate 1,034,807,148 of NC_090448.1, read as the reverse complement.
CTGCCTTTCTACATACATGGCACCCTGCCCACAGGGCGTACTTTAGGGGTGACTTACATGTAGTAAAAGGGGAGTCCTGGGCCTGGCAAGTAAATTTAGATGCCAGGTCCCTGTGGCAGAAAACTGCGCACACAGGCCCTGCGCTAGCAGGCCTGAGACAGGTTTGAAAGTCTACTTCAGTGGGTGGCGCAAGCAGCGCTGCAGGCCCACTAGTAGTATTTAATTTACAGGCCCTGGGTATAGGGATACCACTGTACAAGGGACTTATAGGTAAATTAAATATGCCAATTAGGTATAAGCCAATCATACCAACTTTAGATGGGAGAGCACCTGCACTTTAGCACTGGTCAGCAGTGATAAAGTGCTCAGAGTCCTAGAGCCAACAGCGAAAGGTCAGAAAAACCAGGAGGAAGGAGGCAAAAAGACTAGGGATGACCATGCTTATGGCCAAAAGTCCAACACTCTTGTATTGGAGAGAGTGTATAAGTAGTTTCGGCTTTATCAGAAATACTCATGCCTAATATTAATGTGAGAAAACAGGGCTGTTTGCAGAGGCCCCCTAAAGTTTTGCCCCCATTTTTTACTTTTTTGTGGTGTTTTCCTGACTCTGATGGTGCCCTGGGTACTGCTAACCAGTCCCAGGGCCTGTGCTCTGTGTAAAATCAGTGTGCAAATTAGGCTAATTATAATTGGCTAAGTCAACCTACCTATAAGTCCCCAGTATATGGTAGGGCATGTAGGTTTAGGGACCCCAGCATAGGTAGTTCACCCATAGGTGCACTGCAGAGGTGCCCAGTGTCATTTTAAAAGGCAGGTCTGCCTTGCTGGCTGCTTTTAAATTAAAGTTACATGCAAATTTGACTTTGGAATTAAAAGTAGTTCCAAAGCCTTAAACTACCTTATTTTTACATGTAAATCAACCTAAGGTGTGTCCTATGTACCCCTAGGACGGGTGCCATGTAACTAGAAGCAGGGACCTTATAAAAATAGTGTTATAAGCCCTGGTGAGGTAAAACAGCCAAATTTGTTTTTCCCTCATTGTAGTGAATGGCCTCCATAGGCTAGAATGGGGAGACTATTTTAATTTTAAAAATCCAATTAAGTAACATATACTACAAGTTTGGTATAAAATTAATTGTTATAATAAATCCCACAACTTCCAGTTGTTGGAATTAATGTAACTTGTTCAGGTAAAGAGTTTTAAACTTTACCTGAAAAGTTGCCAACTTCAGCCCTGCAGTGTTTTTGCTGCTTTGCTCTGATTGTTCAGCCTCTGGCAGCCTGGCCAGGCTGCCTTGATGAGGTGTGAAGTGGCCTGGCTCCACACAAAGAGATGTGCCTGGGGGACGAGATCTCCCCTCAGAAGATGGGGAAGCAGGAAGAGGGGAGGGATGCCAAACTGGTCTTCAAAGGTAGGAAAGGACATTTGGAGCAACCCAGCAATACCCTCACATCCTGCACACCCAGACATTTAGGTGCCCCCTCGATTAGATTAGGAGAGGGCAGGAGAGGGGTGTATTTAGGATTTTTAGCCACACTAGTGGGTGGGCTCTGCCAAATGTAACCTCCAAAAATCACTTTCAGCCATGATGGATTTTTGAGGAATGTTGCTCCCTGGGATTGATTTTTGCCACACTTCCCAGGAAGTGGTTGTCACAGGGGGAAGGACCCTGCCCCTGATTTGGGCACCAGGACCCCCTGTTTTTCACCCAGGAGCAAGGATAAAACTGGCAGACCCGCACCCACACCTCAGTTCCCTACCAGATCCATACCAGGAAGAACTACAGAAGAAGAAGGACTGCCCTGCTGGACCACTGACCTGCACCTGGACACTGCACTCTGAAGGACTGCACCAGCTGCACACATGGGCTTCACCACAAGAAGGACTTTGCCTGGCTTCAACTGGTTCAAGGGGGGACTCCCTGTTTGCTACAGGTGAAAGCTTGCTAATCAGAGTCCCCTGCACCAACTCCTGAAGAAACCAATCAGCTGACCACTGTCCAGTTGCCAAAAAGGAGTTTGCGCCAGATGCATTCTGGGAGTTGTAGTCTGCATCCTCAAGGAGCATCTCAGAGCTTCTGGAACCTTGGGGTGAACTGTGGACCTCAAAGGAACCTTAAAAGAACATCTGGAAGAAGATCCAGAAGTTTTGAGAACTTTGGAGAACTTTTGGAAAAAAGCTCCATAGAGGGACCGATCCCCTGCGGCTAATATAGCCGGCTTGCCTCAACCGCGACCTGGCCTGACTTGCAGTTTCGTCTCAGTGAAGAAAATCTCTAAAAAAGTTACTAATGACTAAGTCCAAAGGTAAAAATCTCCACGGAGGGCTCCCACGATGCGTATCTGAGGAAGAGTTCCAGGAGCTTAGATTGGACTGGTAGGTTCACCCTGCTGAAGAAAATCTCCAAAAAAGGGACTACGTCCGAATGTAGAAAGTTGACCGGGACCTCCCAGGCAGTGTGTCCAAAGAGGGCTCCAGGGATGTCTGCTCAAGAGTCAGGTTTGCCCTGGTCGAAGGATTTTCACCTCGAAAAAAATGACTAACTCCGAAGGTAAAAGTCTCCACCTAGGGCTCCCACGACGCATATCCGAGGAAGAGATCCACGAGGTCGGATTGGACTGGCAGGTTCATCCCGTTGAAGAAAAGCTCCAGAAAAAATGAATAAGTCCTAAGGTAAACATTTGACCGAGGCCTCCAACGGGCTGTAGCCGAGCCGGGCTCCATCGCGGTCGGCCTTAAACTTTGACTTTGCCCCGGTCACAGTGCGACCAGATGACAAGATTGGCGCTTTTTGTTTATATGCTCTAGAACGCATTAATTATGTAAAAAATCATATCGCCGGTTCCCTCTTATCTGATTTTATTCATTTTGTTGTCATTTTAAAGCTAATATTTCCTATTTTTATAAATTGATTTCAGAATTTTAAACTGTTTCCTTTGTTTTACACTCAGCACACATCCCACACTTGCACAACATATGCAACATACAATTAACAAAACCACACAATACACATCAACCGTCACCCAATCACATCACAGCACCCACACATCATCACAAACATTATTTATCATTTTAATCACTTCCTCACTGTATTTACCACCACTACCATGTCCCCACAAAATAACATGTTTCACTGATGAGGAGTTGAGGGTCATGGTGGATGACAACTGTTTGGAGCATAGGTCCAACAAACATTGATCACAGTTTGGAGCATAGGTCCAACAAACATCAATTGCCCGGAAAATGGAGTTGTGGCAAAGGATACTCAACAGGGACAACTCAGTAGGCAGCCATCCACGCACAAGAGAAGACATCAGGAAAAGGTGGAACGACCTACGGGAGAAGGCGTGTTCCTTGGCATCATTCTCCAGATTGCCATGCACAATACTGGCGGTGGGCCTCCATCTCCACCCCAACAGTTTGCATCATGGGATGAGAAGGTCTTGGACATACCGCATCTGGAGGGCCTGACTGGAATACCTGGGGGACTGGAGTCTGGTGAGTATCTACAGCAGTCATGTCTTACTACTATATTTTCCTGCATACCCCTGCACCACCCAGATACTCCCTAATTAACTAAATGTCCCACTGCACCTTTCACCTTTTCTCCTAATTCCCCTCTCCTGCATGCCACCACTCCACCAAGCCCAACTGCCCCACAGCCTTTAGAAACGGCAATTTAACCACTGGCAACTCAAATCATTCTGACTCCCAGAATGCGCTAACACTACTTTTTGAACATGTGTGCACAACATATCACAATTTCATGCATGCACAACTAAAGTGTAGGAAGTTGGCCTGGTGTGTGCTGGGTACCTAAGGTACTTACACCTTATACGAGGTCCAGGTATCCCCTCTTAGTGAAGTGTAGAGTGGTGTCTAGAAGCCAAGCTCTCCAAAGGTAGCTGTGGATGAGCAGCCAAGGCTTATCTAGGAGATATGCAAAGCTCATGCAATCCCACTGAAGTCACACAGCACTTACTCGCATGAAAGAAAACACTCAGTGGTACAAAAATAAAGGTACTTTATTTTTGGTCACACAATACCACAAAATAGTGAAAGGACAATCTTCCATTAGGAGGTAAGTAATACACTAAATATGCACTAGTAAACAGTAATAGGCATAGAAAAGGTTAGAAAACAGTGCAAATACCAATAAGCAATAGTGACCCAGGGGGGAGCCCAAACCATATACTAAAAAAATTGAATGTGGACAAGGGATCCCCACCTAGGTAAGTGGAATGTGTAGGGGCGAGCTGGGAGTACTAGAAAACAACAGAGATAACTAACACAGTACCCCCATCGACTAGGATAACAGGAGTAAGTCACTGGAGTTTCCCCAAACCGCCTAAAAGGGAGAAAAATAAGAAGAGAAGACACCCAGACAAGATTGCAAGAAACCAATGGTGGATTCCTGGAGAGGAAGACCTGTGGAGAGAGGGGACCAAGCCCAAGAGTCACAGTGGAGTCCAGGAGGAGTAGGAGCTGCTCCCCACCCAGCTGTACTTGCAGGAGGTAGTTGACAGTGAGGGAGAATGGGTCAGCCCTGCAGCCCTGGAGCCAGAGAAGAGTTCCTGATGGATGCAGAAGATGTCCCATGCTGGAGTGAAGATTGCAGGTGTGTGTCGATGCAGGAATTCCACATACAAAGCTTGACAAAGGCAAACTGGTGGTTGGTGGAAAATTGGAGCTGCCGGGGACCAGCAAGGATTAGGAGGACTCAACCCAGGAGGAGGAGTCAGAAGGGGTCCTCAGCAATACAGAGAGCCCACAGGAGTGAAGGCAGCACCCACAGGAGTCCCACATAATGGGGACACAGAAGTTGCAGTAGGAGCCCATGCAGCACTACATAAAGGTATCCCACGCTGCAGGGGAACCATGCAGAGGGTAGTGCATCACAAGAAGGAGTGCTTGGGACTGGAGCTACATGTCACCTGAAGATCCCTTGGAAGAGATGCAAACAAGTTTTGGCAGCTGCAAGAGATGTGGTGAACAGGGGTACTCTCCTGAGTGAGAAGGCAAGGGCTTACCTTCATCAAACTAGGACAGCTGGCAGAGAAGACCATGAGAACTACTCTGGACCACCACCCATGATGCAGGATCCACACAGCTCAAGATGAGGGGAGATCCACACAGAACGGCATCGTTGCAGCAGGTGTCTGCAGATCCAGGGAAGTGACTCCTTCACGCCAAGGGAGATTCTTTCTTTCTTCTAGTGCAGACTGAAAACAAGCCACCCTCAGTGGATGCACAGCTGGTGGAAATGTTGAAGTTGCTGGCAGGAGCCCTAGAAACAATGTTGTAGAAGTGTTATTCGTCTTGGAGGCAGACTGTTGGATCCTGTAGAGTCCAGTCACAGTTCCGGAGGCCAGAAGGTTGCAGAGGAATCCTGCTGAAATCTTGCAAGCCGAATTTGAGCACCCACCCAAGAGAGAGTCCCTAAATATCCCTATAAGGGGGATTGGTCACCTAGCCAGGTAAGCACCTATCAGAAAGGGGCTCTGATATCACCTGCCTGGCCTAGCCACTCAGATGCTCCCAGAGTTTCCTGCCAACCTTGGAAACATGATGGCCTAACCCAGGGACCCTCTGGAGGGGCTCTGAGCACCACCCCTGGGGTGGTGGTGGACAGGGGAGTGGTCACTTCCCTTTCCATTGGCCAGTTTCATAACAGAGCAGGGACTGGGGGTCCCTGAACCAGTGTGGTGTGGTTTATGCCTGGAGGGCACCAAATTGGGGAGGCTACCCCTCCCAAGCCAGTCACACCTTTTTCCAAAGGGAGAGGTTGTTACCTCCCTCTCCCATAGGAAATCCTTTGTTATGCCTTCCTGGGCTTGATTTGATCAAGCAGCAAGATGGCAGAAACCTGCCTGAGTGGTGGGGGCACCTTGGTCTGTCTGGAAAACCCTGGAAGACTGGTGAGAGCAATGCTGTGGGACCGCTAAGGAGCCCCCAGAGTACATGGAATCATACTTCCAATACTTGCAACAGTATTGGGCTATCATTCTGACATGTTTGATACCAACCAGGCTGGAGTTACAATTATGAAGCTGGACATAAGTAGTGACCCATGTCCACTACATACATAAAATGGTGCCCTCACACTCATGAAATGCTGGAAAATGGAACTGAAGTTTGTGGGGACATCTCTGCTAGTGCAGGGCTGCCCTCTTACACCGGTACCTGCATCCTGCCCATTGGGCTGAGAGGGCCTACCATAGGGGTGACTTACAGTGATCTGGTGCAGTGACCTGTTGTGGAAACGGGTGCATGCACCTGTTTCAAGCAGACTGCAATGGCAGGCCTGCAGAACTTTTTGCATGGGCTCCCTATGGGTGGCAGAATAACTGCTGTAACCCGTAGGGATCCCCTGGTACCATCATGCCCTGTGTACCTGGCTACCAGATACTGGGGACTTACATGGTGGGACCAGTATGCCAAATGTGGGAACAAAAAGGTACAGTTACAAAATTTACAGGTGAGACCACAACCACTGGGGTCATGGGTAGTAGGATCCCAGTGAACACAGCCAATCACACTGACAACAGGCAGAAAATGGAGGGAACCATGCCAAAAAATAGGACACTTTCCTACATAAAGTACTAGCTACACTATCTAGATTGGCCTAGTAAGGACCAGTACAAGGCAATAACAGAAATGCAATGGCACACTCACAATAACATAAAAAACAGCATACAGCTGACTGACCATTCCTAATGGGTGCAGAACAAAGATTCCAAGCCTGAAATAGACTGAGCTAGTTTGGAAAGTAAGATGTCTGAGTCAAAGCACATGCTAAACATCTGGATACAGGACTTTAATCCTTGAGTACTCACATACTTTGCTCCCACTAGGACACAATTGTGTAGTGTACAGCTATAATTTTTGACATCTAGCAAACTTCACAAATCAGTAGGTGACAGAGGTTACCAGTCATGTCAATTATCAGACAATAACAGAACTCATCTGCTGCACTAACTGTACCAAACCTATATGACATCTCCCAACATGGAGAATGGCAATCAAGTCATATAGTAGTATGTGCAGCATTTGTCAATGTCATATCAGGGAATCATGTGCAGCCACTGTTGTGCATCTCATTAAGTGGTAATATAATACATATCTGTTGGACCTGGCCCTTTCTACAGGGCCATCCGCAAACTTTTTGCCTTTGCCTCCTACTTTTTCTGCCCCTTTTTGGCTGACGTTATGACTGTTCCAATCAGTGCTAAAGTTCATGTGCTCTCCCTTGTAATTTTGTATGATTGGCTTACACTGATTGGCATATTTAATTTACCTGTAAGGCCCTTGGTCAGTGGTATCCCTATACCCAGGGCCTGTAAATTAAATGCTACTAGTGGACCTGCAGCGCAGCTTGCACCACCCACAGAAGTAGCCTTTCAAACCTGCCTCAGGCCTGCTAGCGCAGGACCTGTGTGCACAGTTTCCTGCCACAGGGATCTGGCATCTAAATGTACTTGCCAGGCCCAGAACTCCCCTTTTACTACATATTCGTCACCCCTAAGGTAGGCCCTAGATAGCCATGTGGGCAGGGTGCTTTTTATGTAGAAGGCAGGACATGTGCCTGGTAGCGTGGCCTGTCCTGGTAGTGACAAACAGCCTATATTGGTTTCTCGCTGTTTTGAGTGCTGCCTTCTCATAGGATTGCATTGGCAATTCCCTGCCTTATGTCTAGGAGGTATTCTCTTATTTATGAGGGGTAGCATAGGCATGTTGGGTATGGTTGTAATAGTAGTGAGAAATACTGTTTACTGGAGTAGGTGGATTTTTTATTACCATTATAGAAATGCTACTTCTAGAAAGTGAGCATTTCTCTGTACTTATGAATGGTGTTTTGCAGCTTGACTCCAATCCACGTCGGGGCAGAGTGACAGCTGGGCTTTGTGCATAATTTTCAGACAGCCTGTACACAGGGTGGGTGGAGATGTCACAGAGGTGCATCTACATATTGAATGGTCTTCCTGGGCTGAGAGAAGGGGAGGCTCGGCATACTTGCATCTGTAAAGGATGTGCCCTGGCCTCACACAAAGGGCTCATTTATCCCCAACTGATGTCTGGAGCCTGTGCTGGAGGAGAGAGGCTGCACTCCTAAATCCATTTGTAACTGGTTGGAACCTCCTCTCCCCTCATTGAAAATGCTTTACAAACTTGAGTATAAGTACAAGGGAGTTTTCCCCATTAAGACACAAGAAACCTACTTGGAACCGGACACAGTATGCTGCTGGAGGGACTCACCGGGAACCGCCTTGGACTGCTGCTGCTCTGCTGACCTGTGACCTGGCACCCGCCGGCTTCTACTTTAGGCCTCTTCTCACCACCATGACGCAGGGAGACACTCAGATTGACTGCCGATCGGGCAGGGAAGGAGAGAGGGCCAGCCAGAGGATGCAGGCAGCCCTGTGGATCTCCAGTAGCTGCCCCAGGACGAATGCGGCTCGTTAGAGGGAGGTGAGTGACTTCCTCTTCCTGTGGCAGTTCAAGGGCATGGGTGGGTGCAAGCAGGGTGTATATCCTTGCGCAGGGACCCCAAAGGCAAGGTCACCCGCAGAAGAGAAGAACTGGGCCCCAGAGGGCCCCGTGAAGGAGGGGGAACACCTCTGAGGTGCAAAACCGGCAGCCTCCTCAAGTGTAAGGAGAAAGGTGTGTCCCTGACACAGGCTGGATCACCATGGTCCCCGGCCTGCCCCAAGTTGTCACAGTAAGTGGTACTCACCAGATCCCCTGACCGGAGGAGCATGTGGGGTGCATGCCCGGACATTATGGGGTGCAGTTTACTGCCTCTTGCATCTGATAATGGTGAGAAGGCATTTACATTGATGTCCTGGCATTTTCTTTGTGTAATTTGTTTTCAAGGACAGGGGCACTACTGATAACGTGGTTACTGAAGCCACACCTTTAAGATGATATGTTTCATGATGTGCCATATGTTTTCTGTTGTTCCTTTGAGGGTCACTTTAACTGACCGGTCAATATCTCTGCAACCAGACATTGCATCTAGACCTGATGACACACCATCAACAGCAAAGATGAGACCTAGAAGTGTGCCAACCTTGGTGGCACTGCACCCTTCAGTGGCCGAGTCATGCCAATACCCTAGGTACTAAAAACTGCACATTGGACTACAATGAGTCGCAATTAAAGAAACTTACCTCCAGCTCCAAAGGGCTCCATTGTACACAGCTCCTGGATCACCAACTCGCCCTGCGCCCTCCAACGAGGAACCAGCTGTGCACCATGGGTCCCTAACCCCTTGTGACCTCGACAGCCCAAGGGGGCCCCAGGCACCACCTTTGGAATTTGCAAACCATCTTTTTTTCTAGGTGGCCCCTCCAAGTGGCTCTGTGCCAAGAGACTTTCCAGCTCTGCTCCCGTTGGAACCAGGAGCACCCTGAGGCTCTCCAGATGGCACATGGTAGCAGTGAAGGTTCATGGAGACATTTCTCAGACATTTGCTTTGGTGAGGGGCACGAGGCAGGGGTGTCCGCTGTCACCCCTTTTATTCAATCAGTGCCTGGAATCATTGGCATGCTGGTGCTGTGTGGAGCCGACATAGTGAATTTCTCTGTGGTAACAAACAATCCGTGAATTATATCACTATATGAAGACAATGCTCTAGTATACCTTTCAGAACTGGAAATTTCAATCCCAGTGGGGCTGTTGGTGGTCATAGCAGGGTTTCTGATGGAACTTTAGCAACACAGAAGGATGGGTCAAGACTGATTTGCATATGGCTGGGTCCAAACTGGGGTGAAATGGTGAGCAAAATAATGATGGATTAAACCCAGATCTGTGACTGGGGGTGAGTGTTTGCATTGTGAAGAGCTCTGTCTATCATCCTTTTGTGTTGTGAAAGTTTTTCAAGGAAGGGGTCAGAGACAGTTGTTCCTATTTGGAAAAGAAATGTAGATCTCACCATCTAAGCCCTAGAATGTGTGTGTTACTGAATGCTAAGACAGTTTGTTGTGGATAGCAGACCTCAGATATTTGATTAGTCAGTAGGTAATCAACTGGTAAAACAGATGCAAAGGTTTAAACTTTTGAAGACAGCTTCTTTTCATTAGGGGACCTAATATATGCCTCATTGGCTAGTAACTTATCAACTGGTTGGAGAGACAGGAGTCTGTCTATCCATGGAGATAGTTGCCTCAAGACAAACAGGTTTGATTTTGGCCTACAGATTGGTCGGTAATCAATGAAGTGAGGGTGAGATATGGAATGTGCTCTACAAGCTATGGATAAGACAAGCAGAATGATTTTGCACACTTTGATGCCTAGCAATCATGTTGTCTGATAAACCAATGTATATTGTTTTACACTCATCTATTCTGGTGATTGCTACTGTTAGAGCAAGGGCAATATTTGGAGCCAGAAGTACTACAAATGAGATCCCACTCTGGATAGGAAGAAGCTTGAAGGCATTGAATTGAGTCAAGTGTCAAGTGGCTCAGAACCTCATCAAAGCACATTTCTCCATTGAAGGATGACTCAAAGAGACAGCACAAAAGTTGTATTGTATTGTATTGTATTGTGCAGTATTTGTAAAGCACGTCCCGGCCATAGCAGCAAAGCGCTGAGGAGAACCGGAGGATAGCGGGAAACAGAACAGAAAGGAAACCGTTGACACAACCGTTCCATAGTCACCCCCTCCCTAATGGGAGAACAGCTAAGTTTTCAATTCTTTCTGAAATGAAAATATGTCTCTACCTGACTGATAGCAGGAGGGAGGGTATTCCAGGTCTAGCTGTCCCCACCGAGAAGGCTTTATCCCCCCATCTCACCCTATGGCAGCAAGGAACAGAAATGAGCTGCAGAGAAGAGGATCCGAGCTGCCGGGCAGGCTGACAAGGCTGCAATACCTAACTAAGATAATCGCAGCCATCTTGATGGCGGGCCTTATAAGTTAAGCAGAGTGTCTTAAACTTAATCCGTTTTTCCACCGGAAGCCAATGGAGTTGTCTGAGACTCCTGCTGGCTGGTGCGGAGCGTGGTAGATCAAGCGGACCGCCGCATTCTGAATAAGCTGTAGCTTATGAAGTGCGGACTTACTAATATTTAACATTAAGGCATTGCAGTAGTCCAGTTTAGACATCACAAGCGCCATGACCAGCACAATTTTCAGGTCTCTCTAAATAAAGGGAAAACATTTCTTAAGCATTCTCAATGCCCAGTAACAACATTTAACCGTCAGGTTGACTTGTTTGTCAAATGAAAGTGATCTGTCAAACACGATGCCCAGGTTTCTGGCCAAGGAGCACAGAGCTGGGCACCTGCTACAGGACTCCTCCCAATTGTGAGAGACCGGAATAATCAGCTGGGTATCGTCTGCGTAAGACACTACTTGGAAGCCGAATGAACGCACCAGTCTAGCCAGCGGCGCCGTGTAAAGATTAAACAACGTAGGGATGAGCAAGGACCCTTGCGGAACCCCACACAGTAGTTGAAATGGAATAGCCCTGTAATCTCCGCAAGACACAGATTAATCTATTTGTAAGAAAAGACTTGAGAATGTTCAGTGCCCTATCTCTAACTCCAGTTGTTTTGTGCAACATCTGACTTAATTTCAGCCACTTGTAATTACTCTGGGGCACACTCCATTCAAAATAGATGTTGCTTGCCTCTGCCAATGTAGAAAGGAAATATCCGTATGAAAGTAACTCTTGGTTCTTCCCCAGATGAAATGGTCCAGCCCAAACTTCTAGGCCACAAGATCTCCTTATGGGAAAACTGCAACCCCAGAGTGTTTTCTGACCTGTGGGGCTCCCTTGGTGAGTTGCAGAATGGGTCCTTAGGGCTAGTGAGCTTGAAGCCAACAAGCGGGCATCCCTCTCTTACTAAAAGAGAGGCGCTGAGACAACAGAGGAAAGTGAGAGGTGGAATTCTTGAATTAATCAAAGCTACTGGCAATCAGTCTCACACATTCATTTACATCAAATAGGACTGCTCAAACCACTTTGTCATTTTATTCAAATTACTGACCTTGTCATACCTTCCCCGAACATGGTAAATCTAAAGACCTCAACTGTCAGTGGTAAACCTAACTGCATGCAAATGCCTTTTTTCCATGATCACCCCAAAGCTTTGGACTGATGCTGCTGTTTTTTTACTCTGAGGGTTCACTGAGCCCTACTAAACAAGCTTCAGTGTCAGCGCTCTGACTCTTAAAATGTGTATGCAACTGGCTCACCCACAATGGCCATAATTTAACTTAACCTAGTAAGTCTTTCCTCAGGTGCCCAGGGCCTGGAAGTTAAAGGGCCTTTCTTGAGCCACCACAAATGTGACAAAGCAAAGCAAGACTTCCAGAATGCCATTGCTAACTCAACCTTTCCATTTAAACTAATGAAAAAGTGCACACCTTCCTTTCTAATTAATATAAGTCACACCTAGGTAGGCTGTGAGTTAAAAAGTGGAAGGCATTTTTAGATGTCCTAAGAGTAAACAGCACAATTGTTGCAATAGAAACCCTAGTAGGCTCATTGGCGAGTATAGATGTATGCACTGACAACTCAGCTATGCTAACTTATGAATGGGACTACTAGAGCTGGTACTTTAAGGAATCAAATGAATTATTACATTAAACCAGACTTGATGGTCAAAGTCAAATTTAATGTAACTTTTAGGTAAAGGCCAATTCAAGAAAGCTGTCCCTAGGTTGCTCAAATTTTCCACTGACGATTTACAGTTGCTGGTCACAAGATAGCCTGCTGTCCTCCTAGGCAGAGGTGTGAATGACTCTAAGCAAAGAACACAAAGGACCTGACATTCGAAGAATAATTTTCTCATCCTGGCAGAAAGGTTAAATGGGGTGTGAGCCCAGAAGGAGAGCTTTAAAGGGAAAGCTGCTTTTGAAGGTCAAGGGTGGTTGTTCTTTTGTTCTGGGACAGTGGGGGAACGGTTGCCAGACCAATGTTCCCACATGCATGTATTCCTTAGTAGTCACACTTCTTGGCAGGCTACAGAGCTCCTCACACTGATAGATGGGTCCTGTCATCTTGGAACTGAGCAGACTATTGCATTCTCGGATAGCTAGATGCCACAACTGACAGGATGGTGCCATTAGGCAGGAGGGGACCTAGTAGCTTACTGGCTATTATTCTCCAGATTCCCAGAGGGAAAGTTCAGGACATAAATGTGGCACCCCTGGCACCCAGACCTCAGATCATGTCTGCACTGGTGAGAGGCCCAAAGAAAAACTGCCCTGCTGTTCCATTGACCAGGCAAAAGAGGCTGTACCAAAGACTAGACTGCACCTACTCATCCCTGGGCTAGCAAAGGACTGTGACTGTGGTGCCGTGCTCAAGGAAAAGTCATCTTTGAGTCCCAGACAGGAGTGGGGACCCCAAGAGTCAGTTGACTGACTTCCTGTTCCAGCTATAGGCCACAAAAGCTAAGAAGCCTGCCTTGGTGAGTTGGTAGCCACAATCGCTTGACGGCTGCTGATTGCTGAAGTGCAGCCTGGGAGACCACATCCTGACAGTCTAAGGTTGTACCTCAGTTTGTTTGACCCCTAAAAGGATTCTGAGGGCATTTTTGTTTCCCAAGGTGGCACAAGCCCCAGTTAAAGGGAACCCTCTGATTTTGTTGTGACTGGAGACCAGTAGATTAGTGACAAATGTTTTGACACCTGTGGCCAAAGGCATCCCACTATTTTTGTATACTGAGGGGTAGTCCCAGGTAGACTCCATCAGCAGCACAGCATCCTCAGCATCTTCAGCATCCTTTTTGTCTTGCATCAGGACTGTTCTATTGATATCTACAGTGGTTCATCCATGAAACCTGGAACTGGACTGGAGAATGCTTTGACTGCAAGGTAACTGTCTTGCAAAGCCTCATTGGCCCCTGTGACTTGCTACCATTCAGAGTAGGTCACCCAAAGGGGCCGGAGTAGCCACTTACTAATTCACAAAAGTTTTCAAAGCAAACTTTTAACAGTGGTAGTTGGCAATGCTTGTTTGCGATTTGAATTAAAAGCAGTGATATATTATTTGCTTATTAATTTATATCTCTGGAAACCTCAGGACAATTATTTCATTTTAGTATCTAAAATTCATACAAATAGGAGCTATTTTTTATAAATTGGTGTTAGATTTTCTTTGTGTTGTGTTTCTCCCTTATTCAGTTATTTTGGTACGTCTAAATACTTTGAACTTGGCTTTCCAAAAGAACCTGACTGGACCCAAGATGGGTTTGTGGGATATTTACACACCATTTAATAAACCATTTTTTTCAAACCAACAGTTAAAAACTTCATGTTTTACTGTATGCACATGCAGCTATGCACAAACGTGAACAGACGATATGTACAACCTCTCCCCGAAATCTGTCCTTTTCAGTTCCTCTTATTTCTGTGCTGCTGTTTTAATTTTGTGAGCTGGTGGTGCTTTGAACAGTAACACTACATACATAAAATTCAGACATAGGAGTCAAATAAATGTGCAGGCTACACTGAATTATGGAACAAGTAGTCTTTCTCGGTTTACAGGTGTTAGCAAAATAAAGCCAAGCCTACTGGTTTGTTTATAAATTACCATGGTTTAAAACTTGTAAATATTTTAGTTCAGTGAAATTATTTACAGTTACTCTTTAATGAGTCCAAAATTGGTCAAATCTATGACGATTCATAAACTTATCTATATTGTTTGCCAGATCACCAAATACACTTTTCTGACAGTAAGAACATACAGCTATGCCACCAGTGTATATCCAAGTAGAATTTCACCGCCCTTAGGTCAGAATTTATAATAGACCACTGAACAATTATAGTTTACATTTACAGTTCATTGAGTACATAAGGCACAAAATGTGTAATTTTCTATCTCACTGACATGACATTCAGCTAAATAATGTATTAGTGATAAGAGGAATATTATGTCTTATGAAATGACACGTACTTTTAAGTGGACTGTAGCTGTAAGGAATGAATGACCTGATTCCAATTACTGTGTTTTGGGTGATTGGATCACAAATTCTGCAAAAATCACAATAATGAGTTGTTGAAGCATCATTAGAGATTCTCATTGAACTAGCAATATAGACTGTAGTTTGATTAATTGCATAGCTTTGAGAAATTATGTTTAATTTTCAATCTTGGTATGTTGACGGTAAACTCTTGTACATGTATTAAGCTCTTCGTTGTTTACATGAAATATTTTCTATTTTAGGTAGTATAATCACCTGAATGGTTTGTTTTGTTTAGTCATTTTATTATGTATGCTTAATACATAAAGCATGTTTCTTTCTACATTTTTTCTCACATTCGCCTTAAATGTGAATATCGTTATGTTAAATCCTGCTCACCTACTGAACTACTCTCCAGGTCAGTGTTGAGATGCAGACCTTATTCAATATACAGCTGATTTCAACAAGATACAAGCGTGGCAGAGGCTGACTCAAAATGATCCTAAGAATTCTCTGGCTTCACACATATGAGCCTCCATTACATTCTAACTATGAGCACATACGCGGTTGAAACGGAACAAGAACAGGCCTCAACACGGTTATATCTCAGAACCACGGGTGCCTAAACCACCCGTGGCTCAACAATGAGGTCAAAACAACGACCTCATTCTGACCACTAATGCCTTTACCACGAATGCATTTACAACGATTTTACCATTGAAAACGCATTCCTGGTAAAGGCATTAGTAATCAGCATGCACGACACAGCATGCTTCCACCCCAGCCCCCCATGCCACCCTTTAAACCTAAACCCTTGCCCCCCAAACCATAATCACCCCCAGCCCCCCACCCCACCCCAAAAACTAAAACTACCCGAGTCCTGACCCCTGGCCCCGCAAACCCTAATCATCCCCAGTCCTCCACCCAAAAACAGCCCCAGTCCCAGCCCAGCTTACCTACACCTTCACCACATCCACTCCGACTCCCTTCTGTTCCTTAACCATGCATGTACGTTGATCAAACATGCATGGTTAAGGTACTAAAACCAAGAAGACGTGGAAAACTAAAGCATTGTTTTGCTTTCGTTTTTCACAACCTCGTGGTTCCAGACTCATTCTTCCGGGTGTTTCCCCATCAACCCACCACCTTCTCCACAGTCTGAAAATTTGGAAATCCAGAGGGGAGAAAATGGGCCAGAGAACGTAGAAGAATAAGGAATATCATGCACAGGAAAAAGAAAAACTGCTTAGACAAGGGTGACGTAAAACTAAGGGGCATATTTATACTCTGTTTGCGCTGAAATAGCGTCATTTTTAATGCTAGTTCAGCGCAAACTTAACTCCATATTTATATTTTGCCACTAGGCCCGTTCAGCATAAAAATATTGGAATTAAAGTCATTTTTTGGATGCATGAACCTACTTTGTGTCAATGAGATGCAAGGTAGGCGTTGGCATCTAAAAAATGACTCTAAGGCCCTAGCACCTTATTTATCCTTCCGTGGAAAAATGGTGCACGGGGATGAGGGGGCATAGTGCCATTATTTAATGCCTGGGTCAGGGCAGGCTTTAGGGGACCTGTTTACCCATTTCCATGGTCAAACACAATGGAAAGAGCCCACAGGTGCCCACCCCAAGCCCCAGGAACACCCCCACCCACACCAAAGGGACACCACTGGATGGGGGATCTCATTCTAGGTAAGTATAGGTAAGTAGAGGTAAGTATTACTGAACATTTTTAAAGTGCCATTGCGGGCCCTGAAATGGGTCCCCCTACATGGCACTGGCCATGTCCAAGGGATCCTTGTCCCCTGCGATGGCCATTCGGGTGATGGGCATAACTCCTGTCTTTTACATGACAGGAGTCATGTAGTATGGGTAGTTTTGCATCAGGAAATGACGCTAGGCTGGATGGAGGTATTTTTGTTTGCTTCTAACCAGTCTAACATCATTTTTGGGAGCAAAACCCCCTTCTCACATACCACAACCCCCACCCCGCTAACGTAATTTTTATGGGCGAGCACAAAGTGCATCATCCATTCTGTAATCTCTCTTTGGGCTTTAAACCACGCCCATGCCACGTCAGTCACTTACATTGGTTAGTGGGCTTGCCTTTTAAAATCTGCTTGCTTTCATTTGTGAAAGGCATGCATACGTCATGCCTTTTCTGGTGTTTAGCCCACCTACACAGCACGGGTAAAGTACCAAAAACATACGAGGCTCGATGTTCTCAGCCTGGAGTCTGGACTACTTTATCTGTTTATCTTACACGCAGCGCGATCGTGCTGCATTTTACATAGCGCGATTGTGCTGCGTTTTCTTTTGCTTTACAGTACTAATAGCTCTAACTCGAACAAATGCAAGACCCGTTGCATTAAAAATGCTTGGTTTTTTTTACGCTAGCCCACCCTTTGCACCGGCTTGTGGGATTCCATAAATTTGTTGCCCAACTGGCACCCTGGAATCACGCAAGCCGGTGCTATACTTTTTTATGCAAAACTGCGTTTTTCCAGTTTTGCTTCAAAAAGTATAAATATGGGTTAAGGGTCTGCTTTATGAAAAGTTTGCGTCGCCTTTACATAATTTTTTGATGCAAAAGCGGTGCAAAATTACAAAATATATTATATTTTGTAAGTTTGTGCCGCTTTTGCATCTAAAAATGATGTAAAGGCAGAGCTATCTTTCATAAATCAGGCCCAAAATCTGTACGAAGATGTACAAATGTGTACTAAATCTGAATGAAATCAACTTCATACATAATCCTTAAGATGAACGGATCTATTTCTGACTCTCAACCTACTGTGCCAATCCCCCTTTAAGGACAAAGGACCGCTATAAAAATCCTCTACTAGGTCTGGGCTTGATGTGGATTATAGGCCCTTATTCATCTCTTGGCTACTTGGAGTCTTTTTGTAAGTACTTTTATTGTTTGGTTTTGCTTTTGGCACAAAACAATGCACTCATAACATTCACATGAGGATACAAATGCATCCATAGAAGGCCCCCTAAACACCACCCTCGCCTCCCTATGATCTTGGCATGAATTGAGATAGTCCTGGGAACCTCCTGAAGCACAGTATTCTATCCCACCAAGCTAATGAGGGAAGAGTTAGGTGGATGTATCTGTATCTGTGAAATCACATATTTTTCGGTTAGTCCATAGTAGTGTGGGCATGTGGCCTCTTAAATTAGGCTTAGGTGACACGTAATAGGGCAGTGACATCTACTGCCCTCAGAGGTCCATTCAAATCTTTTGACTCAGACAGGAGTAATAGGATCAACAAATCAAACAATAAGAACCAATAGCCATAAATGACAATAAAATTCAATGAGGCGTCAGTAATTTGCACTCACCATGACCTATGAAGCCATGAATCATCACACCAATTTAGAAAAGTTTAAACATTTATTACCATTATATTAACAATGCTGAGGTCACATGAATAATATGCAAAACTATATGAAAGCAATACAGAAACAGCAGTCTGTCCAAAATGTCTAAAGAATCTTAGGCCCAGATTTATGCTAAAGTGGCATAGCGCGGTGCTGCGCAAAAAATAGCAGTGCCATGCTCAGCCATGTTTGAAACGTATTTAGAAGAAAACAGTACACCCCTGCATTTCCCCTGCGCTGGAGCTGAATTAAGCTGCCTAGCACCAAGGAAGGCATCCTTGCACTATAGTGCAAGGGTGTCTGAGTTAGGGGATAGATTGTTTATGTTCAGGAAGGTGTCCCCTCCTGCACATAAACAATCTATAATGGAGATTTGGCTCTTCCATTTGTGCTGCAAAATGCAGCTCACATAGGAGTATCAAAGTGTCATTTTGAATAATTGTTTATGTGTAGGAAGGTGTCCCTTCCTGCATGTGAACAATCGTCCATGGCATTTTGGTTCTTCTATGTGTCCTGCAGAATGCAGAACACATAGAAAAAGCAAAAAGCGAGGAGGAATAAAAGCATTCTTCCTTGTTTTGGCATGCTAACGCCATCCCTCTGGTGGCATTAGCTTTTGGCGCTGCCTCGGGTTTATGACAACTCATAAATCTGAGACAGCGTAGAAAACAATGGGTGTTGCGGTAGAACCCCCACAGCAACACCCATTGCACATCACTCTAAGTCAGAAAACTGTGCTGGAGGGGCCCATTTTTACAAGGAGGCATAATGCTACAAAAAAGTGGTGTTACACCTACTTGTAAATATGGAGTAGTGCTTAGCGCAACTAGAGCATCATGAAACCTGATGCTCCGGTGGCGCTAGGGGCTCCTAAATATGCCCCTTAGTCTAATGAGAGCAATCACCATTACACATTCCAAAAGAACTATACAGAATAACAACATAATTATTTGTGAAGTAACAATAGATTTTATTAGTTGTGCAGTTTAATCAATCATAATCAATAATTAATCATACAATTCAATTACTGGGTCAAACATCCTTGCTCCAAATTCTAATCTGAAAAGCATATGTGGGGATGGACTTTGTCACATGCAAAAATTAAAATAAGGCAAAAATTATTGTGCTAACAAAAATAATGTGGTTGGATTTCTAAGGGAAAACCTGTAAAGAAAAAAAATGCACATTAGTTATACTTCTCCTAAAAGAGACAGCAGTTAGCAGAGTCTTTGTCAGCAGAGCACAGGAACAGCACCATTCAGCAATCAGCATCAGGAACATGAAAGGGCAACAGTTCAGTAATGTTGTGTCTAAAGTATCTGAATTGTTAGAATCCTAAGCATGTAAGTCTAACCATCACTGTAATTAATTCCCACTCAACTGCAACTAAACATAACTGTACTGAATCTGAACTGAACTACATCATCTAAAACTTGGCTAAATTAAAGTTCTGAAAATCACAAACTAGACTCTTATTGGGCAAGACTATGCGGTTTGACAGTGAACAACCAATTGAATTTCACTTCTTTTCCAATTTGGATCTTTTCTTCATTCTTCTCCAAAATAGGCCCAAGTTGACACTCCTCTCTGGTCAGCAATTTCCGCAGAATATTAATATTGTAGAAAACAGCACAGAACATGACACTCTAAATAACATTACTTCCTACCAGAAATTAAGGCCCATTGGGAAAACTTACAATAATTATCACAAGAAAGTACAGAATAAACAGAGTTGAACAAGACAGTGTATGCTTTCAATTAAATAGCTAAGAAACAACATTTACAAAATATTTTTTATAAAATCAGCATAACGTCTTAAACACTGAACTGTGTAAAAAATGCCAAAGCTTAGGCTTTTTGACTAAAGCTAATACATAAAGAAATACACCAGTTTTAATATTGAAACCACATAATTTCATAATTCGTATTTCATGACTATTGATTAAAATCATATATTTCAATCAATGATTTTCTCAAGTTATTAGCCTTATTCCTCAAATATTAATTATCTTTTGTCAGTACAAGTGGTTATGATTTAACAAAATATGTTTTCAAAGTTTTTTTATTATTTCACATAGAATTCTAGCTAGCGAACACCATGTCAACCATATTTCAAACCTACACGTTTTACATTTCTAGCACAATTTTCCTCAATAAGCCTTTTAGTCCTCATTAATTATAAGATTAGTCCACTCATATTTTTATTAATAAAGTTTGCTATCTAACATTCCCTTCTCTGACTGCAATATGTGCCGTCATAAAAGCACACCCTATTAATGTGACAATTCAAATCTTAGATGTTTAGTGTATCTACAGTTATGTTTTCTTCTGTCTTCAATACCTCTCAAATCATGAAAGTATCTGCTTCTTATCTTTTCCATTTCTAGTACTTCCCTACTATTTCTCACCTTTTGTGATTTTATCCATATGTACAGTCTGTAAAGTCCCATTATGCAAATAAGACACACAACCAACATTAACAATGGTTTCAGTATTGTTCCCACAAAATCCTAACCAAACTTTCCCAACCTATTTCCCATTTAGTAAAACCTTTACTTATATTTTTCCGCACACTTGGTTGTTTCAGATCCTTTAAGTCAGAATTAAAATTTGTCAAATTTTTAATGAAACTTCTAATTTCTTTATTATTGTCAGGAATGAAAGTACAACAATGTTGCACCTTAAGCATCTGACAGACTCCACCCTCTCCTGCTAAAAGGATGTCTAATGCAAGATGGTTCTGAAGAACCATCGTATGAACTGCAACCATTTCTGTGTCCATGAGAAGCATTTCTCTAGAACATCTGTTAACATGTTGTCCACAATTGTTGACAATTTCTGAATCTTCATGTCATTTAGAGCAATTCCTATAGAAAGCATAATTGTTCCAAATATATCCCTAATTATTTCAGAGTAGGTTGCTCTTTTTGATCTTGGTCTTGATTTGTCAACAGTATCATTTATGTTGTGAATCTGGTACATTTTAGGGAAAACCACTCCCAGATAGCAAGTTCCATTCCAACTCCCCTAAGGAGAAGATAATAAGCATTTTACCACAATATAATGTACACCTGAAATTGCAATGTCTTGTTTATTTAAGATAAAATCCAATATATTTCTAAATTGAAATGCATGTCTGCATTTGCTTGTTCCCACACATTTATTATAGTTCTGGATTGAGGCCTATATATACAAAACTTCCCTATGTGTTAGAAATCTAAAACGAAGCTGTCCTTGCATGTTAGTTACACTATATGCATGATCATTTTTATAATTGTGTTTTACTAAGCCCTTCTCTATTTTCTCTTTAATTGCTTTTCTTCTATCATAAGACTGATTTAGGAAATTCTTCTGAACTGGTGAAAGCATGCATGTTAAATTATTCCTGTGAGCATAAGCCAAACCAAATGTCATTGTAGGTCCAAAGAAACCCCCTACAATGTTTAAGCTAATTTACAAACAATATTACTCAACTGTTTGTTAACTGGAACAAAATAAAAGACTAAATCCAAATTCAAGTAAAAATACTGTATGTATTCCTGATTATAAAGCCTTCGTAATAAAGCCTACAACTGATCCCATACGTTAATAGCAAGCTATGATATGTAATCCCTTCATGTACTGAGTAAGGAACATATGCACACACATAACATCCTGTTACATCCATAGTCTCCATATATTCACACAACAAACAATAGTAAACATTAGAAGAAAGATCTCCTTGTGAATTGTCAAAGTGTAAGTAAATCTCAAAACTTGTCTAACTCAGAAAATGTAGTAACCTCTTGTATTGGAGAAAGTGTATAAGTAGTTTTGGATTTATCATAAAAACTCATGCCTAATATTAATGTGAGAAAACAGGGCTGTTTGCAGAGGCCCCCTAAAGTTTTGCCCCCATTTATTACTTTTTGGTGGTGTTTTCCTGACTCTGATGGTGCCCTGGGTACTGCTAACCAGTCCCAGGGCCTGTGCTCTGTGTAAAATCAGTGTGCAAATTAGGCTTATTATAATTGGCTAAGTCAACCTACCTATACGTCCCCAGTATATGGTAGGGCATGTAGGTTTAGGGACCCCAGCATAGGTAGTTCACCCATAGGTGCACTGCAGAGGTGCCCAGTGTCAATTTAAAGGCAGGTCTGCCTTGCTGGCTGCTTTTAAATTAAAGTTACATGCAAATTTGACTTTGGAATTAAAAGTAGTTCCAAAGCCTTAAACTACCTTATTTTTACATGTAAATCAACCTAAGGTGTGCCCTATGTACCCCTAAGACGGGTGCCATGTAACTAGAAGCAGGGACCTTATAAAAATAGTGTTATAAGCCCTGGTGAGGTAAAACAGCCAAATTTGTTTTTCCCTCATTGTAGTGAATGGCCTCCATAGGCTAGAATGGGGAGACTATTTTAATTTTAAAAATCCCCTTAAGTAACATATACTACAAGTTTGGTATAAAATTAATTGTTATAATAAATCCCACAACTTCCAGTTGTTGGAATTAATGTAACTTGTTCAGGTAAAGAGTTTTAAACTTGCTGCTTTGCTCTGATTGTTCAGCCTCTGGCAGCCTGGCCAGGCTGCCTTGATGAGGTGTGAAGTGGCCTGTCTCCACACAAAGAGATGTGCCTGGGGGACGAGATCTCCCCTCAGAAGATGGGGACGCAGGAAGAGGGGAGGGATGCCAAACTGGTCTTCAAAGGTAGGAAAGGACATTTGGAGCAACCCAGCAATACCCTCACATCCTGCACACCCAGACAATTAGGTGCCCCCTCGATTAGATTAGGAGAGGGCAGGAGAGGGGTGTATTTAGGATTTTTAGCCACACCAGTGGGTGGGCTCAGCCAAATGTAACCTCCAAAAATCACTTTCAGCCATGATGGATTTTTGAGGAATGTAGCTCCCTGGGATTGATTTTTGCCACACTTCCCAGGAAGTGGTCGTCATAGGGGGAAGGACCCTGCCCATGATTTGGGCACCAGGACCCCCTGTTTTTCACCCAGGAGCAAGGATAAAACTGGCAGACCCGCACCCACACCTCAGTTCCCTACCAGGAAGAACTGCAGAAGAAGAAGGACTGCCCTGCTGGACCCCTGACCTGCACCTGGACACTGCACTCTGAAGGACTGCACCAGCTGCACACATGGGCTTCACCACAAGAAGGACTTTCCCTGGCTTCAACTGGTTCAAGGGGGGACTCCCTGTTTGCTACAGGTGAACGCTTGCTAATCAGAGTCCCCTGCACCAACTCCTGAAGAAACCAATCAGCTGACCACTGTCCAGTGGCTAAAAAGGAGTTTGCGCCAGATGCATTCTGGGAGTTGTAGTCTGCATCCTCAAGGAGCATCTCAGAGCTTCTGGAACCTTGGGATGAACTGTGGACCCCAAAGGAACCTTAAAAGAACATCTGGAAGAAGATCCAGAAGTTTGGAGAACTTTGGAGAACTTTTGGAAAAAAGCTCCATAGAGGGACCGATCCGCCGCGGCTAATATAGCCGGCTTGCCTCAACCGCGACCTGGCCTGACTTGCAGTTTCGTCTCAGTGAAGAAAATCTCTAAAAAAGTTACTAATGACTAAGTCCAAAGGTAAAAATCTCCACGGAGAGCTCCCGCGATGCGTATCTGAGGAAGAGTTCCAGGAGGTTAGATTGGACTGGTAGGTTCACCCTGCTGAAGAAAATCTCCAAAAAAGGGACTACGTCCGAATGTAGAAAGTTGACCGGGACCTCCCAGGCAGTGTGTCCAAAGAGGGCTCCAGGGATGTCTGCTCAAGAGTCAGGTTTGCCCTGGTCGAAGGATTTTCACCTCGAAAAAAATGACTAACTCCGAAGGTAAAAGTCTCCACCTAGGGCTCCCACGACGCATATCCGAGGAAGAGATCCACGAGGTCGGATTGGACTGGCAGGTTCATCCCGTTGAAGAAAAGCTCCAGAAAAAATGAATAAGTCCTAAGGTAAACATTTGACCGAGGCCTCCAACAGGCTGTAGCCGAGCCGGGCTCCATTGCGGTCGACCTTAAACTTTGACTTTGCCCCGGTCACAGTGCGACCAGATGACAAGATTGGCGCTTTTTGTTTATATGCTCTAGAACACATTAATTATGTAAAAATTCATATCGCCGGTTCCCCTTATCCGATTTTATTCATTTTGGTGTCATTTTAAAGCTAATATTTCCTATTTTTATAAATTGATTTCAGAATTTTAAACTGTTTCCTGTGTTTTATTTAATTACTGTTTTGTGATATTTGAATGTTTTACTCTTTGTCTCCTAAGTTAAACCTTGTCGCTCATTGCCAAGCTACCAAGGGTTGAGCTAGACTTAATTTACTGAGACCTGACTGGACCTAAGTGGAGGTTAGTGGCCTATTGCTAAGTGTAGGTACTTACCTGCCCTTCCCAATAACCCATTTTCCAACAATTAACAACAAACGTAACAACATACATATCACTGCCAAACTAACACACACATACTTACACCCTTTGTTTCTATTATGATTCATATTTACGGCCTGTAAAGAATCAAAAAAGTGGAAGGAAGAAAAAATATATAAGCTCAACTATGCCTTGAGACCCTCACAGGTGAGTAGTGTGCTTTATCAATCCCTGATTGATTGATTGATTGATTGATGCATCCAAAACAAAAAATAAAAAATTATCTTCAATGATCTTTGGGATTATATACATCAATTTTTATGCTCTCCAGAATTTGCCAAAAAACGGTTTAGCAGCTTTGTCAAATTCAGTCTCTTTAATAGATCACAATTATCAATTCCAGTGTATAATGTCTCTCATGGTCACTTGACAATGTTTTCAAATACTGAACTTGATTCTCACAATCAAAACAAAAAGACATAAGCTCATGTTCCCAGGCATCAGCTGCAAGATACATCCATTCAGAACGTGGGTATCTTCGACTTGTAACTCTTTTCCCTTTTGATTTTCTACTTGCATTTGTTTCTCCTTCACTCAGATCTGTTCCTTCTGCTGTTATTGCTCCCTCATTTATGATTCACAACACATCACAAACGTGTTCCACTGCAGGCAAGGAGGTCACTTATCTCCTTCATAGTTATTCCAGACAGTGACAGTGATGAGACAACTGGACTTACGATTCTTCTTGATCTAGCAGAGATCTGACAAATTCTTCTTTGAATTTGACTTGTTTCACCTGCGTTTCAGGAGGAGTCTCTCGTTGGTAATATTTTTACTGGACTTTCAGTCTGATGAGTGTTAGTAGAGTTAGAAGCCACAGACTCTCTTTTCTTCCGAACTGTTTTCTTTAGCCATCTGCCTTCCCATTTATCTAGTGCTCCCCTTGGTTGAATACTTTGAATTAATTCTCTAATATGAATTTTCATTCCAGGAGATCTCATGTTTGCAATGTCTTTTGAATCATTCTAATCTGTCACTCCTCTTTAATGGTTTGTACCTCTCAATATCCACTTCTTATTTTTCTGCAATCACTGATAATTTCTGGTCCTACTCTGTTTGTGACATTGTTACATATGAAGCATAACTCATCTTTATTAGGTGAGTCAATTCTAATTAATCCAATTCTTCCCTCAATCATTTAATTTAATTCTAACTTTACTCTTGCCAGATTCAGTGTCCTTTCTCCTTCAGCAAAGGTTTCATTGCTGATTCTACACTCACTTTTTCCAACCATTCTGTTAATTGCTGAGTTGTCAAGCCTTGTAAAGAAACATTATTTTTTATTTTGGGCACACATTGTGGAGTATTACCTGGTGGAGCTATTGCTCATTCAGGAGACACTAAAAGTGAATTTGGTGAGGCCAAAGTTTGTGGGATCACAGATCAAGTTATGTCTATAAACAGACCTGGTTTGTCAAAAGTCTGATTTATTGGAGAAGTAATTCCCGCAGTAGCATTGAGTTTCTTAATTTCTGCATTTCAACACAAAGGTGAAAACATTGTAGCATTAACTGAGTCATAGATCTGAATATTGTTTGCATTATTTCCTTGGACATACAATGGGACAATCCTCCAGCTGAGTTACTCAGAAGGGGTCCTTCCATTTGTCCAGGCCCTCTCATTTTCCCATTTGATAAACAGCAGATTTCTCCCAGTTGATACGGTAGCCCTGGTAGGCTTCAAATCCTGCAGACCACCAACAGCCCCACTGGGATTGACATTTCCAGTTCTGAAAGGTATACTAGAGCATTGTCTTCATATAGTGACATAATTCACGGATTGTTTGTTACCACAGAGAAATTCACTATGTCGGCTCTACACAGCACCAGCATGCCAATGATTCCAGGCACTGATTGAATAAAAGGGGTGACAGCGGACACCCCTGCCTCGTGCCCCTCACCAAAGCAAATGTCTGAGAAATGTCTCCATGAACCTTCACTGCTACCATGGGCACCATACATATAAGAGCTCCTCTATGCGTGAAACTTGGGCCCAAAGCCAACCTGTCTCAGGGTCCCACGTAAATATCCCCAGTGAATAGAATTGAATGCTTTGTCAGTACCTAGTGACATTATGGCCTTGGTTTCTCTCTCTGCTTTAAATCTGTGTAGCCATACATGCAGCAGTCTGAAGTTCAGTCATGTCACCCTTCTCAGCATAAAACCTGTTTGACTGATGTGGGCAAGGGAAGTTAGTGCCTTGACCACCCTGTTCACCAGAATCTTGGCTAGGATCACATTCTCGCTATTTAGCAGTGAGATAGCTCCATATAAGGAATAGCAGATAACTGGTTTGCCTTTCATTGTGATAGTTACAATAATTGCATGATTGAGGTCTGCTGGCAAATGCCACCTGTCCCTACGTAAATACAACAATTTCAGCAGAAGTTGTTTGTGGAGTGGGGCAGTACTTTATAAAACTCATTGGCACAAGGCATCCAGTGTCTTCTCCGATTGCATGCTCTCATAGCTTGTCTACTGACAAGTCTTCTTCTAGTGAGTCCCTATCTGCACTGTTCAAGACCGGGACCAGCACCTCCTCCAGCAATGCTTCTACTTCTTCTCTGTGTGGTCTCTCTGAGTCACAGAGAGTATTTGGTGATACTGTGTGTTTGAAATGGGGTCTTTGGTTGGCAGTCAGGTTACCCCCTGTCCAAGCAAGGACCCTCACTCCAGTCAGGGCAAAGGAGAATCACCCTCAGATAACCCCAGCTCACCCCCTTGGTAGCTTGGCTCGAGCAGGCAGACTTAACTTCAGAATGCTAGGTGTAATGTCTTTGTACCAACACACACAGTAACTTAATAAAATAACTACAAAACAGGTTTAGAAAAATAGAAAATAGTTATCTAAATAAAACAATACCAAAACGACAAAAATCCAACATACACAAGTCAAGTTATTGATTAAAAAGCAAAAAGAGTCGTCAATCCTTTGGTAAACAGACAAAACACCATTAGCGCTGAAAAGTACCTGGGTCCCGTTAAAATAACATGCGCAGGCGAGTGTGCATCAAAAAAGGTAAGCAGTGCGTCGATTTCTTACCCACAAGCAAGCTCGTGCATCATTTCTCCTTCTCCGGTTGGACCGGTGTGCATTGTTTTTCCTCCATGCGGGGGAGCGATGCATCAATCCGGGCAGCACTCGGGTCTGGGCAATCGTTGTGTCGTTTTTCCACGGCCAGCAAGGTTTGCATCAAAAATCCTGCTGCACGGTGATAGCAAAACCACGCTGTGTGGGTTGCGACAATACCAGCCTCTGTCAGCAATGCAGGGCATCGTCTCTTCATCCGCGTGCATCGATCTCCCAGCCACGCTGCAAGCACTGGGTCGATTTCAGTCGCGGAGCAGGTGGTGAGCCGTTTCTTCGGCCGCTCTCGGATGTTGCTTTGGAAATTTCCCTGCACGGCGGTCTGTGCGTGGACTTTCAGGCTTGGTGTGCCAGCTTCCAGGTGCTGGCAGGGGATGTCTTTGATGGCCCTGAGACTTCAACAACAGGAAGCAAGCTCAGGACAAGCCCTTGGAGATTTCTTCACAAGCTGGAATGCACAACAAAGTCCAGTATTTGTCCCCTTTCAGCAGGCAGAAGCAGCAACCGCAGGATAGCTCCACAAAGCACAGTCACAGGCAGGGCAGCTCTTCTACCTCAGCTCTTAAGCTCTTCTCCAGGCAGAGGCTTCTCTTGATTACCAGAAGTGATCTAAAATCTGTGATTTTGGGTGCCCTTCTTATACCGATTTTGCCCTTTGAAGTAGGTTTACTTCAATGAGAAGTATCTCTCATTTGTGAAATCCTGCCTTGCCCAGGCCAGGCCCCAGAGTACACACCAGGGGGTTGGAGACTGCATTGTGCACAGCCCTTTCAGGTGTGAGTGACCACTCTTCCCCTCCCTCCTAGCACAGGTGGCTCTTCAGGATATGCAGGCTATACCGCAGCTTCCTTTGTGTCACTGTCTAGAGAGAGGTGCAAACAGCCTAACTGTCAAACTGACCCAGACAGAGAATCCACAAACAGGCAGAGTCACAGAATGGTTTAAGCAAGAAAATGCTCACTTTCTAAAAGTGGCATTTTCAAACACACAATCTTAAAAAAGTTTACTTAAAATTGTATTTTTAAATTGTGAGCTCAGAGACCCCAAACTCCACATGTATATCCGCTCCCAAAGGGAATGTACACTTTAATCTTATTTAAAGGCAGCCCCCATGTTAACCTATGAGAGGGATAGGCCTTGCAACAGTGAAGAACGATTTTAGCAGTATTTCACTGTTAGGACATATAAAACACATTAGTATATGTCCTACCTTAAACATACACTGCACCCTGCCCATGGGGCTACTTCGGGCCTACCTTAGGGGTGTCTTACAATTAAGAAAAGGGAAGGTTTAGGCCTGGCAAGTGGGTGCACTTGCCATGTCGAATTGGTAGTTGAAAACTGCACACACAGACACTTCAGTGGCAGATCTGACCCATGTTTACAGAGTACTATTGTGGGTGGCACAACCAGTGCTACAGGCTCACTAGTTGCATTTGATTTATAGGTCCCGGGCACCTCTAGTGCACTGTATTAGGGACTTACCAGTAAATCAAATATGCCAATCATGGATGAACTGATTACCTACTCATTTTGTATAGGACCACTTGCACTTTAGCACTGGATAGCAGTGGTAAAGTTCCCAGAGTAACAAAAACCGCAAAAACAGAGTCTAGCACACATCAACAACCTGGGAAACAGAGGCAAAAAGTTTGGGGAGACCACACCAAGGATGCCAAGTCTAACACTGTGTGAATAGCCACACTATCGGCCTCATTATGATATTGGCGTTCTTTTTGGAAGACAGCAGTGGCAGCCGCCAAAAACCGCCATGTTGGCAGTCATTTGAATGCCATATTGAGTCACACAGTAAAGACTGCCAAAAAGCTGCCAAAAATCTAAGACCTCCAGGACACTGGAGGATGGGAAAGAGGTGGTTCCACCACCAGCACCGCCAGCCCAACAAAAATCACCAACCAGATTATGAGTCACAAATCAGCAGAGTGGATCTTCCATGGCAGAAAACCATTGGTGGTGCAAACCACCACGGTCAAAACTCACATCACTCAGAAAACAGCACCACATTAGATATTTTGAATACCTCACACCTGACATACATCCCCACACATCTACTCACTGCACAATATAACCCACACCAACACAACCCACAATCCTTTGCAAACAGAAGCCAAATACCAGCAAAGACATTATAACTAGCCAAAAAAACAATAGAGACCTCTACACATTACACTCAGCACACATCCCACACTTGCACAACATATGCAACATACAATTAACAAAACCACACAATACACATCAACCGTCACCCAATCACATCACAGCACCCACACATCATCACAAACATTATTTATCCTTTCAATCACTTCCTCTCTGTATTTACCACCACTACCATGTCCCCACAAAATAACATGTTTCACTGATGAGGAGTTGAGGGTCATGGTGGATGGCAACTGTTTGGAGCATAGGTCCAACAAACATTGATCACAGTTTGGAGCATAGGTCCAACAAACATCAATTGCCCGGAAAATGGAGTTGTGGCAAAGGATACTCAACAGGGACAACTCAGTAGGCAGCCATCCACGCACAAGAGAAGACATCAGGAAAAGGTGGAACGACCTACGGGAGAAGGCGTGTTCCTTGGCATCATTCTCCAGATTGCCATGCACAATACTGGCGGTGGGCCTCCATCTCCACCCCAACAGTTTCCATCATGGGATGAGAAGGTCTTGGACATACTGCATCTGGAGGGCCTGACTGGAATACCTGGGGGACTGGAGTCTGGTGAGTATCTACAGCAGTCATGTCTTACTACTATATTGTCCTGCATACCCCTGCACCACCCAAATACTCCCTAATTAACTAAATGTCCCACTGCACCTTTCACCTTTTCACCTGATTCCCCTCTCCTGCATGCCACCACTCCACCAAGCCCAACTGCCCCACAGCCTTTGGAAACGGCAATTTAACCACTGGCAACTCAAATCATTCTGACTCCCAGAATGCGCTAACACTACTTTTTGAACATGTGTGCACAACATATCACAATTTCGTGCGTGCACAACTAAAGTGTAGGAAGTTGGCCTGGTGTGTGGTGGGTACCTAAGGTACTTATACCTTATACGAGGTCCAGGTATCCCCTCTTAGTGAAGTGTAGAGCAGTGTCTAGAAGCCAAGCTCTCCAAAGGTAGCTGTGAATGAGCAGCCAAGGCTTATCTAGGAGATATGCAAAGCTCATGCAATCCCACCGAAGTCACACAGCACTTACTCGCATGAAAGAAAACACTCAGTGGTACAAAAATAAAGGTACTTTATTTTTGGTCACACAATACCACAAAATAGTGAAAGGACAATCTTCCATTAGGAGGTAAGTAATACACTAAATATATGCACTAGTAAACAGTAATAGGCATAGAAAAGGTTAGAAAACAGTGCAAATACCAATAAGCAATAGTGACCCAGGGGGGAGCCCAAACCATATACTAAAAAAATGGAATGTGAACAAGGGATCCCCACCTAGGTAAGTGGAATGTTTAGGGGCGAGCTGGGAGTACTAGAAAACAACAGAGATAACTAACACAGTACCCCCATCGACTAGGATAACAGGAGTAAATCACTGGAGTTTCCCCAAACCGCCTAAAAGGGAGAAAAATAAGAAGAGAAGACACCCAGACAAGATTGCAAGAAACCAATGGTGGATTCCTGGAGAGGAAGACCTGTGGAGAGAGGGGACCAAGCCCAAGAGTCACAGAGGAGTCCATGAGGAGTAGGAGCTGCTCCCCACCCAGCTGTACTTGCAGGAGGTAGTTGACAGTGAGGGAGAATGGGTCAGCCCTGCAGCCCTGGAGCCAGAGAAGAGTTCCTGATGGATGCAGAAGATGTCCCATACTGGAGTGAAGATTGCAGGTGTGTGTCGATGCAGGAATTCCACATACAAAGCTTGACAAAGGCAAACTGGTGGTTAGTGGAAAATTGGTGCTGCCGAGGACCAGCAAGGATTAGGAGGACTCAACCCAGGAGGAGGAGTCAGAAGGGGTCCTCAGCAATACAGAGAGCCCACAGGAGTGAAGGCAGCACCCACAGGAGTCCCACAGGATGGGGACACAGAAGTTGCAGTAGGAGCCCATGCAGCACTACATAAAGGTATCCCACGCTGCAGGGGAACCATGCAGAGGGTAGTGCATCACAAGAAGGAGTGCTTGGGACTGGAGCTACATGTCACCTGAAGATCCCTTGGAAGAGATGCAAACAAGTTTTGGCAGCTGCAAGAGATGTGGTGAACAGGGGTACTCTCCTGAGTGAGAAGGCAAGGGCTTACCTTCATCAAACTAGGACAGCTGGCAGAGAAGACCATGAGAACTACTCTGGACCACCACCCGTGATGCAGGATCCACACAGCTCAAGATGAGGGGAGATCCACACAGCACGGCATTGTTGCAGCAGGTGTCTGCAGATTCAGGGAAGTGACTCCTTCACGCCAAGGGAGATTCTTTCTTTCTTCTAGTGCAGACTGAAAACAAGCCACCCTCAGTGGATGCACAGCTGGTGGAAATGTTGCAGTTGCTGGCAGGAGCCCTGGAAACAATGTTGTAGAAGTGTTATTCGTCTTGGAGGCAGACTGTCGGATCCTGTAGAGTCCAGTCACAGTTCCGGAGGCCAGAAGGTTGCAGAGGAATCCTGCTGAAATCTTGCATGCTGAATTTGAGCACCCACCCAAGAGAGAGTCCCTAAATAGCCCTATAAGGGGGATTGGTCACCTAGCCAGGTAAGCACCTATCAGAAAGGGGCTCTGATATCACCTGCCTGGCCTAGCCACTCAGATGCTCCCAGAGTTTCCTGCCAACCTTGGAAACATGATGGCCTAACCCAGGGACCCTCTGGAGGGGCTCTGAGCACCACCCCTGGGGTGGTGGTGGACAGGGGAGTGGTCACTTCCCTTTCCATTGGCCAGTTTCATACCAGAGCAGGGACTGGGGGTCCCTGAACCAGTGTGGTGTGGTTTATGCCTGGAGGGCACCAAATTGGGGAGGCTACCCCTCCCTAGCCAGTCACACCTTTTTCCAAAGGGAGAGGTTGTTACCTCCCTCTCCCATAGGAAATCCTTTGTTATGCCTTCCTGGGCTTGATTTGATTAAGCAGCAAGATGGCAGAAACCTGCCTGAGTGGTGGGGGCACCTGGGTCTGTCTGGAAAACCCTGGAAGACTGGTGAGAGCAATGCTGTGGACCCGCTAAGGAGCCCCCAGAGTACATGGAATCATACTTCCAATACTTGCAACAGTATTGGGCTATCATTCTGACATGTTTGATACCAACCAGGCTGGAGTTACAATTATGAAGCTGGACATAAGTAGTGACCTATGTCCACTACATACATAAAATGGTGCCCTCACACTCATGAAATGCTGGAAATGGAACTGAAGTTTGTGGGAACATCTCTGCTAGTGCAGGGCTGCCCTCTCACACCGGTACCTGCATCCTGTCCATTGGGCTGAGAGGGCCTACCATAGGGGTGACTTACAGTGATCTTGTGCAGTGACCTGTTGTGGAAACTGGTACATGCACCTGTTTCAAGCAGACTGCAATGGCAGGCCTGCAGAACTTTTTACATGGGCTCCCTATGGGTGGCAGAATAACTGCTGTAACCCATAGGGATCCCCTGGTACCATCATGCCCTGGGTACCTGGCTACCAGATACTGGGGACTTACATGGTGGGACCAGTATGCCAAATGTGGGAACAAAAAGGTACAGTTACAAAATTTAAAGGTGAGACCACAACCACTGGGGTCATGGGTAGCAGGATCCCAGTGAACACAGCCAATCACACTGACAACAGGCAGAAAATGGAGGGAACCATGCCAAAAAATAGGACACTTTCCTACATAAAGTACTAGCTACACTATCTAGATTGGCCTAGTAAGGATCAGTACAAGGCAATAACAGAAATGCAATGGCACACTCACAATAACATAAAAAACAGCATACAGCTGACTGACCATTCCTAATGGGTGCAGAACAAAGATTGCAAGCCTGAAATAGACTGAACTAGTTTGGAAAGTAAGATGTCTGAGTCAAAGCACATGCTAAATATCTGGATACAGGACTTTAATCCTTGAGTACTCACATACTTTGCTCCCACTAGGACACAATTGTGTAGTGTACAGCTATAATTTTTGACATCTAGCAAACTTCACAAATCAGTAGGTGACAGAGGTTACCAGTCATGTCAATTATCAGACAATAACAGAACTCATCTGCTGCACTAACTGTACCAAACCTGTATGACATCTCCCAACATGGAGAATGGCAATCAAGTCACATAGTAGTATGTGCAGCATTTGTCAATGTCATAGCAGGGAATCATGTGCAGCCACTGTCATGCATCTCATTAAGTGGTAATCTAATACATATCTGTTGGACCTGGCCCTTTCTACAGGGCCATCCGCAAACTTTTTGCCTTTGCCTCCTACTTTTTCTGCCCCTTTTTGGCTGACGTTATGCTAATCAGTGCTAAAGTGCATGTGCTCTCCCTTGTAATTTTGTATGATTGGCTTACACTGATTGGCATATTTAATTTACCTGTAAGGCCCTTGGTCAGTGGTATCCCTATACCCAGGGCCTGTAAATTAAATGCTACTAGTGGACCTGCAGCGCAGCTTGCACCACCCACAGAAGTAGCCTTTCAAACCTGCCTCAGGCCTGCTAGCGCAGGACCTGTGTGCACAGTTTCCTGCCACAGGGATCTGGCATCTAAATGTACTTGCCAGGCCCAGAACTCCCCTTTTACTACATATACGTCACCCCTAAGGTAGGCCCTAGATAGCCATGTGGGCAGGGTGCTTTTTATGTAGAAGGCAGGACTTGTGCCTGGTAGTGTGGCCTGTCCTTGTAGTGACAAACAGCCTATATTGGTTTCTCGCTGTTTTGAGTGCTGCCTTCTCATAGGATTGCTTTGGCAATGCCCTGCCTTATGTCTAGGAGGTATTGTCTTATTTATGAGGGGTAGCATAGGCATGTTTGGTATGGTTGTAATAGTAGTGAGAAATACTGTTTACTGGAGTAGGTGGATTTTTTATTACCATTATAGAAATGCTACTTCTAGAAAGTGAGCATTTCTCTGTACTTATGAATGGTGTTTTGCAGCTTGACTCCAATCCACGTCGGGGCAGAGTGACAGCTGGGCTTTGTGCATACTTTTCAAACAGCCTGTACACAGGGTGGGTGGAGATGTCACAGAGGTGCATCTACATATTGAATGGTCTTCCTGGGCTGAGAGAAGGGGAGGCTCGGCATACTTGCATCTGTAAAGGATGTGCCCTGGCCTCACACAAAGGGCTCATTTATCCCCAACTGATGTCTGGAGCCTGTGCTGGAGGAGAGAGGCTGCACTCCTAAATCCATTTGTAACTGGTTGGAACCTCCTCTCCCCCTCATTGAAAATGCTTTACAAACTTGAGTATAAGTACAAGGGAGCTTTCCCCATGAAGACACAAGAAACCTACTTGGAACCGGACACAGTATGCTGCTGGAGGGACTCACCGTGAACCGCCTTGGACTGCTGCTGCTCTGCTGACCTGTGACCTGGCACCCGCCGGCTTCTACTTTAGGCCTCTTCTCACCACCATGACCCAGGGAGACACTCAGATTGACTGCCGGTCGGGCAGGGAAGGAGAGAGGGCCAGCCAGAGGATGCAGGCAGCCCTGTGGATCTCCAGTAGCTGCCCCAGGACGAATGCGGCTCGTTAAAGGGAGGTGAGTGACTTGCTCTTCCTGTGGCAGTTCGAGGGCATGGGCGGTTGCAAGCAGGGTGTATATCCTTGCGCAGGGACCCCAAAGGCAAGGTCACCCGCAGAAGAGAAGAACTGGGTCCCAGAGGTCCCCGTGAAGGAGGGGGAACTCCTCTGAGGTGCAAAACCGGCAGCCTCCTCAAGTGTAAGGAGAAAGGTGTGTCCCTGACACAGGCTGGATCACCATGGTCCCCGGCCTGCCCCAAGTTGTCACAGTAAGTGGTATTCACCAGATCCCCTGACCGGAGGAGCGTGTGGGGTGCATGCCCGAACATTATGGGGTGCAGTTTACTGCCTCTTGCATCTGATAATGGTGAGAAGGCATTTACATTGATGTCCTGGCATTTTCTTTGTGTAATTTGTTTTGAAGGACAGGGGCACTACTGATAACGTGGTTACTGAAGCCATACCTTTAAGATGATATGTTTCATGATGTGCCATATGTTTTCTGTTGTTCCTTTTATGGGCATTTACGATTAAAAGTGTGACAAGTGCATTTTTATGGTAATGTTTTGCTGACTACTGCTGATGGTGCAGAATAATAAGTAACCTGTATGTTATGTGTGACTACTGCTGATTTCTACAGTATTATGTAATGTTCTGACAATTGCCTGGGTAGCAGGGTATTACTGACATTTTATGGCCCTCATCATAAAAATTGCAGTCCGTTCTGCTACGCCGGCGGTGGTGGTAGAAACTGCCAACAGAGAAGCGGTCCGGACCGCCAAATAATGAACCAAACGAAACACACACATCCCACGAACCATCCATCACCAGGAGAGGAGTCCCGCCGACGATGGCAGAGTCCACCCACAGGCCATCGGAAAGGCCCAACCCACCCATCAAATACTGAACCCCCATTCTGCTGCCAGTTCCGGGGCAGGAACCACCGCCACACAAAGCCAGGCAAAAATGAACCAAATATAAGGAACCACGTACCGGAGTCCCGCAGAACGTGCAGCGGCAGCCATGATAGAGAGCTGCAGATCATGCCAGCCCTGCTCCTTGCCATATACCTACACGACTGAGACCGCCGACGAAGACGACGATTTTAAGTACCGCAACCTACGACACAAGGGAGGAAAGGGTACTGTTACATACCCACCCACTCCACCCATCAGGCAATGCCCCCCCAACCCTTCCCAGCAGCACAAGTCATACACCCCACACCAAGAGGTACGTACCCGACCGAAGGCTAATGCAACTTGACCATAGTAAATAAAAAAGCCCCACACCCATAAAAAAGTAAAACAAACACTAGGGTGTAACTGCGTGCAGCCCAAACACAGGCCACACAGAAACATTAATAAGGTCACTGAGCTAAACAGTGCAAACAGGGCCAATGGCCAGTCCGTAAAATCCCAATCGTCATGGGCCACAACGGGCCCCACCTGACTCCCACAAGTGCTGGGTACTCCACCGAATGGGGCACCATATGGGGATCCAGGCACCTCACGGAAGGGGGGCAGAGGGTGGTGGGGGTGGTGATTTTTGACGGGGTGGGCCTTTGACTTTCTTGTGGAGGTTGGAGGGGGGTGGGCTTCTCCTTTGAAGGGGGTGGGGGCTGTTTGGCTCAGGTGGAGCTGGATGGCCTAGGCTCTGACCGGGCCTTCTTCTCTGGGGAAGGGGCACGTGAATGTGAAGGGTGGACCGGGGTGGGCTGTGATGTGGAAGTAGCGGAAAGGGCAAGGAGGTTGGCACATTTGGGGACAAGACAGGGTGTGCCAGTGGTTTGTAAGAAGTCAGCACAGGAGAGGAAAAGTTTCTTGGGAGCAATTGGGGTGGACGTGGATGAGGGTGTGGGAGTGGAGGCAGAGGGAGTGGATGTATGGGGTGTAGGGGTGCGTGTAGTGGGTGCAGGTGACTGCTCAGTATGCTGTCATGTGGTGGATGTCTGATGGGTGGGTGTCTTGGTGCGTTTGTGTGTCTTGG
Source organism: Pleurodeles waltl (assembly GCF_031143425.1). NCBI lineage: Eukaryota > Metazoa > Chordata > Amphibia > Caudata > Salamandridae > Pleurodeles > Pleurodeles waltl. The sequence continues at coordinate 1,034,769,651 of NC_090448.1, read as the reverse complement.
GAGGTGGGGGGTGGACACAATGGGAGAAGACAGACAGCTACTGTGGATGTATGTTGTGTGGGTGTCTGCAAGTATGGTGAGTATGCTGCATGTGTCAACTACAATAGAGGTCATGAGTGCAGGTGTGGTGTATGGGGTAGATGAATGGCTGTCTGCGATTGTGGTGAGTGCAGGAAGAAGAGCAGTAACAGTGAGTGAAAGTGCAGTGCATGAGGGTGTGGATGTAGAGGGAACAGACAGGGAGGTGGAAGAGGTGGGCACACTGGGGGAAGTGGACATTGTTGTGTGTGCAGGTGTCGGTTGGCTGTGTGAATGTTTGTGGTGGGAGGTGTGGTGTTTGTGTTTTGAAGTGTGCTTCTTGTGTGTTGATGTGCCTGTCAGCGGGTCTGATTGTGTGCTTTGGACGGGTGAAGGGAGTGGGGTGCTGGAAGGGGTAGAGGAGGTTGGGGGGGACGGAATGGCCAGGGAAACTGGTTGCCGTCCGAGAGGAGGCCAGAGCCTGAAAAGATCTCTGTATGGTAGACACGGCACCGTGAATGCCATCCCGATAGGCATTTGTCTGCTGCACCTCTGATGCTAGCCCCTGGATGGCATTGACTATGGTTGTCTGCCCTACAGAGATGGTTCTCAGGAGGTCAATAGCCTCCTCTGTGAGGGCAGCAGGGCTGACTGGGGCAGGGGAGGAAATGTCTGGGGCGAAGGAGATGCCCACCTTTCTGGGTGGGTGGGCACGGGCAACTCGGTGGGGAGCACAATGGAGGATGGTGATGGTATGGGGGTGTCGGAAGATCTTACGGTATTGTGTGTCCACTAAGGTCCGCCACCCCCGGGGGGAACCCATCGGAGGAGGTCTCAGAGTCACTACCTCCTGTGGTAGTAGCCTCCCCCATGGAAGGACCCTCGCCCTCCCACCCACTGGTCCCCTGGGCGTCCCTTGTTTCTGCCTCAGAGGATCCGTGGGCCGCTGCCTCCCCACTTGCTGGTGCCTCAGCTCCCTCACCTTATGTTGATGCTCTACCAAACCAACACAAGAGAACAGGTATGGGGAGACAAAACAGGAGAGACACTTGTAAACAGCTGAAAGCAGATACAGATTGGCCAGACATACACCCACTCAGCAAACCCACCCAACAGGCAGCACCGTACACTATGCCCATGGCCATGCCCCTGACTACTGACCAGAATACTGCTCTACACCCATCCCCTGAAATACTTTTGGAGCTGAGGTAGGTGAAACCTGACAGAGACACCCCTACACACTTTTGGGAACATACAGTAGATGGACACCAGTCAAACTCCCTGCTCTAAGCAGCATGAGCCATCTTGTACACCCAGACATCCTTCCAGACTGAAGTATGGTCAATGAGTACTTACCCCCTTGTGACTGCTGTGCAGCCTTCAAGTGCCCATCCAGATCTGGGTATGCCACTGCCAGGATCCGTCGCATGAGGGGGGGGTCAGTGCGCGACATGCACCCCTTCCACGTTGGGTGGATTTCCCCAGCTGGGCCTCACTGATCTTTTGCGCCCAGCACCGCAGGTCCTCCCACCTCCTTCAACACTGGGTGCTCCACTGGTTGTAGAACCCCAGGGTCCATGCCTCCTTTGCGATGGCATGCAAATGTGCCCTGTTCTGGTGGGCCCTGACCTAGAAGGGCGACACAGACATGGAACACAGAGGTCAGGCACTTGCACAATAGGAACAGCTGGCATATTGTCCAACATGGGATGGACAGTACTTTCAGACATACAGGACAGTCACATGCAGCATTCTGTGCACCATAGCCCATGCAGGCTCAGAGGAGCACACATATGTCCAATCCACACCATCCATTTCACACACAGTGCCCTCCAAACCCAGACTCACCTGTACCTCTGGCCATCCGTAGAGTTTGCCATACAGGGGCAGGACCCCGTCCACTAGCTTCTCCAGTTCTTCCTGGGTGAAGGCCAGGGCCCTTTCACCTGCACCACGTGGCACATCCATAGCCAGAGGCAGCAAACAGCAGTACAGAGAGTGGAGTACATGTCCGCATGAGATCAGGGAGTCAAGTGATCAAACTATGATGAACACGCGTACGTTCTGAGGCGGTATGCACCGTCACTGCCGGCGGCAATCATGATACACCAGGATTCACCAATGGCATCCATGTCAGCCAATGAGGGTGCGACCAGCAGTCAACACCGCCTTGCGCTGTGACGCAACCGCTAGCGGTATGAGGTCAATTCCACAACGAAGGGGCAGATCTACAGTAGGCAGACATTTCGCTATCACCTACACATCTAGATTTTCCTACTACTCACAATGCAGGGCCTACTAGCCACATGAAGCACCTAGGCCTCAATCCATTCCGCACAGTAGCACACATGAATTACTCTGTTCCCTCATAGTGATGTACATGTACCTCTGTCGGGTAGCAGTTACTGTCGAGACACTACATTGAACAATGCAGTTCAGAAATGATGAGAAGTGTGTCTATGTATGTGCCTTCATCACTCCTTTTTGTAACTCCTCGTAGGTACCGAACCTTGTGGCGAGGAAGGGCACCATCGGTGTACAGACCACTTGTGGATATGGGGACCATGGTGGAGCGTCAGATCATAATCACTGACAGACTCACACGTGCAATTATTCAGGACCTTTGTGCATTACTGGATCCTGCACTAACTCCGGGAAATCGTAATCAGCATGCCATTCCAACTGAGGTGCAGGTGCTCTCCACACTCCATTTCCTGGCCACAGGTTCATTTCAAGTGACAGTGGGCATGGATGCTGGTTTCTCACAGCCAATGTTCAGCCAGGTACTGACAAGAGTTCTGAATGCATTTGTACAACATCTGCAATCCTATGTGCGGTTTCCACAAAGTACTGACCTCCCTGCCATCAAGTCTGACTTCTATGCCTTTGCAAACATTCCCCATGTCATAGGTGCCATCAATGGCATACACATACCCATCACCCCCCCAAGAGTGAGTGAACAGGTGTACAGAAAAAGGAAGAACTTTCACTCCATGAACATCCAATTGGTATGTACTGCAGACCAGTACATTTCCCATGTGAATGCCATGTTTCCAGGTTCAGTCCATGGTTCCTTTGTATTTAGGAACAGTAGTGTGCCACAGAAGATGGAACAACTGCAAGAGGACAGAGGGTGGATCATAGGTAAGTCTGCCTGTCAATAACTTAAACATTGCAGAAAACCAGCCTGTCTGACTAAGGGACATAACAACAATGAGTCTGAATTGAACCATTTTGTAGGTGATTCTGGCTATCCAAACTTGCGTTGGCTCCTGACACCAGTGAGGAATCCCAGGACGGATGCGGAGAGGAAATACAGTGAGGCCCATGGACGTACTAGGAGAGTAATAGAGCGTACTATAGGTCTCCTGAAGGCTAGATTCCGGTGTCTACATATATCTTGGGGTTTCATAAGGTGATAAGGTGTGCAGAACAGTGGTGGCCTGCTGCATGCTGCCCAACATGGCAGTGAGACATTCTATCCCCCTCTTGGAGGTGGAGGCTGCTATAGGTCCTGATCAGCTACCCCAGAGAAGTGAGGAGAGTGATAGTGAGGATGAGGAAGGGGAAGATGTCCATTCCAGGAACCAACTGATACAACTCTTCTTCCAATAATTGTGTGGGACTTAAGCCTATCATTGGGGTTAGTGACTAATACTGTCAGTGTGCTCTGTCATATAGGGGGGTTGGTCATGATAGGCGATACATGGACCACTTCTGCATGATACTGACAGAAAATATATACATTCCCTCCTTGCCACCATTTGGGCACACAGTACCGCCATCAAGCACAAATTGACAATGAAGGTGTTCTCTGACAGTTACATCCATACTCCACTTTGTTCAAAATTTGAGACAGGGGACAGTGTTACGGGTGTGAAATGTGTTTTATTGTAGAATTGAGTGAATTGTGCTATGTACAGTGATGGGAGTCGTAAGGTTGGGTGTCCTCAAAACCAACTTGGTGGCAACCTTGTTGGATGGTTTAGATGGGTCCATTTTGTCCAATAGTACTTCATATTGCCCTCAGCTAAGTGTTGTTGGTGAATGGGTGGGATGGTTGCCTTGCATTAGTAGCAGAGTCAATTGTTGGAGGGGGCCTTGTTCTTAGCTGGGTTTCCATTGCCATATCTTGGCCTAAGAGTACGTTTGGGCGTCTGATTTGGAGCTTCTTGGGGTGGCATGGTTGGCCCTTGGGTTTCCTGGGAGGGTATTTCCTGGGATGTTTCTGCTGCTTGGGTCATCAGATGCTGGTTGTCCAGGGCTGTTGTGGGGGCCTCTTGTCCGGTGTGGGTGTCAGACTGTTTTTTTACCAACTGCAGCAGTGCTCCAGCAATGGTGGCCATTGTGGCATTGTGCTCTTTCCACTGCTCCATGTCCTGTTGGTGTTGTTGCTGCTGCATCCTCTGACTTTGCTCCAGGGTGGACACAATCTGTGCCATCCTCTCTTGGGTATGTTGGTGACCCCCAATACCTCTGCAATAACGTCCTGGGCTGCTGCATCCATCCTGTGGCCTCCCCCCTGGCCCACTGGGACACTTGAACTTGCCCTAGCCCCTTGTGCCTGTGTCCCCTGCGCAGGTCTGGACGTGCCACTTGTACTGGTGCCCTCGCCTTCCTGCATGTTGGGAGGGGGAGACTGTGGCCTCTGTTGCTGTGTTCCACCAGTCTGTGTACTGGGTACACTGGTGTGGGTACACCTCCTCTGGCCTGCTGGTCTTGACTGGGTGTTAGGGGTGACAGTGGTTTCCTGGGTGGGGCTGCTGCATGGTGAGAATCCAGGACTGTGTGAGGGGCCTGCCTGCTCATCAGTGTCCAGGGATCCATCGCAAAGGTCTTGTGAGGTGGCTCTGTCTCCCTGGAGGGCAGTGGCACTCATTGTCACATCCGTTAGGGTTGCATGGGTGGTGGTGCCTGTTGGGGGACATACACATGTCTGTTACATATGCAAGTAGGTTTGAGGTGTACAGGACTGTGCTATTTTGTGTTGGTGTTCATTTCAGTGGCCTGCCAGGGTGCCTTTGTGAGGCTGACATAGCATTTAGCGCCAGTGGTGGGGCTGCATTGTGGTGGGGGGTTTGTTCCATTGTGGGTACGTGCAGGGGTGGGTGGCTCTGTACAGCGGGAGTGATGTGGGCCTGTTAGTGGGTTGTAGGTCATGCAGGGTGATGGATGTGGTGGGTAATGGCTAGGTGGGGTGTAGGTCCAGGTGGATCTGGCTGGGGTGGTGCATGCATTGCAGATGTGGTGTATATGGGGTAATTGTAGATGACTTACCCAAGTCCATTCCTCCAGTGAGTCCAGTGAGTACCTCTGGGTGCAGGATGGCGAGGACCTTCTCCTCCCAGTTGGTGTAGTCGGATGGTGTTGGTGGCGGCCCTCACCCAGTCTTCTGCACTGCGATGTGGTACCTAGGTGCCATGGCCCTGACCTTTCCCGGCAGGTCATTCCATCTCTTCCGGATGTCGTCCCTGGTGCGTGGATGGTGTCCCACTGCATTCAATTGTGTAGCATGCAGCAGGCAATGATTATTTGGCATATTTTGTGAGGTAAGTAGAGGTGGGAGTCTCCAGATTGGTCCAGGCACTTGAATCTTTCCTTCAAGAGACCGAATGTTTGTTTAATGACCCACCTTGTCCTCCTGTGGGTCTCATTGAAACTGAATTCCCTTGGCATTGTTGGGTGCCTCACGGGTGTCAACAGACAAGGAAGGTGTGGATAGCCAGAGTCACCGGTAAACACAATGGTGGAACAAAACATAAATACCTTTAGCAACTGTCTATGATGAGATGACAGGTGACATAACACTGAAACGCACAATACAATGCATACTTACCAAGCAGCCAAACCCTCTCTGTTTGCAGTCTTGCCATCAGATGTGGGACATTGCTGTTCCACATTACGTAGGAATCATGCACTGATCCAGGAAATGTGGCTGGGACTTGTGAGATGTACTGGTCTGCCAGATTCACCTCCTCTACTTTGATTGAGTGGTAGTTCTTTCTGTTCATATACACCTGTGTATTGGTACTGGAAGGGACCATGGTTGCCATCAATGGCTCCTACCACATGAGGAATGTGTCCCATCCCAGAAAGGTTGGCCTTTACAATTGTCAAATCTGCTCTTTGGGGGAAGCTGATGTAGCTGTCCAGATGCTTTAACAAGGCACTCAGTACATCCTTCAACACCAGACTGAACATGAGCTGACTACTAACATCTGTAGAGATGGCCTAGGACTGGTGACATATTTAATACAGAACACAGATATGTACCTACTTCACCCTCATTGCTGCACATTGGCTTACATGTAAATAGGAATGTTCATATGAAACATATGTCATTGTACATTTGTGGGCGACTTTGCTGTCATGGACCTATTACACATAGGTTATGCTAGATATAAATAGGAATGAGCTGAGAGGATGGGTATGTGTGCCTACTTGCAGTGACAGATGTGTAGTGACCACTCCTATTGGTATGGTGCATGTATACATTACTTTCTCCTTTTTTTCTGTGTCATCCATGCTGGTGAATGTCCATCAGAAGAAGAGGACCTGGCGTGCCATCGCCAAGCAAGGGCGGACCCTGGGGGTCCACAGCCATTGGAAAACACATTGCAGCAAACAGTGGGAGGTCCTGAGATGCTGGGCCTGAAAGATTGCGGAAACCCAGCTGGGGATGTTCTCCCAACAAGGGAGGGGTGCCCGTCAGACCTTGACGCCTCTAATGACCCACATTTTGGTGGTGGTCTACCCTGAGGTGGATGGGCATTTGAGGACAGCACAGCAGCCACAAGGGTTAAGTACTGACTGTATCCTTGTACTTGGCTCTGGTTTATAGTATTTGCCGTCACACTGTAGCAGCTGTGACAATGTTGTAGGTGCTACATGTATGTAGATTAGTGGGAATATGTAGTCGCACATTTCCTGACTTTTAGATGTAGATCTGGAATTAATGATTTGCTATGTGTACATTTATTTAACCTGTATCAAGGCATATCTATGTATTCTATACATAAGGTGTCACCTGCATGTGGAGATGCTCAGATGACAATGCCACATGTGTGACTCCACCCAGCCATTTTTATGGTTGTAAGCTGCTGTTTCATCCTACTCATTGAGTATGTCCTGGTCCATTCTTCAGCATACGTGCTTTAGTATCTCTAAGGTGTCTGAGCACTCCCATCTGTCTTGATCACCTGTATTTGCAACTGGGTGCCTGACATATTTTTTACACTGGTTAAGTCACATTTGTCCTGGTACAGGTATTGACTCCATGTGAGTTAGGCCTCTCAATCAGTACACAGATATGGCCAGGATAGGACAGAACATATGGTTCTGTAGATGTATCTTCATTGTCCCATCATCTATATACTATGGGGTATGTGAGGGCAGTAAGGGAAGACTATTGTACTTTGGGTGTCTGAATTTGTCTAATAGTCCTTTTCATGCATTTCCATGACATTGACACAATGGGCAAATCACATCTGGGTTAGTTCTCTAGGTGGTTAGTGGCTAGGCAGAGCTATCCTTTTACAATATGCAATGCTCATGCTATGTGTGCCAATGTCCTATAATTACAGTGACACATATGTTAATATCTGCCTACATCACATATGTTGTTGTCTGCCTATATCACGACTCAATGGTTACTTGAGGTCACGTGTAACAGAGTTGCCTAACTGAAGTGGACAGTTTGGACAGGATTTGTCATTGAATGACTTCTAATTTCATGGTTAAATGGTTTAGCTGTACTCCACTTTCTAATACAGGTGTTGGCTGTGGGATATGCTATCAGTGCAACTGCAATCAAGTAGTTCCAAGTGTGCATCATATGTACATATCTCTTACGTGGGATATGTGTGTTGTCTGGACTTAGGTACCAGTAATCAAATGTCAGGAAAGTTATGAGTGGTGTTGCTTTACTCATGTTGTCATGGGGTGGAACTGTAACAGCATGTCAGATGGAATGTTAGGTGCTCTATGATGTCTTTCGTGTCAGGCTCATGTTGAGTTCTTACGCTGCACTCAGTGATTGTCAGTGGATGTCTCATGTGTGATATGTAGCCAACTGTAGCTCTGAAGTGATGTGGTGCATTTGTGTTCAGTGTCTGCAGAGATTGCTCTGGAATTTGGTACATGTAGTGACAGGGCTGTTCTCCAGACATGTATTCTATACATCAAGTGTCATCTGTATGGGGGTGCCTCATGTTGTGGCTTTAGGAGGCTGGCCCTCTATGTGGTATACAAAACTAGGTACACTCTGTAGGTGGTTCCGGCAACCACACACTGGTTTCCAGAGGCAAAAACTAGATCACCTTATGCTCTCATTTTTTAGGTAGCTTGGTCGAGCAGTTAGGCTAATCTTGGAGAAGTGCTAAGCATTTGTTGTACTCACAGTATCAATCATGCACCACACAACCTCAGGGAATAACTTGAGACCAATTTTATAAAAATACTTCAGATCTTTATATAATTTTTAAGACTAAGATGATCAAGATACGTTAAGTACTTTTTGAGTTATGGTTTTTCCAAGTTTTAATAAAGTTAGTCTTTCTATGTATAATTACGCACCATAGGAATCAATGGGCAGTCACTTTTAAAAATGCATTAAAAATGGTACAATTCGGTTACCACATTCTTCTTTTGCACAATGGTTGAGGCAGTCAGTGGGCACCTTGTGCCATCTGGAGAGCCTCAGGGTGCTCCTGGTTCCAACGGGAGCAGAGCTGGAAAGTCTCTTGGCAGAGAGCCACTTGGAGGGGCCACCTGGAAAAAAAGATGGTTTGCAAATTCCAAAGGTGGTGCCTGTGGCCCCCTTGGGCTGTTGAGGTCACAAGGGGTTAGGGACCCATGGTGCACAGCTGGTTCCTCGTTGGAGGGCGCCGGGCGAGTTGGTGATCCAGGAGCTGTGTACAATGGAGCCCTTTGGAGCTGGAGGGAAGTTTCTTTGATTGCGACTCATTGTAGTCCAATGTGCAGTTGTCAGTACCTAGGGTATTGGCATGACTCGGCCACTGAAGGGTGCAGTGCCACCAAGGTTGGCACACTTCTAGGTCTCATCTTTGCTGTTGTTGGTGTGTCATCAGGTCTAGATGCAACGTCTGGTTGCAGAGATATTGACCGGTCAGTTAAAGTGACCCTCAACGGCTTGTTGGTACTTGCTTTGTGGTTGAGTGGTGCCTCCACTAAGAAGGGAGATCTGGGCTGATCTGTGAAGCCTGGAGGTCCCCTGGTTTTCTTAGGGTCAGTCCAGTGTCCTGCTCCTCTGCAGTTGCAATTTTTGGGGTCCTGGGTGCAGAAGGCAGGGTTTGGTCTAGGTTGCCCACTAATACAGAACTTAGTGGGCGTTTTAGGGGGAACCAGGTAGTGTCCAACGGGAAACTTACCTTTGGGTGGCTACAGCCACTATAGTGACCACTTTTTGTGGGAAGGGTCACTTCCCTAAACCTCATTGGCTATTTTCCTCCATTCCAAGATGTAGGAAATCAAATTTGGGGGTCCACCTCACAGGCAACACCTTAGGGGTGGTGCATGCCAGGTGAGGCTACTCCTCCTACCCTTTATTAGGGTTCCAGCCTTTGCTCCTGCTAAAAGTGTTTTTTTTTTACGGTGGGATGCCAACTGCTGGTAGCAGCAGGTTTGGGGATCCAGTTTCAAGGGCAGTAAGCCCTTTGAAGCTAACCGCCAAGACAGTGCACATTCCTGAGGGAGGAGGTGTTAGCTCCTCCACCCCGGAAGGGCATTGTTTTACAAACCAGAGAGACAGGGCTCTCCCCCAAGGTTTGTGTATTGGCTGTCTGGATGTGGCAGGCTGGCTGGAACCAGTAAGCAAAGCAACCATGCCAGGATAGTTAGCTTTTGCAGGGGGCACCTCTAAGGTGACCCCTGAGTACATTTTATAATAAATCCAGTACTGGTACCAGTTTGGTTTGATACCAAACAACCCATGGTTCAGTGTAGCCATTATATAGCTGGGAAACTCATGTTGACCAGTGTCCAGCACATATATTAAAATGGCTGCTCTGTTCACTCACTATGTCCCAGATTTGGCAGGGACACAGTGGAGACATATTGCTCATGCAGCTGTGCCCTCACATATAATATGGAGCACCCTGCCTTAGGGCTGTAAGGCCTTCTAGAGGGGTGTCTTGCACATAGTAAATGCAGTGTATGGTGAACAGGGCACACAGATAGTGTACAAAGTTGAGTTTGAATGTTAGGTTTGCACCAGGGCACTCAGGCCCAGGTTTATACTTTTTGATGCAAAACTGCGCTAACGTAGTTTTGCGTCAAAAATTTAGCGCTGACTAGCTCCATTTCTTAACTCCACCCAGGCGTCATATCTATACTATGACACTGGGTTGCGCTAAAAATAGGTTAGAGTCAAAACGTTTGACGTTAACCATTGCGCCTTGTCGTAAGGCAAAATGACGTTAGCAGCAGAAAAATTACTCTAACCTATTTTACAACATGTAAATATGCTGCAAAACAGAAATGCATAATTTTTACCCACGTTAGCATCAAATACAGACGCTAACAGAGAACACAGTGCAAAGGAGATGCAAAATGGACCCAGAAAGCCAGGAGAGACCCCAGGGGGACCCCAATCAACCAGGAACCAGCCAGGAGAACACAGACAAGACCCAAGAGAGGGAGAAGAAAAAGAGAAAGTGTTGTTTAAGTGCGAAGGAGCATGAAATAGTGGTGAGAGAGGTGACAGAACATAAACATCAATTCTTCACCACCTCCAAATTGTCAATTGGCAGGAGTGAGGCAATTTGGCAGCAGATAGTAGACAAGATTAACAGTGTGGCAGAGGTGAGGAGAACCGTAACTTAGTGCAAGAAACTCTATCATGATTTTAAGCGAAGGACAAAGGAAAAAATGGCAAGGAACAGGAAGACAGCACTGCAAACTGGAGGTGGTAGTCCTGCACAACAAGAGGACTTGGACTCGATGGATGAGATGGTTGCAGCGGTCATCCCGGAGGAACTGGCCACTGGAATTACAGGACAGCGCAGACTACCAGGAAACACCACAAATGCAGAGTAAGTTGCGTGGGGGAAATTAATGTCAAATTGTCATGTGCAAGAAGGGGAAAGCACATAGGACTCACACTAAGCATGTCAAAGGAGTGCAGAGGGACACATTGCACATTAGGCAAGTTGCACCATGCTGACGTAAACTACGCATGTACCTACGCCTTGGTAGTGTCATGCACCATAACACATACACAACCTGGACGTATACCAATCACCAGGCCTAAATACCTACATGTACATATGCAGCACATGGGATGGATGGCATGTATAATAACTGTGCCTCTGGTTCTGTCATCACAACATCCATTGCAAATAGTCATATTAACCCTACCAATATGACCAAGACTTAAGAAACTAGGTTGTCAGTCAATGCCATATCTGGGGTCATGTCATGGCGGTATCTCTTGCAGTACCACCTTGCAACTGCCTTATTGCCCAAACACATGTGTGCTGCATTTTACAGCACACAATTCATTGCAACTGTTCTAGACTTGTGCCAGTAGCATCACCACATCAGATATTGACAAAACATCCACATAAGTCAGCCACCACTCCATTATGCATTGTGAAGGCCCCTTGGGTGCCCCCCTCTTGGGTGCAGGGAACAATAATCTGAGCAGGTGCTGGGGGAATAGCAGGGTGGTCCTGCATCGCTGGAAACATGCCACCACCCAGACCAAATAAACTGGTGTAGAGTGGAACCACACATATTGATGCTGATCAGAAATGTGCCACTACAGAAAATATGCACCACAGATAGCAAACTGTAGGTCACAACAGTTACAGGCTGAGCCCACAACTACTCTGATACAACCATGTAAGACACATGTGAATGGGGAAATAAACACAAACAAACAACACATGGGGTGTAGGAGGCTGACCTGGTTTGTATTGGTACCTTGGGTACTGACACCTTATACCAGGTTCAGTTATCCCTTATTAGTGAAATGCAATAGTGTTCTAGCAGCTTAGGCTGAAAGAGGTAGCTGTAGCAGAGCCGCTTAGGTTGAACTAGGCGACATGCAAAGCTCATGCAATACCACTACAGTTACACAGTACGTATACACAATAAAAGACAATTCTCAGTGTTACCAAAAATAAAGGTACTTTATTTTAGTGACACAAGGCCAAAAATATCTTAGAGGCAATATTCCTTCTGGAGGTAAGTATTATTCACAATATATACACTAGACACCATAATAAGGTAAGTAAATAGTCATAGGACAGTGCAAACAATAGGAAATACTATAGAATACAATGGGAGAAAATAGGTCTAGGGGCAACACAAACCATATACTAAGAAAGTGGAATGCGAATCATGAATTCCCCTGTAGACAAGTGTAGTGTTTAGAGAATTGCTGGGAGAGTAGGAAAACCACAAAGGTGAGTGAAATACCCCACCTAGAGCCCAGGAAAATACCCCATCCCTGCCCCCTGCCATAAACACTAAAACCTACCCTGTCCTAAAAACAACCCCACCCTGGCCTAAAAACTACACCAACCCCCCACCCTAAACACTTAAACCTACCTTACTCAGTCCTAAAAACTACACGGACCACCGCCACCACCCTAAGCCCTGAAAGCTACCCTACCCTGTCTTATAACCTATCTGTCCTGTCCTAAAAACTACCCCCACCCCCACCCTAAACCCTAAAACCTGCCCTGTAATAAAAATTACTCCACCCCTTCCTAAAAACTACCCAAACCCCATCTTAAACCTCAAAAACCTATCCTGTCCTAAAAACTACCTCACCCAAACTCCCCTGACACCATACCCCCACCCTAAACCCTAAAACCTACCCTACCGTGTCCAAAAACTACCCTAACTGCCTGCCCCCTAATCTCTAAAATCTACCCTGTCCTAAAAACGATCCTAACACCCTCCCGCACCCTGAAACCTAAAATCTACCATGACCTGTCCTAAAAACAACACTGACTCCCACCCTAAAACATACCCTGTCCTAAAAACTACCCCACCCTTTTAGGAGGCTGGCCTGGTTTGTAGTGAGTACCTTGGGTACTTACACCTTATACCAGGTCCAGTCATCCCTTATTAGTGAAATCTAGTAGTGTTCTAGCAGCTTAGGCTGATAGAGGTAGGTATAACAGAGTAGCTTAGGCTGAACAAGGAGACATGCAAAGCTCCTGCAGTACCACTTATAGGCACACAGTACTTATACACAAGCAAGGACAATACTCAGTGTTACCAAAAATAACCTACACATCCTGTCCTAAAACCTACCCCCACCCCAGCCCATAAACCCTAAAACCTACCCTGTAATAAAAATTACCCCACCCTGTCCTAAAAACTACCCAAACCCCACCTTAAGCCCTAAAACCTACCCTGTCCTAAAAACTACCCCACCCTGTCTGAAAAACTCCCCTGACACCATACCCCCACCCTAAACCCTAAAACCTACTCTACCATGTCCTAACAACTACCCTAACACCCTCCCGCACCCTGAACCCTAAAATCTACCATGCCCTGTCCTAAAAACAACCCTGACTCCCACCATAAACCCTAAAACCTACCCTGTCCTGAAAACTACCCACACTTGTAGGAGGCTGGCCTGGTTTGTAGTGGGTACCTTGGGTACTTACACCTTATACCAGGTCCAGTTATCCCTGAATGTAGTAGTGTTCTAGCAGCTTAGGTTGATAGAGGTAGCTATAGCAGAGTAGCTTAGGCTGAACTTGGAGACATGCAAAGCTCCTGCAGTACCACTTATAGTCACCCAGTACTTATACACAAGTAAAGACAGTACTCAGTGTTACCAAAAATAAAGGTAGTTTATTTGGGTGACACAAGGCCAAAAATATCTTAGAGGCAATACTCCTTCTAGAGGTAAGTATTATACACAATATATACAATAGACACCAAAATAAGGTAAGTAATTAGACATAGAATAGTGCAAACAATAGGAAATGCTATAGAATGTAATGGGAGAAAGTAGGTCTGGGGCAACACAAACAATATACTAAGAAAGTGGAATGCGAATCACGAATTCCCCCCTACACAAGTGTAGTGTTTAAAGAATTGCTGGGAGTGTAAAGAATACAGCAAAGGTAAGTAAAATACCCCACCCCAGAGCCCAGAAAAACAGGAGTAAAATACTGCAAGTTTCCTTGGGACACACTATAAGTTGTGATTAGAGTTATTGCAAGAACCAAGCAAGACTGCAAGCAACAAATGGTGGATTCCAGGACCTGAAGAGCTGTAAAGAGAGGAGACCAAGTCCAGAAGTTGCAGAAGATTCCAGTAAGGACAGGAGCCCCTGCCAACCTAGAAGATGGTACAAAAGAGGATTCTCCAGTTAGAAGAAGTCTGCAGAAGAGCACCAAAGGAGATGGCTGCTGGTTCCTCCATGATGCAAAGGATGTCCCATGTGGATATGTTGGATACAGGTGAGTTGCAGCTCTGGATTCATCCAATAAGCCTTGGTTCAAGCAATGATGCAGATTGTGTCAAAATGGCGCTGCCTGGACCCAGGAGGGACCTGATGTAGGAGGCTGGCCTAGCTTGTAGTGGGTACCAAGGGGCTACTTACATTCTGTACCAGGTCCAGTTATCCCTTATTAGTGTAGAAGAGGTGTTTCTAGCAGCTTAGGCTGATAGAAGGTAGCTATAGCAGAGCAGCTTAGGCTGAACTAGGAGACATGCAAAGCTCCTACTATACCACTGGTGTCATATGCACAGTATCATAAGAAAACACAATACACGGATATACCAAAAATAAAGGTACTTTATTTTTATGACAATATGCCAAAAGTATCTCAGTGAGTACCCTCAGTATGAGGATGCCAAATATACACAAGATATATGTACACAGTACCAAAAATATGCAGTAATAGCAAAAGAAAGAAGTAATGCAAGCAGTGTAAAGTTACAGTAGATTGCAATAGGAGCACATAGGTATAGGGGCAACACAAACCATATACTCCAAAAGTGGAATGCGAACCACGAATGGACCCCAAACCTATGTGAGCTTGTAGAGGGTCGCTGGGACTGTAAGAAAACAGTGAGGGTTAGAAAAATAGCCCACCCCAAGACCCTGAAAAGTAGGTGTAAAGTGCACCTATAACCCCCAGAGAGCACAGAAGTCGTGATAGGGGGTTTCTACAAGGAAGACCAACACCAGCAAAGCAACCAAAGTGGATTCCCAGACCTGAGTACCTGTGGAGCAAGGGGACCAAATCCAAGAGTCGCGACAATGTCGAGAGTGGGCAGATGCCCAGGAAATGCCAGCTGAGGGTGCAAAAAAGCTGCCACCGGATGGTAGAAGCTGTGGATTCTGCAAGAACGAAGAGGGCTAGAAACTTCCCCTTTGGAGGATGGATGTCCCATATCGTGAAGAAGCTTGCAGAGGTGTTCCCTACGCAGAAAGACCACAAACAAGCCTTGCTAGCTGCAAGGGTTGCGGTTAGGGTTTTTGGATGCTGCTGTGGCCCAGGAGGGACCAGGATGTCGCCACTTGGATGAGGAGACAGAGAGGGTACCCAGCAAGTCAGGGAGCCCTCACAGAAGCAGGCAGCACCCGCAGAAGTACCAGAAAAGGCACTTGGAAGAGAAGTGAACAGGAGTCCACCTGAAGACACAAATGGGAGTCCCACGACGCCGGAGGACAACTCAGAAGGTTGTGCACTGCAGGTTAGAGTGTCGGGGACCCAGGCTTGGCTGTGCATGAAGGAAATCCTGGAAGAGTGCACAGGAGCCGGAGCAGCTGCAAATCACGCGGTGCCCAGCAATGCAGTCTAGCGTGGGGAGGCAAGGACTTACCTCCACCAAACTTGGACTGAAGAGTCACTGGACTGTGGGAGTCACTTGGACAGAGTTGCTGAGTTCCAGGGACCACGCTCGTCGTGCTGAGAGGGGACCCAGAGGACCGGTGATGAGGTCTTTTGTTGCCTGCGGTTGCAGGGGGAGGATTCCGTCGTCCCATGGGAGATTTCATCAGAGCTCCTGGTGAAGAGAGGAGGCAGGCTACCCCCAGAGCATGCACCACCAGGAAACAGTCGAGAAGGCAGCAGGATCAGCGATACAAGGTTGCAGTAGTCATCTTTGCTACTTTGTTCCGGTTTTGCAGGCGTCCAGTCAGCGGTCGATCCTTTGGCAGAAGGTGAAGAGAGAGATGCAGAGGAACTCTGGTGAGCTCTTGTATTCGGTATCTGAAGAATTCCCCAAAGCAGAGACCCTAAATAGCCAGAAAAGGAGGTTTGGATACCTAGGAAGGAGGATAGGCTAGTAACACAGGTAAGAGCCTATCAGAAGGAGTCTCTGACGTCACCTGCTGGCCCTGGCCACTCAGAGCAGTCCAGTGTGCCAGCACACCTCTGAATCCAAGATGGCAGAGGTCTGGGGCATGCTGGAGGAGCTCTGGGCACCTCCCCTGGGAGGTGCAGGTCAGGGGAGTGGTCACTCCCCTTTCCTTTGTCCAGTTTCGCACATGAGCAGGGCTGGGGGATCCCTGAACCGGTGTAGACTGGCTTATGCAGAGATGGGCACCATCTGTGCCCTTCAAAGCATTTTCAGAGGCTGGGGGAGGCTACTCCTCCCCAGCCCTGACACCTTTTTCTAAAGGGAGAGGGTGTAACACCCTCTCTCTGAGGAAGTCCTTTGTTCTGCCTTCCTGGGCCAGGCCTGGCTGGACCCCAGGAGGGCAGAAACCTGTCTGAGGGGTTGGCAGCAGCTGCAGTGAAACCCCGGGAAAGGCAGTTTGGCAGTACCCGGGTCTGTGCTAGAGACTCAGGGGATCATGGAATTGTCTTCCCAATGCCAGAATGGCATTGGGGTGACAATTCCATGATCTTAGACATGTTACATGGCCATGTTCAGAGTTACCATTGTGACGCTATACATAGGCAGTGACCTATGTATAGTGCACGCATGTAATGGTGTCCCCGCACTCACAAAGTCCGGGGAATTTGCCCTGAACAATGTGGGGGCACCTTGGCTAATGCCAGGGTGCCCACACACTAAGTAACTTAGCACCCAACCTTCACCAGGTGAAGGTTAGATATATAGGTGACTTATAAGTTACTTAAGTGCAGTGGTAAATGGGTGTGAAATAACATGGACGTTATTTCACTCAGGCTGCAGTGGCAGGCCTGTGTAAGAATTGTCAGAGCTCCCTATGGGTGGCAAAAGAAATGCTGCAGCCCATAGGGATCTCCTGGAACCCCAATACCCTGGGTACCTCAGTACCATATACTAGGGAATTATAAGGGTGTTCCAGTATGCCAATGTGAATTGGTGAAATTGGTCACTAGCCTGTTAGTGACAATTTAGAAAGCAGAGAGAGCATTACCACTGAGGTTCTGGTTAGCAGAGCCTCAGTGAGACAGTTAGTCCTCACACAGGGAACACATACAGGGCACACTTATGAGCACTGGGGCCCTGGCTGGCAGGGTCCCAGTGACACATACACTAAAACAACATATATACAGTGAAATATGGGGGTAACATGCCAGGCAAGATGGTACTTTCCTACACCTGAGGGCTTCAACTCAGACTGAGGAGGCAGAGGGGGCTCCCACGCTGTGTGTGAGGTGGGAGCAGCTGTAGCTGCAGTGCAAGCCTCAGAGAGCTGGTTTGGCAGTACTGGTGCTCCACGTTGGAGTCCCCAATACCAGATTTGAATGGGGGGATAATTCCATGATCTTAGACACCTTACATGGCCGTATTTGGGGTTACCATTGTGAAGCTACGTCTAGGTATTGACCTATATGTATTGCACAAGTGTAATGGCGTCCCCGCACTCACAAAGTCCGGGGAATTGGCCCTGGACTGTGTGGGGGCACCTTTGCTAGTGCAAGGGTGCCCTCACACTTAGTAACTTTGCACCTAGCCTTCAGTAAAAGAAGGGTAGACATATAGGTGACTTATAAGTTACTTAAGTGCAGTGAAAATGGCTGTGAAATAGTGTGTGCACTGTTTTACGCAGGCTGCAGTGGCAGTCCCTTGAAAGGGTTTGTCTGAGCTCCTTATGGGTGGCAAACGAAATACTGCAGCCCATAAGGATCTCCTGGAACCCCAATGCTGTGGGTACCTAGGTACCATATACTAGGGACGTATAGGGGGGGGGGGTCCAGTGTGCCAATTGGAATTGGAAATGAAGTCACTAGCCTATAGTGACAAATTTAGAAGCAGAGAGAGCATGAGCACTGAGGTTCTGGTTAGCAGAGCCTCAGTGACACAGTTAAGCACTATTGACAACACAGACGTTAGGCCACAAACTATGAGCACTGGGGTCCTGACCAGCAGGATCCTAGTGAGACAGGCAAAACACACTGACAAATAGGTTTTCACTATGAGCACTGGGGTCCTGGCTAGCAGGATCCCAGTGACACAGTAAAAACACACTGACACACACTCACAAACAGGCCAAAAGTGTGGGTAACCATGTTAGAAAGAGACTTCTTTCTCACAACCATGTGTTTAGTCACAGAGTGTCAGTACAAGAATGCAGGAATATGGGGACACATATCTATGCACTAGGGGCCAGATGTATCATCACGGCCCTTTGCGATTCGGAAATAGCGATTTATAAGAAATTGCTATTTCCGACTCGCAAAGTGCCATGTATCACATTTGCGAATCGGTAATAGCGATATCTAAAAAATCGCAAATGTTATTACTGAATCGCAAATTGCGATACCGGCCCCATTTGCAGCTATGGGCCTGTTGGCCCATATCTGGGAATTTTTGGCATTTCCAAAATTGCGATTTCTGAACTAGAAATCGCAGTTTTGGAAATGCAAAACCCCAGGGTGCTGGGGGCTTAAGGTCCCCTCTGCTGCCCCCCAAAAACATTTTTGGGGACATATAAGTGCATGTGTGCTTTACATGTACAATTTAAAAATGCATTTTAAATGCATTTTTAAATTTTGCACCAGGTTACCACGTGGTTTCTTTTAATGGTATTTTGCATGTGCAAAATGTCATTCTGCGAAAAATCGCAATTTGCGATTTTTTGCAGCACCTCCTTGCGATTTGGATATTGCGAATCGCAAATTGCGACTTGCAAAACCAAGTTGCAATGCAAGAAATCACAATTTTTGCGATTTCTTATTTGTGGTCTGCGAATGCCTTTCATGCATCGCAGACCACTTTTTTGCACTCGCAAACGGACGAATTTTGTGATTCGCACCGTTTGCGAGTGCAACATTTTTTCATACATCTGGCCCAAGGTTCCTACATGATAAACGACAATGCTGGCCTCATCCCCTGCAAGCAATTTGCTGAGTATGTCAAAAATGTAGAACACATGTATGCTTCACCCACTAAATACTGCAGAAATGGCTGTGAAACAGTTCTCGGGCAACATCATCAGCTGGGAGTACCAGTAGGACACATTGGTGTGAAACACAGGTACTTAACCTCATCTGTAATTGCCACTCGTCTATTTTGCATGATAGAATTTTAATGTAGGCTGTTGTCAGACCTGCCACAGTGCCCAACATTCCGACACAGGAGCCTAACACTGACAGCTGAATTACCACACCTACCTGTCCGATATAAATTAAGCATAGTCACCTTGAGTGGTGGGTACACTGGATGACAGATGCATAGACAAGTAGATGTGTGTTGCTGCCAATGTGACAGCTCAGTTGTAAATAGTTGATGAACATGTCAAGAGAGGGATTTGGAGGCAGTACTGAATCCCTTAGTTTTAGAACTGGGATCTTTGGTTGGCAGTTAGGTTACCCCCTGTCCAAGCAAGGACTTTCACTCTAGTCAAGGTAAAGGAGAAGCACCGTCAGCTAACCCACGATCACCCCCTTGGTAGCTTTGCATGAGCAGGCATGCCTCACTTCAGAATCAATGTATAACGCATTTTTACCAACACACACAGTAACTCAGTAAAAACACTACAAAATGACACAATACTGTTCAGAAAAATAGGTAATATTTATCTAAACAAAACAAGATCAAAATGACAAAAATCCAACATATACAAGTCAAGTTACGAATTTCCAAAGAATAAGAGCCTTAAATCCTTTAGAAAACAATGAGAATGTTGTTAGCGTACAAAAATACTTGGGTAGAGTCAAAATAACACGGCACGGGTGAGTGTGTGTCAGAAAAGGCCAACGATGCATCGATTTCTCACTCACAAGCGAGACCAGGCATCGTTCCTCGGGTCGGCATGCTTTGTTTGTTCTCTCCCACAAGAGAGTGATGCATCTTCCCGATTGGCACATCAGGTCCAGGCAGGCCTTGCGTTGTTTTTCCGGGCCCATTGATGTTGCGTTGAAAATCTGGTTGCACGGTATCACAAAACCACGCTGCGTGGGGTTTCCGTCATTATCAGCCTCCGTTAGCAGATGATGCGCATTGTTTTCCCCAGCTGCATTCCGTCGAAAATTTCCCCGCACAGCGGTCTATGTGTGGAGTTTCAGTCTTTGTCTGCCAGCTTCACCTTTCAAGGGCTCAGGAACTGGATAGGGCGCCACTTGGCAGGTGTCTCAGCGGAGAGTCCAGGGGCTGGCCGGGGAAGTCTTTAATGGCCCAGAGACTTCAACAACAGGAGGAAAGCTCAGTTCAAGCCCTTGGAGATTCTTCTCAAGCAGGAATAGACAATAAAGTCCAGTCTTTATCTCCATTCACATGCAGAAGCAGCAACTGCAGGACGGCCCAACAAAGCATAGTCACAGGCAGGGGCAGCACTTCTCCTCAGCTCTTCAGCTCTTATCCTTGGCAGAGGTTCCTCTTGATTCCAGAAGTGATCTAATTTTCAGGGGTTTTGGGTGATCTTCTTATACCCCTTTCTGCCTTTGAAGTAGGCCTACTTCAAAGCAAAGTCTCTCTTCTTTGTGAAATCCTGCCTTGCCTCATCCAGGCCCCAGGCACACTTCAGGGGTTGGAGACTGCATTGTGTGAGGGCAGGCACAGCCCTTTCAGGTGTGAGTGGCCACTCCTTCCCTCCCTCCCAGCACAGATGACTCATCAGGTTATAAAGGCTACACCCCAGCTTCCTTTGTGTCACTGTCTAGAGAGTGGTTCAAACAGCCCAACTGTCAAATTGATCCAGACAGGGAATCCACAAACAGGCAGAGTCAAAGAATGATTTAAGCAAGAAAATGATTACTTTTGTAACAGTGACATTTTCAAACACACAATCTAAAAACCAACTTCACTAATTGTGAGCTCAGAGACACTAAACTCCAAATTTCTATCTGCTCCCAAAGGGAATCTGAACTTTAATAACATTTAAAGGCAGCCCCCATGTTAACCTATGAGAGAAATAGGCCTTGCAACAGTGAAAAACGAGTTTGGCAGTATTTTACTGTTAGGACATGTAAAGCACATAAGTACATGTTCCACCTTTAACATACACTGCATCCTGCCCATGGGGCTCCCTAGGTCCTACATTAGGGGTACATTACATGTATAAAAAAGGAAGCTTAAGGCCTGGCAAGTGGGTACACTAGCCAATTGTCAGTTTAAAACTGCACTCACAGACACTGCAGTGCCAGGTCTGAGCCATGTTTACAGGGCTACTAATGTGGGTGGCACAACCAGTGCTGCAGGCCCCTAGTAACTTTTGATTTACAGTTCCTGGGCACCTCTAGTGCACTGTACTAGAGACTTACTAGTAAATCAAATATGCCAATCATGGAAAGTCAATTCCACATACATTTTCTATAGGAGCACTTGCACTTTAGCAATGGGTAGCAGTGGTAACGTGCCCATAGTCACAAAAACAGCAAAAGCATAGTCCAGCATACATCAACAACCCGGGAAATAGAGGCAAAACGTTAGGGGAGACCATGCTAAGGATGCCAAGTCTAACACTAGGCCAACACACAATTTTCACTATGCACTCATGGGAAGACCCAGAGACACAAGCATAAGACACAAAAAGTAAAGAAGTACCCAAAATGTTTTTTTTACAATTAAACTAAACTAATAATTCAAGAAAACCTATCCTTCTAATTTTTCTTAACCAACAACTAAACCTAAGTACCCTTTGATAAACTTACCAGACACATTTAACAACACACTCTAAACATATACTAAACTACACGTATACTAACTATATCTAAACAAATATATATATATATATATATATATATATATATATATATATATATATATATATATATATATATATTTTAAACACATATACTGTATACCCCAACATGACCCAACAATCACCCACCCACAAATTAATATGTAAAAAGTAGAAAACCCACCCCAAACGCACTTATCCTAACTAAACTACATAACTACTCTAACCTAACACTAACCCCCAATACCCACTATAAAACATGGATACAAATGAGGAGGGAGGGGAGAGAACTAGGAGGTGAGAGTTCTAAAGGCAATCATAGCTTTGCCTTCTTAAGGGCTTTCTTTATGTATTTAAGTCTCTTAGTATTGGCTGCCACCTCTTTCTCCAAACTGTCCAACCTTTGTAATATCAGCGTGACGTCCCACTGCAGATCCTGCAGCATTTTTGGGTCCATAGCAGCAGATTGTGTGGGCTGGAGTACCGAGGTCAAAGCTGTTGCAGTTGTGGCAGTTGTTGTGGTGGCCACTGTGCCCCCTGCATTGCTGTGGACCTAGGTCTCCTCTGGTTGGCCAGTGTGCCCCCCCTTGTGTGAATGCCTGCCCTTCCCTGGTTGATCTCTCAGCACGATAGGGGCAAGCCATTCTCCAGAACCCAGATTCCACTGCCACGATATGTCGGTAGTAGGCTTCCCTCTTTTGCAATGGCGGCAGTTCCTCATTGCTCATGTTGGCAGCTGTTAAATTGAGACAGGCAACCATCAGTGTCAGCATTCTGTGGAGTATGTACAAATTATTGGCTTATACTCTACATCTAATTACACATGCACTCCAACTCACATTCCAGAAAAGACAATGGCCCTGATAAATGCAACGAAAACGCTGTCTTAGCATAATTTCTTTGAACCAAAGCAACACATAACAAAATTATGTACCAAACCAAATGAGATGTGCATTGGTTTTGCGCAATATGTAATGATGCAAAGGCAGCATAAACTTCACATAGATCAGGCCCAAACGTCCTCATCATCTATGTCAGTTTTCAACTATACATCACCAGTAACTTGAACATGTTGTTGAGAGGATGGGATGCTATTGGTAACCATAAGGGGTCAGTGCTGATAGGTACACATGCAAGCCAGATCAATATGACTGTCACCTACACTGTGAGCATCACATCTCCCTACAGATTTGGTATTCCTCTTCCACTGTGTCTAAGGGGGGGATGTCCATGCAATCCATCATCTTAACTGTCCTGGTCATCCACCAAGGCATGTCCACTCATACATGGAGTCAGGGAGTGAACCATATGTTAGAAGGGCTGCCAACTAGGAAGCTGGCATCCATAGGTCTATCACATCTACATTCATGTGTGCAGGTGTAGACACCCATCAATACCTGGTCTGCCAATACAATTCCTTACACGCCCATTTCCATGCCAGCACAATTTTGGCCTTGATCTGCATGCATGCCAATTACATTCCACATAAGTGTTACATACATGGAGTGCAAAATGCGGAGTGCCATGCTGGGGAACAATTGCCAGCCAGCCCTCCATATTCATGACAATACAGGGATGCCCCAAATTGGGTTCACAATGGTGCATCCTTGTGTTGTGAGAATGACGGAGTGCCCCACTGCCAATATTTTCACAGCATTGCACTTCTTAGTCACATATGGCCCTACATGTGGCTTTGTCGCGTTGGCTCTCATTATCCTAATGCGACTACTAGATTTTGGGCAGCAAGATCGTTCGCAGTGTGGGGGACTAAGTTTGACCCACGGGTGAAGGACCCTTGTCACCCCAAATCCAGGTTTTTGCTCCGGCTAACTAGCAGTGCCTCATCTCTCCCAAAGGGAAGAGACAATTGGTCAGCCAAGCGCATGACATCTTAGTACTTCCCAGGGAAGTCGTGGTCACTCAGGTCACAACCGGTTCTCTCATACACAGTACGGTCTCATATAGAAATGACAAAGGCAGTTTAAGTTTTAAAGATTGGTTTAATAAAAGGACTGCATTTTAGATGGCAAAGCGTGAGCTGCAATAACCAGAACCACACAACACAGTAGGATTAAAATAGCAACGATGAGAGTGGAGCACAAGAATAAGGCTATCATAGTGCAACTAGATTAGGTTCTTTCTAAGTTATATTCTGAGCACAGCATGTGAAGCTCTAAGCTTGCCTTTCAGGTTCCAAAGGGAGGACCTCAACCCTCATACCTGAGCAAAGGCCTGTAATCTGCATCAGCATCTGCAACAGGGCAGTCAGCATCTAGTTGTAGGTTCCTGGTCGAAATTTCCCTCTGACGTGTACTAGGACTAGAAAGTGTTTTTATAACTAACATGCAGATGTTCGAAGAAAATGTCCCTATGTAAGAATGCGTATTTTCTACGAACACTAGAGACAAAACTTCTAACATGTTTACCGGCAATGTACCAGACTGTAGCCTTGACTGGAGCACAGGGTGAGCAAGAATGCATTGTTTGAGAACACAGTGCTGAACTAAGCTAAACAGTGTGATAGAAAGAAATACAACAAGACCGTAAAACTGGTTATGGTAAAATAGCAGTGCAAGTCTAAATAAAATGTATCTAGGGCAAAGTGCACAGAGGCCTAATATGTTAACCTAACGTGCATGAAGCTATATTAAAAATGGCTACACCACACCCTCCCCTTGTCGGTAGAAAGTGGTTTAAGCCAAAGCTAAAAATGCCCTAAGCTAAAATATAAGTAAAACCCTATTCAATTTCAACAAGTTAAGAGGACACACAAGCATAGTAATTTTCAATTTAAAAAATGAGCATGCGACCAAGTGCTGAATTCAAAGGATAATGTCAATTTAGAATAAGTCCAAATCAAGCAGTGGTCATGGAAAGCAGGATAGGATATTCTCCACTTCGGCAGATGACAAAACCGGAAAGTCCACGCCAAAGACTATCAAGGAGCAAGTGTGTTCCAAAGCCCCAGTGTCAACCAAGGCGGCATCCCGTGCAGTGCCTATGCACCAATGATACCGAAACACGGGCTGCACACAATACAAAACCGGTCTGAATGACAGAGGGCAGTCACACTCCAATTGCTCCAGGAGTGTTGCATCATTCATGACACAGCTGCGCTGATGGGAGCGCCCACATTCGTCCTTGTTGCGGCGGGACAGCCATTGCGGAAAAAAAACAGCAACAGCAAAATGCCAGCTAATGAAGCCAAAGTTATCGGAAATCCCCAAAAAATGTTTCCCAAAATTGAATGAATAGCCGAACGTATTAAACCAAATATGGAAGAGAAGGTGTGAACAAAACCAACACCAACGGCTTTGAAAAAATGTGCCAATCCAGCCATGCTGGAAGCATTAAATATACGTCCCACAAGTTCACCAAAGTGGCTTGGAAAGTTTGTATTTAACAGGGACTGTATTTCCGCCGACGACCTTGTTGTGCGTAGGTCTCGCATGCAGATGTAAGGGCCACATGCTTCTGAGACAATAAAGCCTTCAGTCTGCTTAACTTGTCGAAATTCACCTTGGAAGTAGCAATGTGAGGCCAAATATCTGCTACCTCCCTAATTTTAGTGGGGGGAAACGCTGCAAGTAACGACCTCAGTGACCGAAACAACATAAACTATTCCGGCCCGCATACCACAACAGTCTTCACTATTGAGGAGGACATAGCTGCCATTTGAAAGCACCTGGAACGTGCGTTTAATCAAGGGTACCGGAACTCCCTTCACATAGCAAGCCAAGATCGCAACCGAGGCATTACACACCCCATGCATGGACAGCTGCTTACAAATCATCGAATGGCTGACTGAAGTCTTGCATTCACTATCGCTAAGAAAGACCAATTTCATGCCATTAAGGCATTTGTACATGAAGGGAAGCTCCCACACCTCATGGATGTAACTATCTCCCAATTTTTCATATCTGCCTACCGGAACATGTTTCAAACAGGAAGTGATTTTGGCCACGGTAAAAGGCAATCTTTCTAACTTTCAATGTTGAGCATGACATAAGTCGCCTCCTTTTTAGCCATTAGTTGTTGTTGTCGCGTCAAATTAAAGAAAAAAAAAATTTCCCTGGCACTGATATGCTGCCACAGAACGCGACCCGCCTTCAATGTCTGAAGTGTCTAATCCAACTGCATAATGGACCTGGTCTGACTCTGTCCATGATATAAAGAAGACATATCAGATCGTATAATGTCTATAGCAGAAGAAACAATGTTGCTAATTGTATATATCCGGTCAGACAAGGTGTGAATTCCATTATCCACAACAGCTAATGCTTTTTTCAGATTTTCCAGATCTATCTGCCTTAACCAGGCTGCAGCCTCTTGTTGGGAAAGTTTCCATATTTCATTGTATACTTCATACAAGAAACGCTTCCTACGTGGTGTCTTTAGGCCTGACAAAAAACCTTGTAAGTCAGTGTTATTAGACAGGAGAGTGAGATGTGTCTTGACTGCATCTAGCGAGGATGATTTTAGCCATTGCTGGTACAATTTTCCCACACTATATGCTGTAATCATTTCAGCATGTTCTGGTGATATATAGCGAGGGTCTGACCCACTCGTATGGAAACCCTCTGAGGTGACAAAACGTTGATGACACCCGTTGGTATCTATTGGCCACAATAACCACCCGCCTGGACGTGTCAGTGAAGCATTAAATGTACCACTTTGGACCCATTCAGTAAGCTCACAAAAAGTTGCATTTGTGTACTTTTGCCAGACATCAAATTTTCCAGGGACAGGGATGCTAGACATGTTTAATTCTCTGATTGTAGCTAAGCCTGAACAGCTGGTCTATTGTAATGTTTCATTTAAAAAAATCATTTGAACGGGAATGAGACATGCTCTAAACAATGTTTCTCTACCCCTAGTTTGCCAATTTTTTTGTTCCCCAAACACTTTTCAAATCAACATTTTTTGACCAATATTCATAACCTTCAATTGATAACTGGGAAACGAAGGAGTCCGAATATATAAATTTTGTGTTGGTCAACAACCTTTGTTTATCCTTAGTCGGAGTGACCTTAAAATAATATGACTCAGCATTCTTTTGATGATGCCCAGAAAAATACGTAAATTTATCAAAATACGTTTTTGAACTCCCTTGCGGTGGAGTTGGGCAATGTTCCCATTGCGTATAGTCAAATATAGTTTTTGGACTGCTCGCTTTATGTGTGAAGTGGTGCCCATAATAATTATAGCAAAACATGTCACCATAATTATCTGTAAACTGGTAAACATCCTCATTTTCATAGACAGTATAATATTGCAATTCTATCATCATGGAGTCAACTGTTTTCACATCCCAATCATCAGATACAATGCCTGGTATCACTATATCATTCATAGATAACTTTAGCACATACGGTATTTGAATTATTTCAGTATATATCAAACACTACTTTATCCCACACAATTCCATCTGGAATTGGCACTGCAGAAATGTTCACAAAGGACAAGTCTTTTCGAACCTTATGTGATGAAAAATGTGGTTTCAACACCTCCTCCACCTGTTCAACCACTGATCTCTCGGGAAGAAAATGACCATGTATCAACAGAAAAAAGGTAATGACAAACCCAATCCAAAGAAAAAATGCTAACATAGTCAATAAAAGCCACAGATAGTTCCATGGAAAAACAAAATACGTATCTTTAAGCCAACGTATCAGCTTACGTGGACCTGAAAGGGCAGCAGTCGAAGAGGCAAACGAGTCCGATAGACCATTGTTATTGCCAGAAAAGTAACCAGAGGCAGTTTGTGCAAAAGGCGTTGCCGTAGTCAATGGAGGAGTTGGTGTTTCCCGCGGTGGTACACTGTAGACAGCACCATCCATCACGTTTGTAGTCATGGTGACTTGATCAAATGTTTCTAAGTTGGTCATTGTTAGTGGAACTAATGCGAGATCATCATCCATCCTCCCCAAGCTCGGAGAGTCAACAGTGTTGGCATAGACAACTTGAAGCTGAACTTCTTCTCTAGTAGTGAGAGGGATTAGGGAACTACTGGACGTTCCTCTTGGTCGGCTGTGTATAATCGGCCACATGTTGTAACTTGACATTGTCAATAGAAACAAAGTGATTTTTCTTTGGCATCTGGCAACGGGGGTAGAATAACAGTTCTGGTTCCGTGTATCCCCAACACAGGGACTGGTGCACGATAAGAAGGGCCAAATTATTTTTTTACTGCAACCTTTTCACGCACAAGATCCCCAACCCTGGGAATCCAGCCGGTAGGTGTTACGGGCTCATCCTTAATCCCTGTGGAGGCAGCACTTTTAGAAGAGTTATCTTCACGGAACTGCTGTAATTCCTGTAAAACAGTGACACGATCATTTATGTCAAAAGGTGTTTCCGCCGCCTCCACAGCAGGACCATCAAGATCCAGAACAAACATTCGTGTTCCGAACAGGCACTCATATAAAGTACAACCCCCAGCGACCTTCTAGGCAGGTTATTTAGTGCTCTCTGAACTCCATACAGGTGGGTTAGCCAACTAAGACCGGTACCTAAGACTCTGGCTGTTAAGGATTGCTTTAAATCGTGGTTTAATCGCTCCACGACAGAATTTACCTCAGGATGAAATGGAGACGAGTACTGGAGCTGGACCCCCAACAAAGCCATGGTGTCCCTGAATGCCCTTGAGGCAAAAGCAGGGCCCTGGTCCGAATGGAATGCCGCAACTGCATATGTACCGCCAAAGACTCGCAAATCTTTAATAACAGTCCGAGCGTCAGCCGAGCGTTGTGGCCACACCCACACAAATCTGGAACATGAATCTACAGCGACTAGTATATATTTGTATGCACTATCTGGTGTTAGTGGACCGCAATGATCCAAGTACACACATTGTAATGGTCTGCTGGATATTAAGAGGGGTGTCTGCCGCAGGCGCTTAGCTGTTGAAACCTTAATTTGTTGACAGATGTCACAACAAAGGACATACTGCTTAGTCTCTTTATAGAGACCAGGCCACCAATAACGGGCCTGCAATAGCGAAATTGTAGCTGCCACGCCAGCATGTGCAGATGCCACTCCCTCATGCGCTGCTTTAATCAATTGTGGTCTTACATCTTTATTGGGGATGTCACGTACGCCTAAGGTCAGTATTTTAACTTCAGCGTTCAGCATACTTCCCATGAAGTATTGATATTTATTAGGAAATCCTTTTGGAAAAGGCACACCATCAACCATAGCTTTTATGGCAGCCATAATGTCTGTGTCTGGTTTGGAACTCGAACGAGTCACTGCAGCTACAGTGGCAACTGCCACTGCCGACTTTGCGGCTTCATCAGCCAAGTTATTTCCAGCAACGTATATTCCAACGCGCTGGTGCCCAAGTGTATTCACAACATGGACTTTGGGTAGCATCTATTTCAGGTCTGCTACCTTCCCCCACAGTAGTCTGTGTTTTATGGTGTTGCCTTTTGAATCTCTGAACCCATTCAAGCGCCAGTAATGCAAGTATTCGTTAAAAGACTGGACGCAATAATACGAATCACAAACAAAAAGTGTGAACTGCGTCAGATCTGTATGTTCTAGTGCCATTAGTAGAGCTTTTAGCTCAGCCAATTGTGCCGTACAATCCCCTAAGGTCTGTGTATAGGTATGTTGGGGGCAGAATTTCTCCCCCTCCATTTAGCTGCTCACAATCGCACATGCAGCAGAATATTGGTATTTTGTTCCAATCGCTGGTTGCACAGAGCCATCAGTGTACATGACTAGTTGATATTGATCAATAGGCAACATGTCAGTGGGAACTGGATATTCAACTTCATATTGTAGAAATTCCTGAGTTTGTAATTTTGGGTAAAAAATTTAGTCTAAATCAGTGGCTGTTAAAGACGTAGCCCACTATATCCATCGTGGGTGTAGTGCTTTTGCATTTGGGATGCTAGCTTTTGTAACAGCCTCTAGGGCCGGAATAGGAGAAACAACAATAATGCGCTTTCCCTGGGCAAGAGGTCTCTCTTTAATAACAGCCATCTGTACAGCAGTGAGTATTTTCTCTGTGGGTGCAAATCGTTGTTCAGCAGCAGAATACAAGTGTGACTTGTATCCAATCAGGACTGTCTCACCTTCATTAAATGTTACATAAGTAAACCCAATGGCCCCAGCTATCACCCAGATGAACAAATGTGTCTTATTGTCCCATGTATGTAGATGTTTCGCTGTTAGCATATCTGCTTGTAACTCCCGGAGAGTATGTGTATGTTCACTTGCCCAGAATTTGCTTGAAGAATCATGACGTATTAATTCATATAAAGGTTTTATGCATGTAGCATAATCAGAAATGTATGTTCTGCCAAAATTTAGAAAGCCCAACAATGATTGGAGTTTCTTAATCATATTTGGTGGTTGCAATTGTGCACACTTTTCTAAGAATTGTGGCGCTAGGCTCTTCCCTTCATTCGACAGCTCATATCCCAGGAACAGGACACTGAGCAAGGCAATTTTCGATTTTTTAAAATTAAATTTGTAGACGATTTCGGCAAACCCTACAACAATGCAGGCTACCCGTCTCAAATGTTGTTGCAACTCGTCATCTGTGAGATATATATCATCCACATATGACAACGCTTCAGGGTCTAACTCGTGTAAAATAGCAGTCACACGAGCTGCAAACAGTCCTAGGCTGTTCTTATACCCCTGAGGCAAACAACAGAATTGTTTCTGGGAGCCTAGTGCACTAAAGCTTGTTAAGTCTCTGCTTTCAGGTGCTATATTCTGACAGAAGAATCCATTTGAGATATCCAAAGTCGTTTTATATTTTTAACGCACAATGTTGCTCATTAGTGCAGCGCTATGTGAATTTTGTATAGCATATGTACATGTATGTCCGTTCAAATGTCTGTAGTCTAGGACTATTCTATGTGAATGGTCTGGTTTAGCTACAGGCAATAAGGGATTATTCATCGGCGAGACACAGGGTTTGATCACCCCCTTGTATTCTAATTGTGTAAGTATTTCTCTCACCAGTGCCCTTGCTTCATGTTTTATGGGATACTGCGGTTGTGGCTGAGGTTCACCTTTAATGGGAATTACATGATATGGAGAATCCCTATCCCACCCTACGTGATTTCTATATAACGCAGGTGCCTGTGCCCATTTTATAGAATAGGACTCAGCGAGTTCCTCTGGAACAAGGGGCGAGAAGGAAGGTTTAATAACCTCCACCCCGGCTGGGCAGGTGCGGACAAAATCAGGCGACCAATCTTGTTGGGCCAGCAAAACGTCATATATCTTAACTACACGATCCCAAAAGATTGCGTGTATAGTGCGTTCAATGTCTCCTTCCAATTGTAAAGTTACTCTATACCCCCTATCGGGTTCAGAGACACGCATATCTGCTGTTTCTACTTGTATGAAGTCATCAGTTGCTTTCACCTCCAGATGCGCTAGAAGATTCTGGCGAACTATTGTACCTCTGGTGCGCTGTCTAGCAGTGCTAGAGCCCGTGTCTTGTTCTTCAAGAGAACCCTCTTCCTGAGTGGCATGTCTAACTGAGACTGCTGCCACTTTTTTCTTTTTGAACTGTTGTTTTTGTTGTACCGGTTTCTCTTCCTTCTTGACAGAAACCTCCGAAGATCGTTGTGATTCCTGTCTCAGTTTCACGTACTCTGTTCTCCGCTCTGACCGCCCACCTCTCTCATTTCTCTTTTCCAATAAGTCCTGAAAGGAACGAGATTGACGTGTATCAGTATATTGATATCTATCAGGCGTTTTTATATTATCCCTATTTCTGAGATTATACCTATTCTGAGGGGTCTCCGTACGTGGAGATTCTCCCCTTTCTTTTTTAGGTGTTTGTTGTTTCTTCTCCCAGCGCTTCTTATTACCCTCAGGTTGCTGTTTAGTATTATCTTTATAAATTTTTCCCTGAAATTGAGTTTTTTGCGGTCTGGCCCCCAGGCTGTCTTGACCGATACTGGAATATGTTTCCGCTATTATTTTAGGCAGTTCCCGCTCCTGATCTTGTTGCGGAACGCCACGAAGACGCATGCTCACTGCAAGTGCAACTGCTTTTCCTTTAAGATTGCTTAGGATTATCGAAGAAACCGTGGCAAAGTTGCCCATCAGTTGCATTCCGAAATCTAAGGCCGGGACAGCCCCGTATTCATCTTGAATTTGTTTAAGCACTTCCGGTAGGTTGGCTAATGTCGGTGTACCGTGTGCCATTGTATAGAGCACAGCAAACACCGTGCCCCATGTATTACAATGTTCCACTGTGGGAACCATCCCAAAGGGTAAACACATAGTTAGTATTCTATGTTTGTCCTGAGGTCCCGTATGGGGAAATACAGCCTCCAGCGTATACATTTTTTGTGCAGGCCAAAATTGAGTCTCCTCCCGCTTTGCTGGCACCTTACCCATAATAGAGTGTACAGTTACCAGATTTATACCTGGTGTTACTGCATGTGGTTGTGTTGGAGCAGCACACGCTGGGTTTGTATTTAGTGTCTGCATCGCAAATTGTACTAAGCGTCTATATATTGACATTAAGTCAGTATATAAGCGTCGAACCTCAGCCACTGCCACATTTGCAGCTGCAGGATCTGGTGTATATGTGGCCAATAAAGGCCAGGTAGGACCATCATTACTTAGTGGACCTAACCTTACTGGTAATATCGTATAGGGTAGGGCGCCATCAAGCCAATTATTATGTTCTTGATAAGATAGAGGAATCTCTAAATATGTGTACGTCCTGTATTGTCCAAGCGCGTTCGCTACTGTATATGTATGGAATGTATTTGTATTCCCACCAACTGCTGGAAATGTGACCCAAGAGTAAAAAAAGTTCTGTTCTATAGGATGCGTGGGCGTCCACCACACATGTGACTGGACCACCTTGGGCCATAAGGCTGTGTGCTAGCAAATATGCTGTGAGTGGTTGTCTCATGTTAAGAGCTATTTGTACAACCTGGGGATTCGTCATTATAAAGGTACCAAGAATTCAGAGAAGGCACACCAAGATGGGTTTTTATCCTTTTAAGGTTCAAGCTTGAACAACCACTTGCTGTAATTAGGGTTACCTATACGGCGGTGGTGGAAATCCTCAGTACCACGGACGTCTCCGTATAAGGAACTGAGGAATCATTATATTATATGAGACCGAGATATACCGGTGACCCGAAAATTAGAGCCTGACCAAACGTTGGCGGCGCCATGTCTCATTGGCTCTCATTATCCTAATGAGACTACTGGATTTTGGACGGCAAGATCGTTCGCAGTGTGGGGGACTAAGTCTGACCCATGGTGATGGACCCTTGTCACCCCAAATCCAGGTTTTTGTTCCGGCTAACTAGCAGTGCCTCATCTCTCCCAAAGGGAAGAGACAATTGGGCAGCCGAGCCCATGACATCTTAGTACTTCCCAGGGAAGTCGTGGTCACTAGGTCACAACCGGTTCTCTCATACACAGTACGGTCTCATATAGAAATGACAAAGGCAGTTTAAGTATTAAAGATTGGTTTAATAAAACAACTGCATTTTAGATAGCAAAGCGTGAGCTGCAATAACCAGAACCACACAACACAGTAGGATTAAAATAGTAACGATGAGAGTGAAGCACAAGAATAAGGCTATCATAGTGCAACTAGATTAGGTTCTCTCTAAGTTATATTCTGAGCCCAGCATGTGAAGCTCTAAGCCTGCCTTTCAGGTTCCCCCGGAAGGACATCATACCTGAGCAAAGGCCTGTAATCTGCATCAGCATCTGCAACAGGGCAGTCAGCATCTAGTTGTAGGTTCCTGGTCGGAATCTCCCTCTGACGTGTACTAGGACTAGAAAGTGTTTTTATAACTAACACACAGATGTTCGAAGAAAATGTCCCTATGTAAGAATGCGCATTTTCTACGAACACTAGAGACTAAACTTCTACCACGTTTACCGGCAATGTACCAGACTGTAGCCTTGACTGAAGCACATGGTGAGCAAGAATGCATTGTTTGAGAACACAGTGCTGAACTAAGCTAAACAGTGTGATAGAAATAAATAAAACAAGACGGTAAAATTGGTTATTGTAAAATAACAGTGCAAGGCTAAATAAAAAGTATCTAGGGCAAAGTGCACAGAGGCCTAATATGTTAACCTAACGTGCATGAAGCTATATTGAAAATGGCTACACTACAGCTTGTCATCACCTTGTTTCACAATGCTGCCCATTGAGCACCGTGATCCTCACAAGATTTGACCCTCTGCTGGTGCATGGGGAACGTTTCAATGGGGCACAATCTCACCATCCAGCCTACTTTGATATCTGATCATTTGACAGCTTATCACATCTAGCATTGTGTACAACACACGTGACTCACTCCCACCAAACCCTGGATTACTTCACAGGACCCCTATTATCACACTTACTGGATACATATGGGTCCTCAAATCGCGCCACTTCACTGATTGTGTAGGGGGCAGGTCCACCTGTAAGATATGAATGGAAAACCATGCTTAGTGTCATATCACTGTCACTACTATTGGACAACAAATGTCAGTGTGTACTATTTTAGAGGAGTGAGCCTGTTATCCTAGTTTAAAACAGTGCAACAAACACACCACTACAAACACACAATGACACATGACACTCAGGTGAGTTAGAGCCGCACATCTGCACACTTACACTGGGCCAGAGACTCATGTAGTGCTGCACCCTGCAACAACCATATCTGGGCAATAAATAGAGGATGGAACCCCATGGTATGAGCAGGAGTTGTCTAACAAATACATGACACTATCTTGGTGCTTTGCAAGACAATTGACTCATGTACTCAAGCTTTTCCTGCAAGGCACCCAGAGGCACTTTGTGATGGACATGTGGCTCAATTATAAGTCTGTAATAATCATGTATTGAGTAATCTATGATTGATATGGCAAAGTGTCTGATGGTATCATATGTCCCATTTACTTTGCCCCCTAAGGCGAGTAAGCCCCCTTTGCTGACATAATGGCAGTGGCAGGGATCATGTTCATGAAATGATGACAAAGTAGTGCTATACATGCATTGCCCTACTTTGTTGATACAGTCCAGGTAAATATGGTAGGCTGGCGGTGTCTTGGTGTATCTTACGTTACACTTTGCCGGGGCACAGGTTTCGCCATGGCCCCTGAAATGTGTGACTTAGTGATGGTTGTGCATGACTCACCAGACATCTGACCTGCATTGGTATAATGGTAGGACATGTGAACTCCATGTCTAGACTGGTACAGTTACACTTCATTCTGGTTATATGCAACCTGTCCATAAGCATTGCATGCAGCACTCCAACACATCTGCTACTGTCATTTTCAAGAGCAGGGAACAGTAAATAGTATGCCAATAAGAGACTCACCAACAGAGCCACCGATCTCGACACCAAGATACTCGAGCAGTTGCTGATCCCTGGCTACCAGATCTGCCCAGCGATGCTTGAGCTGGTGCTCATTCCTGGTGCCCTTATAGACCCTCTTCAGGTGGTAGAGCACCTTGTCCCACCGCAGTCACCTCGCCTCAGTCCGGTAGCCCTGTATGACCCGCCTCCCATTCTCCAACATCATCAGCAGGTAGTGGGCTACCAGCCACACAAAGCCACACAACTCTTCCTCTCCCATCCTGATCAACCTCCCCCTCCCAGACATGTTATGACTGGAAAGGTTGACCACAAATACTTAGATAAAATAAATAAAAATAATGGAAACTTAAACCCAATAACTAACCCCAACGATCCCAACTTAATAATTAACCTGGACAGAGACCCCACAGTACAAATACAAATATACACACACATTGACAAACACTGGGATAAAATGCAGAAAATATTTAACAAAACACTAGAGGAGGGACACCACAAGATACAATACGCAAGGAAATCACAACCACCAACTCTAGAACACAACCACACAGTCAAAAGAGGCACAGACTGTAAAGAGAAAGCGAAAGTACAACCACTGTACCATGCTTGTAAACAGGATTTCCTATTACATCGCTTCCTGTCCCTGTGCGTCACGTTTTCAGTTATGTGTGTATTTATACGATGTATTTGACATTTGTGTGGGTATTTTAGACGCATGACGCATGTGCGCTGTCTTTATTGACGCATTACCATTCTGCGTCAAATTCACTGAAAATCAGAATTGAGAAGAGTGCAAAGGTGGAATTCAAGCTAAAGGCCCATGTATCATTTTCTTTGCGTTTGAGGATGTTTTAGAAACATTTGCATCAATTTCTTTTTACTCAATTACTGATTGCATGTTTTTTTCCCATTGTCTTTAGATGCACCCTTTATCAACATACAAATGACATGGGCTGTGCTGCAGTGTGGCATATTGTGTATGGTCACATGTGGTAGTCCATGCAACAATGTGATGAGGGTGTGATTGGTCTGTTACACTGATGTGTGTGTTACAGAATCAACAGCATGCAAATAGTTGCACATCGTGCATATGTATGCATGTGGACAACAGTGTATGTATGGCAGTCAGTACAATGCAATAGTTCTGGTTTGTGATTGTGGATTGTGTTTTCGTATGTGATGTGTGATGTGGTCATACAGAGCATAATATTTAAAATGACATACACAGCTCAAGCATTGTTGATGATGGTTGAACCAATGCTACCTATGAAAGGTTACCCGACAACAACTGTCTCCGTATGTATATTTGGAGTCTATGGATACTTGTGTGTGGCACACATATGTCTGACATGTGTACATCTTTGGTGCATACTGTGTATGACACACTCTGCCTACATTCCACCCAGATTATGTTTTGACCACAAATGTTTAATTAAACTAATTGCATTTAGCAATGGTTGTTGGTTTTGTATGGTGGACCTGCAGCCCTAGCTGCATATGTTCTCATCCATACTGAAGTGCATTCCACAGACGTGTCCGTGCAATGTCTGAGGTCATGTGTACCCTGCGTCAGGATTGGGCCCCATGCCTGTGGCAGGACAGATTACCATGGATGTACTGCGTGGGCCTAACTTCTTCCATTGCTTGTTATACCTGGGCAAATCATGATGACCATTGCTACCCCATTGTCAAACATGTTCCATGTAGCCATTGCAACTCACACACTGAGTTGTGACAGTGTTCTGTTCCAACATGACTAACTTTCTAATTTTGGTCATTCACTACCTCATGTGTGGACCCCTTGCATACTTCCTATTTGGACATGATGTAGTTGTGTGTAATGATCTATTGATGAACAAGTTGTCAACATGGTTGTACAAGATATGTTGTGGTCCATAGATTGTGTCCTTCAATTGTCACATACCAGTGATGAGGCTATTAGTGATGTTTGTGTTGGTGGCAGTACAATCTTACACATCATATATGATGTTGCAACAGTACTTGTCAGATTCTTATTTATAACATGCTCCCTGAGGTTAGGCTCACAATCCTATGGTATATGTAGTGGAGATTGAAGAGACCAAAGCAAGATTGGTTGTATAAGCGAACTGTTTATTTACAAAATTGACAAGGTGATTTAAGTGGTTCTTAAGTGAAACGGTTTTCAGCTATTTGCTGTCTGCGGCATATCCCAGCATCTGTGTTGTGCTGTTCCCCCTCCATTTCTACCCACCATCTTCCTCCTCCTCCTCAGGCAGGTCATCAACCTGGTCATACCTGGGGACGTTCATCCACACACATATGTTGTTCAGGATAGCACATATCATGATGATTTTGCAGACAATGTATGGGGCATATATGAGACTGCCTCCTATGATGTCCAGGCACCTGAATCTTGACTTCAGTATGCCAAATGTCCTCTCCACGATACTCCATGTCTTACGATGTCCCTCATTGTATGCACACTCTGCTGCTGTGCTTGGGTTTGCAAATGGGGTCATAATCCATGGCTTGAGGCCATAACCCTGATCCTCCGCAAAAGATAATAGGAGTAAGTTGTTGTTAAGGCTTGCAACAGGTTTGTCATGTAGCATGGCAGTTGTAATTTTGAAATGGTTGTGACTCATATGTGTTTGTGGTATGGTGTGAGGTCCTGGCCATATGCAACGTTTTCTTAGTACTGTGTTGTTGGACATGACCATCTTGAGTATTGGCTCAAGGACCTGGGACATATGATTTAGTATCTGTTAGAAATGGGGTCTTTGGTTGGCAGTCAGGTTACCCCCTGTCCAAGCAAGAACCATCACTCTAGTCAGGGTAAGTCACACACAATCCAAATTGTAGGTTGGCGCTGAGCAGTCAGGCTTAACTTAGAAGGCAATGTGAAAAGTATTTGTGCAATAACTCATACAATACCACAATATAACACCATCAAAATATACAACACAGTGTTTAGAAAGATATATAATATTTACCTGGATAAATGCAGGTCAAAATGATTAAAGATGAAATAAGCAAATGTAGAGATATCACTGGAAGTAATATCAAGTGTCTTTAGAGGAATAATATTACTGTAAAAGCAATAAAAAGGGTATTAAGTTCTCCTAGAAATAACAAGTGTCTCTTGCAGGGCAAAGTACCTGGTATGTGTTGAAAAATCCTCTGAAGGGACCGCAGAGGAGGAGATGCGTGGAAAACAGTGAGTGTGCATCAGTTTTGCCCCTTCGCACACGGACTTGCGTCGTTATTTACCACGGGTGGAAGATGTTACAGCGATTTCCAGATCCTCTTCGGGTTGCAGGGTTTTCAGACACCCCAGGGACGATGCATGGAATCCTGGGCTTGCGGAGCGAAGTCACAGGGGCTTCGTCGATTCTGGTAGGCGATGCGTGGAATTTTCTTCTACACAGCAGGTGCTGCGTTGATTCCTCTCTTGAAGTCGGGAGGTGTCGTTCTGAGTCGGCTTGCGTCGATCCAGTAGGGCTGTGCGTCGAAGTTTCGGTCACGTCGCTGGCGCTGCGTTGATCTTCTGTCTCGAAGTCGGGGCTGCATCGTTCTGGACCCAGCGTGCAGTGAATTTTTCACCATGAGCAGGCTGAGCGTCTTTCTTGGCAGGCGGTGCGTAAAATTTTAGCTGCACGATAATTTCAGCTGCAGAAGAGAAGTATTATTGGTCCTGAGACTTCAGGGAACAAGAGGCAAGCTCTATCCAAGCCCTTGGAGAGAACTTCTGCAGCAAGGCAAGAGAGCCGCAAGACAGCAGGGCAACAGCAAGACAGCAGTCCTCTTCAGAAAGCAGTCAGGTGAGTCCTTTAGACAGCCAGGCAGTTTTTCTTGTCAGGGTGCAGGTTCTGGTTCAGGTTTCTTCTCCAGGAAGTGTCTGAGGTGGTAGGGCAGAGGCCCTGTTTTTATACCCAAATATGCCTTTGAAGTGGGGGAGACTTCAAAGAGTAGCTTACAAGAGCACAAGGTCCCCTTTCAGTTCAATCCTGTCTGCCAGGGTCCCAGTAGGGGGTGTGGCCGTCCTTTGTGTGAGAGCAGGCCCTCCACCCTCCCAGGCCAGAAAGACCCATTCAAAATGCAGATGTATGCAAGTGAGTCTGAGTATCCTGTGTTTGGGGTGTGTCTAAGTAAATGCGCAAGGAGCTGTCAACTAAACCCAGCCAGATGTGGATTGTAAGGCACAGAACGATTTAAGTGCAGAGAAATGCTCACTTTCTAAAAGTGGCATTTTCTAAAATAGTAATATTAAATCCAACTTCACCAGTCAGCAGGAGTTTGTATTACCATTCTGGCCATACTAAATATGACCTTTCTACTCCTTTCAGATCAGCAGCTACCACTCAAACAATGTATGAGGGCAGCCCCAATGTTAGCCTATGAAGGGAGCAGACCCCACAGTAGTGTAAAAATGAATTTAGGAGTTTTACACTACCAGGACATGTAAACTACACAGGTACATGTCCTGCCTTTTACCTAGGGCCCAACTTAGGGGTGACTTATATGTAGAAAGAGGGGAGTTTTAGGCTTGGCAAGTATTTTAAACGCCAAGTTGAATTGGCAGTGAAACTGCATACACAGGCCTTGCAATGGCAGACCTGAGACAAGGTTAAGGGGCTACTTAAGTGGGTGGCAGAATCAGTGCAGCAGGTCCACTAGTAGCTTTTAATCTACAGGCCCTGGGCACATATAGTGCACTCTGCTAGGGACGTATAAGTAAATTAAAGAGCCCAATTGGTTGTGGTCCAATGTTACCATGTTTAAAGGGAGAGAGCATATGCACTTTAGCACTGGTTAGCAGCGGTAAGGTGTGAAGAGTCTAAAAACCAGCAAAAACAGTGTCTCAAAAGTGGAGGGAGGCAGGCAAAAAGTTAGGGGTGACCACCCTAAGGCTGTC
This sequence comes from Pleurodeles waltl, assembly GCF_031143425.1. Lineage (NCBI taxonomy): Eukaryota > Metazoa > Chordata > Amphibia > Caudata > Salamandridae > Pleurodeles > Pleurodeles waltl. The sequence continues at coordinate 1,034,729,348 of NC_090448.1, read as the reverse complement.
AGGTCTAACAGTATCCTAACTGATGATCAGTATTTATATACCGTGCGTTGTGTAGGGCACCTTTGTAGCAGTGTGCTATCACTCGAGGGGACATGACACATCCTCACAACACAATAGGGTCAGATGTGGTGGAAACCTGGTAGGGCTACAGAGCCTGGACATCCCAGCCATTTTGACATGTGTCATTACAGATGAAGTGCAACTATTAGGCCCATTTAAATGAGTAAGTGACAATGCACAACACAGCTCCATCGTTGGCAACACTTTGCTGCAATATTTTGACTATGCAGGAATGCACCATGTGTGACATGTTACTAGGCAACCCATTGTTGTACCCTGCATCAGCTGCTTATATGCAGCCGTGCACCAACACTACCAACCTTGCACCAGGGTGCTTGGATAGCTTCCCTGTGGAGGTGGATGTGTCTGTGCAGGAAGGGACACCTCCCTGTACATATGCTGTTGTGATGCTCAATTGGCTCTTTCTGTGTGTACAGCAGTATGCAGCATGTATTGGTTTGCACATTCATATGAGTTCAAATCACAGTCTATTTCCTTATTGCGACCTGCAAACGGCACCCCTGAGGTGGTGTTTGATGTTGGCATTGCCTCAGGTTTTAGGTGACACCTACATCTGAGTCAGCTTCATCATTATATGTATCTTGTGGTGACAGACCTGCAGCAACACACCTTGCATGTCCCTTTGACACAAAGTGCTGCGCAGGAGGGTGGCCTATTTCCAATGTGACTTCAAGTCACATAGGAGTGGTCACCTGCCAGTTTGGACATACAGGGCTGTTCATGACAATGGCACCGGGGGCTCTCACATAAGTCCCTTAGTGATCCTGAGTGGCAGCTGATGTTTGTGCCAGCCATCAGGTGTCCAAGGGTTTGTATCCCATTGTTTCAGGATGACCAACATTACTACTTTACTACCAGTGTCTCTCCTATCTTCCAAAACATGATCCAGCATTTCTACTGTCAACACATGCACAGTGCAGGCCATGGGATGGTGCTCAGCTACGTGGCAAATGTGTCCCTGGGCACAGTGCATGTAAGGTCAGTGATTTCCTCTATACTCCTACAGGGTCCCACTATGGTGTCTATAATCTGCACTGTCTAACCTTGACTCAGCCCGTGGTGGGCCATTTATTGTTTATGGAACAGACATGATGGTATTGTGGGTCAGTAAGTGGTGCTTGTGAGGTGGCACTGCAGTAGGTGTGGTGCCACTTCTCACAAATTTGACACATGTTATGTGATGGGCATTACTTTTGTATTCCTATGTGTATGAGCCAATGCGTCAGGCAGATGTATTTGCACACCACATCTAAATCAGGTATGTGTTGATGAAATGTAGTTGGTTTTGGCATCAGTTGTTAGGCATTTAGGCCCTCATTCCTACTCAGGCGGGCGGCGGTCACCGCCCGCCAGGCGGGAACCGCCATATGGCCGCTCCGCGGTCGAAAGACCGCTGGGGCCATTCCGACCTTCCCGCTGGTCCGGCGGGCGCTAACATTGTTAGCGCCCGCCGGCCCAGCGGGAAGGCGGCCTGCAACACTGAAGCCGGCTCCGAATGGAGCCGGCGGTGTTGCAGGTGTGCAACGGGTGCAGTTGCACCCGTCGCGCTTTTCACTGTCTGCTAAGCAGACAGTGAAAAGCATGCTGGGGCCCTGTTAGGGGGCCCCTGCACTGCCCCTGCCAGTGGCATGGGCAGTACAGAGGCCCCCAGGGGCCCCAGGACACCCGTTCCCGCCATCCTCTTCCTGGCGGTGAAAACCGCCAGAAACAGGCTGGCGGGAAGGGGGTCGGAATCCCCATGGCGGCGCTGCTTGCAGCGCCGCCATGGAGGATTAGCCCAGCCGGGGGAAATCCGGCGGGAAACCGCCGGACCCGGTTTTCCGACCGCGGCTTTCCGACCGCGGCTTTACCGCCGCGGTCGGAATGGGCTTTGAAGCACCGCCAGCCTGTTGGCGGTGCTTCAGTCATCCGCGACCCTGTCGGTCATAGACCGCCAGGGTCAGAATGACCCCCTTAATGTTTGTTCTGGCAGTGACTTGCACGGCATGATTTGAGGGATCTGTGCCTATGTGAGACTTATGTAACATGAGCATAGTGTATGCCATTGAGATTGCTGTGCTATTCTTTGTTTGGTGTACTGTATGTGAAGAGTACGTAGTAGGCAACCTGTGGGCACTTGTAGTGGTTTGTATATTTCTGCTGTTGGCAAAGGGTACATATCTGCACCTGCCCTTCACGTGGTGTGCCTGTCAAGTTGTGGGTGTGTTACATACACGTGGGTGTATGTGTTTGTGGTGTGCACTGATTGTGCTGTACTGCAGCATGGTGCATATGTGATGTTAGCTGCACATCTGTGTTACCCTGACCATGTGTTTTTGTAGTGGTGTATGTTTTGTGTTTCCTACAGGGTTGCTGTGTTGTGTATATATTTCTTGGTTTGTTGACTTACCCGCAAGTAGGCCATTTCCATATTGTCCATCCTGAAAGTGTTTGTTGATCCTGTTGTGCTGGAAAATTTAGGCGTCATGCACACTCCCAGGATACTTGGACAACATTTTTGAGAATAGTCTCTGATGGTCCACTATGGCCTGCACATTGATGGAATGCATGTGCTTGTGATTCCGGTATATGTGCTCTGTTGCTACAGATGGCACAAGTCGGACATAGGTGCAGTCTATTGCATCAAGCACAAGTGGGAAGCTAGGAAATTGGTAGAACCCCTGTTTATCTCCTGCTGCTTTTGCTGGGTTTTGGGGAAGCTGATGTGGTGGGGTGTCAGAGAGATTAGTGCGTCTAACACCTTTGGCAGGAACACAGACAATGACGGCTGTGACACACCAACAACCAAGACACCGTTGTTTGAAATGAGCCACTTGTCAGCATCTGCAGGACAGCTAGCAACTTTGTCACAGGTGGTATGTTGTGTGGGGTCTGCATGCTGGCCATGATTTGTGGCTCAATGTGGTGCAGCCTGTGAAGTATGGCTTTCCGGTTGAGTCTGTATGTCCTCATGATGTCTTGTTCCCTGAGGCCATGGAGGGTTGTTCTGTTTCTGAATACCCTCTCCTGCCTTCTACGTTGTCTTTGTGGGCCGGGTTGTGGTGGTTGCTGTTTTTGTTTCTGTCCTCTGCATCATCTCACAAGCTGGAGCAGTAGCACTTCCATCTTGTCCTGTGGGTTTGTGATGTTACTTCTGTGTGTGTTCCCTATGTAATGATGTGTTCGCCTCATTTTAACGCCTGGTCTGACCCAGGCATTAAATTTGACGCAAATTGGAGTTAATGTCATTTTTTGGCTCCGCCTCCCCGTGCGTCTTTTTTGCCCAGGTGGATAAATATGACGATAGGGGCTTAGAGTCATTTTTGGACGGGAACGCCTACCTTGCATCTCATTGACACAAGGAGGTTTCATGTTTCCAAAAAATGATGTTAACTCCAATATTATGATGCTAGACTGGTCTAGCGTCAGAATATAAATGTGGAGTTAAGTATGCGCTGAATTAGCGTCAAAATAAATGACGCTAATTCAGCGCAAACATGGTATAAATATGCGCCTCAATCTGCTATGGCAGTGCTGAGTGCTTTTGGATGCATGGCCCTAGAGGGTGGCACAATCAGTGCTGTTGCCCTCAGGGGCCTACCTTTAGTACCCAATGCCCTCGGTACACAGGTACCCACTTACTAGAGACTTATAGTAGTAGGTAAAGGTGCTTCCAATTACCTTTGCAATTTTAGGGAAAGGAATTGGCACTGGGAACCTGGTTAGCAGTGTCCCAGTGCACTGCAGTCCAAGTTGCATCCAGAAACCAGGCAAAAAGTGTGGGGGTTGGGGGTAACTGCAACATGGTGACAGTTTCTTACACAATGCCCCCCGACCCATAGGCCAGGAGACTCAGGGAGAGGCTTCCTAGTCTTTCAGGCGAGGAAGAGAAGGGAAACAGGCTGGTTAGTTGCAGGGCCTACTCTACCTCACATCCTACTGTCCAGGTCATTCCCTTTGGGGAACTGACCTACCTCAACAGCTATAGGACCCAATCTCAGATGTCTCACTCCTGTACTCAGTGCCTTGAGACCCTCACGGGTGAGTGGTGCGCTTTACAAATTCCTGTTTGATTCACTACAAGTGTCTGTACTTTTCCCCTCTCTCTTGGGGTCATAGGTGTCTACCTCTGCTATCCCTTTCTTAGCCAGCACAACCCCTAGCTAACCCAAAGAAGCTACCCATAACTGGTGTAACCCCACCATGACCAACAGTCAGGGGGCTTGGCTTGCTATTTGGTATGGGGTCAGCCCACCATGCGAAGGACAGTGCAACCATAAAGGCAAACACCCAGCAGAGGCCACCGACAGCTGTCAGTGCTTAGAACCACACCTTTAGCTCTATACCCACAGGGGATAGGGCTAACTTATAGGCTTCTTTGGGTTCAGAGTGCATGCCTACTGTAAGGGATTGGGGGATCTTTCTATCCTGCAGAGAACACCATCCTTCCACTCTCTTTTCTGCCAGCTGAGAAGCTACCAAGTCAGGCTGAGCATGTGCCTAACTAGTCAGGCTTTCTTGGGGGTAAAGCTGGGTTTCACCAGTTCCAACAGTGAAGCTCTTCCCTTATGGAGTGGGACCCCCTTGGCTCTCTGGTGCCTAAGTTAAAGGTTCCCCACCTTTCCTTTTCTTCTGCTTTCCATTTTTCTTCTGGGGCCTACTTGCACTCATTGCAGAGGTAATAGCCTCAAGAATCCTTGGGAGAGGACTGACACTGGACCAGTTCTTCTTTTGAGCTCTGATCAACATCTGGAAGGCCATTTCCAAGGAGACAGTCAAGGGGGAGGTCTGTACTGACTACCACCCTTCTCCAGCTAAGGGACCCATCTATCTCTGGGATAACCCTTACACTGGCAGTTTCTCCTGGGATATACTGGTTTGAGAGCACCAGCCTGTCAAGCACAATTGTGTGTCTGGCACAGGTGTCTCTAAGGGCAGTGGTTGGGATTCCGTTCATCAGTAGGTTGTGGAAGTGCTTACTCCCCTCTGGAATCTACCTGTGGGGGCCACTTTCCAGTTAAAGGCTATGAGGACCTCCTCATCTGAGGAGTCATCCCCAATGGCTACACTGGTTACCCTTGGGGGCTTACTAGTGGATCTGTTTTTGGGACAAGAAGTGTCCTTGGTGTGGTGCCTTGTCTTTTGACAGTTATGGCCCCATGCCTTAGTGGCATCCTAGTTCTTACCCTGGTACCCACCTTTATTTTGTGAGGTGTCCTTTGGCCCACCCTCCTGGACAGATTTGTTGGGGCCTAAGGACTCCTTTTCTTTATTTCTAGGGTGCTCCATCTTTTTCTCTTGGTGGGGGGAGTGCTTCCCTGACTCATTCTTTTAGTCACCCCCTACAGTTCTAGTTTTGGACACCCTAGTTCTCACCCAACGATCAGCCTTCCTCCCTAACACTTGAGAGGGAAACTGGCCCCAATCTACTATGTACTGGTGCAACTTATCATGGACACAATTACTCAAAAGGTGTTCTTTCATCATTAAATTGTATTGCCCTTCACAATCATGTACCTTGTTACCTTCTAACCAACCACCTAGCATGTTTACTGAGAAGTCCACAAATTCTTCCCAGGACTGACTCTGGGATTTTTGAGTCCCCCTGAATTTTATGCGGTATTCCGCAGTGGGAAATCCAAAGCCCTCAATCAGGGTACCCTGCATGAGGTCATAGGATTTAGGGCCAGACGTAGCAAGCCGTTTGCATGACGCAAACTGCGAAAATCCTAACGCGATGCACATTCACAAATTGCGAGTCGGTACCGACTCGCAATTTGTGAATGCGACTCGCAAATAGGAAGGGGTGTTCCCTTCTTATTTGCGACTCGCATCGCAATTCAGAATTGCTTTGTGACCGCGAATGCGGTCGTAAAGCAACTCGCAGTTACCACCATTTTTACACTGGTGGAAACTCATTCGCAAAAGGGAAGGGGTCCCCATGACCCCTTCCCCTTTGTGAATGTCGAAAAAAATCTTTTTTCAGAGCAGGCAGTGGTCCTATGGACCACTGCCTACTCTGGAAAAACGAAACCAAATTGTTTCGGAAGTTTTTTCATTTTGCAACTCGTTTTCCTTTAAGGAAAACAGGCTGCAAAATGAAAAAAAAACTGCTTTATTTAAAAAGCAGTCACAGGCATGGAGGTCTGCTGACTTCACCAGGCCACCATCCCTGTGAGAGCAGGGACTCGCTATGGGGTTGCAAAATGCGACCCACTTCATGAATATTGATGAGGTGGGTCTTTGCGACCCCATAGCGAGTCGCAGACGGTGTCTGAGACACCGTTCTGCATCCGAGATTGCAACTCGGAAATTGCGAGTCGGACAGACTCGCAATTTCCGAGTCGCGATCTCGGAGTTTCCTACATGTGGCCCTTAGTATCTGTTTAACTCAGTTTCAGGAGCCTATCCCTGTACATTCTTTAGGTTAATTCCCATAATAGAGTGCCCCAGTGCTTTTTTTGGACATCTCTCCTAATGCAGGCTATTTCAAATGAAATTAACCATTTCTGGATATCATCTCCTTCCTGGTAGAAAGGGACAACTTCTTTTGGGAGTCTTAGGTTGAAAGGTTTTTCTTCCTCCCTCTTTATTAGTATGCTGCCACCAGAGATGGGTCCTAGGTCCAACTCTTTTTTTCTCTATGTCTAAGACCTGCCTCTCTAAGGTCAGTCTCTTGGTCAGCCTGGCACTATCCAGGACTGTTTCTGTGGGTGCTCTAGAGCTGCTGAAGAAAGAGGAGATACCCTCATCTACATTCTCCACAGGATCTTCACCCATCACAGATGCATCATCATCATCATTTACTTTATCTGTGGGGTTGTCACTTTCATATTGAGCCACCAGAAACCTATGTTTTCCTGTTTTGGTGCTCTTTCCAGTCTGGATTTTGTATAGTTTCCTTAATGGGTCATAGAGATATGCCTCATAAGGTTCCAGGTCAACCTCCTGGGTTCTGACCTCTGTATCAGACATATTTACTTTACTAAATTTGGAACCTTTTTAGACATTTAGAATCCTCTTTGTGGATAGGCCTACTAAAGTAAGGACTTTTAAACTTTTTGCTAGAGTTGTAGGGACCTAACCAGGGCCCTAACAATTATTTAAAAAATGTGGACAAAATGTTAGCCAATTAGAAAATCAAAAGTAATTAACTAAAGGCAATTTGGGGAGTTATCCATGTGCTCACAAAATTGACAGAGTGGTATCAACAAATGCAAGTTCTTTATCCCACAGCTGATACACCAAATGTAGGAGGCTGGCCCTCAATATAGTGCAAAAAACTAGGTATACTATGGAGGGTGTTCAGGCAACCACACTTTGGTTTTCAGAGGCAAAAACTAGATCACCTAATGCTCCTATTTTTAAGGTAGCTTGGTCGAGCAGTTAGGATAACCTTGGAGAAGTGTTGAGCATTTGTTGTACTCACAGTATCAATCATGCACCACATACACTCAAGGAATAACTCAAGACCAATACTTCAGATTTTTATATAATTTTTAAGACCATCTTAGTCAAGATATGGTAAGTACTTTTTGAGTTATGATTTACAAAGTTTTAATGAAGTAATTCTTTCTGTGTGTAATTACGCACCATAGGAATCAGTAGGCAGTCACTTTTGAAAATGCATTACAAATCGTATAATTGGGTTACCACATTCTTCTTTTGCATTATGGTCGAAGTAGTCAGTGGGCACATTGTGCCAGCTGGAGAGCCTCGTCAGCTCCCAGTTCCGGCAGGAGCCGAGTGCAGAGTGCAGAGCTGGAAAGTCTCTTTGCCCAGGGCCAATTGGAGGGCCACCTGGAAAAGGAGATGGTTTGCAAATATAAAGGTGGTGCCTTGGGGTCCCCTTGCACTGTCGAGGTCGCAAAGGGTTATAGGCCCATGGAGTACAGCAGGTTCCTTTTTGCAGGGTGCAGGGCAGCCGGGTGCAGGGCGAATTGGTGATACAGAAGCTGTGCGCAATGATGTCCTTTGGAGCTGGAGGTAAGTTCTTTGAGGGTGGCTCACAGGACAATAGTGGCACTCTGGTGGGAGTTCTGGGATGTTCCTGAAGTCCCTTGGCTGGGGCTTCCTCCTTTTCCAGTTAAAGCTCTGGGAGCGCTGTTTTTCTTAGACTTCGACTGGCAGTAGCCAGTACCTGGGGTATTAGCACGACTCAGCCCCTGGAGGGTGCAGTGCCACCAAAGTTGGCACACGTGTAGGTTTTGTCCGGGCTGTTGTCGGTGTGTCATCGGGTTTGGTTGCGAAGTGACACTTACTGGCTTGTGGTACTTGCTTTGTGGTTGATTGGTGCCTCCACTCAGAAGGGAGATCTGGGGCAATTTGTGAAGCCTGGAGGTTCCCTGAGTTTCTTGGGATTAGTCCAATGTCCAGCTCCTCTGCAGTAGCAATGTTCAGGTCCTGGTTGCAGCATGCAGGGTTTGGCACCTTTTCTTGATGCAGCAGATCATAATTCTCTTGCTTTGGATCTTCTTTGTTGCTGGTCTTCTTTGTGCTTTTGAATCTTGATCTGGGGTGCCTAATAAATACTGAATTTAGTGGGGGCTTTAGGGGGAACCAGGTAGTGTCCAATGGGACACTTACCTTTGGGTGGCAACACCCACTATAGTGACCACTTCCTGCGGGAAGGTTCACTTCCCTAAACCTCCTTGAGTATTTTCCTCCATTCCAAGGTGGAGGAATCTGAATTTGGGGGTCCACCTCGCAGGCAACACCATAAGGGTGGTGCATGCCAGGTAAGGCCACTCCTCCTACCCTTTGTTAAGTTTCCCACCTTTGTTAGCAGCAAACTTGGGGGTCATGTTTCAATGGAGATAAGCCCTTTGAAGCTCACCACCAGGACAGTGCACATTCCTCAGGGGGGGGGGTGTTAGCTTCTCCACCCAGGAAGAGCATTGTTTTACAAACCAGAGAGACAGGGTTCTCCCCAAGGTTTGTGTATTGGCTGTCTGGTTGTGGCAGGTTGGACGGAACCAGTCAGCAACCATGCCAAGATAGTTAGCTTTTGCAGAAGACACCTCTAAGATAACCCAAGGGTACTTTTAATAACATATCTAGTACTGGTACAAGTTTGTATTTATCATTCTGAGTTGTTTGATAGCAAACAACTCGGGGTTCAGAGTAGCCATCATATAGCAGGGAAAATTGTGTTGACCAGTGTCCAGCACTGTTCACTCACTATGTCCCAGGTTTGGCTGGGACACAGTGGTGGCATATTGCTAATGCAGCTATGCTCTCACATATAATATTGAGCACCATGCCTTAGGGCTGTAAGGCCTTCTAGAGGGGTGTCTTGCCCATATTAAATGAAGTGTATTGTGAACAGGGCACACCTTATAGGTTTGCACCAGGACACTCAGCCTGCTGTCTTCTGGATGCATGGCCCTAGAGGGTGGCATCAGTGCTGCTGACCTCTGGGGCCCTCCCTCAGTGGCCCATGCTCTGGGTTCCTAGGTACCCATTCACTATGGACTTATAGTGTAGCTAAATGTGTTTCCAGTTATCTTTGCAATTTTAGGAAAATAAGACTGGCACTAGGAACCTGGTTTTCAGGATTGCAGTGCACTCCAGTCCAAGTTGCATTAAGAAACCAGCCACAAAGTGGTGGTGGGGGGGTATCGCAACAAAGTACCAGTTTCCCACACTGGCTACATCAGTGATTGTTTCCATTATGGCACAAATGTACAGAGGGTTCAGCCAGGCATGTGATTAGAATGAGGGTGCTGTGTGGTCTGTTACATGAGTTTCTTAAATATCATGGAGCATTATTTATGGAAATGGACTGATCAGGTGTAGATTCAGAACATGCATGTTATGTTGTGATTAATCAACTGTTTTCCTTAAGGTTATAGGAGTATGGAGAGTTTTGATCCAGATTAGGACAGGTTTTTTGCTTCAGCCAGGGCATGATGAACATACTGACATAGCTGTATCCATGATTTCCAGTCATGCTATCCCAAATGGATTATGATGTGGGTGAGAGATAAGACATAAAGGGGTGGATAGGAGTAACATGTTGTGACATGATGTAGGTTATTTGGGTTACTAGATGACATAGCCTAGCCAGGAGATGTATACCTACAGTTGTCCTTGTTCTATTGAGTGTATGTGAAGAATGTGATGACCCTCTTCTCCCTCTCTATCTCTCACTCCCTCTCTCTAGATGTGTGTGCATCAGCATCATCAGGAGAAGGAGACGTGGCATAGGTGAGTGTGGATGCTGATGGCCATGGGACCCGGAGTGCTGATATCACCAACAGCGAGGGACCCAGTGGCCAAGAGGGCAAGGGGAATGACACGGGGGAACCAGATCTTCCGCTTCTTCATCTTTGGAATCCTCCTCTAGTGGACACTTCCTGGCGGTGGCTCCCTTCTGGGACCACCCCTGCACCATCTTTGTCCACCACCCCCTTACTACCTCCTCCCTCCCTGTAGCTACCAACCCAGTTGTACTGGTCCACTCACCCAGGAGGGTGGGTGTCTCTTTCTCTGCAGGCATCTCTGCCCCTACCACTGTTAGCCCTGCTGCCCTCAGTGAGGATGGCTATTGACATCCTGAGGTCAATATCTGTGGGTCAGTTGACCATCATGAATGCCATCCTAAAACTGGCAGCTCAAGTCCAGCAAAGCAAAGCACTACTGGAGGGCATTCACAGTGCACTGGCAGGCCTAAAAAGATTCCTTCAGGCTCTGGCCACCACACTGATGGCAGCCAGTCACCCTTTGTCTTTTGTCCCCCTCCACCTTCCACTTCTCAATCCCCTTCCCCTCTTCCCCGTCCCAGCAAAAGCACACAGACAGGCAAGCATGCATCCACCTCATACTTCCAAAGGTACAGCTGACAGACACAAGCACCACAAGACCCAACATCGGCATGCACAGACACAACCACCTGCAGACACATCAAGAATCACTACCTGCACCGACTCCCCCACCACTGCCACCTTCACAGGCACTACACCTGACACAACTGCAGACACCACACCAACATTCACTGATACATCCACAACTCCCATCTCACTCGCAGTCATCACAATAGCAGACCTGCAGACATCCACCCCGGTCACCACATCTGCAGACACCACAACCACAGACACACCTACATGTAGCACATCCACCATACCTGCAGTTACTACCCCAACAGGCAGTCACCCATCCACCACAGCATCTTCCAGCACCTCCACCCCCCCTCCCAAAACACATAAATGCCCATACTCACCCACCCAACAGACACTCAGCACACACAAGCATATCTCGCATACACATGCACCCAAGACAGCCACAAAAACACCTCAGACAAGCACTCCCTCTCCCTCCACTCCCAAACCCTTTTGCCATGACCGTCCCCATGTGTCCCTACTCCTCTCTCACCCTATGTGACCCAAGAAGATCTGTGTCCCTTCCTAAGTCCAGCCCTTCCACTTCCAAGTCCTCCCCTGGCCCCCCTGAAGGTACCCATGCCACTCCCCCGCCAAGAAGTCAACCCCTCCCAAGAGTTACCAGCCCTCTGCTATACCTCCCACTCCCAAGCCCAAAAATCCACCTCCCAATCCTAAACCCACCCCTCCACCCTCTATTCACTGAGGTGCCTGCCTCCCCCCTTGATGCACCTACCTATGGAGGTTGTATGGCAGTCAGGAGTCAAGTAGTGGCCCTGGAATGTAACCTATGTGCCTGCAGCACATATGGTTTTGGACTGGCCCATGGCCACTTATCATGTAGATAGTTGTATTTTTATATTTATATATTTATTTATTGCATGTATCTGGGCCAACCAGTTGTTGGTTCCAAGGTTAGATTTTTATCCTGCCTTTCCTTCCTTATGGCTGTTCTGGTCTTGGCTGCTTTTGTTTATGTGTGAGTATTTTTTGTGTATGTGATGGTTGTGCTGCCAGTTGTTTCTGGCAAGCATATGTGGGTGTGTGCATTGCAACTGTCCCACTGTGATGCCTGTGTATTGTGTGATAGGCATGTATGAGTTTTGGACATGGATTAATGTTCAGATTGTGTGTAGTGATTGTGTTGACATGTTTTATTTCAAGTTTTGCACGCCCTTGTGTGGTTGTACTGTGTGTGTGAGTGTGCATGTTGATTGGCATGTCAGATCTGTTGTGATGTGTGTTACAGCAATATGAGGTGTGCCTTGTTGTATGGATGTGTGATTGTGTTTGTTGTTTCTCTGGTGTTGTTAGGTTATGTTGTATACATGCTTTGTTAACTGGGGGTGTATATTGTGGATGAATGATGGTGCATTCAAGGTGTTGCCATTATGGTCTTGTTGTGTCATTTGTTTGTGTTGTCTCTTGTGGTGTTTGACTGTGAACGTGCTGTGTATCTGGGTGTTGGTGTGTGTTTTGGAACTGTGTTTGTGTTGGCTGTAGCATGTATGTGTGTGTATGTGGCTGTGTGTGGGTGTGCATGTCAGTGTCAGGGTATGTGTGTGTTTCACCACTGTCACCCATTCAGGATGTGTGTGTTGTGTGCACGTACATACATTGGAATTACGCAATGGTGACAGGTAAGTGTGTGAACTTGTGTCTTTTGTCGTCTTCGTCGTCACTGGGTCTGGAGTTTTTGGGTGAGCAGGAGCAGCAGGAACATGTGTAGCTCATGTTCCATGGCGGGACACGATGAGTACGTGTTCCTGAAGGTGAGTGTCTCATTTTATTAAGTTGGTTTCCGCCAGTGTTTCCATGGTGGTGTGACCACGGTGGAAACATTGGCAGTGTTCAGCCTTGTAATCTGTCTGGCGGGAACATGCTCTCTGCCGGCCTGGAGGTGGCTGCCTTTGTCTGTGGTGGCCTGGCCACACTGGGGGTGCTGGTGGTGGATTGGCTGTATTCTGTTGAGAAGACCGCCAAGTTCATAATTTGGCGGTCTTCTCTGCTAGCTTGTTGGCAGTAGAACCGCCACCACCAACATGTTGGTCATGAGACTACCAAACTCGTAATGACCCCCTACATCTCTGTCTGAATGAGCCACCTTCTCTGTTTCCATCTGTACCTCAGCCACCCAGTGCACCACCTCCTCTCTTCAACCCAGCAACACAAGGAGATGGCCCACCTTGACTCCTGTGTCACAGAGCTTTCTTTGTATCCCAAAGTAGTGCTGATTGGCTGTGTTTTGCATGAGGTTACTGTATGTTTTTTTGACTGCCCCCAGGTGTATGTGTGTTATTGGTTTCCCAGTAGATACTCAAATCTGAAGAAGGTACACTTACAACTGTTGTGTCTGTTCTTCCCTATTTTATGGGCATTATCCGTGATCACAAACTGAACTATCCACTTCCCCAACTAAGGAAATATCTGTCATCCACCCCATACTGCCCTCATGATATCAACAACACTTACCTAGAGATTACTAAGCTTTTTCTCCCTACCTTCTTCCCTCTCTTCCTCCCTACAACTGTTGCTTATTGCTCAAGCACCGATAATGCAATATTTTGGTGGATGCCGAATAGTCATTTGTGTCAGAGGCCACTCCAGGGGCCTTGTTTCGCTTCTGTTTGGAAAGCCCATTGTCAATGTCGGTGTCGGAAGATTGCACCTCCAACATAGCTTTGTAGTAGTCTTTGTTCCTATCTTGACCACCAGGTCTCGATTTCCTGTGGTGTCCTCTGCGATATTAGTACCATCTTGCTAGTGTGGCTCTCCCCCAATCCTCATTGAGAACATCTCCTGATGGGTTGTTCTCGCTCCCAGGTCTTCGGTGGGATCATTCCTCAACTTACTCCCACACCCGGTCTGGATGATCGATGGATATTGCATGAAGAAAACCCAAAAGGGATTCTGAGCACTATTCATTGGATCATTACCTACTGCTTACAAGCAGTTTATAGAAAACAGTAACAAAGATGTTGTTACATAACAAAAAATAAACATTAACAACACTGAAGGAAGGTGGCCATTTTTACTTCCAACATGGCCACCAGCATCTAAAATATTTGGGTATATGGATGCTGAGACTTAGCACTCCAAATGTTGTCAGTTTGATCAGTCTAACAAATGACATCTTCAAATGATAAACATTGGGTACAGCCCAATAGGTAAGAAGTCAGCATGCTGCCATAGGGTAGCCTCTTAAACAAATAGCCCTCACTTAAAACTTAAAATAGCTGTACCTTTGTGCACAGGAGTGCTTGGTACAGAGGTGAACCCTTTCCTGATGAAAGAAAAGAAAGCATTTAGTGGAACAACAAAGTGCCCATAGCTCGATTCTCTACTGATACAAATCTCCTCCTCCCCCAGCATCAACAAGGTTTGGGGGTTCTAGTGTTCCTGAAAACTCACTGCCACCCATGGTCCGAAGGATCCTTCTGCAACCTGGGTCTAAGAAGCTCCACCTTCACGCCAAACACCCAAACTCTGTTGACTTAACCAGTGCAAAGCATAATCCCCTGGCACCGAACGGGGCAGATTCCTCTGACAGCAAAAGCTTTTGGAATGGCATATTCTAGAAGCCTCTGTAGTTTTCTCAACAAAGCTGTCTGCAGTTGGGTGATAAGATAGGTAGTAGGAACCATTAATTCTCTATGCCTTGATAGAAGAGCTCCTATCTACTGTTATAGCCTTCTTGAACTCATTTTCACTACACTATTTGAGTTTTTACAAATAATATAAAGGCCATAGGCACACCACTCATAACTAGTAGTGTGTCTGCAAATCATCAAGGTTGATCCGCAGGTTGAAATCAAACTCATTATTGTTGGTCTTGGCCTTCTCTGCAGGATCACCCAAAACCCTTTTCCCTTCACTCCCTGTGTTTTCTGAATTTGTTTTTGTTAGCCTAAAGACTCTGAAGTTTACAATTGCTAACTAGTACTAAAGTGCTTGGCCTCTCCCTTAAACATGGTAAAATTGGCTTACACCGAATTGCCACATTTAATTTATTTATAAGTCCAGAGCAAATTGAGACTACTTGTACCCAGGGACTGTGAACTAAATGCTAAAACAGAGGGCAATTAATTTAAAAAGTTGGCCATGTACTTTTAAGTTTTACACGTCCTGGTGTGTTTTTTTTGTGAGGTGGTTTCATTTATGACTGTTTGCGTGCAGCAAACAGACTATACACGTTGCCTCCAAGTTACGCCTGACTGCTTTTGTGCCAGGCTACCAGAAAGTTAAGCTAGTTAATTTAATAACTTTTCTGGTTCACCCTGACAAGGACTGTGATGGTTGCTGGAGAAAGACTCACATCACCTCAACCGACAATCTAGTTTTTGACAATTATCAAAATGCATCAAGGTAAGATGCTTGAGTTTTGCATTAAACAGCTCCACGTCCCCGTCCTCATCCTTCATTTTACTGGTGGTTGTGTTAGCACACAGATTTGCCAGTATGTGTTTCTCAGCTCAATAATTCAGATTTTTACAGTTGAAGTAGGGACCCATTGACATCTCATCAAAAACAAAAAAGAGCAAATGCTCACGTCTGATGAAACTAAGGTAACAAACACACCAGATGACTGGCCCTTTCCAGGCGCATTAATATAGTAATTAAATTGCATACAGACCAGATTTGATTTGCAAATACCAGAAAAGCCATATTTTCTGGACTAGTACACAATCCTTAGCTTTTAGTGCATGATAATTGTGTATATCAATAGAGTAGTGAGAACAGTAAAGGGTGGGACCATGAAGGTTTCAGACTAATAAAAAGGCCAAGATTCTAGGTGTGTTTATGTATTACCCTTGCCCTTATGTGCTTACTAGAACTCCTTGTTTAGATAGAGAGCCTCAGGGATTGGAATGAATACTTTTGCTGAAAGACATATCTTGACACTTGTGTATTAGTTTGAGCATAAATAGTTCATTCTTGCCTGGAAGTAATTTTATAGTTTTGATGTGTTAAGAAATATCTTTTTTAAAGGTATTAGACTGAGCAACTGTTACCCAGAAGTCTCACGCCAACAGCATCCAGCAGATTGCTATTCTCATCTCTCTTCTTAGTCAGGATATCATGTTTTCTTAGTAATTCAAAGAGTGAACAATTTTGCTATTTGATGAAGATATCTTGTAACTCTATAGTAACCTATTTCCTCAAACTATCTTTCATCTTTCTCCCTTAATGTCTCATTCATTTTAAAATAGTAACATGTTGGTAAGTATAGAATGTTTCGAAATCCTCACAATAAAGGCTTGGGAAAACATTTTAGTGGTGCGGAAAGCTATTTATAGGCAGATTTTTTAAGATAAATAAATCTGTGCTTCTATTAGTAGTGACCTCCACCCCTGCAAATGAGTTGTATCTCAACATTTTTTTTTGTTTAGCTTCTCATATTTCTCTTTGTCTCTACCTACCTTTATGATATTGCTACAGTTTCAAAATAATGTCTCCTGTGAGTTTATATATGGAAATTATATATATATATATATATATATATATATATATATATATATATATATATACATATGTATATACATATATATATGTGTGTGTGTGTGTTCTTCATGAACAATCCTCTGGATACCTTTAAAAGAGTAAATTCACAAATTCAGAGGATATTAATTTGAAAGTAATTTAAAGAAAGTAACCTTGTAAATATTACAGAACAATGAGACAACTATATTAAAACAAAAACAAATATGATAGACTACACAAACTTCACACACTGGGAACTTTTTAAATACATAATATAAAGAGCGAATGAACACAAAGCTGTCTTCTCCTGCAGCATGTTGTCTAGTGTGGGCATACTATGTAAACTACGTAAACACTCTAGTACTTAATCTTAATCTGTGATCTTCACAGGCAGCTGTTAGGGGAAGAAGGTGTATTGATATGTGAGTTAATACTGTATGAGGCTTATCTAGCTGTTGGAATTGGCCTTCTTTGCAGGGTCATCCCCATTGTTTTTTGCCTTCACTCATCATGTTATTGGAAAATCATTTTTGTTGCATTTAGTACTCTGCACACTTTACCACTGCTAACCGGTACTAGAGTGCCTGTGCTCACTGCTTGAAACATGGTAAAATGGGCTTACACCCAACTGCCACATGTAATTTACTTTTAAGTCCCTAGTACGTGGCACTACATGTACACAGGACCTGTAAAAATAATGCTACTGGTCAGCCTTTTTCCCAGACTAACCTGAGTAACTCCAAGCGTCAGTTGGCTGACCTTCTGTTCTAAACTACAGGGACAAAACAAGATCCACAGGCTTCCCTGCAACTGTCCAGCTGACCTGCTCCAACAGTCCCTGCCTGGACCTACAACTGGACCAGCCTGAATCCCTGGAGGGAGCTCTTGATCCCCAAGAGGTTCCTCCCCAGGCCCTGGACCCTTGGCGTACATCAGTTGAGGTCCTCCTGTGAAATCCTGAAGTTTTGAATACTGCCATCCAGACTTAGAGAAGGTAACATTTTCCGATGGACTAACCTGGTCTCTTCCTTATTATTTTTTTCTTGATTTTTAGAACCTGGTGGTAGGATGATGTTATGCTGTGTTGTGATGATTACTGCTAAATATCTTGCACATGTTTTCTTAAGTTAAGCCTCTCTGCTATGTGCCATATTCACTAGGCATTGAGCCAGTTTATTTATTGAACGTGTGTGCCGGATAGGATGAGATTTTCGACTTATTACTTGGAAGTTCTCACATCCTTCCAAATTAATAGCTCATTTTCTTACCTTCTGCCATTTTTACCTGATACATTTTGCCTACTTTGAGTAGGTCAAATGCTTTGATAAAAAAACAGAGGAACTTCAGTAACACCTACTACCGCCCACTTCAGGTATTATAAATATTATGGGCCCTTCTCAGCCTCCTCTAGTTTTTCCCCACCTTTCTTCTGCAAGTGGTTAAAACATGATCAATTAATCAAAAGCAGGTACTATGAGCTAATGAAGGTCCAGCACACATGGTCGTATCTCATTGTAGTAATAGAAAAGGGGAGTTGTTCCTAGGAAGAGGTGAAAAAGTATTGGTAAGAACCCTACCAGAGGAGGAAGAGCCTGGTGGTAGGAAGGCAGAGCCCTCACACACACAAATGGGTGTCAGGCTTCATCATCAGGCTGCTCCTTGTGGGGCTTGCGCTGCAAAGTCCAACAGGCCCTGCAAGGTGACTCTTTGTGAGAGTTCATCTTATTTGCCAGAATGATGAATGTGCTTGAGGATATAGTAAGTGTAGGGTGTTGTGCTAGGTTGAGTGCTAAGTGAAGAAGAACTGTCTAAGGAGTACCTAGTCAATTTTAATGGAACGGTTCTCTTGACAGAGATAAAAGCAAAAAATAATTCTGTTGTCTTGTCTTAACGGATCTTGACAGCTTCACAGTGAGTGCTGTAGAGTTGACATGGTTTACTCCTTGTGGCCACCTGGATGTTCGGCGTTTCTTTAGGACCAAGAAAATAATCCCTTCCCTACACCTCTCTAACCAATAATGTTTCACCTCTTCATAGGACCGACCCCCCTCTTTTTATATTAAAATAAAACATTATCAAGACATTATTACTCCAAGGTCACTGACTTCTGCTGATTTTACTTCTCTCTGTTCCCACCATATGCAAGAGATATAGTTCTCATTGAACTGTGTCATCAGCCAACATAGTCCAGAACTGGAGTTTAATTTGATGACGCAAAATATTGTAATGGTTGCTGAATGTAGCCTTGAATCACTCCAATTGCATCAACAGTACCTAAGTTCCAGAGTATGTCGGAGGAAACTCTGGACTAGATTTTGGTGTGCCTGATGTCATGGAGTCTTCTGGTAATTTTATTAGATATGAGTAGACATCGTGATATTCTTAATTATTCTAAACTCATTTACATACTCACTGTAAGCATGAAAGACTCTCACAAGATCTGAAACATAACATGGTGGTTTTTCTATATAAATAGTATAAGATAGCTAAATTCGATTCTGGACTGTGAAGCGTGCTAACAGTGTCTTTAAATAAGCTTGTAATATAAGCTGTTATAATCAATGTGGCAACGTTGGAATAATTCCTGGAACTCATCCTAGGCATTACAGTTATAATATCTGATCCTAGTAGTCTGATGCTATACTTCACTACTTAAAACAGATTCCGGAAAATGCTGCTATAACCCAGTAATTGGAACTCTTACTTTGAAGTGCTAAATTAAAAAGGAGCATTTCTACTAGCATTCTTAAGGTAAGGGAAGCTAATTCTTTAAAGCAATTCAGAGCTGGACCGATTACTCCTCCACTCTCCTATACAGCTAAGAACCATTGAAATGCGTTTTAGACAGTTCATGCTTAAGCTTTTGTGAGACCAAGGCCAAAAAGCTCTGCCAGACCTCCCTCTAGCATGTAATGGAAAGAGCACCTCCTAAATAGAAAAAAGGGAAAGAAACAACCCTGTACTTGGTGTTGCTGAGTGGCGTGACTGTCGCTCACACTAACTGCATCATGAAGACTCGTTTCGCGACAGGAATGATAGTGTGTAAAGAGTGTGGGGCCCAGAGTACTCATATGAATGAGCTTTTCATCTTGTACTGCCAAAGCATGAGAACGATGCTAGCTGCAGAGCAACAGAACAGTGCACACCAGCAACATTTACGATAAGCCAACCAGACAAAAAGGGGGTTGGGGCAGAGATACAGCATTATAGAAGCATTTTTACAGAAGAGGCGAGATGTCCCATTTTTCATCACCAAGAATCCAGTTCTTCCTTGTCACAGTCAGTACCTGCATGAGTTATCCCCTGTTACTTAGCCTTATTACTATCCACGCGAACAAAACTAAACTACTAACATGGTCGACATCTGCTTCCTAGTTATTGACATAGAAGAGGGCTTCTTATAACAAACATACTGAAGATACCATAGATATTGTAAAACCTAACATTTAGATGGTTGATTCTCCCTTACCGTGCTTGGGAAGGTAGGAAATTGAGGACGGTGACGAGGACGACAGGACTCAGAGTAATGACAATTACCACCAAATAACTGGGGGTCATTACCGGGCTCATTAACCACTTGCCCTAATTCCTTGTCCCATTCCATACCAGAAGGAGTAGCTACCCAAACAGAATATCAACAGGAAGAATTCAGTATTATAAAAGTGAAAAAAAATTACATACCTATACCCTGAATGCAACATCCAGTGTTGTTTTAACCCCTTCGCTGCCAGGCCTTTTCCCCCTCCTGTGCCGAGCCTTTTTTTGGCTATTTGGGGCAGTTCGCACTTAGGCCCTCATAACTTTTTGTCCACATAAGCTAACCAAGCAAAATTTGCGTCCTTTTTTTCCAACATCTTAGGGATTCTAGAGGTACCCAGACTTTGTGGGTTACCCTGAAGGAGGCCAAGAAATTAGCCAAAATACAGTGAAAATTTCGTTTTTTTCAAAAAAAATGGAAAAAGTGGCTGCAGAAGAAGGCTTGTGGTTTTTCCCCTGAAAATGGCATCAACAAAGGGTTTGCGGTGCTAAACTCAGCAGCTTCCCAGCTTTCAGGAACAGGCAGACTTGAATCAGAAAACCCAATTTTTCAACACAATTTTGGCATTTTACTGGGACATACCCCATTTTTGTAATTGTTTGTGCTTTCAGCCTCCTTCCAGTCAGTGACAGAAATGGGCATGAAACCAATGCTGGATCCCAGAAACCTAAACATTTCTGAAAAGTAGACAAAATTTTTCATTCAGCAAGGGGTCATTTGTGTAGATCCTACAAGGGTTTCCTACAGAAAATAACAACTGAAAAAGAAAAATATTGAAATTGAGGTAAAAAAACATCAATTTTTCTCTGCGTTTTACTCTGTAACTTTTCCATGCAATGTCAGATTATCGAAAGCAATATACCGTTACGTCTGCTGGACTCCTCTGGTTGCGGGGATATATAGGGCTTGTAGGTTCATCAAAAACCCTAGGTACCCAGAGCCAATAAATGAGCTGCACCCTGAAGTGCGTTTTCATTCTATACCGGGTATACAGCAATTCATTTGCTGAAATATAAAGAGTAAAAAATAGCTATCAAGAAAACCTTTGTATTTCCAAAAAGGGCACAAGATAAGGTGTTGAGGAGCAGTGGTTATTTGCACATCTCTGAATTCCGGGGTGACCATACTAGCAAGTGAATTACAGGGCATTTCTCAAATAGATGTCTTTTTTACACACTCTCCTATATTTGGAAGGAAAAAATGTAGAGAAAGACAAGGGGCACTAACACTTGTTTTGCTAATCTATGTTCCCCTAAGACTCCCGATAAAAATGATACCTCACTTGTGTGGGTAGGCCTAGCGCCTGCGACAGGAAACGCCCCAAAACGCAACGTGGACACATCCAATTTTTTTAAAGAAAACAGAGGTGTTTTTTGCAAAGTGCCTACCTGTAGATTTTGGCCTCTAGCTCAGCCGGAACCTAGGGAAACCTACCAAACCTGTGCATTTCTGAAAACTAGAGACCTAGGGGAATCCAAGATGGGGTGACTTGTGGGGCTATAACCAGGTTCTGTTACCCAGAATCCTTTGCAAACCTCAAAATTTGGCTAAAAAAACACATGTTCCTCACATTTCTGTGGCAGAAAGTTCTGGAATCTGAGAGGAGCCACAAATTTCCTTCCACCCAGCGTTCCCCCAAGTCTCCCGATAAAAATGATACCTCACTTGTGTGGGTAGGCCTAGCGCCCGCGACAGGAAATGCCCCAAAGCGCAACGTGGACACATCCAATTTTTTGAAAGAAAACAGAGGTGTTTTTTGCAAAGTGCCTACCTGTAGATTTTGGCCCCCTAGCTCAGCCGGCACCTAGGGAAACCTACCAAACCTGTGCATTTCTGAAAACTAGAGACCTAGGGGAATCCAAGATGGGGTGACTTGTGGGGCTCAGAACAGGTTCTGTTACCCAGAATCCTTTGCAAACCTCAAAATTTGGCTAAATAAACACATGTTCCTCACATTTCTGTGGTAAAAAGTTCTGGAATCTGAGAGGAGCCACAAATTTCCTTTAACCCAGCGTTCCCCCAAGTCTCCCGATAAAAATGATACCTCACTTCTGTGGGTAGGCCTAGCGCCCGCGACAGGAAATGCCCCAAAGCGCAACGTGGACACATCCAATTTTTTGAAAGAAAACAGAGGTGTTTTTTGCAAAGTGCCTACCTGTAGATTTTGGCCTCTAGCTCAGCCGGCACCTAGGGAAACCTACCAAACCTGTGCATTTCTGAAAACTAGTGACCTAGGGGAATCCAAGATGGGGTGACTTGTGGGGCTCGGACCAGGTTCTGTTACCCAGAATCCTTTGCAAACCTCAAAATTTGGCTAAAAAAACACATGTTCCTCACATTTCTGTGGCAGAAAGTTCTGGAATCTGAGAGGAGCCACAAATTTCCTTCCACGCAGCGTTCCCCCAAGTCTCCCGATAAAAATGATATCTCACTTGTGTGGGTAGGCCTAGCGCCCCCAACAGGAAATGCCCCAAAGCGCAACGTGGACACATCCAATTTTTTGAAAGAAAACAGAGGTGTTTTTTGTAAAGTGCCTACCTGTAGATTTTGGCCTCTAGCTCAGCCGGCACCTATGGAAACCTACCAAACCTGTGCATTTCTGAAAACTAGAGACCTAGGGGAATTCAAGATGGGGTGACTTGTGGGGCTCGGACCAGGTTCTGTTACCCAGAATCCTTTGCAAACCTCAAAATTTGGCTAAAAAAACACATGTTCCTCACATTTCTGTGGTAGAAAGTTCTGGAATCTAAGAGGAGCCACAAATTTCCTTCCACCCAGCGTTCCCCCAAGTCTCCTGATAAAAATGATACCTTACTTGTGTGGGTAGGACTAGCGCCCACGAAAGGAAATGTCCCAAAACACAACGTGGACACATCACATTTTTCCATAGAAAACAGTGCCTACCTGTGGATTTTGGCCTGTAGCTCAGCCGGCACCTGGGGAAACCTAGCAAACCAGCGCATTTTTGAAAACTAGTAACCCAGGGGAATCCAAGATGGGGTGACTTGCGGGGCTCTGACCAGGTTATGTTACCCAGAATCCTTTGCAAACATCAAAATTTTGGCCAAAAAACACTTTTTCCTCTCATTTCGGTGACAGAAAGTTCTGGAATCTGAGAGGAATCACAAATTTCCTTCCATCCAGCGTTCCCCTAAGTCTCTCGATAAAAATGGTACCTCCCTTGTGTGGGTAGGCCTAGCGCCCACGAAAGGAAATGGCCCAAAATACAACGTGGACACAACATATTTTTTCACAGAAAACAGAGGTGTTTTTTGCAAAGTGCCTACCTGTGGATTTTGGCCTCTAGCTCAGCCGGCCCCAGGGGGGGGCAGAAATGCCCTAAAATAAATTTGACCCCCCCCCCCTGAAACCCCCACTGCCCGGGAGCGACCCTTGCCTACGAGGTCGCTCCCCCTGCGTGACATTGGCGCCAAAAAACAAATCCCCGGTGCCTAGTGGTTTCTGCCCCCTTGGGGGCAGATTGACCTAAAATCGGCCAATCTGCCCCCAAGGGGGGCAGAAATGATCTAAATACAATTTGCCCCCCAGGGAAGCGACCCTTGCCTGATGGGTTGCTCCCCATCTCTAAAAAAACAAACAAACAAAAAAAAAACACACAAAAAAAATTGCCCTGGCGCCTAGAGGTTTCTCCCGCCCTGGGGGCAGATCGGCCTAATAATAGGCCGATCTGCCCCCAGGGGGGACAGAAATGGCCTAAAATAAATTTGCCCCCTCAACCCACCCCCCACCCCCGGGAGCGACCCTTGCCTACGGGGTCGCTCCCCTGCGTGACATTGGCGCCAAAAAACAAATCCCCGGTGCCTAGTGGTTTTTGCCCCCTTGGGGGCAGATTGACCTGAAATCGACCAATCTGCCCCTAAGGGGGCCAGAAATGGTCTAAATACAATTTGCCCCCCAGGGGAGCGACCCTTGCCTGATGGATCGCTCCCCATCTCTAAAAAAACAAAAAAAAAAAAAAAAAAATTGCCCTGGCGCCTAGAGGTTTCTGCCCCCCCTGGGGGCAGATCGGCCTAATAATAGGCTCAGGGGGGGCAGAAATGGCCTAAAATAAATTTGCCCCCCCAACCCCCCCCCCCCCAGGAGCGACCCTTGCCTACGGGGTTGCTCCCCCTGCGTAACATTGGCACCAAAAAACAAATCCCCGGTGCCTAGTGGTTTCTGCCCCCTTGGGGGCAGATTGACCTAAAATCGACCAATCTGCCCCTAAGGGGGGCAGAAATGGTCTAAATACAATTTGCCCCCCAGGGGAGCGACCCTTGCCTGATGGGTCGCTCCCCATCTCTAAAAAAAAAGAAAAAAAAAAAAAAGAAATTGCCCTGGCTCCCAGAGGTTTCTGCCCCCCCTGGGGGCAGATCGGCCTAATAATAGGCTCAGGGGGGGCAGAAATGGCCTAAAATAAATTTGCCCCCCCAACCTGTACCCCCCCGGGAGCGACCCTTGCCTACGGGGTCGCTCCCCCTGCGTGACATTGGCGCCAAAAAACAAATCCCCGGTGCCTAGTGGTTTCTGCCCCCTTGGGGGCAGATTGACCTAAAATCGACCAATCTGCCCCCAAGTGGGGCAGTAATGGTCTAAATACAATTTGCCCCCCCCCCAGGGGAGCGACCCTTGTCTGATGGGTCGCTCCCCATCTCTAAAAAAACAAAAAAAAACAAAAAAAAACACAAACATTTTTTTTCCCTGGTGCCTAAAGGTTTCTGCCCCCCCTGGTGGCAGATCGGCCTAATAATAGGCTGATCTGCCCCCAGGGGGGGGGCAGAAATGGCCTAAAATAAATTTGCACCCCCAACCCCCACCCCCCTCCCAGGAGCGTCCCTTGCCTACGGGGTCGGTCCAACTGCATGACATTGGCGCCAAAAAACAAATCCCCGGTGCCTAGTGGTTTCTGCCTAAAATCTGCCGATCTGCCCCCAAAGCGGGCAGAAATGGCCTAAATACAATTTGCCCCTCCAGGGGAGCGACCCTTGTCCAAGGGGTCGCTCCCCATCTGTAAAACAAAAAAAAATAAAAAATCCCTGGTGCCTCGTGGTTTCTGCCCCCCTTGGGGGCAGATCAGCCTAATCAAAATAGGCTGATCGACCCCCCAGGGGGGCAGAAATGGCCTAAAATAATTCCCCCCCCCCCCCAGGGTGCGACCCTTGCCTAAGGGGTAGCTCCCCTTGCGTGAAATTCATGCAAAAAAAAAAAACTCCTTGGTGTCTAATGGTTTCTGCCCCCCTTGGGGGCAGATTGGCCTCTTTTGATGAGTAGGGCAGAAATGGCCTAAATATAATTTGCCCCCTAGGGGAGCGACCCTTGCCTAAGGGGTCGCTCCCCACTTAAAAAGAAAAGAAAACATAACTAAAAGAAAAAAACATTTTTTTTATCCCTGGTGCCTAGAGGTTTCTGCCCCCCCTGGGGGCAGAAAAGGCCATCCCAAAAAAATGCCCACCCCCGGGAGCGACCCTTGCCCAAGGGGTCACTCCCTTTTCTCAGTTTCAGATAAAAAAAAAATCCCTGGTGTCTAGTGGGGTTTCAAAAGCCGGATTGCAAGCAATCCGGCTTTTGAAACCCTGGGAGAGACTTCAAAGGGAAGGAAATACATTTCCTTCCCTTTGAAGCCCCTCCGGGCGTCCCCCATGGGATTGAAAGAGAAATGCTTTGCATTTCTCTTTCAATCGTGCTGGAAGCAGAGCTTCCAGCGCGATGGGGAGACCCTGTGACTAAGCGCGCGCTCGCGTGCTGACGTCACAGGGGGGGTTGGGGGGGTCGGGGTGGAAGGGGAAGGGCTTCCCCTTCCATCCCTGACTTGGGGGGGTGGGGGGAACCCCACAGAGGGAGCGCTAGCGCTCCCTCTGGGCTCTGTGCACAGGACGTAATGGTTACGTCCTGGGCACAGCTGCACTGTGCCTCAGGACGTAACCATTACGTCCTGGGCACAGAACCGGTTAATTGGCATGAAAAATAAATTCAAACACATTTAACAGATTTCATAACTTTCACTTCAAGAACTGAAGAAATGACCTCTACCAACTTGAAGTCTGTAATGAGTCATAAACCTGTGTGGAGTTGCACAAGTGCCTGCTGCACAGATATCCTTTATGGATGCACCCCTAAAAATGCCAATGATTCTCCCTTGGGAAGATTGCACTGCTCACTCTATTGCCGAGACTTCACTTATGAATATGAATATTACAGAGCTCGACATGCCTTGCGTAAGATCGTTGGCGTTGATCTTTCTGAGACCCCTGAGCTTCCGGCCCCCGCCTGGTTGATCCAAGACACCAAGCAGAAGAAATTAGTGACAAGATTATATGCTTTCACACAGGAGGCACGGATACCTGGGTTACTAAATGCTAGACTGGACTGGCAGAGGGTTATGGGCACTATAGTGACTGAAGACGCAATCTATATCCTTAAATGGGAGGCACAGGGTAGTCCACTTTAAATATCTTAATCACGTGTATTACACCCCTATAGGCTTTGGAGATATGGGCTTTGTGCCTTAGCTGATTGTCCAAGATGTGGGGTGGAGAATGCTGATTTCCTTCACAAAGGGTGGACTTGCCCAGGTATACACGAGTTCTGGCTGAAGGTATTTGCTGAATTGGGGCAGATAATGAATGTAGTGTTGAGGGTCCATCATTGCTAGCATTATTGGGATATCATACAGATTTTGGGAAGGATGCTAGGAAGTTGGTGGCCATGGGCCTGCTTTTGGCAAAGCGCCAAGCGGCGATGAGATGGGACCAGGGTCCACTGCCTACATTAAGTGACTGGCATGCAGACATGATCTACTGTAGCATCCAAACTGATATATATAATGAACTGACCCCACCACAAATCCATCCGAAAAAGTACTGGGGCCCATATTAAACATATTTGATTGATAGGAAGACTGGGGAGGAAGAGGGTGAAGATTCTGAATAGCTGGAGGTGTCAGCCGCTGAGTTGTTACTGTTACATAATGTGGAGCCCTGGTGGGAGGTTGGGGGGATGTGAACGATGACTGGGGTTGTGGATTGTTTGTGGGCCACTGTGCCTCATAAAACTGAGATTATGAAAATCTCATGTGACACGATGTTCCCTGCTTCTAAAATATTCAGAAGCCTCGAATGTGACTGCACCAAAAGCAATGTAATTAAAGTATTCAATACTGATATATATGTTGTATGTGGAAGGTTTGCTTGTTGTATCCTCTGATAGGAGGTTTTGATGTTGAAATTATAAATGAAAAAAAATAAAAATGCCAATGATGTAGAAATACCACATGCTGATCTGCCTTGAACAACTCTTGGTAAAACCCCACCCATCATCTCAAAAGCTAGATTGATAGTCTGTTTCAGCCATTTGTCTAACAAGAGGACAGACGGTTTCAATTCGTGTCTTGAGGTGTCAAACATAATTAACAATAATGCATCTTTCTTAAGGGAGCTGTCCTGTCAACATAAATGGGTAGTGCATGATTTAACACATGCAAAGCCTCTTCTTTATGAGATCTTGGAGAAGTGTGGAAGATGAGCAAAATAAAATCCTGAGAAATATGATGTGGATTGAATGTTGGGGAAGAATGAAGAATGACAGATCAGGTTTTAAAACAAACATATTTGAAAAAAAAAACATTAAAATAATCAGTGTACAACAAAATAGCCAGTAGCCCAATTTACCCCTCAACAAATGGCCACCAGGAAGAGAACTTTATAAAACAGAAACTTCAGGTCAACTGTCAAAACGGGTCAAAATGGAGAATCATGGAGAAGACTGTAGGGCTTTTAACACCAAAGGGAGCTCATTAGTCGGAATAGGAGAATGTTAAACTTGTCTTTCCTAAAAAACAAAAAACAAAAAAAAAAACATTTCAAAAGCAGGACCTGCTAAAACTAGCAGGACAACAGCTCTTATAAAATGAAGGGGTATATTTATGAAAAGTGGCGCTGCACCTGGTGCAGCGCCACTTTTCTTGCGCGCCTCAGCACCCACCTAATGCCAGCATGTGTGTGCCTTATCTAATATACGGCACAACCTGGTGGTAGTTAGGGAACTAGCGTCAGAATTTTTTACACCAGTCCAGCAATTTGCAGGATTAGCATAACATTTTTTGAAAACCTTTGTATTACACCCATTTTGATAAAGAAGCCAGTGACTGGTATATGCCTTCAAGTTGCTAAACATCTGGACTGCTGAATGTTGATAGGAACTTCTGCTGAACAACAATGATATTCAAAATCAGGCTCCTATTTCCAAACTCCCAGATTTCGGTGCTCATTCTGAGTTTGGCAGTCGGCGGAGGCTGCCCGCCAAACTCAACCCACCACATGACCGCTGGTGCTGTCAGGACACTGCAGGCTGTATTCCGACTTCCCCGCAGGTCTGGTGGGCGGAAACAGTGTTTCCGCCCACCGGTCCTGCAGTGAAGAGGACCTTAACATTGACGCCGGCTCAGAATCGAGCCGGTGCCAATGTGGTGGTGCAGCGGGTGCAGCAGCACCCATTGCGCATTTCACTGCCTGTAATTCAGGCAGTGAAATGCGTGACGGGGCTGTGCAGGGGGGTCCCCATTCCACCATCGTTTCCACGGCGGTGTGAACAGCCATGGAAAGGCTGGCGGAATGGAACTCGCAATCCAGCAGGCAGCGCTGCTTGCTGCTCTGCCCTGGCGGATTACAACTGCTGGGACTGCCAGGCTGGAGGCCGTCTCCGGTGTGGTGGTGTCGGCAGTATTACCGCTGCGGTATGATTGCCACCCCGAGTCTGGCGGTCTCAAGACCGCCGGACTCAGAATGGGCGCTTTTGTTGCAATAATGCTGCTAGAGCCAGGTGCTGAATTGCAATCGGGTAGGATCTACTGGAAAAAATCCAAGAAGGACAGAAAGTCTCAAAAAGAGGGGCATAAACACGATGGGGTTGACTAGGGAAAGCCAATAATACCCATACATGGTCATATTCAATTTTTTTAATTATTCACACAATTAAGGCAATCATTGGGAATGCATATTGCAGACCCTGAGGCCAGTAAATCAATAGAGCCTTCAGTGCCTTGGTTTGGAGAATGGACCAGCCAGCAAAACATAAGTAAAAGGGCATTCTCCACTGGTCAAACAAGTGAAACCTCAAATCTCTCTTTTAGTCACCTGCACAGAGAGAATTGAAGTCATCAGGATGTTGAAGACAGGAAAGCATGACCCAGATTATACACCTGGAAGTTTTCTCTTCCAGATGCATAAACTGCACTGAGATGGACCAGAATGGCTTCCACCCAAAACAAATTTCTTGTGCTAGTAGACACAATTTTAGGGCTCTTGTTGCCCTTTGCCTATTTGTTGGAGGCCTGGTTACCAGAGTTTCTGACCAAACACGGACTGATTGCCATTCCAGAAACTGACATAAATGTTGTAGGGTCAAGACCACTGCCCTCATCTCCTTTCAGTTTGAAGATTTCTACTGATCCTGCAGTCCCCACCTGCCTTGGAATCTCCCCTGAATCAATTGTTGCTCCTCAATCCACTACACTCACCCCTGTATCCAATATCTTAGGAAAAGTGGGAAGAAATTAATTGTTCAAATTTTCTGGAATCAGCCACTGACAAAGACTGTGACAAACATGAGGTGACACTGGTGCTAGTTCTTTCAAAGAAGCACCCCAAAGTGTTTTTTAAATTGCAATAGAGCACACATATGCCCCTTAGGCCTATGTGTGCTCTACAGGTGCACCCCTATTTTTGGGGTGCACCAAGGGGGTCCTTTAGTCCATTGACATCCTTGGTTTTGTATTTCCAAAATAGCGATGTCCTAATAAGAAATTACTATTTAGGAAATGTAAAACCAGCCCACTAACTCAAATGCAATGGGATTTCTTAATAGTGATTTCCTAATAGTGATTCCTATTCACTTTATGCAGTTTATTCCCCAGATGTCTATGATTTGCTTCTCTTACACCCAATTTACTGCCAATCCGCCCTATGCCCACCTCCCTGCCTGGATCACCACCTTGTTGGCATCAAGGTGGCCCTTGGGACATCACAGACCAACATTTTGGCCCTTGGGAAACAATTGCGAGTACCTATGCTCTACAGTGACAAGGCCCCAAAAACTATTTTTACTGTGGTTGGTCTATGAGTAAACTAGAGTACAGATTAAAATATGATTTCTGCTATCTCAAATTCAAGACCAGCTAGAAAAATAATTTAAATTGTCCTATTTTAATATTTGTGAGAGACCACAGCGGAAGGGACTGATTATCATCCTAGTTACACCTTCAGGTGGGCACGCAGGCTCCCCTCAAGGTGGGAAGGGTTTTGGATTTTGGGAATTTGCAGTGGGGAAAACAGGAGCTGATTCAACAATGGGTAGGGTGTTCTCTGTACTTTTACCCCTTTGGTTAGT
Organism: Pleurodeles waltl; assembly: GCF_031143425.1. Taxonomy (NCBI): domain Eukaryota; kingdom Metazoa; phylum Chordata; class Amphibia; order Caudata; family Salamandridae; genus Pleurodeles; species Pleurodeles waltl. The sequence continues at coordinate 1,034,699,006 of NC_090448.1, read as the reverse complement.
TAAGAGTCAGGAGTCACCCTCACTCAGTAGCTGGTGGCAACGATAAGTGTGGTACCCCCAAGGCACCATCCTCAGAGCACGTTCTGGACTTGCTGAAAAAACAGAAAAAGGTCTTATGTTGCCTGTGCTCAAGGTAAGGGAGGACCTGACAGTTTGAGCTGAACTGTTCCTTTTGGAGCAGAGTCAAGACTGAATTGCATATGTCTGCGTCCAAACTAAAATGGCCTGGTGAGCAAAAGAAGGATAGATAGTGATGATTTCCCAAGCAATTTCCAGTGGTTTGACAAATTGTGAGCATTCCTCCTTTCACCGTTTGGGCCTTTGAATAATGGATGAAGTATTTCAACTGCTGTTCCCACATGTACCCAGAACAAAGCATTGAGCTTTAAATGTACATTGGCTGACATCCTGTATAGTTAGAGGGACACAACAAGTTGCATTAGACCCGTTTCCTAAAGTTCCCAGATGACCCGTAGTAACTGAACCTTGAATGGACCCTACTGCTGTCCTCTGCCTGATACCCTGCAAGCCTCTATGCAACTCCTCTAGGGTTCAGAGACGCTTGCAACTGTATTTGTGGTTGCTTTGGTACCAGAAAAAAATTTGGTCAGACACCAGAAAAAATGGCAGAACCTGTAACTGATAATGGAAATGCTTGGACACAATAACATAGAAATTGTTGTGAGTTCTTGAGTATTGGTGTGTATACATAGGCATCTAAGTGAATTATGGATGCCTAGAAATCCCCTTTCACAAGTGTCAAATTGAGAGAAATCATCTTGAAACTTTGATGAGGTATTGTTCAAAATGAGAATTTATCTTAAAAAACTAAAGAAGAGAGGTGTCAAGCACAGCAGAAAACAGTTTGTTTAATATTTTGGCTGGGAGAGCAGTTACAGAATCGGGTATGAGGACTGTCTCTCGGAGTACATCAGCTTGGAACACATTTTATACCATTCTCGAGGACCATAAAACTATAAAATTACAACAGTTGTCATGCAATTTTGACTATAAATAACAGAGGGAGGGAAAGCAGGTGGGAGTCCACCTGGCATGGACACAGTGTGGGCCAGCAAATTCTTGTCCAGATGGAATACATCATGAGATTCTGTACAATTAGGGGTTCCCCCTTTCCTTCAATCCATGTGTACCTGTTTATCTCAGTGTCTGTCAACATCAGGGCAGTGCGCGATCTACGGGCGACTAGAATGCAAAAACCCAGCACTCTCAAAATAACGTAATTTATGCATTGTGCTGATATGCCGTTGTTTAACCTTTTGCATTGCAGAGTTTACTCCTGAAGACTTATGTTCAAGGTGCATATAAATACTTTTCATTTGCAATGTACTGCCGCAGGCTTTGGGAGTGTGTCAGGGTGTGGTCCCTTTCCAGGGCACTCTAGAAGCTTTCCCTGCAGCATGCCTGGGTGTGGTTTGTGGGCTGGGCCAAGACTCTATTTAAGGGAGCCAGCCCAACTCCACGTGCTCACTATTCAGAGGTCCTGATGCAGAGCAGCAGCAACTTCAGGAGCTCCTGTTCTAGAGGCCTACTTTGATCTTCCAGGCCTCGCCCTTTCACTTTGTTTAGTGATTCTTGATCAGGGCGGTAAGACGGAGGTCGGGCTTGCCCCCGATCCCGTTCTCGAAGGATTTTGAGTTCTTGGGCCTAATTAGCATGATAAAACTATTTTGCTCTTGTGCGTTTGAATGTGTGCTTGATGTTTAATGGTATTTGAATCGGCTAGACGCGCGATTCTTTTCTCGTGTACAAATCTTGATATTCATTGTGCGCTACCATTTTATGGCATTTACAAGGTAGCATTCGAATCGGCAAGACGCGTGATTTTTTATTCGAGTACAAATCTTTATATTCATTGTGCGCTATCATTTTATAGCATTTACAAGGTTGCATTTGAATCGGCAAGACACGCAATTCATTTCCTGTGCTTAATTCATTTAATTCATGTTACTCATTGTACGCTACCATTTGCACCTCATGGTGGCCTTCGAATCAGCAAGATGCGCGATTCATTTCTTGCGTTTAGTTCATGATATTCAGTGCGTGCTACCATTTCTTGGCATTCACATGGTGGCCTTCGAATTGGCAAGAAGTGCAATTCATTTCTTGTGTCTAATTCATGATATTCATTGTGCGTTACCATTTCATGGCATTCACATGGTGGTATTCGAATCGGCAAGACGCACAATTTATTTCCTGTGCTCAATTCATGATATTCAGTGTGCGCTACCATTTCTTGGCATTCACATGGTGGCCTTCGAATCGTCAAGATGCGCAATTCATTTCTTGCGTTTAATTCATGATATTCATTGTTTGTTACCACTTCATGCCATTTACTTGGTGAGCTTCTATTCGGCCAGACACACGATTCATTTTCTTGTGCCTAACTCATGTTATTCATTGTGCACAATCATTTCATGGCATTTATAAACTTTCGTGGAATTCTGCAATGTGCGCAATTCATGTTTCTGCATTTTAAGAAAACTCAAGTGTTAGAATTCTAGATGTTATATTGTATGTGCATAATAAGTCCCTCAAGTACAATTCATATGGTGTTATAGAAATCTTTCAGATTATTTCCTGGTCTCATGCAAAAGACTATTCTTGAATTGAAAGCATAATGCTAGAAGGTTCTGATGTTTCTAATCCATGTGTAACATTTCATTGAGTGGTTCATTAGAAAGTTGTACTAATCTTTCTTGATTCCCTCACAGGTATCCAGACATCTTGCGGCCTAGTTATTTAAGTCCATGCTTAAGTTATCCATGTTTCCAGTATGACAATGCTTAGAGTCATTGCCTAGTAATGATTAATATGATATAATCTTGATATTGTGTGTTTTAACATTTTGCCTCCTACAGGTCTCCTCCCCAGCAGTTCCCTTCTTAATCCCCTTTCCCCCACTTGGACTCTTTTAGACTCTGTGACATTCTAATCAGAGTATTGGAGCTGCCTTGTGGTGGACATGTTGGGAACGTGCACAGACCCCGAGGATCTGGTGACTCTGACAATGTCCCAGAACTCTTGACCTCCTGTATCTGTGTTATTGGTTAACCCTCGCCTATAAGATCCATTTTCCTTCATTTTATCGAGATGGATGGCCCTGCACTTAAACTCCATGTCCAGGGTCCATTTGTTATTGTTGAAAACAGCCCAGACATGCTAAGGGCCTCCCTAGGACTACAGAAAGAGGCCAGAGAAGATGTGTCTGTGCATTGGCTTGGTGGTTTAGATACCTCCAAGAATGTCTTCCCTTGAAAGTCCCAGGGCCAAACAGTGTCCTCCCCTATAGCACTCCCCTTGTGCATCCTGTCTAGCTCAGTTTGGATGTTGCTAGGCTCGGTAAAAAGGTACAGTGCTTAGGATTGGTCTCATAGCGGGATAGACTCACCCATTCCCTATGGGACTCTGATACACTACTCTGTTGTAACTTGGCCACCCTAATTCTACACAGATACAGATGAAGGAGGCACTTTGCTTTGTCAGGGGCCACCTCTTGGGATATGAAAAGTCTATCTCTGCCTACTGCATGTTGGCAGAAGTGAACAAACGGATCTTGATCCGGCTGATGTCTTAGAGCCCTCGGTGGTCATATGCTGATACCATATGTTGTGTAAAAGTGTGCTGTTTAGTGTGTGTGGAATGGTGGTGTTGATGGGCGGTAATTAAAGGAGACATGTGAGAGCTCCCTATGAATACGTGGAGAATAGGCTCCATTAGAATGCACTGCTCTATGGAGATGCAAGGATGCTGTAGCATCTCTATAACACAGAGACGTTATAAATGAATGATTGTACATAACTTAGGAAACATCTTGGGTTTCAAACTATTTCCAATTAAGAGATGACAGTGATCTTCTTTGCAATAAGACAACTAGTCTTCTGTGTGAAAAATGGTTGGGGAACGTTAGAAAAGGTGTTGTATGGGATCTCGCTTGGGGTGTGGATGCGGAAAGTCCTTGGGGTGTGTTGTAGATCTTAATGCCAGAGTTTTTGTGGTGAAAAAGGATTTTGTTCTCGATCCTGTCAGGGGATGCTGGTGCCGCTGCTGAGAGGGCATTGGTCCATTGTAGAGTTGGTGCACTTTCAGTGACTCAACCGTAAACCTGTTGGGCAAGATGTTACAAGAGCACAGAACATTGCATTTTGCATATTGCCAAATTAATCTGTGAGCATTTCTGCATTTCCAATACTCTGGGTGAGGCACCAGAGGGGGGCCTCAGACGAGATACCTACTCTTGTAGGAAAATAGGGTTATTTATACAGACGTTTAATTTTTATACTCCATTCTTTCTTTTTTTTGTTCTTCTCTACAGGTCACCAGGTCTCCTTCCGCTTTTCTCTGAGCCTGACCAAGTTTAAGTTTGGAGGGGTATGTGTTATGAGGTGATCGGGTAGTTTCTAAACATTACTAGTCCCCTGCTGATGCTGCCAGCCCTTTGATGCGAACCCTTAGCTGCCTTAGTGTACGCAACGGGGTATCATCAGAGTGGATCGGTGTCTCTGACTTACACATGTGAGGGGATGTGAAAGAAGATGCGTGTTGTACTGAGCACAGATCAGCGATCGCAACGTGCTCTGAGGTCACATGCACACCTATCTCGTCCTAGTACACTGCATGCTATGTGATCCTCCCAAGTGGTGCCAGATGTCTTGAGTATGCCCTTTTCTCAATGCTTCCTTCAGGCTAGTTTTGGGCTCCTGGTAATTTTTCCAGACCTCTTGATACTTGGTGGTGTCCCAAGTTGGGATGGTGGTTCCCTGACAACAGTGCAATGCCTTACGTGTCACCTTATCATTACCCTTACTGTAGCCATGAGCTTACTCCTGGATGCTACTCTGCTTGTGTCTGCAATAGGTGTTTTGGATTCCCTTCCCTGGTACCCGCTCTCCCTCAGATCATATCCTTTGTGGTCCCATCATTTTCCTGCTATTGTGGGGAAGCCCTGAGGTCAAAGAGGAGGTGAGAGACATTGTGGCCCATATTTATACTTTTTGACGCAAAACTGCGCTAACGCAGTTTTGCGTCCAAAAAATTAGCGACGGCTAACGCCATTCTGAAGCGCCATGCGGGCGCCGTATTTATTGAATGACGTTAGCCGGCGTTAGCCGCCGGCGCCGTCTGGTGTGCGTTAAAAAAAACGACATACACCAGGCAGCGCCGGCGTAGGGGAAAATGGAGCTTGGGCGTCAAGAAATGGGGCAAGTCAGGTTGAGGCAATTTTTTCGCCTCAACCCGATTTGCGCCATTTTTTTTCACTCCCAACCCCCATAGAAATGACTCCTGTCTTAGCAAAGACAGGAGTCATGCCCCCTTGCCCAATGGCCATGCCCAGGGGACTTCTGTCCCCTGGGCATGGTCATTGGGCATAGTGGCATGTAGGGGGGCACAAATCAGGCCCCCCTATGCCACAAAAAAAAAAATATATAACACTTACCTGAACTTACCTTAATGTCCCTGGGATGGGTCCCTCCAGCCTTGGGTGTCCTCCTGGGGTGGGCAAGGGTGACAGGGGGTGTCCCTGGGGGCATGGGAGGGCACCTCTGGGCTCCTTCAGAGCCCACAGGTCCCTTAACGCCTGCCTTTTGCAGGCGCTAAAAAACGGCGCAAAAGCGGCCGTACGTCATTTTTTTTACCCGCCCACTCCCGGGCGTGAATTTTGCCCGGGAGTATAAATCCGACGCACATGCCTCGGAGTCGATTTTTTAGACGTGAACGCCTACCTTGCATCTCATTAACGCATAGTAGGTGTCCACACTAAAAAATGACGCAAACCTCATGGACTTTGGCGCTAGACGCATCTAACGCCAAAGTATAAATATGGAGTTAGTTTTGCGTCAAAATTGCGTCAAAAAAAACAACGCAATTCCGGCGCAAACGGAGTATAAATATGCCCCTGTGTGTGGAGAGTCTGGAGCAAGGTCGGAGCTCGCCAGATGTCACCCGGGACCTGGGAATGCGGGTGCGGTCGATAGAGGTTTCATCATGGGTTAATCTAAAAGTGGTGATGCAATTTCATTTGAGTAAGAAAATATATTGTTCATATACAAAGATACCTTATTATCATCCACCTCACCAAAGGAATCAACAAATTCACTCTTATCAGGTTTAACACAGGTCTGAACAAATGTTTTCCAAGTTTAATAAACTTTTTTACTTTTCCCTAAAATTTACCACAGGGAGAGCCTTTTTACTTTTCCCTTCAATTTACCATAGGGAGAGCTCCACCCTGCTGGTGCAATCTCCATATGGAAAATGTAGAGACAATTTAAAAAGCCTATTAAACATAAAACAGTTAGAACAAATATTTTATGTAAAAAGGAAATGAAAAATTATTGGGTATGTTTATTTAAAAAATAGTTATGCAGCAAATGTGATATAGCGCTATTAAATTAATTTTGAATAAAACATAAATGTAAATATATTAAATTACATTCATTTTTGTGAAGTTAGAATAAATTCCCATCTAGAGTAAAACAAACCTTACATTTCTTTGATATGCATTAATAATGATTAAAAGTGTTGCATGGAATTAATAAATATAGATTAATTATATTTACTGCAATTTATTGTTACATTATTTTTTAAATTCTCCAAAGGCTGTTAAAATACAATATGATACAATGCTAAATATGTACATTTTTTATATATATTTTGTTACAGTAAATTATAATTATTTATATTTTGAACTATTTAAAATAATTGTATTTATAATAACATTATTTCCTATTAGTTTAAATTTAAGTTCATGTCTCCAGTATTTTGTATGGGAGGGAGTGGTCAGTCATGTGTAGCGCTGGGCTTACTGCCGTCTTTTTTCAGTGTAACTTGCACACATAAGTTTGGCTTTACCCCCTTTCAGGTGGTTCACACGTGTATGTGCATAGTTTTGAGTACCTTTGTACTCATATTTTGTGAACTGCCGAAAGTAATGAAGTTAATCAAAAGTGTAGGAGTGATATGCACTGTCAAGTTACTCTCAACTGTATATTACCTTTGTGAATAGCCCCTCATATGTATATTTTAAGCATGGGGTGATGCTTTATTGCTGAAGCACAGCAACAAACATAAAACAACTGAAGGGCGGCATGGTCTCATTGGTTAGTACTGAAGTTCAGTAGCAGGGAAAACTCATGCAGGTAAGGACTTTGCAATGGAACACGGGCAAAGAGGTAGGCGTGTCTAGATGAGACAGATCATTTTGGAGTAGTGAAGCCATTGCCAACAATGTGGTTGATGAAGGAGGTGAAAGGATGCGGTTAATAAAATAAAATTAAATCGAATTAAATTAAATTAAATTACATTACATTCGTCCGCCATGATCTCACATCGAGATAGGTAGCATGAGATGACGGGTTTCTTGAATAGGTCAGGTTTTGGATCTTTAAAGGAGTGACTAAGGGATGAAGCTTGGTTGATCTTGACTGGGATGGAGCGTAGCAAAATACATTTCACCTCACACCATTCGAAGTGCCTGCCCATATTCTCTATATAAATACAACGCATGTAAAGCGGTAGGTGTTTCTTTAAGAAACTGTAAGCAGCCAATTGCTTTCATAGCAATTGTTTCTCTATTAAATTTTCAAGATGTTAAATAAATGACTTCCATGTATGTCGTCTTGGCAATCAGTTTGAAAATGGACGTTACCTACTATGGACAAGACGCGTTTGTATATAAATTGTTCTTAATTAGAAACAGAAAAAACCGCATTGGGGTTCATATCAAATGAAATAGGATATTTCAATCAACTCCTGGTGGTGAATATAAGCGTAATGAAAAGCAATTAATGTTTGAGAAATATTTGCCAGTATATTCACTCTTCACTCTATTCACTAAGTTTCCAAATGGTAATAGAAAAACCCCCTAAGATGTCTGCAATGAACATGTCCCATGGCTTAATTAAAATTGCCAGCATCTCTGTAAAGCAAAGAGTTATCTTTTTGCCTGCATCCATCAATTTGATGTGCTCCTGTTGTTAGCATCTGCTGGGTGAATCTGACAACAGATTGGTTTGTGCGGGGGTGAAACCGATAGAGGGTCTTACTCGCTCATCAAACGTGCTAATTTCTGGTGACATATATCATGGTAGAGGAGCGTGGTTGGCAATCAAGATAAACTTCTACTTCATTAAAATGTCACAAGTAAATTACATACTTCACTCATGTTGCAGGCAGGTTGCTCATCTGCGTTGCTATATCAGTTCTACTTGCAGCAACTAGTTCAGCTTATAGCTGGTGCACCTTTATGTTTGTTGCTCTCAGATTTTAGAGTTCGCTGTGCCTTCCGCTGGTTTTAGCTTATTCCACATAATACTCTGCAGTATGTATGGGGTCTGAATAGCTTGGTGAGGCTGAGTGACGTATCAGCCGGAAGAAATGGGCTTCACAGACACGAGCATGGATTAAGATTTCATCTTAGATTAACTGCACAGCAATAGGCATTTTTGTATATTTCACTAGGCATTTTTTTCAGCAGTTTCTCCTTCAAATTAAGCGAATTTTCCAAACTTCAAGCATAGTGTTGTCCAAGATATATGTATATGCATATTTTACCACTAAAATACATGCATCATATGTACCTTTATTGATACTTGATAATAAAAACATTGGTTGCTAAACTTAGAAAGATCACTAGTGAAACTAATTGTACATCTGCTGGACTCTTCTGGTTGCGGGGATATATAGGGCTTGTAGGTTCATCAAGAACCCTAGGTATGAAGAGCCAATAAATGAGCTGCACCTTGCAGTGGGTTGTCATTCTATACTGGGTACACATAAATTCATTTGCTGCAATATAAAGAGTGAAAAATATGTATCAAGAAAACCTTTGTATTTCTAAAATGGGCACAAGATAAGGTGTTGATAAGCAGTGGTTATTTGCACATCTCTCAATTCTGGGGTGCACATACTAGCTTGTGAATTACAGGGAATTCCTCAAATAGACTTTATTTTTACACACTGTCTTACATTTGGAAGGAGGAAAAAATGTAGAGAAAGACAAGGGACAATAACACTTCTCCTGGTATACTGTGTTCCCCCAAGTCTCCTGATAAAAATGGTACCTCACTTGCGTGGGTTGGCCTAGTGTCCACGAAAGGAAATGCCCCAAAACACAAAGTGGACACATCACATCACGGCACCTAAAATGTGAATGTAAACTTCTCACTTGTATGGCGCACTACTCACCTGTTAGGGTCTCAAGGAGCTTTACACATACTACCGTGGAACCCCTCCTTTTCCCTGTGAGGAACCCCTCCTGGGCAAAACCCAGGCATCCAAGCACTCTTGGGGCCATTGTGGAAATTAAGCAAGCTATTGCCCAGAGTTACACCCATTAATTAGATTAGGCACTGAGGCCAGAATTATCCGTTCCAAGGAAATTGAGCCCAAGACCCGCCGAGGCGGGAATTGAACGCTGGTCCCAGGCCAGATTTCTGCATCAGGGTCTGCCGCTCTAACCATTGTGCCACACTTCTCCACCTAGGGAAACCTACAAAACCTGTGCATTTTTTAAAACCAGACACCTAGGGGAATCCAAGATGGGGTGACTTGTGGGGCTCTCACCAGGTTCTGTTACCCAGAATCCTTTTCAAACCTTGAAATGTGACCGAAAAACACTATTTCCTAACATTTGTGAAAGAAAGTTCTGGAATCTGAGAGACGCCACAAATTTACTCCCACCCAGCATTCCCCTAAGTCTCCTCATGAAAATGGTACCTCACTTGTGTGGGTAGGCCTAGTGCCTGCGAAAGGAAATGCCCCAAAACACAACGTGGACACATCACATTTTCCAAAAGAAAACAGAGCTGTTTTTTGCCAAGCGCCTAGCAGTTGATTTTGTCCTCTAGCTCAGCCGGCACCTAGGGAAACCAGCTAAACCTGTGCATTTTGTAAAAATAGACAACTAGGGGAATCCAAGATGGGGTGATATGTGGGGCTCTCACCAGGTTCTGTTACCCAGAATCCTTTGCAAACCTCAACATTTGGACAAAAAACACTCTTTCATCACATTTCGGTGAGAGAAAGTTCTGGAATCTGAGAGGAGCCACAAATTTCCTTCCACCCAGCGGTGACGCAAGTCTCCCAATAAAAATAGTACCTCACTTGTGTGGGTAGGCCTAGTGCCCACGAAAGGAAATGCCCCAAAACACAAGGTGGACACATCAAAATCAATAAAAACATAACTACCTGTTTTTGCGGAGGAGGGGTCAACTGGGTTTTTGGTCTTGGGCTCAGCAGCCGTATAGGGAAACCTACCAAAGCCAAACATTTCTGAAAACTAGACACTTGAGGGAGGTGTCAGTTGCATGAATCACCCAGTGTTTTCTTACCCAGAATCCTCAGCAAACCTCACATTTAGCAAAAAAATAATTTTTTTCCCACATTTCTGTGTGGATCACTGCACCGGGACACATTACCTACCAACTAACATCCCCCTCAGGTTCCCTGTAAAAAGTATACCTCACTTGTATAGGTGGGGCAAGTGCCTGTGACAGGGAAAGCCAAAAACATCGAAATTGAGGGGAAACCAAATCGGATCCGAAATGTCAGTTCGAAAAAAAAAAACTGTTGTGTGCCAGGCAAATGATCCATGGAGATTCTCAGAAGTCCAGAGTCCACACAGGCAGTCTGGATTCAGCAGGACAGCTTGCAGGAACAGAAAGATTCTGGTGAAGCAAGTAAGAAAAAGGTACCCCATACGAATTTATTTTAGGTCTGGGAAAGGAGGAAGGACACACAGACAAACTCTAAAAATCCCAGTCGACCTGTATGTTTTCTGAAATAACTCTGAGTAGTCTATGGTCTAACCAACAACAATATTCAGAACATGTAAATATTGAATTCGTTTTTATTTTCACATTTTTTCAGTACAGCAAATATGTTCTAACATGCAGTACAATGATCTATTCCAAACATTATTCACAATCATTTTCCATATTATGTTCCAATTCATCAAAGGTACATAGGTACAGAAAAGAGACAATTAATTTGTGCATTTTAGATACATTTCACATACAAACATTTTACAGTAACATATCAATTATCTCTATAATAGTGATATTTTCCAACCCTATACCGTACTCTATTCTCTCATTCATTCACACAACACCCACATTCTCTCATGTCTTGCTCACATTCTCATCCCAGCCACATATGAAATACACTCTAGAGACAAAGGGGACTACATTTCAAAGTTCTGCTGCTCTAGTGTTGCAGGCTTGGAACTCACAAGGGACAGTCAACGTATGTTTTGGTGGATGAAAAATAAATGTCAATCCACCTACTTCAGGACCAGACAATCTAACCATGTAATCAGAGGGCCTGTATGGGGAAATCCATCTCTCATCTAATGGACACATCCTGCTCTCCGTGCACCCAGGAATCTGTTATTATGATTTAACAGAAACCAAATAAAGGTGTCCTGCAACATAAACGGATGTTGGGTGAAGCTAGAAATGATCCTCACCTAGTGCCAAGTGTACATAAAATGCTGTCCATTCCAAAGCATGTTATTGCCACTTATAATCAAAAGAATACCAATGCAACAATCTTGACTTCTTCTTATCCTTCCTGTGAAGTATATCACCCAGGGAGTTGCCAAAACACCATAACCGAGGCTCCCTCCAGTTTCTCAGAGCCTGGTTCTGGTGCAACAGCATGCTTTGGGCAGCAAAGCAATCATTGGTCAGCAAATCAGAGCTGGGACATCAGGACAGACTTCACAAGTGAACATTCCTTCATGCTGGCAGGGACATAACATGATCTGAAGAGGTGGGTCTGAGGGTCCAATAGTTATACATGGTGCCTTTTTTGAAGTGGTAAAAGCTTCTGGAGATTCCTCCTTCAGAGGTGTCTGGAATTTCCTGCCCCCCTGCCCTGAACCTAGTCTGTCTACAGGCACAATAGACTGGTGTGAAGTCCTGTGTGTGTGTGAGATGAGCCAGTGCTTTTAAAATGCAAGTGTGCTAGGTGACAGTTTCGCTCTCTATCAAGTCAGAGATGGCTGATTCTGCCAACACCCAGACCCTTCTTTGTGTTACTATCTAGGACGAATGCACAAAGGCCAACTTCCAACTACACTTAGTCATCTGACCCAGGAAGAGGCTACAAGCCACAAATAGTTAGGGCAAGAAAATGCCAACTTTCTAAAAGTGGCATATTCAAAATTGGTGCTTAAAATCTGCCTTTACCAATAAAAAGGATTTTAAATTACAATCCCTCAGATAGCAAACCCAACTTTTCAACCTGTTCCCAATCAAACGTTAGCATTTAATAAATGTAATAGGGTAACCCAATGTTATTTTATGGGAGAGGTAGGCCTCACAGTAGTGAAAAATGAATTTAAGAGTATGTTTCTAAAAGTATATGCAAAACAAAAAAGTACACATCCAACTTTTTAATTAAGATGCATCCTGCCATATAGGCTGGCTGGGGCCTATCTTAAATTTGACTTTTTCTTTTAAAAAGGGAATTTTAGATTTGGCCTGGGAGTTATTTTGCCAAGTCAAATTGGCAGGCTTCAATGGTAGCCTGCAGACATCGTATGAGGGGTTACTTGAGTGGGGAACACAATAAGTGCTGCAGGCTCACTAGCAGCATTTAACTTACCAACCTTTTTATGTGGTACAACATTTTTTCGGGACTTATAAGAAAATTAAATATGCCAATAAGGTCCAAGCCAATGTTATCATATTTTAGGGAGTGAACACAATCAAGTTAGCAGCAGTTAGCAGTAATTAGCAGTAGTGAGGTGCACAGAGTCCTAAGGCTAACACAAATGAATTCAACAAAAATAGGAGGGGTGACAGCAAAAAATATTTGAGTGAAGACCACCCTAAGGCTGAAAGGTCTGACAAGTAGGTTGCAGAAAGTACAGCTGAAAGGCCATGGCCCTCCAACAGACATGCCTGGATTTCATAGTCGAAAACAGCCCTTCCCTTCTTGTGCTTTTCCTAGCTTTGTAGGTGTTGCTCACCCAGTAATGTGGACTTTTGACAGGTGTAGAGAAAAGTGCTCTCAAGGTGAATTAAGTGTTTGATGTGCATTGTAACTGTATGTCAGGTGTTTCATACCAGGCCTCCAGAACATGTCCTTACTCCTCACTAGTTATTTTCCTCAAGGAAAAACTGTTTTCAGGAACAATAGTAGATTAAAGTGACAACTCAGGAACATAGATCTTGCACAAATAATATTTGTCTACATTTTGTATCAGACATTCTTATTCAGGAATATGTCTGTGGGGAATGTGGCTCTCTGAATCTGCTATCCTGCCGTGTCTGAGTTAATGGATACCTGTTGTGTGTAGGTGCATTTAAAAATTCAGAGCTTCGCCAAAATGTATTTTCATATTCCCCAATTTTCCCATGAGCCTCTCTGGGGTTTATACCCTTTCATTTTGGAAAAAAAGAACAGTGACAGATCTGTATTTCAGACAGTTTACAAATGCTATGGAGTAAGCCAGTCTTTTAGATCATGTTGAGACATACTGCTCCCAACGTACTGGGAAGGCGACTGAGGAATAGAGTGTTTCAAGGTCTGTCATGCTCAGCATAATGTTCCCTTAGCATTCCTGGTCAGGAAATCAAGATAAACAAGTCTGTATCTCCCCAAAGGATTAGGTTGTGGTGTAGATTCAGATAAAGCTGCTTTACGTGCTGATCAGTGGGTTGCTTTCCAAATCAACAAAGTTGTAGATCCGATGATTGCCAATTTTGAATATCTAGTTAGGGTCTAGAATCACTATTACACACACACACACACATGCACACACCAACACACCCACACACACACAAATACTCATGCACACACACACACACACACACACACACACACACGTGCACACATGCATTTATATGTTTGGAATACTTGGACAATTCACATAAAAAGAAACCACATTACAGTGCATTTTGACACCTGCTCCTGGACAATCAATGGGAAAACATAAGGTCCACAACCCCATACACCTGTCTGCAAGATCAGACACATGTTTTTTTAATTTTGTATCTACATTCATGTGAATATTTGCCTAAGAAACAAATTATTTTTTCCCGATATGACCCAAATATATATTAGGAAGAGGCACTATATTACTCAACAAGCAAAGCAAGTGAATTTGTATGGCAAACAGGAGAGAGCAGAACTTTGCCATATCCTCAAGAAAATTGCACTCTTCTGCTCTTTCCATGCACTGGTTCACTTGTGGCTGCCTACTACCACGTCAGGAACTCTTGATCCATAGTGGTCCTGGTGACTGCAAGTATGTCACAATAGTAAAAGGGTGTCTGTATAAAGGTCAGGATAGTTTCTGTAAAGAAAGGGAACCCATCTTTGCATGTGTTCTGCAGAAGGCAATGAAGAAATAATAAGGAGAAATAAAGATATGTCTCCTTGTTATGCCAACCTCAGTCAGGTGCACCATTTGGATGTAAACCATGTCTACATGCCTTTGCAGACATGGGTGTAAGTCAAAATCTATGGACGGATCCATGTGAACACACATGCACCACCCCTGGAAAGCCTGCCAGATATAAATAACACAAAGCAGCACAATGTACTATATAAGAATACATTTTCTACACAGCAACATACATAACTATTGGCATTGTTTTGTAAATTCCATAAATGATTTTGCTCAGCATGTGTCAAAAAAGTGACTCAAACCTGATGAAAAATCTTTGAAAATGCATCCCCTAACTCATGAATGGAAAAATGCTTACAGAAGTGGCAGGAGTATTACCCAAGATTAGGAAAATCATGTTTTGGATAATTGAAAACTCCTATGTTGAATCGTTCCTGAATACAAAAAAGATCTGAAGTTGGGGGTGCCCAACCACCTCTTGCAACAGGACATTTAAAACATTTCATGGATCTCTGGGGGCATCCATATTCCCATTTTGAAGTAATGCATAAAAAACTTTTTTTTTTCAAAATTAAATGATGTGAAAAACCTAGCAGTATATAACTTTAAGCAAAACCAGCGTTTTAATTATATTCTAGCAATTTATCAGAGTGAGATGTAGGCCTGACTGGAACTCGCAGAATTTTACCCTGTCGAATTTCACAGTTACATTAAAAATCCTCCAAGATCCTTCAGAGTTCCACAAATGGGTGGAAAATGCATGTTGTGCTGCTTGTTCTGTGATTTACCATCGATAACAAGCCCTGCACTGAAAAATCTGAGCAAACAGCACCATAGTATTTTTTAATTGATTTTGCTGGCACTCAAGAAGAAAATTTACTCATGAAGCATCCCTCTGAGCTCAACTGCTCACAGGAAGCCCTCCTAGTGACTGAAAATTGTGCTAGGTGACACCAAATCAAGCTTGTGCTCACCAGTTCCCATTCTGAAACCTTGCTTTGTTCCTCTTGTTGTTCGAGAGGGAAAATAATTCTATCATGTGGTGATTAGTGGAATTGATGGGGACTGTGCATTACAAGAGTAACACAGAGTCACCAAATTTCCCCAATTCCACAGGTGGCAATGAAAATTTCTGCCTGGGCCTAGTGAGATCATTATTTTAAATGTATTTTAGAAATTGTTTTATCTTATGTAATAAAGGATCATATTTCATCTTTATTGTTTTGTCAATATCCATTGTTACGTTGACTGCCAGATAAAGCGTTGCACCATCCTCAGAACCCTTTCTGAAACCACAGAAGATGAGAAGAGGACTGGACCTGGTGTCTGTGACCTGAGAGCAAACATAAAGGCCCTCATTAAGAACACAGTGGTGAAAACCACTGTGTTCATGCTGGCGGTCATCTCAGTGACCACGAGCACCCTGGAACCCTGCCGGCCATATAATGTACATTCCTCTGGGCCGGCGGGCGGAAACATTGTTTCTGCCCGCCGGGCCAGAAGAATGCCTGGCCGGGATATTGACGGCGGCTCCATGGAGCTGCTGCCAATGCCTCTGTGCGGCGGGTGCAGCTGCACCCGTCGCACAGACGTCTGCCCATAAATCTGGCAGTGACCAGCACGATGGGGCACTGCACAGGGGCCCCCAGGGGTGCCTCGGTGCACCCCTTCTGCCAGCATTTCCCTGGTGGGAAAACCAGCCAGGGAAAGGCTGGAGGCTAAGGGATCATTATCCGAGGGGCAGCACGGCTGCCCTGTCGGATAATGATGCCTTCCACCGCCAGGCTGCCTGACGGACTCAGCCTGGTAGTGGGTGAGGGCTGCCTATGGCCTCCATGGCTTCATTATGTGGTGGTGTGGGCCGCCATGTTCACAATGACCGCCAAAGTACTTGTTCTGCTCCCTTCTATGCCAGGACACAGTAGTGGACACCAAGGGTCAGTTAACTACTGTTTATCGGCAGGGACACAGCAAGGTGCAAGAAACCTTTCCCCTTGGGTGCCCAGCTAAACAGTGGCAACTGGACTTGGAGTAAACTTTGCTGTGGGACTTTACCTGACAACCTGAAAATATGTAACTCCCTTTCCCTACAGCCTATGTGGAAGTGTATTACAGTGGTTGTTGGGGCACCAGAAGAAAGTTTAGAAACATTTGAAAACTTTTCCTCAGTTTCAGAAGGATCTGCCCCTGAAAAATATCAGACTGGCAGTTCCACAGTATCAAACTGTTTTTTCAGCTTTCTCCCAATCAGAGATTCTTGCACTCCCAAAAAATGACTTTTTCAACTTTTTGGGCTTTCAGACTTTCACTGTGACCAATTCACTTGGTGCATCTTAACCAGACTCCATCACAGTCAGAGGATATCACGCCTTTTTGACACCATTTTTATTTAAAATATTTTCAAAAAATCATATCCCTTATTGAATTTTTCTTGATGTACTCTCAATTTGTTTAATAACGTTTTCTATTCAGTATGGGATTTTTTTTGTTTGGTGGTTTGACTTCTTTAGTGTTTTGGTAATGCACAAATACTTCTCAGATTGCCATAAATTAAGCATATCTGCTCTGTGCCATTGACACCAGGGCTTCAGTCCAAGTTAATTTGGTGACTTTGAGAGCTGCCCTAATGAGGGTAGTTATTATTTCTTGAAGTAGGAAATTGTCCACCCCAAATAATAATCCACTTTCTTGCAGACATTACAAAAAAGTTGTAGGTGCCTAAGAAAGTCATCAGCCGTGAAGTACTGAAATGCTGCCAGGGAGCTGCGGAGTGCAAAGGGCCGGTATTCAAATAGGCCTAACTTGTTTCTAAATGTGATCTTCCATGTATATAGTTATGTATATCACCCTGTCAGACCATGACTAGGTGAAATGCACCATGGAGGTTCTATTTAGTAAATATGACAGACATCTCTTTATTTAATCTGGAATTACTTAAATTAGTGGTAACTTGTGTCTATTTTTACTTTGACCTATAATCAATGCAGGCGCACAATTTTCCTCCCGTTTGTAAACAAAATTTACTCAACACATCTTTTAGCTCACTTTTTATGCCCTGGTAACTGAAAGATGCTCTTTTGTTGTAATGGCCACTCAGCCTCTATGGCTAACCTTTTAAAGCTGTTGAGGTATGTTAGCAAATCGTGTCCCCTCTTTTTAATGTCAATATTTATTTATAAAGGAACAGGACATGGACATGGGTCTTTGTATCAAATAATTTCCTCATCTCAAAGCAGAATGCCCGAAATTTTATAACTTGGGATCATCTCTTTCAGTAATGGGTAGTGACAAATTTGCAATGCCCCTCAAAAAGTGAAGTTCACACTGATTAAAATAGACAAAATATATTTGTATTCTGAGAACAATACTTTGGTGAGGCCAAAGGTATTACTGGGGATGCATTATCTGAATTTGCACAAGAACACCAATACTTAACTTTGAATTAACCACTGGGGCAGCATTGACTCCTGAATGATCAAATTAAGGATTCACTGGTGGAATGGCATTGACTCCTGAGTGAAAGCTAAAAAAAAGATGAAGTGTTTATCTGCAGAGGTGACCTTTTAGACCAATCAATAATAGGTGAGGGTAAGGTCTACCTAATAGATCTAGCGCACAAGTGGGGTATGGTTTTTATCACGGCAACTGAGAGAATGCTGCATGATAGGAATTATGTGGATCCCTGCAGATTCTGAAACGTTCTCTCAAAGAAATGTTAGGAAAATGTGAAAATATTAGCCAAAGTGTGAAGTTTGCAGGTCAGTCTAGTTAAGTGAATCTGAAGGGATCCATGCAAGGGATACCACCTTAGATTTCTCAAAAGTGTCAGGGTTTGGAAGGTTTCCCTGGGTGGTGTCTAATCCCAGACTCAAATACTATAGTTTCCTACATTGCCAAAATCGATAAGTCCTAATGTCAAAAACCTGATATCTGAATGTTGTGTCTTGGAGCCTATTGTGTGGCGGGTGAGAGTCCCGGCCATGCAAATGGGGTACTGTTGTTATTGGGAGAAGAGTGGCATTGGTTGCTGGTGGTAATTTTGTGGGGTCTTCACAGATTCCAGATCTCTCCTTAACAGAAAACTGTGGCCCTGATAAAAACAACAGGGAGTCAAGGTTTCAGAAATATCTGGATTTAGTAGGTTTCCGTAGGTGACTTTTAGTCTTGTGCTGAATTACCGTACCTGCCCACATTGTCAACATGGGTTAGTTTCAATGCAAAAAACACAATGTCTCCACTATGCCTTTTGAGGCCTATTGTTTTAGAGATGATATGCCTAGCCACACACGAAGTGCCGTTTTTTAATTCCAGTGTGCAGGAACTCATTATGGAACATGCCCTCTGATTCACATGGTATTATGTCTAGCAGCAACATTTGTGTTTTACAAATTACCACTATTCCCAATCTCAACCAGTCACATTTAAAAAATGCCTAGATTTGCTTCAGATCGATTTGTCATCCACTTGAGTTTACCATATGGCATACCACGTGATTGTTATGCATTGATTATCATTATAATCTACAACGTAGTTTTTTTTTTCCGGCAACCAGAAGAGGCTCCTAGACATAATGGTATATTATGTTACATTTCATTATCTTTGTATTTCATCATTTAGGCCCTCATTATGATATTGGCGGTAAATCGCACTTACCACCATGCCGACTGCCGCCAACATAACGCTGCCGCTGTGGATAACCGTCAACCATATTATGACACACACATACCAATCCGTCACTATACAGCCACACACACAAGTCCGCCAGCCTAAAGGTCAGCGATAAACTGGCGGCAGCAAAACCCACACATTTACGCCAACAGAACTATGCCCACAGCATTATGACCCACAAATCACCGCAGCGGACATTCAATTCAAACTATACACACCTGACAAACATACACACACCACACCCACACACCCAAACCACTATAAAACACACACCCACACTACCCAAAACCCTTTATGACTAGAAATAAATGCCACCAGAGAGAGACAGCACGAGCACACACACAACCAGAGCCACATAACAACATCACCTATACACCATTCATGCACCTTACATCACACACCCCAACACATCACCCCACACACCCACACCACTCACACTACACCCATGGCACCACAACAAGACCACAGATTCTCTGAGGAGGAGCTGAGTGTCATGGTGGAGGAAATCATCCAGGTAGAGCCACAGCTATTTGGATCACAGGTGCAGCAGACATCCATTGCTAGGAAGATGGAGGTATGGCAGAGAATCGTGGACAGGGTCAACACCGTGGGACAGCACCCCAGAACAAGGGACGACATCAGGAAGAGGTGGAACGACCTACGGGGGAAGGTACGTTCCACAGCAGCAAGACACCAACTAGCTTTACAGAGGACTAGCGGTGGACCCCCACCTCCTCCCCCACAACTAAAAACATGGGAGGAGCAAGTCTTGGCAATCTTGCATCCTGAGGGCCTGGCAGGAGTGGGAAGAGGACTGGACTCTGGTAAGTCAAATCTCTATTACTATCACCCTCCGTACATGCATGCCATCACAAACCCCCGCCCGTACCCTCACTCCCATCACTTCACCACCTTCCACATACTCCACCGTCACAACCCATCCATCCCAATCCCAAGCCCTGCATGTAATACCAATGCATGGACACCACTCACAGACCTGCATGGACACCTATCACCACTGCATGCACACTGGAGAGAATCACTCAGCCCACTAAATAGCTACTCACTCAAAGGTAAATCTTCTATGGCAACAACAACCATAGAGGGCAACAAACCCATGCACATGATGTCACACGCAGAAACAATAACACTGCATTTACATTCCCACAGGTCCCCCAGCCAATGTCACCAGAGAAGAGGTGGCAGCAACATTCAGTCCTCCACCAGAAGAGGTCCACAGTGATGACAGCAGCTCTGCTCGCCTGGATCTGGATGACCAACCTAGCCCATCAGGGACCTACGGACAGTCGGTTACCCAGGCACACTCTCACACCACCACAGAGCCTCCCGTCTCAGGTAACACCACCACAGCACCAACCCAGGGGCCCATACCTCCGTCCCCAGGACATGTCAATCAGCAGTGTGTCCACCACTACAGGGACCCCAGGGCACCCCACAAACACAGGACGATCAGGGACCTGTGGTCAGTGGCAGTGGGCAAACGGTTCAGGGGACAGAGGCACAGGACAACAGAGAAGCTGGGAGGACTGCGGTGCGACAGGGGGAGGACAGGCCCAGAGAACCGACTCTCCAGGAGGCACTCACTGCAATCCTGGGAGCATACCACCATTCCCAGGAGATGATGGGCCAGATACTGGACAAGTTGCAGGAGAACATGCGCCTGCAGGAGGAACAGTACCTTGTGGATCAGGGAGGACTTGAAGGACATATACACCACCCTGGTCTCCTTTGCAGGGGTGCTGGCAGGCATGGCCCACACTATGAGTGGAACAGTGGCACCCCACCGGGACACTGCCACTAGCCAAACAGATGAACAGCCCTCCACCTCCGCTGCCACTAGTGGACAGGAGGTCCCGCCACGGGACCAACAGGACACCAGCACCCCTCCCCCTGCAGAAGGTGAACCACCCTGCAAATGTTCCCTGCAATCCAGACAGAAGCCAAGTCGAATTGTGCAACATTGTCACTCATGTTGTCGGAGGCCTCAGCCTTTTAATATTTTTGTAATCTGCTGCCTTTAATTTTTGTGAAAGTTTTCTCTATTCCTTTGAGTTTTAAGTAGCCTGTCTACTTTCATCTGTGGACTTACTCAGCCATTCAGTCATATGTTCACTAATCCATTCATCTCGTTATATCATTAAACTCACCTGCCTAACTCTGCATTCACCCACTCATATATGAGTGTTCTCTCCTAACAATTGTGCAGGCTCTCAGTTATGTATTTATTAATTAATCCTTGCACCCACTCAACCTATCAAATGCCAACTAATTCTCACAAACGCCCACACATGTATGTAACCACACACACAAACGTCCGAATCACTGAAGAAACACTCACTGGCTTCATTAGTGCTTTGTTAAATGGCATCTACTGCATCATAACAAAACCTGCAAACATATTCTGTAGCAAAATATTTTCACTGCCCTAAATCCATAGCTAGTTTTAAATTCTAATAAACAGCAATGTGAGATAGTTGTTCTTAATGTATCATGAACATCACCAGAAATGCAATTTTACTGAAGTGAATGTTTTAAAATGAGGCTATACAGTGCTCAATTTAAAAGGGCTTTCATCCAATTTTGCAAAGTCTGCTTTTTCCTTAGTTTTGTGCATATTGTTGCTGATACCTTCTCCAAAACATCTGCAGAAGTATAGTATTTTCATTCCAAAAGGAACAGAAATTGTGGCATTAACACATTTGCTACAATAACACCAAAAGTTACATGATGAATACACATGCAACGTATAATGAAATTATCAATGTTCCACAGGTAATAATTTTTCAAGGTCATGATCATAATAAATGCAGTAATTTCTAATGCATGTCATGTGTAAATATGTCAGAATGCAGACTATTTATTTTTTACGAAAACACATCTGCACACGGAAAACGCATCACTGAACAATTTCCTCCAATACATACACAGTGTACTCTTTTTCTGCTCCGTATTATTAGATAGTTGATGAAAGTTTTCCTCTTCTATATTGATATAGTGCTTCATAGTACGATGGAATCAGAAGAATGTCAAAGTAATTTTATTTCAGAATACTTAGAAAATACTATCACGTGGACAACATTAGTGGGTAAAGTGTTTGACAAGGGAAACAAAAAATACTATACTGAGTAAAATATTCTAGAGGCATGCAGCATGCACTGTAGCGAGAAAGAGAGAGGCAGGTAAGTCTAACAATCTGTTACTTATAACGAGCTGCAGTTAAAGATTTTTCTGCAAAATTACTACCCAATTGTTAGATCCTTATTGTGGTCTTCCACCAAAATGTTTGACTTCAACCACCCACTTTTCTGTGTGCTGACCAGTGATAAAGTGTTTGTGTTCTCTCCTTAGAACATCGTAAAAGTGGCTTACAACTGATTGGTATATTTCATTTACTCATAAGTACCTAGTACATGGTACCCATAGAAAATTAAATGTTACTAGTGGTCTTTCAGCACTCATTGTACTACCCATTAAAGCAGCACTTTAAAATTGATCTCATGCCTGCTACTGCAGCCGGCAGTGCAGTTTTAAACTGTGATTTCAACCTGGAAAAATAAACCTTTTGCCAGGACTAAAGTATTGAGCAGGGTGCATTGTATATTAAAAGTAGGACATGTGGGATTAAGCTTCATACATTCTGTTTTTAACTATTGTAAAGGCTACCTCTCCCACTTGCTAAAATTAGGTTACCTTATTACATTTCAGAAAAGTGCTAACTTTACATTTGGAGCAGGTAGGACTGTCATAGTTAGACTCCAATGAGTTGTTATTTACAATCCTCATTAATAGTGTAGTGTGGTCAGTTTTATGTATCCTTTGTGCGTTAGCTTCAGGCTTTAGGCCTTTGTGCATTTTGCCCTGGATGTATTTTATTCCTTTGCTCGCAGCTTAGAGCCTCCGTGCACTTTGCTCTAAATGCTTTTTATTCGGCTTCGTACTGTTATTTTTCAAATAACCAGTTCTACGGTCTTGTTTTATTTTTTATATCACACTGTTTAGCCTACTTCAGCACTGGAGTTCTCAATAACACATTCTTGTTCACTCTGTGCTTCAGTCAAGGATACAGTCTGGTGCATTGCCGATAGACGTGGTAGGAGTTTAGTCTTTGGTATTCTTGCGTAGGGACATTTTGTGATCACACTGACATGTGAGTTATAAAAACACTTCCTTGTCCCAATACACACAAGAGGGAGATTCCGACCAGGGAACCACAACTAGACGTTGACTGCCTCGTTGCAGATGCTGAACCAGATCACAGGCCTTTGCTCAGGTATGAGGGGTTATGGCTTCCCAGGGAATCTGAAAGGCAAGTTAGAAGCTTAACATGCTGTGCTCGAAATAGAACTAGCTGAGAGAGAGTAGAAATTATTAACACCATGATAGCGTTATTCTTATGTTTCACTCTCCTCGTTACTATTTCAATCCTACTGTGTTGTATGGTTCTAGTTATTGCGGCTCACACCTTAATATCTAAAATGCAGTCGTTTTATTAAAACAATCTATAAAACTCAAACTGCCTTTGTCATTTGTATATGAGATCGTACTATAAATGAGAGACCTGGTTTGGATCTGAGTGACCACGACTTCCCTGATGGTTCTAAGATGTCATGCGCTCGGCTGCCAAATCATCCCTTCCCCTTGGGAGAGACGAGGCACTGCTAGTTAGCCGGAGCAAAACCGGATTTAGGGTGACAGAGGTCCTTCCAAGTGGGTCAGACTCAGTCCCCCACACGGTGAACGATCCTGCTACCTAGAAATCCAGTAGTCTCATTTAGGATAATGAGAGCCCACGCGACATGGCGCCGCCAACGATTGGTCTGGCTCTAATTTTCGGGTCCGGCTGACTCTCTCGGTCTCATATATATATTGACTCCTCAGCTCCGTTAACGGAGACGTCCGTGGGGCTGAGGATTTCCGCCACCACGAAATAGGTGCCTCCTATTACTTAGTGGTCGGTTGTTCAAGCTTGAACTTTGAAAGGAAAACCCCGATATTGGTGTGCCTTCTCTGCCCTAGTGCTGTTTTTATAATGGCAAATCCTCAAGTAGTGAACATAGCGCCTAATATGCGCCATCCGCTCACGGGACATCTGATAGCACATGGTCTAACGAACCAGGGGGGTCCGGTCACGTTTGTGGTGGATGCCCATGCAGCTTATAGAACAGAGATTTTTTATTCTTGGGTTGTATTTCCAGCAGTTGATGGGGGTACAAACACTTTTCACGAATACACTCTTGCTAATGTCCCTGGTCAATACAGGGCATATGCATATTTAGAGATACCTCTATCATATCAAGAACATAATAATTGGCTTGATGGCGCCCTACCCCACACTATAGCACCTGTTAGGTTAGGTCCACTGAGTAATGATGGTCCTACCTGGCCTTTATTGGCTACCTATACACCACATCCAGCGGTTGCTCAATTGGCAGTGGCTGAAGTTTGTCGCTTATGTATGGAATTAACGGCTACATATAGACGTTTGGTTCAATTTGTGATGAAGACACTTAACACAAACCCAGCGCGTGCTGCTCCGGCGCAACAACATGCAGTAGTTCCGGGGGTAAATCCGACCACTGTACACTCAGTTATGGGTAAAGTCCCAGCAAAACGGGAGGAAACTCCATTTTGGCTGGCGCAAAAAATTAATACGCTGGAAGCAGTATTTCCCCATACGGGACCTCAGGATAAACATAGAATATTTACGATGTGTTTGGCGTATGGAATTGTTCCTACTGTGGACCATTGTAATACTTGGGGCACGGTGTTTGCCGCGCTCTACACTACAGCACACGGTACACCAGCATTGGCTAATCTACCGGAAGTGCTGAAACAAATACAGAATGAATATGGAGCTGCCCCAGCCTTAGATTTAGGGATGCAGCTGATGGGCAATTTTGCTGCGGTTTCTTCTATGATTTTGAGTAATCTCAAAGGGGAGGCAGTAGCACTGGTGGTACGTATGCGTCTTCGAGACGTCCCGCAAGGTAACCAGGAGCGGGAACTGCCGAGAATAATAGCAGAAACATATTCGAGTATCGGTCGTGATAGCCTTGGGGCTAGACCGCAGAAACCCCAGTTACAGGGTAAGAATAGTAAGGATACTACTAAACAACAGCAACCTCAGGGTACTAAAAAGCGCTGGGAGAAAAAACAACAGACACCTAAAAAGGATAGGGGGCAATCTCCGCAACCGGAGACCCCGCAGAATAGGTATAATCTCAGGAATAGGGATAATTTGAAGACGCCTGATAGATATCAATATACTGATACGCGCCAATCTCGTTCCTTTCAGGACTCCTCGGAAAAGAGAAATGAGAGAGGTGGGCGATCAGAGCGGAGAACAGAGTACGTGAAACGAGACAGGAGTAACAACGCTCAACGGAGGTTTCTGTCAAACAAGAAGAGAAACCGATCCCACAGAAACAACAATTTAAAAAGAAGAAAGTGGCAGCAGTCTCAGTTAGACATGCCACTCAAGAAGAGAGTTCTCTTGAAGAAAAAGACATGGGCATTGGCACTGTTAGACAGCGCGGCAGAGGTCACAATAGTTCGCCGGAATCTTTAAGAGCATCTGGAGGTGAAAGCAACTGATGACTTCATACAAGTCGAAACAGCAGATATGCGTGTCTCTGATCCCGATAGAGTTTATACAGTAACTTTACAATTAGAAGGGGACATTGAGCGCACTATAAAAGCCATCTTTTGGGACCGTGTGGTCAAATTGTATGACGTTCTGCTGGCCGAACAGGATTGGCCTCCTGACTTTGTTCGTGACTGTCCAGTTGGGGAGGAGGTCATTACACCTTCATTCTCACCGCTTGTTCCGGGAGAACTAGCAGAGTCCTATAGTAAAACATGGGCCCTAGCACAAGCTCCCGCCCTATATAGAAATAATGTGGGGTGGGATAGAAATTCACCTTATCATGTAATTCCGATAAAGGGCGAACCTCAGCCGCAACCGCAATATCCTATAAAATTTGAGGCAAGGGCATCGGTAAGGAAAATACTTACACAATTGGAGTACCAGGGAGTAATTGAGTCCTGTGTCTCGCCGATGAATAATCCCTTGTTTCCAGTTGCTAAACCGGACCATTCATATAGGATAGTGGTGGATTACAGACATTTAAATGGACATACACGCACATATGCGATACAAAATTCACACAGCGCAGCGCTCATGAATAATATTGTGCGTAAGAAATACAAAACAACATTAGATATCTCGAATGGATTCTTCTGCCAAAATATAGCGCCCGAAAGTAGGGACTATACGAGCTTTAGTGCGTTTGGCTCTCAGAAAAAAGTTTTGTCGTCTGCCTCAGGGGTATAAAAATAGCCCAGAACTATTTTCGGCTCGTATAACAGAGATTCTGTACGAGTTGGACCCTGAAGCATTATCATATGTTGATGATATATATCTGACGGATGATGAGTTACTGCAACATTTAAGGCGCATAGCGCGCATTGTTGTGGGATTTGCTGATTTTGGCTCCAAATTTAATTTTAAGAAATCGAGAATTGCCTTCCTCAGCGTCATTTTCCTGGGATATGAGCTGTCGAATGAGGGCAAGAGCTTAGCGCCAAACTTTTTGGAGAAATGTGCTCAGTTGCAGCCTCCTAATACGGTTCGGAAACTCCAGTCGTTATTGGGGTTTCTAAATTTTGGCAGAACTTACATTCCTGATTACGCTACATGTATAAAACCATTATACGAGTTGATTCTCCCAAATTTTGCATGTAGATTATGGACTAATGAGCATACAAATATTCTTCGAGATTTGCAAACTGATCTCTTAGCAGTAAAACATTTACACACCCGGGACAATAAAACGAATCTGGTTATCAGGGTTATACCTGGTGCCGTGGGATTTACATATGTCACCTTTAACGAAGGTGAGACAGTCCCGATAGCATACAAGTCGCACTTGTACTCGGCTGCAGAACAACGTTTTGCACCAACTGAGAAAATTCTCACTGTTGTACAAATGCCTGTTATTAAAGAGAGACCTCTTGCCCAGGGCCAACGCATCATTGTCGTTTCCCCGATTCCAGCCTTAGAGGCTGTTACAAAAGCGAGTGTTCCTAATTCGAAAGCTTTACACCCGCGATGGATACAATGGGCAACGTCTTTGACAGCCACTGATGTAGATTACATATTTGACTCTAAACTGCAGACTCAAGAATTTCTTCAATATGAAATGGAGTATCCTGTTCCCGCTGGCACATTGCCTATTGACCAATATCAGGTGCTCATGTATACCGAGGGCTCCGCGCAACCAGCGGTTGGGACAAAACAACAGTATTCTGCTGCATGTGCGGTGGTGAGCGGCTATATGGAGGGGGAAGTGTTCTGCCCCCGACATACTTATACGCAGACCTTGGGAGATTGTACGGCACAGTTGGCTGAGCTGAAAGCTCTATTGTTAGCCTTGGAACACACGGATCCGGCGATATTTACATTGCTGGTCTGTGACTCCTATTACTGTGTTCAGTCTTTCAATGAATATTTGCACTACTGGAGGGGGAATGGGTTCAGAGATTCCAAAGGTAACACCATTAAACACAAATTGCTGCGGGGGAAGGTTGCAGATCTGAAGGAAACGCTTCCTAAAGTCCATGTTGTGCATCCCCTTGGACACCAGCGCGTTGGCATACACGTTGTTGGAAATGCTTTGGCTGATGAAGCCGCAAAATCGGCAGTGGCAGTTGCCACTGTGGCCGCAGTAACTTGTTCGAGTTCCAAACCAGACACAGAGATTTTGACTGCTATAAAATGTACGGCTGATGGCACGCCATTTCCTAAAGGATTCCCTTCTAAATATAGTTACTATATGGGTGGTATGCTAAACGCTGTAGTTAAAATACCAGACGTTGGTGTACGTGAAATGCCCATTAAAATTGAGAGACCTCGATTAATAACTGCAGCACATGAGGGGGCGGCTTCTGCCCATGCAGGCGTGGCAGCCACAATTTCACTCTTACAGGCCCGTTACTGGTGGCCTGGTCTCTAAAGAGACAAAGCAGTATGTCCTTTGTTATGACATCTGTCAACAAATTAAAGTTTCCACGGCTAAACGCCTGCAGCAGACGCCCCTCCTCATATCAAATAAACCTTTACAGTGTGTGTACTTGGACCATTGTGGTCCACTGACACCAGATAGTGCATACAAATATATATTGGTTGCTGTAGATTCGTGCTCCAGATTTGTGTGGGTCTGGCCACAGCGCTCGGCTGACGCTCGAACTGTTATTAAAGATTTGCGCATCTTTGTCGATACATATGCAGTTGCAGCTTTTCATTCGGACCAGGGCCCTGCCTTTGCCTCTAAGGCATTCAGGGACACCATGGCTTCGTTGGGGGTCCAGCTCCAGTTCTCGTCTCCATTTCATCCCGAGGGAAATTCTGTCGTGGAGCGTTTAAAGCAATCCTTAACGGCCAGAGTTATAGGTACGGGTCGTGGTTGGCTAGCCCTCCTGTATGGAGTACAGAGAGCACTTAATAACTTGCCTAGAAGGTCCCTGGGGGGGGTCATACTTCATATGAATGCCTGTTTGGAACACAAATGTATGTTCCTGATCTAGATGGTCCTGGTGTGGAGACGGCGGATACGCCCTTTGACATAAATGATCGTGTCACTGTTTTGCAGGTTTTCCAACAATTCCGTGAAGATAACTCTTCTGCAAGTGCTGCCTCCACAGGAATTAAGGATGAACCGGTAACGTCTACTGGTTGGATTCCCAAGATTGGGGATCTTGTGCGTGAAAAGGTCGAAGTGAAAAAATAATTTGGTCCTTCTTATCGGGTGCCTGTCCCTGTGATAGGGATCAGCGGCACAAGAACTGTGATTTTGCCTCCGTTGCGAGGGGCCAAAGGAGATCGCTTTGTTTCCATTGACAATGTCAAGTTACAACATGTGGCCGATTCTGCACAGCATACCAAGAGGAACACCCAGTAGTTCCGGAATCCCTCTCACTACTGGGGAAGAAGTTCCGTTGCAGGTGATTTGCACCAACGCTATTTCCTCTCCGAGCTTGGGGAGGGTGGAAGCTGATCTTGCGATTGTTCCACAGACAGCGAATGATTTGGAATCCTTTGATCAAATTGCTGTACGTTCTACTGATGTTGCTGAAAATGTGGTTTATAGCGTGCCAAGGCGAGAGCCACCATCTGCTTCTTTGTTTACGATTGCACCTTTTGCGAGAACTGCCTCGGGCTGCTTCAATACCACTGATGACATTGTGTCGGACTCATCGTCCTCTTCAACACCAGCCCTGGGTCCACGTAAACTGCTGTGTTGGCTCAAACATACATATTTTGTTGTTCCTTGGAACTATCTGTGGCTTTTTATGACTGTGATGACTCTTTTGCCATGGCTGGGGTTTGTGGTTACCTTTTTTCTGGTGATCCATGGTCATTTTCTTCCTGAACGATCTGACATTGAACACGTGGAGACGTGTTGAAACCGCATTTTTCGTCACATATGGTTCGAAGAGACTTGTCCTTTGTGAACATTTCTGCTGTACCAATTCCGGATGGGATTGTGTGGGATAGAGTGATGTTTGATATATATGGTCCCACTGAGATGATTCAGATACCGTATGTTCTCAAATTGTCAATGAATGATATCGTTGTACAAGGCATTGTTTCTGATGATTGGGATGTGAAGACAGTTGATTCTATATTGACAGAATTACAGTTTTATGCTGTCTATGAAAATGAAGATGCTTACCAGTTTAGAGATAATTATGGTGACATGTTTTGTTACAATTATTATGGACACCACTTTATTCATAAAGCCAGTAGCCCTAAATCAATATTTGAGTATATGCAATGGGAACATTGCCCGACTCCTCCACAGTGGAGTTCTAAAACTTATTCTGACAAATTTGCGTATTTTTTTGGGCATCATCAACAAAATGCTAAGTCGCATTATTTTAGAGTTACTCCGCATGCTAATAAGCAAATGTTATTGACTGATACTAAATTACTGTATTCAAATTTGTTTGTGTCCAAACTATCTGTTGAGGGGTATGAATACTGGTCCAAAACTGTTGATTTGAAAAGTGTTTGAGGAACGAAAAATTGGCAAATGCAGGGTAGGGATACATTGTTTAGGGCATGTATTATTCCTGTCCAGATGATTTTCTTAAATGACACTGTACAACAGACTAGGGGGGTCATTACAACATTGGCGGTATAAGGCGCTTACCGCCGTGCAGAAGACTGCCAACACACCGCCGCGGCCGCGGAATTCCGCCACAGCTATTATGACACACACCACTGAATCCGCCGAAATTCAAACACCCACACAATCCCGCCACACCAAAGGTCAGCGATAAACATGCGGAAACAAATCCTCCACCTCCACGCCAACAGAAACACGCCCATGCAATTACGACACACGAATCCACGCGGCGGTCTTGCAACCGCGGTATTCCATTGGCGGTACACACCGCCGCGCTCAAAATACACACACTGTTACAAAACACAGCCACATTGGACAATTCCAAATACACACACCTGATACACATACACACACCACTCCCACACACCCAACTCAATATAAAACACACAGCCACATCACCCACAAACCCCTACAACCCGAAATTAGAGAGAAGGCCAGAGAGAGACAGCACAGAATAGAGAACCCCATCACACAGAGGCACTCTACACCATCACCCACACAACATCCACGCACAAAAACCACATACCACTACACTCACCACAACCATCAACACATACACCACCTCACACATCACACACACCACCCCATGGCACGCCAAAGACACCCCCGCTTTTCCGAAGAGGAGCTCAGGGTCATGGTGGAGGAAATCGTACGGGTAGAGCCACACCTATTTGGCTCACAGGTACAGCACACATCCATAGCCAGGAAGATGGAGCTATGGCAAAGAATAGTCGACTCCAAAGAAGGTGGGGAAGGTCCAGAGGAAGTCTGCCCAGCCTGTTGTGAGTGTCATGGCGGAGAAGTGCGCCATCATTTCCGGCGGTCGAGACACAACCGCCAGCACCGTCGTTACTGGTCAGGAGACCACCGCCAGAGTCACAGCCCAGGAGGGCTCAAGTATCGTCACTGGTCGGGAGACCACCGCCAGAGTCACAGCCCAGGAGGGCCCAAGTATCATCACTGGTCCAGAGACCACTGCCAGAGTCACAGCCCAGGAGGGCTCAAGTATCGTCACTGGTCAGGAGACCACCGCCAGAGTCACAGCCCAGGAGGGCCCAAGTATCGTCACTGGTCCAGAGACCACCGCCAGAGTCACAGCCCAGGATGGCTCAAGTATCGTCACTGGTCAGGAGACCACCGCCAGAGTCACAGCCCAGGAGGGCCCAAGTATCGTCACTGGTCCAGAGACCACCGCCAGAGTCACAGCCCAGGAGGGCTCAAGTATTGTTACTGGTCAGGGGACCACCGCCAGAGTCACAGCCCAGGAGGGCCCAAGTATCGTCACTGGTCAGAAGACCACCGCCAGAGTCACAGCCCAGGAGGGCTCAAGTATCGTCACTGGTCAGGAGACCACCGCCAGAGTCACAGCCCAGGAGGGCTCAAGTATCGTCACTGGTCAGGAGACCACCACCAGAGTCACAGCCCAGGAGGGCCCAAGTGTCGTTACTGGTCCAGAGACCACCGCCAGAGTCACAGCCCAGGAGGGCCCAAGTATCGTTACTGGTCAGGAGACCACCGCCGGAGTCACAGCCCAGGAGGGACCATGATCCCACAGCCCCGCTGGGCAATGATGGAACTTTAAGCCACACACCAATGTCCAGTGTGGAGATCGTCATGCCACACACCAATGTCCAGTGTAGAGTTCGTCATGCCACACACCAATGTCAGTATCCAAACCGCCATGTCAGAGCACCACTGAACAGGGCAAAGACCACCATGTCAAAACACCGCTGAACAGGGCCAAGACCGCCATGGTGAAGACCGCTGAACAGGGCAAAGACTGCCATGGCTAAGCATCGCTGAACAAGGCAAAGACCGCCATGTCAAAGCACCGCTGAACAGGGCCAAGATCGCCATGGTGAAGACCGCTGAACAGGGCAAAGATTGTCATGGCTAAGCATCGCTGAACAGGGCAAAGACCGCCATGTCAAAGCACCGCTGAACAGGGCCAAGACCGCCATTGTGAAGACCGCTGAACAGGGCAAAGACTGCCATGGCTAAGCATCGCTGAACAGGGCAAAGACCGCCATGTCAAAGCACCGCTGAACAGGGCCAAGACCGCCATGGTGAAGACCGCTGAACAGGGCAAAGACTGCCATGGCTAAGCATCGCTGAACTGGGCAAAGACCGCCATGTCAAAGCACCGCTGAACAGGGCCAAGACCGCCATGGTGAAGACCGCTGAACAGGGCAAAGACTGCCCTGGCTAAGCATCGCTGAACAGGGCAAAGACCGCCATGTCAAAGCACCGCTGAACAGGGCCAAGACAGCCATGGTGAAGACCGCTGAGCAGGGCAAAGACTGGCATGGTGAAGACCGCTGAACAAGGCAAACACCGTGTGGGTATGAATAGTCCGCCACATCAGGCATCCTTATCCCATGTGCAGCTGGGACAGTGACAGGACATGAACTTTCACGGGGAGACTCATCCTGTCTGGGCACCAGTCCCACCCAGTACCAGTAGAGAACTGCAGATACTTGCGAAAATGTAGCTTTGCTTTCCCCAGGATGGTCTAGTGGGCAACCCACCCACTGTAGAGATTTGTGAGACTGTGGCTTTGCACTCCCCAGGATGTAACAGTGGGCATCCCACCCACTGTAAAGACTTGTGAGACTGTGGCTTTGCACTCCCCAGGATGTAGCAGTGGGCAACCCATCCACTGTAAAGACTTGTGAGACTGTGGCTTTGCACTCCCCAGGATGTAACAGTGGGCAAGCCACCCACTTGAGAGACTTGTGAGACTGTGGCTTTGCACTCCCCTGGATACATCAATGGGCATGGAGCCCCGTCGTGGATCTGGCTTCGCATTCATCTGGCTGAGGTGCCTGTAGTGTTTCTATCTGATGCCCCGGCAGTGTTCTCTCGGATTTTGGTTAGGTATCTATTGTGGGCCTCGCCCATGCATTTTTGGACTGTTGGTGCACAGACATTGTTGTGTACATATCTGCACTACTTCTTGTATTGTATATTTAAATATGACAGATTTCGAGATATATATCAGTATTTTTTTGTATGACATCAATCAATCAATCAATCAAGAAATTTGTATAGCGCGCTACTCACCCGGAGGGTCTCAAGGCGCTGGGGGAGGGGGGACTGCTACTGCTCGAACAGCCAGGTCTTGAGTTGCTTCCTGAAGGAGAGGTGGTCTTGGGTCAGGCGGAGGTGGATGGGGATGGAGTTCCAAGTCTTGGCTGCCAGGTAGGAAAAGGATCTTCCTCTCATGGTGGCTTTTCTAATGCGTGGCACGGCGGCGAGGGCGTGGCTGGTCGATCGTAGCTGGCTGGTGGGAGTGTAGAAGGTCAGGTGGTTGTTGAGGTACCTGGGGCCCAGGTCGTGGAGGGCCTTGTGTGCGTGGGTGAGGAGACGGAACGTGATTCTCTTGCTGATGGGGAGCCAGTGCAAGTATCTCAGGTGTCCGGAGATGTGGCTGTGACGGGGGATGTCAAGGATGAGGCGTGCGGAGGCGTTCTGGATGCGTTGGAGTCTTTTCTGTAGTTTGCCCGTGGTTCCGGTGTAGAGGGTGTTACCGTAGTCCAGTCGACTGGTGACGAGTGCCTGGGTGACCGTCTTCCTGGTTTCAGTGGGGATCCATCGGAAGATCTTTCGGAGCATGCGTAGGATGTTGAAGCATGATGATGAGACGGCGTTGACTTGTCTGGTCATCGAGAGGGAGGAGTCCAGGATGAAGCCCAGGTTGCGTGCGTGGTCCGTTGGTTTGGGTGCGCTGCCCAGGGCAGGGGGCCACCAGGAGTCGTCCCAGGCAGAGGGTGATGATCCAAGGATGAGGACTTCCGTCTTGTCTGAGTTCAGTTTCAGGCGGCTGTTCATCATCCACTCGGCTACGTCTTTCATCCCTTCGTGCAGGTTGGTTCTGGTGGTGGCTGGGTCGTTGGTGAGGGAGAGGATCAGCTGGGTGTCGTCGGCGTAGGAGATGATGTTGAGGTTGTGTTGCCGTGCGATGGCTGCGAGGGGGCTCATGTAGACGTTGAAGAGGGTGGGGCTGAGTTATGATCCTTGTGGTACGCCGCTGATGACTTCGGTGGCCTCGGATCTGAACGGGGGGAGGCGGACTCTCTGGGTTCTTCCGGCGAGGAACGAGATGATCCACTCTAGTGCCTTCTCTTGGATTCCGATGTTGCTGAGGCGCTGCACTAGGGTGAGGTGGCAGACAGTGTCGAACGCTGCGGAGAGGTCCAGGAGGATGAGGGCCGCTGTCTCCCCTGTGTCGAGCAGGGCTCGGATGTCGTCGGTGGCTGCGATGAGGGCGGTCTTGGTGTTGTGGTTGGCTCGGAAGCCGGACTGCGAGTGGTCGAGGGATCCATTAGTCTCGAGGAAGGCGGCTAGCTGTCTGTTGACGGTCTTCTCGATGACTTTGGCAGGAAACGGGAGGAGCGAGATGGGGCGGTAGTTCTTGAGGTCGGTGGGGTCTGCTGATGGTTTCTTCAGGAGGGCGCTGAGTTCGGCATGTTTCCAGCTCTCCGGGAAGGTGGCGTTGTTGAAGGAGCAGTTGATGATGTCCCGGAGATGGGGTGCGATGACTGAGTCGGCTTTTTTGAAGACGTGGTGGGGGCATGGGTCGGTTGGAGAACCAGAATGGATGGTGTTCATCATCTGGATGGTGTCTTCGGTGCTGACCGGGGTCCAGGCACGGAGGGTGGTGTTGGGGGCGTCGGTTTGGTGGTTGGGTGCGTGGTCTGCGCGCCTAAGCTGTTGTGTATGTCGGCGATCTTGTGGTGAAAGAACGAAGCGAGTGAGTCGCAGAGGTCTTGTGAGGGAGTGATGTCGTTGTTTCCGGCGCTGGGGTTGGAGAGCTCTTTGACGATGCTGAAGAGTTCCTTGCTGTTGTGTGCGTTGTTGTCTAGTCGTTCTTTGAATGCTGTCTTCTTGGTGGTGTGGATCAGCTGGTGGTGTTTGCGGGAGGCGTGCTTGAGGGCGGTCATGTTGTCTGTGGTCGGGTTTTTTTGCCAGGCTTTCTCGAGGGTGCGGCAGTTCTTCTTGGAGTTCTTGAGGTCGTTGTTGAACCAGGAGGCTTTCTTGCTGTTGGGCCTGGTGGGATGGGTTTTCAGAGGTGCGAGGTTGTCAGCGCAGTTGGTGATCCACTGTGTGAGGTTGTTGGCTGCTTGGTTGGGGTCCGCTGAGCTGGCGGGAGGGTTCTGGCTCAGTGATGTTGAGAGCTGGTCGGTGGTGATCTTGTTCCAGCTCCTGCGGGGAGCCTGTTGTGGGTGGTGGTGAGTCGTGGTTCTTCTGAAGCTGAAGTGGACGCAACTGTGGTCTGTCCAGTGGAGTCCGGTGGAGTGGCTGAAGGAGATGTACTTGCTGGAGGAGAAGACTGGGTCAAGCGTGTGTCCGGCGTAGTGGGTGGGGGTGTTCACCAGTTGCTTGAGTCCGAGGTTGGCGAGGTTGTCCAGCAGGGTGGTGGTGTTGTTGTCGTTGTTGTTCTCTAGGTGGAAGTTGAGGTCCCCTAGCAGGATGTAGTCAGCGGAGGGGAGGGCGTGTGGGCTGATGAAGTCTGCAATGTCTTCGCTGAATTGTGTGCGGGGTCCTGGGGGTCTGTAGATGAGGGTGCCTCTGAGTGTGGTCTTGGGGTCGGTGTGTATCTGGAAGTGGAGATGTTCGGCGGCTGTGAGGGTGTCGTTGGAGTTGGTCGTGATGCGGATGGTGTTCTTGTGGACGATGGCGATGCCTCCTCCTGTCTGGTTGACGCGGTCCCTCCGGGTGATCTTGTATCCGTCCGGGATGGCGATGGCGATGTCGGGCGCTGAGGAGGCGTTCATCCAGATTTCTGTGAGGAAGGCGACGTCTGGAGATGTGGTGTCGAGCAGGTTCCAGAGTTCCACGGCGTGTCTGTGGATAGAGCGGGTGTTGAGCAGGATGCACTTCAGGTGGTTGCTGCTGGTGCTTGGCTTGGCGGGTGCGGTCCGTGTTTGAATGCAGGAGAACTTGCAGGATTGGCAGGTGAAGGGCCCGTGGGTGCGTCTAGGGGTGGCTCTGCAGCAGCCGGGGATCCGGCTGGTGTTGATTGCGATGAGAGTGGCGGCGTTGTAGGTCTTGCGTGTGGGCTGGCCTCTGCGGGGGCTAGGGGGTCTGGCGCTGGGCGTGGGCCAGGCACGGACGGGCACAGACGGGCTTACCTTAGGCGCGCCTTTGGCACGCCAGCGGCGCGTCTGCTGCGCGGCCTCCATATGAGTGGGAGAGGGAGGGAGGAGCAGCTGGGAGGTGGGAGCGGGGCGGCCAATGGGGTGCGAGGGGGGCGGAGCTACGGGATGCGGCGGCGGGAAATGGGCGGCGAGGGGGAGACGCGGTGCGCAGGGAAACAGAGATTTAGGACCACAAACTGGGCAGAACAAGGTGAGGGGAGCAGTACAAGGCAGCAAAAGGACACAGGAATAAAGCAGCGGTCAGCGGTCTCACAGGGGCTGCGTGGCGGTGAAGGGAGCGACCTGCCTGGTAAACAGGGTCAGAGGTCGCTCTCTCTACCGCTGCGCGGCCTCCATATGAGTGGAAGAGGGAGGGAGGAGCAGCTGGGAGGTGGGAGCGGGGCGGCCAATGGGGTGCGAGGGGGGCAGAGCTACGGGACGCGGCGGTGGGAAACGGGCGGCGAGAGGGAGACGCGGTGCGCAGGGAAACAGAGATTTAGGACCACAAACTGGGCAGAACAAGGTGAGGGGAGCAGTACAAGTCAGCAAAAGGACACAGGAATAAAGCAGCGGTCAGCGGTCTCACAGGGGCTGCGTGGCGGTGAGGGGAGCGACCTGCCTGGTAAACATGTATATTGGCACATTACAATGTTTGACCGCAATTCGCTTTGTCTTAGCATTCTTCCTGGGGGATTGTGGGTTGTTAATGTGATATTTTTGACTGCATTGGTGTGTATGTTGTGATATGCGAGGGTGGGGGTGGGGGTGTTTGGTGGGTGTCCCCCTAACTTTTGCCTCCCCCCTCCCCTGTGTCGTTGAAGCAGTACTCACCGGTATCTTCTGTGCCTACGTCGCTGTTGGTCGTAGAGGAGCAGAAAGACAAAGGCAGGTAGGATTTGGAGTTCCGGCTCCATGGAGTCGTCGTTCCTCGTGGAGTGTGTTAAGGTGAGCGTTTTCCCATAGCAAAAGCTGTTTCTGCTGTGTTTTCATCCACAGAGAATCCGCCCCAGAAAAGGTGGCAGATTGGCCTGTAATAATAGTGTGGGCGGTACATTGTCTCCCGCCTGTCTGTTGGCGGTGACCGCCGCGCTGTTTGTCTGTACCACCGTGGAGGGCGATGTGTTAAAGTGGCTGTCTTTGTTGGCGGTTTCCGTCAGGGTCGTGATTCCCTTTTTTTGTCCGCCGGCCTGTTTGCGGTATTTCCGCAGCTTTAACACTGTCCGCCAGGGTTGTAATGACCACCTAGCTGTTTGGGTTTAGCAACGATTAGGGAATTGAATTTGCCTGGCATACCTGTCCCTTCCAAAATGAAAAATTGGCAGCAATATATTAATGCCACGTTTAGTGAGCTTACAGACTGGGTCCAGAATGGTACACTTAACACTTCATTGACACGTCCAGGCGGGTGGTTATTGTGGCCCATAGACACTAATAGGTGTCATCAACGTTTTGTCACCACTTCGGGGGGATACAGGACTAGTAGGGCAGACCCTCGCTACATATCACCAGAACATGCTGACATCATTACTACATACAGCATGGGGAAGCTTTGTCAGCAATGGTTGAAATCATCCACGCTGGATGCAGTTAAGACACATCTCACGTTACTGTCTAATGATACTGACTTGCAAGATTTTTTGTCAGGACCAAGGATGCCACGGAAGAAACGTTTTTTGTATGAAGTATATAATGAGATTTGGAAGCTTTCACAACAGGAGGCAGCGACCCGGTTGAGGCAAATTGATCAGGAAAATTTGATTCAAGCTTTGTCTGTTGTGGATAATGGGATGCATACCCTATCAGACCGTGTATACACAATTGACAACGTTGTTTCCTCTGCTATAGACATTATTAAATAGGATATGTCTTCCTCATATCATGGGCAGAGTCAAACGTGGTCCATCATGCAGTGGGGTGGACTCTACAGACATTGAAGGCAGGTCGTGTTCCGTGGCAGCACATTTGTGCCAGTGAGATATTCATTTCCTTTAATTTGACACGTCAACAACAACTAATGGCTAAGAAGGAAGCGACGTATGTTATGTTAAATATTGAAAAGTTGGAGAAATTGCCTTTTACTGTGGCTGAGATTCCGTCAGCAGAGTGGTTGATTCACAGGGTTATTAATTTGCCTATCTCCACTCTGCAATTTACTTCTTGTTTAAAACACATTCCGGTGGGTAGATATGAACGGTTGGGAGACAGTTACATACATGAGGTGTGGGAGCTTCCCTTTCTATACAGATGTCTTAATGGTATAAGGGAGGTTTTTCTTAGCGGTAGCGAATGCGAAACTTCTGTCAGCCATTCAATGGTTTGTAAACAGCTGTCTTTGCACGGGGCGTGCAATGCCTCGATTGCTAACTTAGCTTGTTATCTTAAGGGAGTTCCAGTCCCGGTAATTAAAAACACTTTCCAGGTGCTTTCAAACGGCAGCTAAGTTCTTCTTAACGGTGAACCCTGTTGTGGCATGCGTGCCGGAATAGTTTACTTGGTCGTTGTCACCAAGGCCGTTACGTGCTGAGGGAATGTGTTGTTTCCCCCCACTCGAATTAAGGAGGTAGCGGACATCTGGCCTCATATTGCTACTTCCAAGGTGAATTTCGACAAGTTGAGTCGACTGAAAGCTCTATTGTTTCAAAAGCATGTGGCCCTTACATCTGCTATCGAGACCTACGCACTTCAGATGGCAAGGTCATCAGCGGAAATACAGTCCCTTTTAAATACTAACTTTCCGAGTCACTTTGGTGAACTCGTGGGACGTATATTTAATGCGTCCAGCACTGCTGGAATTGCAAATTTTTTCAAAGCTGTTGGTGTTGGTTTTGCTCATACCTATTTTCGGGGGATTTCCGATTACTTTGGCTTTGTTGGCTGATGTTTTGCTGTTGCTGCTGTTCTTCCGCAATGGCTGTCCCACCACGACGAGATCCCATGTTGGCGCTCCCGTCAGCGCAGCTGTGTCGTGAACGCATGATGCAGCATTTTGGAGCTACACTCCTGGAACAATTGGAGTGTGACTGGTCTCTGTCATTCCGACCATTTTTGGATTGTGTGCAACTCGTGTTTCAGTGCCTTTGGTGCTCGTTTGAACATGCACTGGCTTTCTGTCTCTCACTGCAGCGCCCCCCAGTGGTCGATATGGATCTGTTGATGTTCCCGATTAGGGCTCATTCCCAGACTTGTGTACTACGGTTGCGTTTGCTTCGTGAGGCAGTTTATGAGTTTCCCTTCCTGGAGGAAGATGGTATTGTCTCGTTCATAGGCCCTGCACAGGGTGCCGCCCTGGATGGTTTTGGGGCTTTGGAACACACCTGCTCCATGATAATTTTTGGCGTGGATTTTCAGATATTGACATCTGTCGAAGTGGAGGATCTCCTGCTTTCCGTGGCTTCTGTCTAAGAATTGGTTTTTTTTTATTATTGAAATTGACATTGTATCTAAATTTGGCTTTAACGTCACATGCTTTCCAATATACATTAGTTTTCTGCTTTGCTGTCCTCTGGACTTGTCGAAATATATTTGATGTCATTTTTTTATATATATCAGGGGCATATTTTAATGTTATTAGAACCTCTTGCTACCGACAAGGGGAGGGTGTAGTGTGGTCAGTTTTATGTATCCTTTGCGCCTTAGCTTCAGGCTTTAGGCCTTTGTGCACTTTGCTCTGGATGTATTTTATTCCTTTGCTCGCAGCTTAGAGCCTCCGTGCACTTTGTTCTAAATGCTTTTTATTCGGCTTTGTACTGTTATTTTTCACATAACCAGTTCTACGGTCTTGTTTTATTTTTTATATCACACTGTTTAGCCTACTTCAGCACTGGAGTTCTCAATAACACATTCTTGTTCACTCTGTGCTTCAGTCAAGGATACAGTCTGGTACATTGCCGATAGACGTGGTAGGAGTTTAGTCTTTGGCATTCTTGCGTAGGGACATTTTGTGATCACACTGACATGTTAGTTATAAAAACACTTTCTTCTCCCAATACACGCAAGAGGGAGATTCCTACCAGGGAACCACAATTAGACGTTGACTGCCTCGTTGCAGATGCTGAACCAGATCACAGGCCTTTGCTCAGGTATGAGGGGTTATGGCTTCCCAGGGAATCTGAAAGGCAAGTTAGAAGCTTAACATGCTGTGCTCGAAATAGAACTAGCTGAGAGAGAGTAGAAATTATTAACACCATAGCGTTATTCTTTATGTTTCACTCTCCTCGTGACTATTTCAATCCTACTGTGTTGTATGGTTCTGGTTATTGCGGCTCACGCCTTAATATCTAAAATGCAGTCATTTTATTAAAACAATCTATAGAACTCAAACTGCCTTTGTCATTTGTATATGAGATCGTACTATAAATGAGAGAGCTGGGTCGGATCTGAGTGACCACGACTTCCCTGAGACGTTCTAAGATGTCATGCGCTCGGCTGCCAAATCATCCCTTCCCCTTGGGAGAGACAAGGCACTGCTAGTTAGCCGGAGCAAAACCGGATTTAGGGTGACAGAGGTCCTTCCAAGTGGGTCAGACTCAGTCCCCCACACGGTGAACGATCCTGCTACCTAGAAATCCAGTAGTCTCATTTAGGATAATGAGAGCCCACGCGACAATAGTAAAGTAACATTTAAAGTCATAGCTCTCGAAATGCCACTTTTTTTCATTTTCTTCTCCTGACTCACTGTGTCTTCTGCTAGTGTCCTGGGTAACATGACTGTGAATGCACTGTTATGCTCTGTATATTTCTCCCAGAGAGTGACACAAAAGGCATTAGGTGTGGAAATGATGAGCCCCCTGATATGATATTGGGGCAGAGCTGTTCCCTGCACCATTTGTACTTCAAGGGGCATGTCTCCAGCACCCACAAAAGAACCTAACATTAGTCTTTTGTCACCCCAGACTTTTTGGAGCCTTGACAGGGGAAGAGAAGAACTTTCTAAAACCAGATGTAGAGGTGGTATAGGAGAGTCTTCCACTTCAAAGGCCTCCACTACGAAGGCTGGTACCAGGTATAAATATGGAACACTCTGAGCACCTTTTCACTACCCTCCTGAACATGTAGAAGACTTCAGAAAGACTGCCTGGATCCCCAGAGGATTGCCCTACTGCTACCATGGGACTGCCCTGCTGCATGAAGGCCAGCCTTGTTGCCTGAAGGAGAAATGGACCACTCCTTGAATCTAGGTCTACCAGAAGTGATGTTTAAGGCTAGTTGTCTGGTCTCCTGTGTGAGCTACAGGGACATAACAAGCTCCTGAGTCCTTGAACTCTGGGCTTGGTCTCTGCTAAAGTATTATCCCCCATGTAGTGCCCCCAAGTCCTGAACCCTTGGGAATGGTGTTAGACTAAATGTAAAACTTGGGACATGAAATTATTTTCGCCAAAAAGTGCCCTGAGAACAAGCCGAAGACCAGGACATTCCTGCGAGCCAAATCCACCCACGGTACATCACAGGTCGGCCTACGTTTGCATTAGCTGCCACTATGTACTTCTCTACAGAGCAAATGCTGTTCCGTACGACCTCTCGGCAAAAGTGTCTGACCTCTCAGAGCCCTCCTTGGCCACTGCCTGCAGCTTCATCCCACTGCAGATTTTAAACTTTCTGAAAAGTGATTATTTCAAAAGGTAAAACTCTTCATTGCAACTTCATCCAGTGGCTCTGGACGATAACATCTTCTCCTCGCACTTTGCCTGATGCCTTGCCCTTTTGAACTCAGCCTTCTGAGGAACATTACCTCAAATTGTCTTTGAAGTCTGGAGGTAAGCCAAGACCTGCCCTAAACTGACCCATGCTGCATTGCAGTCGGCCTTAATATTTAACTTAGCTTCAGTCAAGCGTGACCTGATACCCACAGTTGGTGCTTTGATCTTTCAGGTGCTATTTTGCTTTAAAATATTTGAAAAATCATCACTTTGTTTCTACTGACTGGATTTAATTTATTTTGTAGTCATTTTGTTTAATACATTTACTCTATTGTTCGAGATTGATTTGGGATTTTTCTTGTGTAGTGTTTTATTTTTGTTTCTGTTGATGTGGTGAATAAATACTTTACCTCTAAATTCGGCCTGACTGCTTTTATGCCATGCTTCCTGAGGATTATGCTAAGGCTAATTTACTGATTTTTCTTTTTCATTCTGACAAGGATTGAGGTTGGTGCTGAGTGGGGTTTCCACCCCCTCAACCACTAACCAATTTTTTACACCAATTTAAATTGCTTCTCATGTTATTAACCTCCAAATGATTTGTTCCTGCTGGACTTGGAACCGATACCCAGCAGATCATGTACACGGATTATCAGTAACTAGCCGAGCTAGTTCCCTGATTAATAAGCTACCACATTATTAATGGGTAACTCAAATCGCAAATAAAAGCTTAACTCGAAGCAGATGCACTAAACTGGGATTCAAGGAAATAGTTCAGCATTACA
This sequence comes from Pleurodeles waltl, assembly GCF_031143425.1. NCBI lineage: Eukaryota > Metazoa > Chordata > Amphibia > Caudata > Salamandridae > Pleurodeles > Pleurodeles waltl. The sequence continues at coordinate 1,034,656,190 of NC_090448.1, read as the reverse complement.
TTTTTTTAATAACTCCCTTCTGTTGACACTTTCTTCTTTTCTGAATGCAGTGAAACTCTCTCACTGAAATGCCATTTTTAAGTGGACGTCACATTTTAAGACTGGCTGCACATTCATTAGTATACCGCATACAACATTACCAGTCTGATCTATTACATTATTACATACATGCTGCCCTAAGGGCCAGATGTATGAAATAGCCACTTTGCAATTTCCAAATAGCGAATCGCTAAGATTCGCTATTAGGAAATTGCAAAACTGAGATGTAGAACAGTGTGTCTAACAATGTTTCCAATTCCTAAATGGTTCACAATAGATCTGCCTCATTGATGTTCATGAAGCAGGTCTTCATTTGCGACCCATTTGAGAATGGCTAGAATCACAGGGATGGTGGCCTACTGGAGTCAGCAGACCACTGTGTCTGTGATTGCTTTTCAGTAAAGCAATGTTTTTTTTGTAATGCAACCCATTTTCCTTAAAAGAAACGTGCTTCATTACAAAAAGAAAACCAAAAAGTTTTCATTAAATATCCTAAAAGTATTCAGTGGGCCATAGGATCACGGCCTACTCTTTAAAAATGTTTGCATCGCCATTCCCAAAGGCGAAGGGGTCCCTCAGGGACCCCTCTCCATCTGCAAATGGTGTACCACTAATTTAAAGTTCTTGGTAATTGCGAGCTGCATTCCCAGTCACAAAACTTTTGTACTTTCCCCTGTGACTTGCAATGAGGAAGAGACGCCCTTGGCATGCCCCTTTCCAATAGCATTTTGCAAACCTAGTTTGTGCGTCGATAACTGTTTACCGACTCACAGAATAAGAGTGTGACATGGGGAAAAGCCTTTCACCTAGGTAAAAGGCTTTCATACATCTGCCCATGAGAGCCTTGCCTTTATTGAGTATCATCACTACCTCCCTTTTTACATGTATGTTCCCTTCCTCTTTTACGACTAGTGAAAACAGGAACATCTGAAAAAATGCAACTTTGACCAAGATGAGAGCTTCAACTAAGGTCTAATTTCATTGCTTTCCTTCCTTGGTAAATATTTTAAAAAGCAGTAGAGACCCTTAGGCACATGGACCTCCACAACATCCTGAACTGTGTATACTTACCAAATATTCATTCAACGCCATGCAGCAAGTAACCATGCTGCCCTGCTTGAAAGGGAGACGGCAGGAATGCAAAGTATTTAACATTACACAGAGCATTCCTTCTCTCTGTGCTGGTGGACAATGTGCTGGCTCAAGCAAATGCAGGCACTTTTACAGCACGGCGCAAGTGTGCCTATGACTGATTCCTGGGTCTAAAGCTAATAGTACATTTTAGAAAGCACCAAAATACATGGGTGAATGCATGGGAGCACACATGCTCCACTCATAGAACACCTTCCTGGGGCTAAGTAATGCAAGGCAGTGAGCTGAGCAGCCTTGTGTTACTCCACATTTACCAAGACAGGCAGGGTCACGAATGGTGGCCTTGAGTGGCTTGGTAAATATCATTCTAGCTTTTGCATCACCTATGTGCTTCCATGCATGGCACTAGGATGGCACAAAACCTTAATAAATATGAGCCTGAATCTCTATAGATATGGCCTTGATCCATGCTTTTTTTAACACTGCCACCATTTAGGAATTAGACAGTATTCACTTAATAATTGATATGGTGATTATTTGTTTATTTTTAAATATGTCCTTTTTGATATTTTTATCAGGAGCAAATACATCAGATTAAAAAGAAAATTATCCTATAAATCATGGCAACATACGTTCATCATAAACATCATCGCAAAAGATACTTCCTCATTTAACTCCAAATGTGTTGAAATTTAACAGTTGACCCACACACTTTAGCTATCTGGAATTCAAGTTCATATACCCCTGTAGTTTCCTTTCACCATTCCTCATACGTGGGCCCAAATTCAGATTTCAATTTTTTTTGCTGTAATTAAAAGCTCAGTAATAGTTAAAACATAAAAAACAATGTTCTACTCCGATGGCCAGCAAAATCATTTTAGGAGTAAGTAAAATCTCACTGTTTTGTAAATGTTGCAATAGTGAGTAAGACTGCTAGCCTGCACTTCCTCAGTAATAGACTAATCTAGGCTTATAGATCACCTGTCTGTCCAGGGTCCTAAGTCACTTTTAGCATATAGCGATAAAATATATACCTATATGAGATAGTAGATTGTTGAGGGTTAAAGATCAGTTGTGCAAAATTTGACTGGACTAGAGATATTTTTTATACTTTAGTATAATGAAGAATAATATAGTTGAATGAAGTAAAAAAGTTCTAATCTGTAAATATTAAAAAAATTAATTGTAGGTCTGAAAAAGATTTTACCCCTTGATCATCCACCAGATCGGCTAGATACCTGACTTCAGCTTGATGCAATGTTCCACAGTACTGGGATGCAAAACAGTCTGGTAGTTCATGAATTTTTAGAAACTGATATTTGTCCAAAACTTAGGAAGACCTTTGGTGGTCTTCAATTTAACCTTCTTAAAAAAATTCTCACTGTCAAGCTTGCCCATAGTAATGCGAAGATTTTAATTTGCTGCTAAGCTTCCCCCCCTACCAGTGGCGAGCCTATTTTGGATATTTGGGGTAGTTTACACTTAGGCCTCCATAACCTTTTGTACACATAATCTATCCACGCTAAATTTGTGACCTTTTTTTCCAACATCCTGGGAATTCTCAAGTTGCCCAGGAATTGTGGATTTCCTTGGAGGGGACTGAGAAAATAGGCAAAATATTACAAAATTAAATGTTTTTTTATTTTTAAAAAAATAGGGAAACTTGCCCTAGAAAAATAGTCTGTTTTTCCCCTAAAAATGGCTTCCACTAACAGTTTGCTGTACGAAAATCACCATCATCCCCGCTTTCAGGACCATGCAGAGCTGATTCAAAACACTAAAGCCCATATTTATACTTTTTTAACACCGCATTTGCATCATTTTTTGACGCAAAAGCGGCGCAAACTCAGAAAATACAATTGTATTTTGTAAGTTTGTGTCACTTTTGCATAAAAAGCAGCACAAATGCAGCACTAAAAAAGTATAAATATGGGCCTAATGTTCTACCACATTTTTATCATTTTTCTAAGAGGTAGCCTATTTGCCCTATTTGTTGTGCTTTCAACCTACTTCCAGTTTGTGGTGGAAAACAGTGTGAAATCAATGGATGATCCAGAAAAGCTATACATTTCCGAAAAGTAGATAAAATGTGAAATCAGCAATGAGTCATATTTGTAGATTACTCAAGGTTTTCCTAAGGGAAGAAATATTAATACGGAGTAGGAAAAAAACGTTTTTGACAATATTTTCATCCGCATACCATTATGTTTGCTAGACCCTTCTGCTTGCATGGATGTATAAGGCTTGGAGGTTCTCCAGGAACAGAAGGTCCCCAGAGCCAACAACTGAGCTGTACCTTGCAATGGCTTTTCATTAAGTACCAAGTATAGGTCAATTCTTATAGCAAAATAGGCAGAGTGAAACATCAAGTACATGTATGTATTTCTGCAATGAGCACAAGAGATAGCGGTTAGGAGCAGTTGTTATTTGTACATCTCTGAATTGTGGGTACCAATACTAGCATATGATTGTGAGGGTATTTTTCAAAGCGGAACCTTTCTTATACACTGGATTACAATTCAAAGGCACAAACACAGCAAAATCCAATTTGTAATCACAAATGTTCTACTATTCTATACTCTCACAAGTCCACCCATAAAATGGCACCTCACTTGTGTGGGTAGACCTAGTGTCTGCAACAGGAAACAGGTCAAAATGCAACATGGATGCATCACATTTTTCCACAGAAAATTTACCTTTTTTCCAATGTGGGTAGCCCTAAATTTTGGACCCTAGCTCAGCCACCACCTGGAGAAACCTAGCCAGCCTGTCCATTTTTTAAAAATAGACACCAAGGGTCTCTCCAGGTTTTTTACCCAGAATCCCTGGAAAAACCTCAAACTTTGACTAAAAAACACATGCTCCTCAAATTTCTGTGATGGAAAGTTCTAGAATCTGGGGTAAGCCACAAATTTCCTTCCACTTGGCATTCCCCTAGGTCTCTCAATATAAAATGGCACCTCACTTGTGTGCGTAGATCTAGAGCCCGCAACAGGAAACCGCTCAAAACTCAACATGTATGCAACACAGTTTATTCTGTCTAAATACAAACCATGTATATGTGTAACTGGGTCACAGACATCACTCATTTTAAAAACTCACCAAACATTCAACACTCACACTCACACCACATATATTTAAGACAATATTAAGCCATTCACCAAAAAGTCTAAAAGAAACAGGGGAATAGTAAGGTCAGTTCTCTCACATCAAGCATAGGATGCCGCTAAGAACATCTAATTGAGTTCCATAGCCATAATACTAGTTCACTAACAATAATCCATCTTGATAGTGGCAACAAAAAACATCATAGCATATTGTCAAATTGCTATAAGGTGTAAGTACCTGTGGTACCCACTACAAACCAGGCCAGCCTCCTACATTGGTCGTGCAGCGGTGGGATAAGTACTTGCAATTCCCCTATCTCTCTGTCACTGGTGCTTTTCACACGAAAGTGCACTCTAGTACTTAGAGCTATACATAAGTATGCCTAGCAGTCTCACTTTAACTCTAAAACTTCTAAAAAGTTAGATAAAATAAGTCTTGTTCTTTTCTCAACTTTATCCTAACTTTTTCTAGCACTATGGGGGTTATTCTAACTTTGGAGGAGGTGTTAATCCGTCCCAAAAGTGACGGAAAAGTGACGGATTTACTACCAGCCGTATTACGAGTCCATTATATCCTATGGAACTCGTAATACGGCTGGTGGTATATCCGTCACTTTACCGTCACTTTTGGGACGGATTAACACTCCTCCAAAGTTAGAATAACCCCCTATGTCTTCTATTGAGGCCACCCCTAGGGTTATCAAGACAACTTATGAGAACCTTAAGTGTAAAAGTCTGAGACAGCTGTGCTTAGAGAGAAGCTTAGGGATTGGGAAGAACCCCAATAAGGATTTCCTTTTAAATCTCCTCTTGCAAGATGATCAGGAGCATTCTGATAGTCATGTAGAACCAGAAGGGATGTTTGAGGGGGATTCTAACCAGGTAGATTCAGGAGAGGGTCCTGAAGATCCAGGGGAGGGTCCATCCACTGATCTTTCCACTAACAAACCTCCTAGCATACCTGGTGGTGGGAAGGGGTCACACACAGGTAGGGCACCCTTCACACCTAGAGGCCAGGTCACTAGGGTTACACAGGTTAGTGAAAGATCAACCTCTGATCATTCCCATGCTACCTCTGTCTCAGAGGTTCCCGACACATCCAACCCTGAGGACAACACCCTAGATAATGAACTCAGTAAGCTGGGGTTGGAGGAGGGAAAACTGAGGCTGCAACAGCAGCAGTTAATTAGGGAATCCCTAGCTGTGGAAAGGGAAAGACAGCGGTTGGGGTTAGTTCCCCATGGTGGAAGCAGCATTAACAGTTTGACCTTGGTTGGATTCGTTCCTGTCACTAGATGTGGGACAGTGCTGGATGGTAGAAATTTGGGGGAATCCTGCGGATTCCAGAAGTTTCCATTACAGAAATGTAGGGACAATGTGTGACTTCAGGCAAAGTTGGAGGTTTACAGGGCATGTGGGTAAGAAAATAGTGTGGGTGTATGTGAAGCACACCACCCTGGAATCTCTCAGATGTCTAGATTTCAGACATGTCTGGGTCTGGTAGGTTTCTTGAGGCAGCAGCCTACTCAAGCCCAAAAAGCACAGTTGTTCACTATTGCTAGTGAGACATTACATGGATTAAGGCAAGCTCTCCTAACCCATATATAACATCTACACCCAAAAGAGTCAAATGACCTCTTGCTTGCCATTGGGATGAGATGCTTAGCCTGTAGAAAGGCTGTTGCCCCCATTAGTTGGGGTGGACGCATAACCATTCCCATGGTGGTGGGCAGCTCCCACTCCTCTTTTTTTCAAAAAATTATTTCCTGGTATCTAGTGGGCTTTCTGCCCACCAGGAGGCAAGATTGGGGGTAATTGCCCCATCTGCCCCAGAGGGGCAGAAAGACTGTGTCAACGAGTTCACAATGAGATGGTTTGCCCTAACACAGAATAGGGGTGGTTAAGGTCAAGGATATTCCTAACAAAATGTGTGGTTCAGATCAATCTATTGTTTGTCAGGGCAAACCATCTCACACTGAACCTGTTGCAGGGAAAAGAAATCCTAGAGATGTTGGGAAATTTTATCCTGAGCATTATGTACGCAGAAGCGGTAGACAAAGGATGAAACCCTTGAGATACCAAATCTAGAAATACGAGGTGTTAACTCTCTGACTTTGTCTCTAGTGAAAATAAATACAAGAGGACTATGATCTGAGCACAACAAAAACTTGTTTCCCCACACATACGGATGAAATTTCCTTATAGCCCACCGATATGCCAACAGTTCCTTCTCAATTACAGAAAAGTTCAATTCAGAACCTCTCAAAACTTTTGATGCATAACCCAATGTATTTTCCACACCTTCTTTCGCTTGAGTCAACACAGCACCCACATCGAAACTGCTGGAGTCCACAGTTATAATGCATTGCACATCTGGATCAAAAGGTTTTAAAATTCTAGGTCCAACTAATTGCGACTTGACCCTCTCAAAACTCAAAAGCCTCCTGACAATCCTTGCTCCAATCAATAACAACATCTTTCATAAATTTGTCAAAGCCCTCTTTAACAGCATAATTACTCATGAAACATGAATAGAACTCACACAACCCAATGAAGGACTTCAACCCTGTTTTGTCAGACGGTGGAGATGCATCCATAATTGCCTTGACTAATCCTGGTTTGGGTTCAATACTTTGTTCAGAAACCACATGTCCTAAATACTCAACTATATTTTGCAAAAATTTGCATTTTTCACTTCTAAGAACCACTCCTCTTTCCTGCATGATCCTTAACACTTTTCTCACAATGAGATCATGTTCCTCTTTGGATGCTGCATGGATCAAAATATCATCTTGAAACACAGCTACCCCCTTTATGTCCTTCAACATCTGAGACATAACACGTTGAAAAACAGCTGCTGCAGACGCTAACCCAAAAGGCATCCTACAATACTAAAATGTACCCAAAGGTGAAACAAAAGCAGTAAGATATCTTGAAGCTGGATCTAAAACAATCTGATGGTATGCCGCAGCTAGATCCAATTTGGAAAAACATTTTGATTCACCAATAGTGGCTAGCATTTCGGTCATTTTGGGTAAGAGATGAGAATGTACCCAAATATGTTTGTTCAACCTGCGAAGATCAACACAGATTCTCAAATCGCCATTTTTCTTCCTTGCAACAACCAAGGGTGACAACCATAAAGAGGATTCTATAGGTTCTATGATACCCTTCATACATACATCCTTCAACTCATTTTCCAGCGTGTATCTCACGCTGAATGGTACACCACTGAACTTATGTTTCACTGGAGTGGCCCCCTCTTTGACTTTTATTACATGAGTAAACCCCTCAATGGTGCCCAATTCTCCTGAAAATACTGATGGGAAATCCTTAATTAGACTGGCTCCAAAATCACTTGATTCTACAACAGATACCTGTTCCTTAGTTACAGGACTCATGACCATTTGAAACAAATCCTGATGAAACCACCCCAATATGTTTAGTCCTTTTATTGCTACATACATTTTCCCACAAATTGTCCTTCCCTTAAATTCAAGCACATCTTCAAAATACCCTGCTAACTCGATCTTCCTTCCTTCATAAGACACAGGTGCTCTGTCAGGCACACAGACAGTCCTCTCTCCCCAAACCTCTTCATAAAGTTCTCGAGTAATCATCGTGATGAGGGCCCCAGAGTCTACTAAAAGCTTGACAAGCGTGTCACCCACACCAATCTCAACGTAAGGGTCTACACACATAACAGGGCCACCAGTCACTGCCTGATCCTCCGTAACAATCATTACCATGTCCCTAAACTCTTCTTGAATTCTATCTATGTCACTATCAACTACCTCTGAGACATTTGCTACCCCAGAACTATTAGTATACCTTCCTGAACTCTGTTGAGAAGCAGTAATTATGGTGCCACTCTGACATACTTTGGCAAAGTGCCCAACTTTGTTGCACTTCCTTCTTAGCAGAACAGCCTCTACCATTCTTGAAATGATTCTGATTACCACAACGAAAACAAAAACTGTTTTGCTTAAAAAATGGTTTGGAAGCATTCTTTGTTAATTTTATCATTTTCCCGTCTTGAGATTTCACCAATCCTATATTCGCTGTAGTTCTGGATTCCAACTCCTTCATCAACAATTTGGATGTCTCAATGCTCTTTGCCAGTTGTAAAGTCTCATCAAGTGACAGATTACTCATAGAAAGAAGCTTCTGCTGGATAGTCTTATCTGGGCATTTTTCAATAAATTGGTCCATGACCAGCTGATCACTGAACGCCTGAAATTGATAGTCGGCTGCAAGTTTTCTCGAAGTTGACACAAAAGTATCCACATCTTCACCAGGATTTTGTTCTCTTTTGAAAAACTTGCGTCTGATAACCACTAAATTTGGTTGAACGTCAAACCTCAGTTCCAGTTTTTTTACTGTTTCTGTATACTCATCAATCTCTTCTCCTTCATTCAACACCAAAGCAGGAAAATGCTTAAAAATGGATCTCTCTTCGAATACTAGAGAATGCAGAAAAATATTTTTTTTCCTTTCAGGATGGAAACGTGATGCACCAACTGCGGCAAGGTACATTTCAAATGCATCAAACCAATTTTTCCAAACAATTGGTGGATTACCAGGTGTCTCCAAAAAAGGTGGTGGCGGATTCATAGACTGCATTTTGATCAAGAGTTCAAGTGCTGAAGTTATGTAATGTACTGAGTTTGTAGTGCAGAAATTGTTAAACCTCAGTATCAATTTATCACTATGGGGGTCATTACAACCCTGGCGGTACAAGACCGCCAGGGCTGTAATGACGGAAGCACCGCCAACAGGCTGGCGGTGCTTTGCAGGTCGCCGCGGTCGCACCGCCGGGGCCAGTGATTTCCCACCACAATGGCCCCGGCGGTAGTAATCCGCCAGGGCAGCGCTGCTAGCAGTGCTGCCCAGGGGATTACGAGTCCCCCTACCGCCAGCCTTTTCGGCTGGTGGTACGGGGAGTCAGGGGCATAGCAGACAGTGAAAAGCGCGACGGGTGCAACTGCACCCGTCGCACGGCCACAACGCAACCGGCTCCATTTGGAGCCGGCTCCTGTGTTGCGGCCGAGATCCCCGCTGGGCCGGCAGGCAGAAACTAGGTTTCCGCCCGCCGGCCCAGCGGGGATCTCCAAATGGCCGCGGTGGGGGTGCGGCCGCATTGGTGGCCGCCCGCAGGTCCAATCTTGGTCGTAATGAGGGCCTATATCTTCTTTGACTGTGTTAACACTATTCTGCGCACAATATAAGCCAGAATATGAAAATAATCCAAGTCACTGTAAAATAAGATAAAAAAAAAAAGTGCCCAGCAAACACACGTAGAGTTGTTAAATTTAAGTAGTATAATTAAGCTTCCAAAGTTATATAAAACTTAAAATAGGGTGCACTACCTTTTTTCCTCCATAACATGGCAGTAGGGGATTAAAATCCAATATAACTGGCTTAACTTCTATTCCTCAGCATCAGAAAACAAACATAGGTAACCAATCAGAAGCCTTGGTTGACGTTACCAAATTCAGCAGGACTTCCTGTCATCCATGACGAGGAAAATGGGTCAGATGCAGCGTCCTGAACACTCGTTGCCACATTATGGGGGTCATCCTGACCCTGGCGGTCATGAACCGCCAGGGCCAAAGACCGCGGGAGCACCACCAACAGGCTGGCGGTGCTCCCATGGGCATTCTGACCGCGGCGGTACAGCCGCGGTCAGAAACGGGAAACCGGCGGTGTCCCGCCGGTTTCTCGCTGCCCAAGGGAATCCTCCATGGCGGCGCTGCAAGCAGTGCCGCCAGGGGTATTCCGACCCCCTTACCGCCAGCCTGGTTCTGCCGGTTTTGACCGCCAGAACCTGGCTGGCGGGAATGAGTGTCGTGGGGCCCCTGGGGGCCCCTGCAGTGCCCATGCCAATGGCATGGGCACTGCAGGGGCCCCCTAACAGGGCCCCACCAAGATTTTCAGTGTCTGCCAAGCAGACACTGAAAATCGCGACGGGTGCAACTGCACCCGTCACACCCCTTCCACCCCGCCGGCTCCATTCGGAGCCGGCATCCTCATGGAAGGGGGTTTCCCGCTGGGCTGGCGGGCGGCCTTCTGGCAGTCGCCCGCCAGCCCAGCGGGAAACTCAGTATTACCGCGGCGGTCTTCTGACCGCGCAGCGGTATTCTGATGGCGGGACTTTGGCGGGCGGCCTCTGCCGCCCGCCAAAGTCAGAATGACCGCCTTAATGTGGTAAAGAAGTCTTAGTTTATGGTAAAAGTAAGTTTTATTTATTAATAAAACAAGGCTGCTGCGATGTCGCAGCCACCACCTAAACCGTCCTCCAGCTCTTGCTGTGCCGCGTCTCGAGCTCGCGTTCGGTCCTCGAGCTTTACGCTACAAGCACGAGTCGAGAACACGACCAGCACAATAACACTACAAATTCCTATAAAAATGTACAGGAGATCCAGTGAATGCTGTTTTGGGTGTCTAATAGAATAATGTTCAATGGTTCTTGTAAAGTCTAATAAGGCAGTTATAGGATTGGTGTGGGAAGTAGCATCCTTGCCAGGTATAACACCATGTTGTTCTAGTGATGTTATCCCACCAATAATCTTATTAATTGGATTAGCTAATGGTTTGGTTAATATATTAGAACTGGTAGTAAGCAGTGATATGGGCCAATATGAATTACACTCTAGGGGATCTTTAATCATTTTTAAAAATATAGTTATTGTGTCTTCACCCCAAGAAGCCGGAGTGCAGCCCGTGATATGGATTTGTCTTAGTACCTCTAGAAATAGTGGGGAGATTGTTGAAGCCAAAATCTTATATATTTCCCTGCTGGTAGATATGCAACAATTGCTGTAAGCTCTTCCGTGAAAACTCTGCCTTTAGTATGTCGTTGTCGTGGGTATTTCATTGTGGCATGTCTAATGACCCTAAATAATAATGAATATCTGTGGGGTAGGCCTCTATATCTTCATGATATAGTGCTGAATAATATCTAGAAAAAAATCATAGAGTGCTGGGTGCATATGTCCTGAGTTGTATCTCTTATCTGAGTGATTGTAGTTTTCTGTGCATCTAGTCACCTAAGGCTTGCTATTAATTACCCTAACTTTTCACATATTTCACAAACCTGAGCTTGAACCTGAAAGGCTGTTTTGCATAACGATGAGCAGTGATTAAGGCAGTATTAGCTCCTCAAAGCCTATTATTTATAAATACGTTCCTCATGCCGCCCCTGAATGAGAAGTAATCTGTGTGACAGGAGCTTAGATCAATATATCAAGCTGCTTTCTAACTGAATCCTCTTCTTTCCTGATAGGGCTGGAAATCTGGGAGATGAAAGATTGTGACACATCGCTAATGAAGGATTGCATAGTATCCCAGACCATAAAAGGATGAGTGGGTTCTTAGTTAGTTGAGATTAATTCTTGAATTTGTGTGCAACGCTATTGGACAGGTCGGTCAAGTACATTTCTAGGAAAAGGTTTGATTTGGTCTCTCAAAGCTTGAGATGACGCATCCTCCAAACTTAAGATCTTTTTCCATTTGTTACATTACTATCCACAAATTCAAATATTTTTTTCTCAATAAATAAAACATTTTGAGTTGGGTTCTCAAGTGTAGCTGTCTGGCCGAAAGATTGCTCTGTACCAGGTGAACTTCCTTCAAAATGGTCTTGAGTGCAGCAGTGGTAACCAATCTCACCCTCCCGCTGATTCCTCAGAAGCATCGGTCTTGGTGTCTGAGAAGGACGCTTCTCTTAAGATCCGATGTAGTCAAACAAATTGATCAGGCCATCGACTCCTACCTACTGACTAAAAATACAGCTGACACCTTTGTTTCAGTCTTAAGGGATGCGTTGAAAGCAACGGTCAGGGACGCCTTTGTAGCAATCTCTGTGGGTGATGATAAACTGCACCGGGAGAAAAGAGTGCTGCTTCAACAACAAGTCGCAGAACTCAAACACATCCACCAACCCACAGGTGCACCTAGAATATGGAGGCAATTAGAGGCAGTGAGGAAACAGCTTGCACACCTAGATCTAGATAAGTCCAAATACTCTCCTCTGCGCCTCAGACACACCTTTTACATGAGAGGGAACAAGTGTGGGTGACTCCTAGACAACAGATTCCGGGCCCAATACCAGGCATCGGGCATTTTGAAGCTTACCTGAGAGGATGGCTCCAAGATTAGAAACAATTATCTTATTGAGGCCCATTTTAGGGATTTCTACAACAATGTATACTCTGCTCAATCTACACCCAGCGGCATAGTATAAAGGGTATTTCCAGACAAGGAACCTCACTCAACTGACTCAGACACAAGCAGACAAAATGGATAAGCCCAATCGCATTGAGGAGGTCATAGCAGCCTTTGAGCATCTGTAAGTACATAAGACCCCAGGTTCAAATGCATTTCTGGCAAGCTTCCATGAAACTTTCTGTCACATTCTGGTGCCCATACTGACCCAGGTGTTTAACTCAGTAGATGACATGCATGCCCTTCCCTCTTTCATAAGTGACACCTCCATAGTGGTAATCCCTAAACAAGGTAAAGACCCTCAGAAATATGCGTCTTACAGGCCCATCTCTCTTCTTAATATTGATGCCAAACTTCTCACTGGTATCCTGGCAGCCCTTCTGAACCCACTGATGCCAGGACTGATTAGTCCACACCAGGCTGGATTCAACCTCTCGAGGCAATGCAGTGACAACACCAAGCAAATCCTGCATCTCATTCATCAAGCTAGCCGATCCAAGTGCAACGTCCTGCTTCTCATGGTTGATGCCGAAAAGGCATTTGACTGCGTTCACTGGCCCTAATTGTCAGCAACACTAACCACCTTTGGCTTCAGACCTCGGTTTTGTGCCTGGGTGCTGAATAACTATATACATCCCAAAGCCATAGTTAGAGTGAACGGGACAATATCGGCTCCCTTTCCAATCAGCAGCGGACCGGGCAGGGGTGTCCCTGTCACCCTGATTGTTTGCACTCTATATTGAGCTTTTCACATTAAGAGTACGGGACAACCCAAACTTTACTGGAGTCTGTTTTAGGGGAGAGCACAGTACCACATATCTCTACACGGATGACATCTTGTTGGGTCTCGATGACACAAAATTGTCCTTGTCAGCGTTCTTGGGATAAGCATAGCACTTTAGTGCTGCAACAGGATTTCAGATAAATATATCTAAATCCCAAGCTCTAAACCTCTCAGTGTCCTCTAGCTTCCATATCCATTCCTGGGTATTCAACTGGCCCCAACAGTAACATAGACTGTCAGACTGAACTACAGCACCTCCATAATCAAATTATGCAGGATATTGCCAGCCGACATTTATACCCACTCTCCTGGCTAGGTCGAATAGCGGCACTCAAGATGACTATTTTTCCCAGGGTTCAAGTCCTGTTTCAAACTCTATCACTAGAACCGCTACCGGGCATGATCAACACCCTTCAGTGGGCGCTCTCCTGGTTTGTGTGGGCAGATAAACGTCTGCAAATGTATCACTTGCACAGCTATCAGCCCCTGAAGGAAGGACGACTGGGAATCCCAAACTCCAAACTATTGTCACAGTGCCCTTTCCTCTGGATCTGCACGCTGCTGACCAAAAGGCCCACCTCCCCGCGTCACCAACTCAGAAAGCTATCAGAGCACAGAGTATTGATGAAGCCAGGCGGGGGGAAGGGAATTAGGGTAGGGAACTGCAGGAAGAGAGATCTGAAAAGAAAATGATTAGGATAAAAATCCATATACTCTTTCATAACAGTATAAACTCACCAATAGACTCTGGAACAAACGCATCCCTGTGATATCGAATTGAGAGCCTTTGTGAACTGGGCGTAGCCCCTTCTTTGAATCATGGAACAAGAACAAACTGCAATCTCTGTACGTAAAGATGGCAGGAGCTTTGGACTATGCTCATACTCTGAATATTAACCATGTAACAATTATGCTTTCATAACATAAACGTTTGAGCTCAGCCTAGAAATGCACAAAGATTTAAATATGTATCTCACATATTGTACTTCCCAAAAAATAATGAAACTACAGCTTGCTTTTCTCAAGCGCTTTCACATTTGCAACTGAGGCTTGAAAATTTTTACTAATTGAACTTAAAGCACTTTGATCGTCATGCATGAAGCACTTTACTCATTATGCCAGGGGCGCTTCTACTTGTTTTGCCTGAAGCGCTTAGGCCATTGTGTCAAGGGACGCTTTACTCGTATTTTCTGAAGCGGTTTAATCTTCGCTTTGATTGTTGTGCCAAGAGCACCTTACTTGTGTGGCCTGAAGCGCTTTGATTGTCGTGCCAAGGGCGCTTTCCTTGTGTGGCCTGAAGCTCTTTGATTGTCGTGCCAAGGGCGCTTTACTCGTGTGGCCTGAAGCGCTTTGATTGTTGTGTCAAGGGTGCTTTCCTCGTGTTGCCTGAAGCACTTTGATTATCATGCCAAGGGCGCTTTATTCGTTTATCCTGAAGCGCTTTGACTGTCGTGCCAAGGGTGCTTTACTCGTTTATCCTGAAGAGCTTTGCTCGTTGTGCTAATGGGCGCTTTACTAGTGTGGCCTGAAGCACTTTGATTGTCTTGCCAAGGGCGCTTTACTCGTTTGGACTGAAGTGTTTTGATCATCGTGCCAGGAGCACCTTACTTTTGATCTAAAGTGTTTTGCTTGCTTTGCTAAGGGGTGCCTTACTTTTAGGAGTAAAGATTTGACTCATCAAGACCTTACCAATACGAGTACGACCTACTCGTTTTTTAATTCCCCATGGAAACAAGGATACTCTGACATGCTGCCACTCTGCCATGCAGGAAATCCACTTCTTCAGAGGAACTCCCCACGAGGTCTGACTGCACCAAAGTCTTCAAAATAGTGAGCAATGTGCTTGGGTGTGGCTGGTCTTTATAGGCCTGCCACACGCCAAGATGGCCGCTGCCTCTAAAAACTTGGGAGTTGTAGTCCATTCATAGAATGGCATTGATAATTGCATCTTGTCCACCAATGTCATGAACCTGCAGCTACATGAGCTTTACCACAGGGCAGGAGACGCTGATGACCACTTCTGGAGCAAACGGGATGACAAGCAGCATGCATGATGCGCTGCAAAGACCCGAAACAGAGGTCAGGGCGGGTCCTGGACGGCTCACAGCCTTATTCCTGACAACTATATTTTCAAGCCACACAACTTTGCCATCTTACTGAATGGCCGAGGACAGAGTCTGAAAAGCTGTAACTCTTCATGGATAGGGTGATCACCAGTATACGGCTATGGAAGGTGCCCTTCCTTAACATTGTGCAGCGTTCTTGGGGTCTTTATTCCTCCCCAGTCACAAAGTCACTGCTTTGTGTGTGGGATGAGGTGGCGGTGGTAGTGGACCTCACTCCCTTTTCCTCACCCTTGATGCCCATCCTAGATAACCCAAACTTTACACCAGGTTTAGATCAGGCAGCATATCACAGCTGGCAGGAGTGCAGATGCCTCTCCATTGGACACCTGTTCGGGGTGTTTTCCATTTTGACGAACTGGCAGAGTCTGAACGCCTTTGCTACCTGCAAGTCAGACACTGAGTAACACATCCCATGATGAAGCTGGGGGCCCAGAAGGTTTTAACGCCATTCAAAAAATGGCTGCTCACAAAACTTACAAAGGCATGATATCAGACCCATACCACATTTTACCTCTGGCACTCCCATTCCCAAAACTGTTCGGGCAAGTACAATGGGAGCAAGAAATTGGTAGGAAACTGAGCCCCAGGACTGGGAGGAGATCCATTACAGAGCTAGGACCACTGCCCATTACCTCATGAGCACCGATCCCACTGTAAAAATCATCACATACTGTTACCACACATCCCACTGCTTGCAAAAAGGCCACCCTCCACTCTCAGCCAAATGTAGGAGGCAGTGTAGCCAGAAGGGCACCTTGCTCCACATACTTCAGGATTGCCCTAAGCCCTTTCAATTTTGGAACCAGGTAGTCCTAGACATTAATACCCATCTGGAGATACAACTACCCCATTTTCTATCCCACACAATACTAGGTTTGATCATCCCCTCTTACATTTCCACTCAAATGCAGTAGGGGCCAATGTATTGGATTAGCCTTGGGAGTGGCACATCAAGAGATCTTAGCTCACTGGGGCACGGCTATTATACCCACTAACTTAGCCTGACTACACAGACTCTGACACATTTTGGGCATGGAGAAATTCTCCTTTGTTCTTACACTGCAAGAAGACTCATACCAGGAACTATAGAAACCATTTATCTCACTCTTGTCTCAGGAGTTCAGAGAACTCACAAGCCCCAAATATCTGAGGCTTTTGCTGCTCTTGGAAACTAAACCATTGAATGGAACCCAGAGTGCTGGGACCCAGATTGCATGGAAGCCTTACCCTTCCAAGGAGGGTGGGAGAGGGAGGGTGGAAGGGATGTTCTGTATATTTCTTTAAATTGTTGAACAGTGCTTGCCTGAATGTTCTTGCAGTAAGCATTTTTTTTCTGCCAGCATGTCACTTATATTCTTCTGATAAAAAGATTTTAGCTATTAAACCATAATATAGTCTTTAGCATAGAACTGGTAAATGTTGAGGAATGATTAGATTTCTCTTCAGACTATTCATCTCCAGATGTGTATGGAGAGTGAACAGTGTCCTAAGACCATTTTGCACTGTGCCCCTCCTCTGTTTTCAAAGTTGCCCTTGCTTCTTCTTTAGAAGTCATTTTACAAGAATCTGGCATAGAATATCTATCCATTTGGTCTTTCTTATAAAATGCCTTGTGTAGTGCATTTGTGGCACATCTTGTCAATGGATTGGAGCTGAGGCCCTCCCTCTTTTTATTATGCCTCAGAACCTTTGTTTCCAGGGCTTTAACTTTAGCCAGTATACTCAGTGCTCTTTGAGTTCTCAGGTCATTTGCCTTAATCTCCTCAGGAAAATCATAAGGTAGGGTGAGAGTCAGTAGGGGATGAGAATTTATGTTAAATCTGGATGATTTAGAATCCATAGAAGCTAATTGTAGTTGAACTGTCCCCCATAAAGATGGTTGTTTTGCCTATGCCTCTTCCCCTATAGTGATAGAGAGCCATATTGATGGCTTATTCTAAATATATAATTTGCCATCATCCGGTTTGAATGCAGCTTTAAGACAAGATTTACCAGCAATATCTAGCACAGGCGATCTCATTGAGACTATAACTGACTCTGTCATATTTCTTATGTTGGAGTTCTATAGATCAGTGGAAGTTAATTTGCTTGTCATTTCTCTAGATCACAAGCCTGAATGTCTGGAGCGCCAGTCAAGTTATTATGTTGAGAATATGATAGAGAAAATAGCATATTGGCAGTGTTTATAGTTTTAATCATGGGCCAGTTTACTATAGCAGCCAGCAAGATGAACCCTGCAGGGAGCTCTGACTAAGCTCCAGAGAGACACACACCTCCTGCGCTCTTCAGGGAGTTTTCCAGCCCACACTCCATGAAACTCTCCTAACACTTGTGGTGGTGGAATCAGCAACAGACTGAGCAAGGAAGAAACAGCAGAGCATAATGACTGACACACTCATCCTCTTTGCGCTGACCAGGTACCTGTATTACTTTCCCACACCAGCTTCTTGCTGTGCTCCCTGCATCACCTCAGGCCAGCGGCACTCGATATGCAGCTCGGACACCAACGCTCTGGTCCGAATGGGAGCAGACGGCGTGTTCAACATGTCTATTACCGAATGCAAGAGAGACAATGTAGTGGCCATGACAGAGCTGAATAACTGTTGCAGCAGGTTCTGGGCCCCATTTGCCCCCACTTGCTAGCTTCAACACTGATTCTACTTGCAGCAGTTTTCAAAGATGACATATATGTATTCATTGAGGATACATGAGCGCAACATGGGTTGGTGTTATGCTGAAGTCCAAGTTAAAAATGTACATGAACGCAATATGGGTTAGTGATGGGATCGTGTCCAGTTCATAAAATGCATGGCTTTTGTAAGTATGGAGCGCAGCAGCATCTTGAGAAAACATGCAATAAGATTGATGCACACTGTAATGTCTTAAAGTAATGGAAGTGTGGGTTGGAAGGCTGCCAGAAGATATATAGGAGTGGGGTGATAGTTGATTTCATTCGTTTGGACTCCCGTAGTGTTGTAAATTCACCCTGTGAATAAGGGTACCTCGCTGGATAACGCCTTTGCCATTTGGATGTTATTTTTGGAGCACTTGCACTTTTCTAGTAATGGTAGCGAGTGGGCACGAATCACCAGGAATATTAATTGTTAGAAATGGGGTCTCTAGTTGGGAGTCAGTTTACACCCTGTCCAAGTAGGGACACTCACTCAAGCCACAGTAAGGGAGATACACAGCTCAGAAAACCCCTGCTCACTCCCTTGGTAGCTTGGCACAAGCCATCAGGAGAAGCAATATGTAAAGTATTTGTACAAACAAACATAGTAACACAGTGAAAACACCACAAAAGGACTCCACACCAGTTTAGAAAAATACCAAATATTTATTGAAATCAAACAAGACTGAAACGACAAAAATGCAACACATACAAGCAAAGATATTACGTTAAAAAGATTAAGGCCCAGATTTAAGAGGGCCTAACGCCCTTCCAATGCCACATTGGTGTCATTCTTTTTACTCTAATGTGGCGTTGGAAGGCCAAAAACACTGCGTCATGTTTACCAGGCAAAAATGTACGCAAAGGCGGCGCTACCCTGTTAGGGGGGCCAAAAAATGGCATCAAGAAATCTAAAAGATTTCTTAGCATCATTTTTTTCTGGAATTTTCAATGCCTGCTCAGAGCAGGCATTAAAAGGAGACTCCCATTGGTTTTAATGGTCCTATGGGTGCTTTGCAGGATAAGCCTAATAATTTGAGATGCTAGTCCTGCAAAGCGCCAAACTAGCTTTAAAATGTATTATCCTAGTTCCCTAACTATTGCCATGATGCACTGTATTTTAAGTACAGTGCATATATGATAGCGTTAGGGGTGCACTAAGGGGCGCAAGAAAACTTTATATAAATGTGCCCCTAAATACAAGTCTAAACACTAAGAAACACAATAACACCAACTGGGGCTACCACTGTGTTGTTGACAAACTCGTTCCTGTCAACACCAGAGCAGTACGCGCTCTATTGGCGACAAAAAGGCAAAAACCCTCTCAAAACAGGATTTATATGACTGGTTTAAAATTTTGTCAGAATGTTTTTTCTGATTCTCCAGTAGAAGGCGTTTTGCCGAAACGCGTTGACAGACATTACATTCAGGACTATGTGTTACCTGTGTAAGGAAATAAATCTCTGAACTGAATACGAGCGCATTGGAATTAATTGGTTTCGACAATTGGGAGACACTCGACGGGATCGGTGCAGCCGTCAGATGGCTATCAGTCCATCTGTTGAAGAATCATATATATATATATATATATATATATATATGAAAAATGCGCAATTTGTGTTGAAACATTTTAAGAGTACACAGAAGGCCAGAGTTTCTAGATGCAATATTGTATGGTTCTACTATACATTCTCAAAACAGGATTTATATGACTGGTTTAAAATTTAGTCAGAATGTTTTTTCTGATTCTCATCTAAAGGAAAGTACTTGAATAAGAAAGTTTTCATTTAATTCATCTTGATTCCCCTACAGGTATCCGGCCATCTTAAAACTTAGTCATTTTAAACGTAACCCTTAGATTGTTCATGTTTTCAGAGTGACTAGGCTTAGAACCATAGTCTAGTATTGATTTCAGGAGATATAGGGGGTCATTACAACATTGGCGGTAAAAGCCGCTTACCGCCGTGCAGAAGACCGCCAATACACCGCCGCGGAATTCCGCCACAGCTATTGTGACACACATCTCGGAATCAGCCGAAATACAGACACCCACACAAGTCCAACACACCAAAGGACAGTGATAAACTGTTGATAACAAATCCTCCACCGTCACGCCAACAGAAACACGCCCATGGTATCACGACCCACGAATCCATGCGGCGGTCTTTCAACCGCGGTATTCTATTGGCGGTACACACCGCTGCGCTCAAAATACACACACATCTCCAAAACACCACCACATTGGACAATTCCAAATACACACACCTGATACACATACAAACACCACTCCCACACACCCAACACTATATAAAACACACACCCACATCACCCACAAACCCCTACGACCAAATATTTTGAGGAAGCCGAGAGACAGAAAGCACAGAAATTGAGAACCCCACCACACAGAGGCATACAACACCATCACCCATACAACAGTCCACGCACAAAACACCACACACCACTACACATCAACACATACACCACCCCACACCTCACCCACATCACCCCATGTCACGCCAAAGACACCCCAGGTTTTCTGAGGAGGAGTTCAGGGTGGAGGAAATCCTCCGGGTAGAGCCACAGCTATTTGGCTCAGAGATGCAGCACACCTCCATAGCCAGGAAGATGGAGCTATGGCGCAGAATCGTGGACAGGGTCAACGCTGTGGGACAGCATCCAAGAAATCGGGAGGACATCAGGAAGAGGTGGAACGACCTACGGGGGAAGTTGCGTTCTGTGGTCTCCAGGCACAACATCGCGGTACAGCGGACTGTCGGCGGACCCCCACCTCCTCCCCCACAACTAACAACATGGGAGGAGCAAGTCTTGACCATTATGCATCCAAAGGGCCTCGGAGTAGTCGGTGGAGGAGTGGACACTTGTAAGTCAAATCTTAACTATCATATCCCCCACCCAACCTGCATGCTATCACACACCCCCACCCTCACCCCCTCCCCTATCACTCCAACTCCCTCCTAATGTACTAATAACACAAACCACCCATCCCAACACCAAGCCCTGCATGACACAACTAAGCATGGTCACCCATCACTAAAGCATGCTCACTGCACATACCCAAAACAACCCCCTAACCATCATCACACAAACCCCCACACAAAAATGCTTGCACTGGGGTAAACGCACACCCACCCATTGCACACCATGACACACACACATGCAATAATCATGCTCTTATACCCCTGCAGGACCACTACGGAACGTCACCACACAGGAGGGTCCAGACCACTCCACCCACAGAAGAGGCCCACAGTGACTACAGCAGCTCTGGCCAACTGGATCGAGATGACCAGCCCGGACCATCGTGGGCCTCAGGACAGTCGGTTCCCCTAGCACAGGCACAGCCCAACACTGACCTTCCACCCTCTGGTAACACCAGCACAGCACCCACCCAGCAGGCCCATACCTCCGTATCCAGAACACGTCAATCAGCTGTGTGTCCACCACTACAGGGAACCCAGGATAACCCACCACCCCAACAACAACAGGGACTTGGGGGCAGTGGTAGTAGGCACTCTCCTCCATCATGGGAGCATACCACCACTCCCAGGACACAATGGCAACGGTCCTGGCCAAGTTTCAGGAGACCCAGCGCCTGCAGAAGGAGCAGTATTTGGGGTTCAGGGAGGAGCTTAGAACCATCAGCTCCGCCCTGGGCACCATCGTAGGGGTGCTGAAGGACATACAAAAGACCATGAGGGACACCGTGGCACTCCAAGGGGCCCCTGACACCAGCATGGACGATGAACTGCCCACCACCTCCGCCGGCGATAGTGGACAGGATGCCTTGCCACAGGACCACCACACCAGCACCCCACCCCCTGCAGACGGAGAACCACCCCGCAAGCGGTCCCTGAGATCCAGGAACAGGACAGAGCAAGATGGCAAGACCCCCGCCAGGAAATGAGACCACCCTGATTGTCCTCCCACTGTCCCACTTTGTTACCCTGTCCATACTTAAACTGCCCAAGCTCCACTTCCTATGCCCATATGGGCAAAGCACCTGTAAGACGAATAGACTGGACTCTGCCATGGACATTCCTCCACCATCCCCCATCACCATTTTACAACCCCCCTCCATTTTTGAGCACTTAAGTAAACACCCTTGAAGCGCAAAAAAATCTGGAGTCAGTCTGTGATTTGGTAAATTTGTATTATCAATGACAGTGCCAAAATGCGTTTTCTATTGTAATGCCAACATACCTATGTCACACATCACAAGTCCATGAAGGATGCAAGCAGATGACACACATTGGTAACCACACCTGTGAAACCGTAATGGAAAGGTACAACTCAGTTACCAAATACTGCTACTAAATGACAGACAGGATAGAGGTAGAAGTGTGAAAGGGAATGTAATAGTGAAAAAAAATGTTCTCACCTGTGTGTCAATGGAAATATTGCTGTATGACTTACTCCCTGTTGTCTATGTCTTCTTCCTCAGCTTCCTCCTCATCACTGTCCACAGGCTCCACAGGCTCCCCAGCTGCCACAACACCGCCATCTGGACCATCCTCCTGCAGAAAAGGCACCTGGTGTCGCAAAGCAAGATTGTGAAGCATCGAGCAGGCGATGATCTGGCACACCTTCTTTGGTGAGTAGAATTGGGAACCGCCTGTCATATGGAGGGACCTGAACCTGGCCTTCAGGAGGCCGAAGGTGCGTTCGATCACCCTCCTAGTCCGCCCATGGGCCTCTTTGTAGCGTTCCTCTGCCCTGGTCCTGGGATTCCTCACTGGGGTCAATAGCCAGGACAGGTTAGGGTAACCAGAGTCCCCTAATAGCCACATACGGTGCCTCTGGAGTTGACCCATCACAAACGGAATACTGCTATTCCCCAGGATGTAGGCGTCATGCACTGAGCCAGGGAACATAGCATTTACCTGGGAGATGTGCTGGTCTACCAAACATACCACTGTACATTCATGGAATGATAACTCTTCCGGTTCCTGTACACCTGTTCACTCCTGCAGGGGGACCAGAGCTGCATGGGTCCCATCAATAGCACCTATGATGTTGGGGATATATCCAAGGGCATAGAAGTCACCTTTCACTGTAGCCAAATCCTCCACCTGAGGGAAAACGATGTAGCTCCTTACGTGTTTCAGCAGGGCAGACAACACTCTGGACAATATGTTGGAAAACATAGGCTGGGACATCCCTGATGCCATGGCCACTGTTGTCTGAAATGACCCACTTGCAAGGAAATGGAGCACTGATAGCACCTGCACTTGAGGGGGGATTCCTGTGTGATGGCGGATTGGTGAGATCAGGTCTGGCTCCAACTGGGTACACAGTTCCTGGATTGTGGCACGGTCAAACCTGTAGGTGATGATTAAATGTCGCTCCTCCATTGTCAACAGGTCCACCAGCGGTCAGTACACCAGAGGATTCTGCCATCTCCTCACATGTCCCAGCTGACGGTGCCTAGGAAGGACAACAGCGACCACAGAGTCAACAAAGTCCCAGGTATGTACCCACAGCTGCACAGAACACGACACCAAATACAAAACTCTTCCTGTATGTGTGTTGAGTGTAGGCCTAGGTATGTGTGACGCAGTAGTAAATGAAGCCATGTGGGCTCCTGAAATGGCGGCTGCCTGACATCTAAAGTGGGACAATGTGATGTGAGGTATCTGCGCTGGCGTTGTACACCTTTGCGGTAGGCGGTCGTAGACCGCGGCGCAATGCTGCATTGGTTAACATTGGACCCTATGGGTCCCAGGAGCCAATGATGAAGTGCGCCGGCGGTGATGATACGCACCGCCGCGGACATCACTGCCGCGGATGTCATCGCCATTTTCTATCTGTTAAATCACTCGATACCTGATCTACGACAGGAGAGGACCTACACTGCAAGTGCTGATGTGACCTCGGTCTGGAAGAGACAATGGCTGCTGCGTCTGGGGAAAGGGCCCCTGCCTTCACTGCTCAGGAGTTGGAGAAGCTCGTGGACGGGGTCCTCCCCCAGTACACGCTACTCTACGGTCCTCAAGACCAGCAGGTAAGTACACAGGGAACACGTTGTATGGGCTATGCCTGGGTGGAGAGGGCTGGTTGTCAGTAGGAAGGGGGCAGAGGTCAGGGAACATGAAGGACTGTGAATGCATGTGCCACATGGCAAGGGTAGGGATGGGGGCCACCCACTTTGACGGTGCTGTTGTTAATG
The DNA here is from genome assembly GCF_031143425.1 of Pleurodeles waltl. NCBI lineage: Eukaryota > Metazoa > Chordata > Amphibia > Caudata > Salamandridae > Pleurodeles > Pleurodeles waltl. Next base: position 1,034,631,958 of record NC_090448.1, on the reverse strand, counting down.
ACTTCTCTTCTTCCCCTGTACATGTCATGTATGTCAGTGTCCACCAGAAGAAGGACATTTGGCGTGCCATTGCCAAGGACGTCTGCACTTGGGGGTCCACCAAAGACGGGGCACCCACTGCCGGAAAAGATGGAAGGACATTCGCTGCTGCAGCAAGAAGATGTCGGAGGCTCAGCTCGGGATGGCCTCCCAACATGGGAGGGGTGCCCGTCGCACCATGACCCCCCTGATGTTCTGGATCCTGGCGGTGGCCTACTCTGAGTTGGATGGGCGCTTGAGGGCATCACAGCAGACACAAGGGGGTGAGTACACTCTCATTCTGCGGACTTTGCGCGCAGTGGAGGGGTCTGGGTGGGGGAGGAGGGCTGTGGGTTTCCCTAGGCCACGGCGAGTTCCGTAGGCTAGGCCCCTCCGTAATGCAGGCCATGTGGCACTCCACCCCACCTCTGTAGAGTGGCAAGTACAGGTCTACATGCCCCTGTGTCATCTATGTGTGCAGATGACCACCATAGCCATGTAGGGCAGATCCCAGGAATTGCATCTGTAGAGGCCAAGAGCACGGCGTAGTGCAGGGGGCTGCTCTGTCTGTATTGTCCACCAACGGTAGCGGTAAGCCATGCACTCAACCTGTCTTTCTTCTGTCGTCCCCCCCCTTTTTGTGCTCTCCCTGTTCTTTTGAAAATCAGCATCATCAGGCGGAGGTACAGTGGCACCGGAGCACGAGGGAGCTGCATCCCACATGGCCATGGAGGTCCACACCACGGACTCCAAATACACCAGTGTGACGGAGGGCGAGGGGAGCTTCACGTCGGACACCGGATCACCAAACAGAGACACAGACTTGTCTGCCGATGGGAGCTCCCTTGTGGTGGTGGCACCATCTGTGCCCCCCACTTCTACAGGTACAGCCGCCACCCCCCCTACCAGCACCGCCCTCCTAGCAGCCCCTCAGCCTTCGCCCCGTGCCCGCTCACCCAGGAGGGTGGGCATCACCTTCGCCCCAGGCACCTCAGCCCCTGCCCCTGTCACCCCTGCTGCCCTCAGTGAGGAGGCCATTGACCTCCTCAGGTCACTCACTGTTGGGCAGTCTACCATTGTGAATGCCATCCAGGGTGTAGATAGGGAGTTGCAACACGGTAATGCATTCCTGGAGGGCATTCATTCTGGTCAGGCTGCCCTTCATCGAACCCTGCAATCTCTGGCCTCAGCACTGATGGCAGCCATTGTCCCTGTGTCTAGCCTCCCCCCTCCAACTCCCTCCACCCAGACCCAGTCCCCTGTACCCCAGCCTATGCCAAGCACACCATCAGACAAGCATGCATACACCTCAACACACAAAAGTAGCTCAGGCAAACATAAGCACCACACAACCCACAGACACTCACACAAGCATCAACCACATACAGACACAACAACATCCACTGCCTCCACTGTGTCCCCCTCCTCGTCATCTCCCTTCTCCCTCCCAGTGTCGTCTACACTCTCACCTGCATGCACTACATCTACAGGCACTAGGACTCGCACCAGAACACCCAGCACCACACCCCGCTCACCTGCACTCACCACCCTCACTACCATTTACACGTCTCCTGTGTCCAGCGTCAGTGCCCTGGAGGGCCCCGGCAGCCACAGCCCCGCTGGGCACTGGGGGACCGTCATGCCACACACCAATGCACAGGTCAGACACTGCAAAGTCAAGCACCGCTGAACAGGGCACAGACCGCCATGGCAAAGCACCGCTGAACAGGGAAAAGACCGCCATGGTGAAGACCGCTGAACAGGGCAAAGCACCGCTGAACAGGTCAGACACTGCAAAGTCAAGCACCGCTGAACAGGGCACAGACCGCCATGGCAAAGCACTGCTGAACAGGGAAAAGACCGCCATGGTGAAGACCGCTGAACAGGGCAAAGCACCGCTGAACAGGTCAGACACTGCAAAGTCAAGCACCGCTGAACAGGGCACAGACCGCCATGGCAAAGCACCGCTGAACAGGGAAAAGACCGCCATGGTGAAGACCACTGAACAGGGCAAAGCACCGCTGAACAGGGCAAAGATCGACATGGCAAAGCACCGCTGAACAGGGCAAAGACTGACATGGCAAAGCACCGCTGAACAGGGAAAAGACCGCCAGCTCAAGCATCGTTAGCCCATGTGTAGCTGGGACAGTGACGGAACAGGAACTGTCACTGGGAGCCTGATGCAGTCTGGGCACCAGTCCCCCTCCAGAACCAGTGGAGACTGTTATCCACTTGAGAGACTGTGGCTTTGCACTCCCCAGGATTGAACAGTGGGCAAACCACCCACTGGAGAGACTTGAGAGACTGTGGCTTTACACTCCCCAGGATGTAACAGTGGGCAAGCCACCCACTGTAGAGACTTGAGAGACTGTGGCTTTGCACTCCCCAGGATGGCACAGTGGGCAACCCACCCACTGTAGAGACTTGAGAGACTGTGGCTTTGCACTCCCCAAGATGTAACAGTGGGCAACCCACCCACTGTAGAGACTTGATAGACTGTGGCTTTGCACTCCCCAGGATGTAACAGTAGGCAACCCACCCACTGTAGAGACTTGAGAGACTGTGGCTTTGCACTCCCCAGGATACATCAATGGGCATGGAGCCCCGTCGTGGATCTGACGTGGTGCTGTAATCCGGCTGAGGCGCCCCCCCCTTCCCTTCCTCCTGAGGTGCCTGTTGTATTTCTATCTGATGCCCCTGCAGTGTTCTCTCTGTTTGTGGACAGGTATCTAGTGTGGGCCTCGCCCATGCATTTTGGGCCCAGTGGTGCACGGACATTGAATGGTGCATACCTGCACTACTAATCGTGATGTATATTTTGATGAATGTTTATATATATCTGTATATATTAGCTTACTGTATTTTGATACATTACAATGTTTGAACTGATTTCCTTTTGTCTTTGCATTCTTCCGGGGGGGTTGTGAGTTGTTCCTGTGCTGTTTGGACATGCATTGGTGTGTGTGTTGTCGTGGGTGAGGGTAGGGTTGGGGTTGGGGGTGTTGCGTGTGTGTCCCCCTGACTTTTGCCTCCCCCTCCCCTATGTCATAGGTGCAGTACTCACTGTTGTCTTCGGCGCCTACGTAGATGGTGATCGTAGAGGAGCAGAAAGACAAGCGCAGGGAGTATTTGTAATTCGGGCTCCATGGTGGCCTCCTTCCTCGTGGAGTGTGTTGAGGTGAGCGTTTTCCCATTGCAAAAGCTGTTTCCGCCGTGTTTTTATCCACGGTGATTCCACCCCGGAAAAGGTAGCGGATTGGCGAGTTGTGATACTGTGGGCGGTACATTGTCTTCCGCCTGTCTGTTGGCGGTGACCGCCGCGCTGCTTGTCTGTACCGCTGTGGCGGTCGGAGTGTTAAAGTGGCTGTCTATGTTGGCGGTTTCTGCCACGGACATAATTCCCTTTTTTTGTCCGCCGGCCTGTTTGCGGTATTACCGCAGCTTTAACACCGTCCGCCAGGGTTGTAATGAACACCATAATTTTCATATTGTGTGTTCTAACCTTTTTCCTACTACAGGTCTCCTTCCCAGATGTTCCCTACCTAATCCCCTCTTCCCCTTTTGAACTCTCTCAGTCTCTGTGATTTATCTATCAGAGTCTTGGAGCTGTTCAGTGGTGGACGTGTTGGGATTGTGCACAGACCCCGAGGATCTGGTGACTCTGACAGAATAGTGAGCCCATGAATTATTTCCCTCCTGGCTTGTGTATGTTCTCAGCATGGCCACGCTAGACGAGTTAGTCAAGGCTATCACCCATCTCCAAGCAGAAGTGGTATCATCCAAAGAATTGACAACTAGCTTAGCAGAGAGAGTGAGTTAGTTGCAAGATAAGGTAGAGAAGAAGGAACAAAGTCCCACAGGTGTGTCTTGGCCGGGTACTTTTTCTCAAGCATCTGCAAGTAATCCGATTTTCCTAATTGTTCCTTCTGCAATTCCTTTAGATCCCCTAGAACGTTTCTCAGGTGACCCTTTGAAAGCACAATCTTTCCTAGTTTAAGTGGAACTACACTTCACCTGCAGACCAAATACTTTCCCCGATGCCCAGTCCAAAGTAGCTTTCTTGTTATCATATCTGTCTGGGGATGCAGCTACTTGGGCAATTCCTCTTGTGCGTAAAAATAGTCCCTTGTTGTACAACTGGAGAAATTTTGTTTGTGAATTTGATAGAGTTTTTGATTGTAGAACTGTAACACATTCAGCAGATCATGAATTATTAGATTTACGCAAAGGGAATCAAGACCTAGAGGGTCATTCTGACCCTGGCGGCCGGTGGCCGCCAGGGCCACCGACCACGGGAGCACCGCCGACAGGCTGGCGGTGCTCCAATGAGCATTCTGACCGCGGCGGTTCAGCCGCGGTCAGAAGCGGAAAGTCAGCGGTCTCCCGCTGACTTTCCGCTGCTCATTGGAATCCTCCATGGCTGCGGAGCGCGCTCCGCAGCCATGAGGATTCTGACCCCCCCTACCGCCATCCAGTTCATGGCGGGAAAGCCGCCATGAACAGGATGGCGGTAGGGGGGGTTGCGGGGCCCCTGGGGGCCCCTGCCGTGCCCATGCCAATGGCATGGGCACGGCAGGGGCCCCCGTAAGAGGGCCCCAAAATGTATTTCACTGTCTGCCTTGCAGACAGTGAAATACGCAACGGGTGCAGTAGCACCCGTCGCACCTTCCCACTCCGCCGGCTCGATTACGAGCCGGCATCCTCGTGGGAAGGTCGTTTTCCCCTGGGCTGGCGGGCGGTTTAACTGGAACCGCCCGCCAGCCCAGGGGAAAACTCGTAATACCCGCCGCGGGCTTTTGACCGCGGCGCGGTAATTTGGAGGGCGGGATCCTGGCGGGCGGCCTCCGCCGCCCGCCAGGGTCATAATGAGGCCCCTAGTGTTGTATTTAGCCAACTTTAACCATCTGGTTGCCGAGACATCCTGGCCTGAAGAAAAACAAGCGGTCTTGTTTTACAAGGGACTCAAAGAGGAACTAAAAGATATCTTAGCACAAATCGACCCACAGCCTACAGACTGTCAAGAATTAATAAATCTTGTCTTGAGACTTGATCATCGTTTAGTAGAACGTAAAGGAACGCGCATAAAGATTGAAAAATATTCATGGGGTGTTCATGATAACAGAGACTCAAGAACTCCAAAAGAGAGAACGCCGGAACCAATGGAAATTGGAACCATCAGAAGACCTTTGACCAAAGATGAAAAGGACCTACGCAGAAAAAATGGACAATGTCTTTATTGCCAGCGAAAGGGTAATTTTTCCAAAGATTGTACAATCAAACCACAGACCAAGCAAGGTCTAGTTTCAAAAGGTCGCAGCCAATGCACCAGTCGAGTTGGAAAACTACAACACCCGAGATGCAGAGAAGGGTTGCTCTTGGGTGTCACCGTGGACCCTTCACAATCTAGACATCTTAATCTGGAAATAAGAGTTCAGGTCAAGAAAAAGATCTATTTCAAAAAAGCTCTAGTCGATTCTGGGGCTACTGGGAACTTTGATGATGTCTAATTGGTTCGTGCATGGGGGATCCCATGTATTGAAAAGAAGACCCAGAAATCATCCAGGCAGTTGATGGAAAACTCTTGACTGGAGGTCCAGTAACTCTTCAGACTATCCCCTTGTCGATGCTTTGTGAAAATAAGAATTAAAGAAAGAAACATAAAGAGAAAATTATTCTTGACGTGATCCATGCTCCCCAATATGGGATTATCCTCGGCTTGCCATGGTTAACTCATCACAATCCAGAGATCAATTGGGCAGAACGAAAAATCGTGTTCTCATCTGCGCTATGTAACGAACAATGTCTCCAAAAGATTCAAGTACCAAAAGTTTGCAACTCTTACATAGCTACTGCCGCGGAGAAAGAAATTCAGCTGCCCAAACAGTATTCATCTTACAAAGATGTATTTGATGAGAAAGGAGCAGAGACTCTACCTCCTCAACGATCTTATGACTGTCAAATTGATCTATCCCCAGGTGCGATACTTCCCAACTGTCGTGTATTTGCCCTGTCAGAACATGAAAATCAACATTTACGAAAATAGCTAGATCAATTTTTGGAGAATGGCTTCATTCGCCCCTCTAAGTCTCCTGCAGTTTCGCCTTTGTTTTTTGTTCCATAAGCTAATGGAGAACTTCGAACTTGCATCGACTATAGGGGTTTGAACAAAGTCACCATCAAGAATAAATATCCTTTACCCCTAATTCCGGTCTTATTGGAACAAGTAAAGAGAGCAAAAATCTACACGAAGCTTGATCTTCGAGGTGCTTACCATTTGGTCAGAATGAGAGAGGGTGACGAATGGAAAACAGCGTTCAAGACAAGATATGGCCTTTTTTTAAAAACACCGTCAAGCCTTTTGGTCTGTGTAATGCTCTAGCAGCATTTCAATTTTTCTTGAATGACGTTCTTAGAGAGTACCTCAACATATTTGCCATAGTCTACATCGATGACATTTTGATCTACACAGACAATGAAAACGAACATGTCCAACATGTCAAGAAAATTCTTGCAGCCCTTCAAAAACACCATTTATATTGTAAACTAACCAAGTGTGAGTTTCATGTTACCACAGTTGAGTTTTTAGGGGTTATTCTTATCCCTCAAGATATGACGATGGCAGAAAAGAAAGTAAAAGCCGTATCTGATTGGCCCACCCCAAAGACTGTTCGTGATGTACAATGCTTCCTGGGGTTTGCAAATTTTTACCGGAGGTTCATAAATCATTTCTCCCAGAGAGTGGCTCCAATCACTAAGCTACTAAGAAAGAAAGAAAAGTTTGTATGGTCCCCATAAGCTGATCAAGCCTTCTCAACTTTGAAGGAAGCTTTCGCCACTGCCCCAGTCTTGACTCATCCTGATGCGAATCAACCTTTCATAGTGGAAGCTGATGCTTCAGATGTAGCATTAGGAGCCGTCTTATCACAATGAAACAAAGACACTGGTCAACTTCATCCTGTAGCTTATATGTCTCGGAAGTTGAACGAAGCTGAACAGAACTATGTCATTGCTGAAAAAGGGCTTCTGGTGATTTGTGACGCCTTTAAAGAATGGAGACATCATTTGTTGGGTGCCAAATACACTGTCACAGTATATACTGATCATCGTAATCTTCAATTCATGAGTTCCGCCAGGCATTTGACCCCTCGGCAACTACGCTGGATGCTTTTTTTTGCCGAATTTGGTTTTGTAGTAACCTTCCGGCCTGGTAAAGATAATCGCAAGCCTGACGCCTTGTCCCGTCAAGAGTCTACCACGTTGCCTGCATTTCAAGCCTCCAGAGCTATCATTGCTCCTGACAAGGTTCTATGTATCAAAAAAAATGAAGATTTCTTTGAAGAATTTTGCAACTCTTTCACTGTTGAAAAATGGCAAACATGGGCCCAAGCAGATCCCAAAAGGTCCACCAAGCAAGGATTACCCTTTCATGACGCTCGTTTGTTCGTACCCACTACCAAACTTCGCAAGATAGTGTTTCATTGGTTGCATGTTATACCTACGGCAGGTCACCCAGGTACTCCTAAAACTCTTGAACTGATCCAACGCTATTTTTGGTGGCCTACCCTAACAAAAGATATAAAAGCAATGGTAAACAACTGTGAAGTTTGTGCCCGCATTAAAACAAGTCATTCAAAACCAAAAGGGTTGTTACATCCACTTCCAACCTCAAGTCGTCCATGGGAGCACATTTCTTTAGACTTTATTACCGTTCTGCCAGTGGTTCAACAGCATTCAGTAATTCTGGTGGTAGTAGATAGTCTCACAAAATATGTACATTTCATTGCCTGTAAAAAATTGCCCACTTCTAGTGAATTGGCAAAAATTCTACTGAACAGAGTGGTTCGTTATCATGGACTGCCAAAGGTTATCCTCTCCGATCGGGGGTCACAATTTTCCTCCAATTTTTGGAAGACATGGCGTAAAACACTCCAAGTGACATCTACGCTATCTACTAGTCACCATCCTCAAACAGATGGTCAAACGGAGAGACAAAATCAGACTTTGAAACAACACCTACGTGCCTACGCTGAAAAGGCACTTCATTCTTGGACATTTATGCTCTGGTTAGCTGAGTTAGCTTACAATAACTCATTCCACACTTCTATTGGTGTTACACCCTTTTTTGGTTTATTTGGCTATCATCCTAACACATTGCCCATCACAATTCCTCAAGAAAGTTCTCTTACTCCAGCTGTGTAAGAAATTATTCAGCATTTACATCAAACCCAGAAACTGATTCAACAGCATTTAGAAAAAGCCAAACAAAAATATAAAAGGCATTATGACAAGAAACATTGTGAGGGACCGCAATATCAACCAGGTGACAAAGGGGGTCATTCTGACCCCGGCGGTCATGGACCGCCGGGGCCAGGGTTGGCGGGAGCACCGCCAACAGGCTGGCGGTGCCCTGCAGGGCATTCTGACCGCGGCGGTGTGGCCGCGGTCAGAAGTGGAAGACGGGCAGTCTCCCGCCGGTTTTCCGCTGCCCAAATGAATCCTCCATGGCGGCGCAGCTCGCTGCGCCGCCATGGGGATTCTGACACCCTATACCGCCATCCTGTTCCTGGCGGTTCTCCCGTAAGGAACAGGATGGCGGTATGGGGTGTCGTGGGGCCCCCAATGGCATGGGCACTGCAGGGGCCCCCGTAAGAGGGCCCCACAAAGAATTTCAGTGTCTGCTCAGCAGACACTGAAATTCGCGACGGGTGCAACTGCACCCGTCGCACCTTCCCACTCCGCCGGCTCCATTCGGAGCCGGCGTCCTTGTGGGAAGGGTGTTTTCCACTGGGCTGGCGGGCGGCCTTTTGGTGGTCGCCCGCCAGCCCAGTGGAAAACCCAGAATCACCGCAGCGGTCTTATGACCGCGGAGCGGTGTTCTGGAGGGGGGAACTCTGGCGGGCGGCCTCCGCCGCCCGTCAGGGTTAGAATCACCCCCAAAGTGTGGCTTTCCACAAAACATATAGGGGGTGATTCTAACTTCGGCGGGCGGCGGAGGCTGCCCGCCGAAGTTCCCCCACCAAAATACCGCTGAGGGTATTTTGGGATTTGCCCTGGGCTGGCGGGCGGCCGCCAAAAGGCCGCCCGCCAGCCCAGGGCAAATCAACCTTCCCACGAGGACGCCGGCTCAGAATTGAGCCGGCGTAGTGGGAAGGTGCGACGGGTGGAGTGGCACCCGTCGCGTATTTCAGTGTCTGCATAGCAGACACTGAAATACTTTGTGGGGCCCTCTTACGGGGGCCCCTGCAGTGCCCATGCCATTGGCATGGGCACTGCAGGGGCCCCCAGGGGCCCCGCGGCACCCCCTACCGCCATCCTGTTCCTGGCGGGAGTCCCGCCAGGAACAGGATGGCGGTAGGGGGTGTCAGAATCCCCATGTCGGAGCAGCGCGCTCCGCCGCCATGGAGGATTCTGCAGGGCAGCGGGAAACCGGCGGGAGACCGCCGGTTTCCCGCATCTGACCGCGGCCGAACCGCCGCGGTCAGAATGCCCTGCGGGGCACCGCCGGTCTGTCGGCGGTGCTCCCGCCGACCCTGGCCCCAGGGGTCTCTGACCAGACTTCAAGAAGAAGCACATGTTTAACCGCAAATTCATAGGTCCTTATACTGTCCTTCAGCAAATCAATCCGGTGACCTATAAACTACAGTTGCCCAGATCCTTACGGATTCATCCAGTGTTCCACGCTTCCCTCTTGAAAAAGGCAGTCCAAAAGGTCCACCCTCATCCAGCTCCTGTTCTAGTACAAGGGGAAGAAGAATACGAAGTCAAGAAAGTGTTGGATTCTAAACTGAGAGGGCATAATCTATGGTACTTAATCTCATGGAAAGGTTATGGTCCTGAAAGTAACTCACGGGTTTCCGCATCTGATGTTCATGCTCCAGTACGTGTGAGACGCTTTCATCGTCTTAATCCAAGCAAACCAGGCCCTAGAGCGCGTCTGGGAGAGAGGAGTACTGTCAACACCAGAGCAGTACGTGCTCTATTGGCGACAAAAATGCAAATACCCAGCACTCTCAAAACAAAGTAATTTATGCATTGTGCTGATATGTTGTGGTTTAACATTTTGCATTGCAGAGTTCAATCCTGAAAACCTATTTTTAATATGCTTACAAATACTATTTCTTTGCAATGTATTGCTGCAGGTTTTCAGAGTGTGTTAGGGTGTGGCCCCTCTCCAGGGCCTTCCAGAGACTTTCCCTGCAACATGCCTGGGCGTGGTTCTGGGCTGGGCCAAGACTCTATAAAAGAGAGCAAGCCCAACTCCCAGTGCTCACTATTCAGAGGTCCCGGTGCAGAGCAGCAGCTTCTTCCTGAGCTCTGTCCCAGCGGCCTATTTGGATTTTCCAGTCTTCTGCCCTTCATACTTCATTTGGTGATCATTGTTCCAGGATGTAAGGCGGTTGTTGGACTGTCCCGACACCGTTATTGAGAATTTTCATATTCTTGATTTAATTCTTAAATGAGTAACAGATTACTTGCCCACTACCATTTCTTGACATTTATATGGTAGTTTGCAAATAGGCAAGACACGCGATTTGTTTCATAAATGTTTGACTTTGTTATAACTTGCGTGCTACCATTTCTTGACATTGGCATAGTGGCTTAAGAATCGGCAAGATGCGCGATTCGTTTTATGGTGTTTAAACATTGTTGTCCATTGAGCGCTACTATTTCTTGACATTTAGATGATGTTTTACAAATTGGTAAGACGCGTGACTCGTTTCATGAGGATTTAACTTTGTTGTTCATTGAACGCAACCATTTCTTGACATTTACATGGTGGCTTAAGAAATCGTCGAAATAAGAGCGATTCGTTTCATTGTACTTTGATCTTGTTATTTATTGTGAGCTGTTATTTCTTGACATTTACATCGTGTTTTATGAATCGGCAAGACGCGCAATTCGATTAATGATGATTTGACTTTGATATTCATTGCGTGATACAATTTCTTGGTATTTTACATGGTAACACTTGAATCGGCAAGACGTACGATTCTCTCCTCAAGTTTATTTCATGTTGTTTATTGTATGCCACTGTTCTAAGATATTTATTATGTAATATTCGAGTTGACAAGTTATGTGATTTGTTTCCTGAATCCATATTGTGTTATTCATGGTGCACAATCCTTTTATGGTGTTTAATATATATATATGCAAAATGCGCAATTTGTGTTGAAACATTTTAAGAGTACACAGAAGACCAGAGTTTCTAGATGCAATATTGTATGGTTCTAGTATACATTCTCAAAACAGGATTTATATGACTGGTTTAAAATTTAGTCAGAATGTTTTTTCTGATTCTCATGTAAAGGAAAGTACTTGAATAAGAAAGTTTTCATTTAATTCATCTTGATTCCCCTACAGGTATCCGGCCATCTTAAAACTTAGTAATTTTAAACGTAACCCTTAGATTGTTCATGTTTTCAGAGTGACTAGGCTTAGAATCATAGTCTAGTATTGATTTCAGGAGATATAGGGGGTCATTACAACATTGGCGGTAAAAGCCGCTTACCGCCGTGCAGAAGACCGCCAATACACCGCCGCGGAATTCCGCCACAGCTGTTGTGACACACATCTCGGAATCAGCCGAAATACAGACACCCACACAAGTCCAACACACCAAAGGTCAGTGATAAACTGTTGATAACAAATCCTCCACCGTCACGCCAACAGAAACACGCCTATGGTATCACGACCCACGAATCCACGCGGCGGTCTTTCAACCGCGGTATTCCATTGGCGGTACACACCGCAGCACTCAAAATACACACACATCTCCAAAACACCACCACATTGGACAATTCCAAATACACACACCTGATACACATACAAACACCACTCCCACACACCCAACACTACATAAAACACACACCCACATCACCCACAAACCCCTACGACCAAAAGTTTTGAGGATGCCGAGAGACAGAGAGCACAGAAATTGAGAACCCCACCACACAGAGGCATACAACACCATCACCCATACAACAGTCCACGCACAAAACACCACACACCACTACACATCACCACACACATCAACACATACACCACCCCACACCTCACCCACATCACCCCATGTCACGCCAAAGACACCCCAGGTTTTCCGAGGAGGAGTTCAGGGTGGAGGAAATCCTCCAGGTAGAGCCACAGCTATTTGGCTCAGAGGTGCAGCACACCTCCATAGCCAGGAAGATGGAGCTATGGCGCAGAATCGTGGACAGGGTCAACGCTGTGGGACAGCATCCAAGAAATCGGGAGGACATCAGGAAGAGGTGGAACGACCTACGGGGGAAGTTGCGTTCTGTGGTCTCCAGGCACAACATCGCGGTACAGCGGACTGTCGGCGGACCCCCACCTCCTCCCCCACAACTAACAACATAGGAGGAGCTTGTCTTGACCATTATGCATCCAAAGGGCCTCGGAGGAGTCGGTGGAGGAGTGGACACTGGTAAGTCAAATCTTAACTATCATATCCCCCACCCAACCTGCATGCTAACACACACGCCCACCCTCACCCCCTCCCCTCTCACTCCAACTCCCCCCTAATGTACTAATAACACAAACCACCCATCCCAACACCAAGCCCTGCATGACACAACTAAGCATGGTCACCCATCACTAAAGCATGCTCACTGCACATACCCATAACAACCCCCTAACCATCATCACACAAACCCCCACACAGGAATGCTTGCACTGGGGTACACGCACACCCACCCATTGCACACCATGACACACACACATGCAATAATCATGCTCTTATACCCCTGCAGGACCACTACGGAACGTCACCACACAGGAGGGTCCAGACCACTCCACCCACAGAAGAGGCCCACAGTGACTACAGCAGCTCTGGCCAACTGGATCTAGATGACCAGCCCGGACCATCGTGGGCCTCAGGACAGTCGGTTCCCCTCGCACAGGCACAGCCCATCACTAACCTTCCACCCTCTGGTAACACTAGTACAGCACCCACCCAGCGGGCCCATACCTCCGTACCCAGGACACGTCAATCAGCTGTGTGTCCACCACTACAGGGAACCCAGGATAACCCACCACCCCAACAACAACAGGGACTTGGGGGCAGTGGTAGTGGGCACACGGTCCAGGGGACAGAGGCACAGGAACAGAGGGGAACTGGGAGGGCTGCTGTGCGACAGGGGGCGGACAGGCCAAGGGAACCCACCCTCCATGAGGCCCTCTCCTCCATCATGGGAGCATACCACCACTCCCAGGACACGATGGCGACGGTCCTGGCCAAATTTTAGGAGACCCAGCGCCTGCAGAAGGAGCAGTATTTGGGGTTCAGGGAGGAGCTTAGAACCATCAGCTCCGCCCTGGGCACCATCGTAGGGGTGCTGAAGGACATACAAAAGACCATGAGGGACACTGTGGCACTCCAAGGGGCCCCTGACACCAGCATGGACGATGAACTGCCCACCACCTCCGCCGGCGCTAGTGGACAGGACGCCTTGCCACAGGACCACCACACCAGCACCCCACCCCCTGCAGACGGAGAACCACCTCACAAGCGGTCCCTGAGATCCAGGAACAGGACAGAGCAAGATGGCAAGACCCCCGCCAGGAAATGAGACCACCCTGATTGTCCTCCCACTGTCCCACTTTGTTACCCTGTCCATACTTAAACTGCCCAAGCTCCACTTCCTATGCCCATATGGGCAAAGCACCTGTAAGACGAATAGACTGGACTCTGCCATGGACATTCCTCCACCATCCCCCATCACCATTTTACAACCCCCCTCCATTTTTGAGCACTTAAGTAAACAGCCTTGAAGCGCAAAAAAATCTGGAGTCAGTCTGTGATTTGGTAAATTTGTATTATCAATGACAGTGCCAAAATGCGTTTTCTATTGTAGTGCCAACATACCTATGTCACACATCACAAGTCCATGAAGGATGCAAGCAGATGACACACGTTGGTAACCACACCTGTGAAACCGTAATGGAAAGGTACAACTCAGTTACCAAATACTGCTACTAAATGACAGACAGGATAGAGGTAGAAGTGTGAAAGGGAATGTAATAGTGAAAAAAAATGTTCTCACCTGTGTGTCAATGGAAATATTGCTGTATGACTTACTCCCTGTGGTCTATGTCTTCTTCCTCAGCTTCCTCCTCATCACTGTCCACAGGCTCCACAGGCTCCACAGCTGCCACAACACCGCCATCTGGACCATCCCCCTGCAGAAAAGGCACCTGGTGTCGCAAAGCAAGATTGTGAAGCATCGAGCAGGCGATGATCTGGCACACCTTCTTTGGTGAGTAGAATTGGGAACCGCCTGTCATATGGAGGGACCTGAACCTGGCCTTCAGGAGGTCCAAGGTGTGTTCGATCACCCTCCTAGTCCACCCATGGGCCTCTTTGTAGCGTTCCTCTGCCCTGGTCCTGGGATTGCTCACAGGGGTCAATAGCCAGGACAGGTTAGGGTAACCAGAGTCCCCTAATAGCCACATACGGTGCCTCTGGAGTTGACCCATCACATACGGGATACTGCTATTCCGCAGGATGTAGGCGTCATGCACTGAGCCAGGGATCATCGCATTTACCTGGCAGATGTGCTGGTCTACCAAACATACCACTGTACATTCATGGAATGATAACTCTTCCGGTTCCTGTACACCTGTTCACTCCTGCGGGGGGACCAGAGCTACATGGGTCCCATCAATAGCACCTATGATGTTTGGGATATGTCCAAGGGCATAGAATTCACCTTTCACTGTAGCCAAATCCTCCACCTGAGGGAAAACGATGTAGCTCCTTACGTGTTTCAGCAGGGCAGACAACACTCTGGACAATACGTTGGAAAACATAGGCTGGGACATCCCTGATGCCATGGCCACTGTTGTCTGAAATGACCCACTTGCAAGGAAATGGAGCACTGATAGCACCTGCACTTGAGGGGGGATTCCTGTGGGATGGCGGATTGGTGAGATCAGGTCTGGCTCCAACTGGGTACACAGTTCCTGGATTGTGGCACGGTCAAACCTGTAGGTGATGATTAAATGTCGCTCCTCCATTGTCAACAGGTCCACCAGCGGTCGGTACACTGGAGGATTCTGCCATCTCCTCACATGTCCCAGCTGACGGTGCCTAGGAAGGACAACAGCGACCACAGAGTCAACAAAGTCCCAGGTATGTACCCACAGCTGCACAGAACACTACACCAAATACAAAACTCTTCCTGTATGTGTGTTGAGTGTAGGCCTAGGTATGTGTGACGCAGTAGTAAATGAAGCCATGTGGGCTCCTGAAATGGCGGCTGTCTGACCTCTAAAGTGGGACAATGTGATGTGAGGTATCTGCGCTGGCGTTGTACACCTTTGCGGTAGGCGGTCGTAGACCGCGGCGCAATGCTGCATTGGTTAACATTGGACCCTATGGGTCCCAGGAGCCAATGATGAAGTGCGCCGGCGGTGATGATACGCACCGCCGCGGACATCACTGCCGCGGACGTGACCGCCATTTTCTATCTGTTAAATCACTCGATACCTGATCTACGACAGGAGAGGACCTACACTGCAAGTGCTGATGTGACCTCGGTCTGGAAGAGACAATGGCTGCTGCGTCTGGGGAAAGGGCCCCTGCCTTCACTGCTCAGGAGTTGGAGAAGCTCGTGGACGGGGTGCTCCCCCAGTACACGCTACTCTACGGTCCTCCAGACCAGCAGGTAAGTACACAGGGAACACGTTGTATGGGCTATGCCTGGGTGGAGAGGGCTGGTTGTCAGTAGGAAGGGGGCAGATGTCAGGGACCATGAAGGACTATGAATGCATGTGCCACGTGGCAAGGGTAGGGATGGGGGCCACCCACTTTGACGGTGCTGGTGTTAATGACTTCTCTTCTTCCCCTGTACATGTCATGTAGGTCAGTGCCCACCAGAAGAAGGACATTTGGCGTGCCATCGCCAAGGACGTCTGCACCTGGGGGTCCACCAGTGACGGGGCACCCACTGCCGGAAAAGATGGGAGGACATTCGCTGCTGCAGCAAGAAGATGGCGGAGGCTCAGCTCGGGATGGCCTCCCAACATGGGAGGGGTGCCCGTCGCACCATGTGGCCCCCTGATGTTCTGGATCCTGGCGTGGCCTACCCTGAGTTGGATGGGCGCTTGAGGGCATCAAAGAATACACAAGGGTGTGAGTACACTCTCATTCTGCAGACTTTGCGCGCAGTGGAGGGGTCTGGGTGGGGGAGGAGGGCTGTGGGTTTCCCTAGGCCAGGGCGAGTTCCGTAGGCTAAGCCCCTCCGTAATGCACCCCATGTGGCTCTCCACCCCACCTCTGTAGAGTGGCAAGTACAGGTCTACATGCCCCTGTGTCATCTATGTGTGCAGATGACCATCATAGCCATGTAGGGCAGATCCCAGGAATTGCATCTGTAGAGGCCAAGAGCACGGCGTAGTGCAGGGGGCTGCTGTGTCTGTATTGTCCGCCAACGGTAGCGGTAACCCATGCACTCAACCTGTCTTTCTTCTGTCGTCCCCCCCTTTTTGTGCTCTCCCTGTTCTTTTGAAAATCAGCATCATCAGGCGGAGGTACAGTGGCACTGGAGCACGAGGGAGCTGCATCCCACATTGCCATGGAGGGCCACACCACGGACTCCGAATACACCAGTGGGACGGAGGGCGAGGGGAGCTTCACGTCGGACACCGGATCACCAAACAGAGACACAGACTTGTCTGCCGATGGGAGCTCCCTTGTGGTGGTGGCACCATCTGTGCCCCCCACTTATACAGGTACAGCCGCCACCACCCCTACCAGCACCGCCCTCCCAGCAGCCCCTAAGCCTTCGCCCCGTGCCCGCTCACCCAGGAGGGTGGGCATCACCTTCGCCCCAGGAACCTCAGCCCCTGCCCCTGTCACCCCTGCTGCCCTCAGTGAGGAGGCCATTGACCTCCTCAGGTCACTCACTGTTGGGCAGTCTACCATTGTGAATGCCATCCAGGATGTAGATAGGGAGTTGCAACACGGTAATGCATTCCTGGAGGGCATTCATTCTGGTCAGGCTGCCCTTCATCGAACCCTGCAATCTCTGGCCTCAGCACTGATGGCAGCCATTGTCCCTGTGTCTAGCCTCCCCCCTCCAACTCCCTCCACCCAGACCCAGTCCCCTGTACCCCAGCCTATCCCAAGCACACCATCAGACAAGCATGCATACACCTCAACACACAAAAGTAGCTCAGGCAAACATAAGCACCACACAACCCACAGGCACTCACACAAGCATCACCCACATACAGACACAACAACATCCACTGCCTCCACTGTGTCCCCCTCCTCGTCATCTCCCTCCTCCCTCCCAGTGTCGTCTACACTCTCACCTGCATGCGCTACATCTACAGGCACTAGGACTCGCACCAGAACACCCAGCACCACACCCCGCTCACCTGCAGTCACCACCCCCACTACCATTTACACGTCCCCTGTGTCCAGCGTCAGTGCTTTGGAGGGCCCCGGCAGCCACAGCCCCACTGGGCACTGAGGGACCGTCATGCCACACACCAATGCACAGGTCAGACACTGCAAAGTCAAGCACCGCGGAACAGGGCACAGACCGCCATGGCAAAGCACCGCTGAACAGGGAAAAGACCGCCATGGTGAAGACCGCTGAACAGGGCAAAGCACCGCTGAACAGGTCAGACACTGCAAAGTCAAGCACCGCTGAACAGGGCACAGACCGCCATGGCAAAGCACCGCTGAACAGGGAAAAGACCGCCATGGTGAAGACCGCTGAACAGGGCAAAGCACCGCTGAACAGGTCAGACACTGCAAAGTCAAGCACCGCTGAACAGGGCACAGACCGCCATGGCAAAGCACCGCTGAACAGGGAAAAGACCGCCATGGTGAAAACCACTGAACAGGGCAAAGCACCGCTGAACAGGGCAAAGATCGACATGGCAAAGCACCGCTGAACAGGGAAAAAACTCAAGCATCGTTAGCCCATGTGTAGCTGGGACAGTGACGGAACAGGAACTGTCACTGGGAGCCTGATGCAGTCTGGGCACCAGTCCCCCTCTAGAACCAGTGGAGACTGTTATCCACTTGAGAGACTGTGGCTTTGCACTCCCCAGGATTGAACAGTGGGCAAACCACCCACTGGAGAGACTTGAGAGACTGTGGCTTTACACTCCCCAGGATGTAACAGTGGGCAAGCCACCCACTGTAGAGACTTGAGAGACTGTGGCTTTGCACTCCCCAGGATATAACAGTGGGCAACCCACCCACTTGTGAGACTTGAGAGACTGTGGCTTTGCAGTCCCCAGGATGTAACAGTGGGCAACCCACCCACTGTAGAGACTTGATAGACTGTGGCTTTGCACTCCCCAGGATGTAACAGTGGGAACCCCACCCAATGTAGCGACTTGAGAGACTGTGGCTTTGCAATCCCCAGGATACATCCATGGGCATGGAGCCCCGTCGTGGATCTGGCGTGGTGCTGTAATCCGGCTGAGGCGCCCCCCCTTCCCTTCCTCCTGAGGTGCCTGTTGTATTTCTATCTGATGCCCCTGCAGTGTTCTCTCTGTTTGTGGACAGGTATCTAGTGTGGGCCTCGCCCATGCATTTTGGGCCCAGTGGTGCACGGACATTGAATGGTGCATACCTGCACTACTATTCGTGATGTATATTTTGATGAATGTGTATATATATCTGTATATATTAGCTTACTGTATTTTGATACATTACAATGTTTGAACTGATTTCCTTTTGTCTTTGCATTCTTCCGGGGGGGTTGTGGGTTGTTCCTGTGCTGTTTGGACATGCATTGGTGTGTGTGTTGTCGTGGGTGAGGGTGGGGTTGGGGTTGGGGTTGGGGGTGTTGCGTCTGTGTCCCCCTGACTTTTGCCTCCCCCTCCCCTATGTCATAGGTGCAGTACTCACCATTGTCTTCGGCGCCTACGTAGATGGTGATCGTAGAGGAGCAGAAAGACAAGCGCAGGGAGTATTTGTAATTCGGGCTCCATGGTGGCTTCCTTCCTCGTGGAGTGTGTTGAGGTGAGCGTTTTCCCATTGCAAAAGCTGTTTCCGCCGTGTTTTTATCCACAGTGATTCCACCCCGGAAAAGGTGGCGGATTGGCGAGTTGTGATTCTGTGGGCGGTACATTGTCTTCCGCCTGTCTGTTGGCGGTGACCGCCGCGCTGCTTGTCTGTACCGCTGTGGCGGTCGGAGTGTTAAAGTGGCTGTCTATGTTGGGGGTTTTCCTCCACGGTCATAATTCCCTTTTTTTGTCCGCCGGCCTGTTTGCGGTATTACCGCAGCTTTAACACCGTCCGCCAGGGTTGTAATGAACACCATAATTTTCATATTGTGTGTTCTAACCTTTTTCTTACTACAGGTCTCCTTCCCAGATGTTCCCTACCTAATCCCCTTTTCCCCTCTTGAACTCTCTCAGTCTCTATGATTTATCTATCAGAGTCTTGGAGCTGTTCAGTTGTGGACGTGTTGGGAACGTGCACAGACCCCGAGGATCTGGTGACTCTGACAGTTCCCAACAGTCCAACACCACTTGCGGGGAGGGCCGCACTGGTCATGGAATCGCATGGACCCCAAGTTACAGTAATTATGGTAATGAGGAAAACAAGACGGTGCACAGAGTCGGGCGGTGCAGTGTCGCTATATCTGGTGCTGCATAGGCTCCTTACTGCAGAACAGGGGAGGTGATGAGGCATTGGTGCGAGGAATGTCACAGCGCTTAGGAAACCACCAAAGGTCATTTTAGCATAGATAAAAGTTCTGGAGGGAGATGATTGTGGACCAGAAGCAAAACTGGCAGTTTTAAAACATTGCTCAGGGGGCATAGGATTGAATGAATTTAAGAACTTACCACTGTTAATTACCTCTGGCAACATTGATGTGTATCAGTATGCTTCTAAACAGTTATGTATACAATATGGAAACAAAATTAATATAGTAATTAAAAAGTTTAAGTTTTATTCCAGAAAGTAACATCTATAGAGGAATATGTATTGATACTTAGGTCCTTGGCTGTAACGTGATTTTGAGCATATCAGATATGACCAAGTAATAAATGATCAAATTGTGCTGCAAATTAATAGCAACAAGATACAAGAGAGACTAATGGCGGATATGTCTCTTAATACCACTAGTGAAATTTCAAAAGCTATTGAACACTCTGGGCCTGATTTAGATCCTGGTGATCGTACTGCCAATCCGCTGTGGAAGCCGACCCAAGAACATTGTCAAGTTGTTGGTGTTCCACCTGCCATATTCAGATGTATTGTGGTTTAGCCACCAACCGCCACAACAGAGTGCTCTTCTCTGCCACCAAGTTGACGGGTTCCCAACAACCATATTTAGATATTACTATCTTACAAGTGATACGCTGTCGGCAGATTGCTGATGGAGGGAGGTCATCGCTGGACCCAATGAATATCAGACAATGGTAAAGGCTATGGAATACAGGTAAGTCACACACTGTATCTGAGCCATATGCATCGCCTTGCACAACACACTACACAATACACCACACACACTCTAATATCCATTGCCATTCCACCACAACACGTACATGCTGAAAACACACATTGACTTACATCCATAATAAAACATACACACTACTGATACTGCATCCACACACGACACAACCACAACAACCAACACAACTACACACTCAACAACACAAACACACACACAAGCACAACTACATACATCATGACAATGAGCACCACACAGCAACTCGGCATGTAGCAACACAACACTACAGACACAACAATATCAAAGCTTATGTGAGTGTCACACATACTGACACAACCACATGACCCACCCCAGCTCTCTCCACATTAACCAGACAATCACATTGCAAACACACATACTTGTACTGACTCACATACACAACTGGAAGCGCAACATGAAAGGTACAGGTCCACTGGCAATGTGCACACATAGACACAGTTGAGAAGTGTGATTGTACAGTCATTGGGGTGCCAGCATTCATTTGGCAATGAATACTGACTGTATGATATGTGTGATGTACCTGTGTGTCCCCATCCATATATGACCCAATCGTTTCCCCGGCATATGCATGTCAGAGTAATTAAAAAAAATTGTATATGACTGCAGTGGTCCCGAGATCAAAAGCATTGCCCACTCACCATACATAGTCAATGCGGGTTCCCTACCTTGGAGTCAGGCAATGGGGAAGGGTTGTGCTTTCTCTGTGGTCCAGTGGCAGCAGCGACGGAAGGTGTTGTCCAGTCATGTCCAGTCAAAAAATGAAGTGGAATAGGGGAAATGGTATGTTGTCACCCCAATTCCCCACTCTGCCAACTCGGAGACAGGTGGGCAGAACACTGTCAACTTGATGGTGTTCTTGAGTCCTCAACTGCAATGGATCTGCCTTCCTACATGTCCTTCTGCTTGCATAGCCTAACATAGCCTAGCATTGAATACGCAACTATAATGATACTGAATAAAACATACTAATGTTAAACGGATGGCCAGTGTTAAATTGTGGGGAAGCAGCCATAACAATCCCAGGATGTTTAAAACAGAAATTCAAAAACTTTTCAAATACAATAATGGCAGATGTAGGGGCTGCCATCTAAAAACCAAGGTTAACCCTGTAGGGTTAAGAGTAGTTTCATTACCCTTACACAAAATAGCAGTTCACAGTTCACAGTCCAGGCTCTTTCTGCAGCGACAGTGACAATAACCCTGAGAAATGATATGACAAAACTCTCCCAGAGATGATAATGTGACTTTAGATGGAAACGCCAGCCTGAACACTCCACATATGGCAGTTGACCCTGAAGCTGCTAAATATAATTTTAACTTGACTGCTGTGAAACACAAAATGGAGGGAAGGCCACAAAATCTCCTTTCAGTGATATGCTGATTCATGTTTCATCCTATTGCTTGATTTAATCGATATCTTTGGTACTCTTGGTTTTCATGTTTTACTAGAAGCTCTACATTGATGCATTGGAATCACTAACACTAAGTTAAGCTGATTTACATTACACCATTCTGACAGAAAACAACTTGTGCAAATGGAATTATCTCGACCTCCACCTTCTCCTGATTCATAGATAGTTCTATAGGATTTTATCATAGCTCCTTCAAGCTTAACCTGTCGCTGGAGTTGCTGGCATCATTGCTTATTCCCAGATCTTCCTAACCAAGTAGGCAAAGACATACTTAAATGGGTGGATGTTCCTCGTGGTTGTATGACACAACCATGCATGACAGAACTATGCATGGCTTAACTACGCGGTCGGAACCAGGACCACATCTTTACCACACATGCCTTTACCATGCATGCCTTTACAACAAATGTTGTTGTAAAATCATGCTTAGTAGAGGTATATGTGGAAACGCCATGCGTGGTTGTGTGATGCAAAACCCTGACCCCCTCTCCCCTGCCCTAAACACTAAAACCTAATTGGTCTTAAAAACTACCCTACCCTGTCCTATAAACTACCCTGACTCCTGCCCTAAACCCTAAAAACTACCCAGCCCTGTCCTAAAAACCACCCTAACCCCCCACTCCTGCCCAAAACACTAAAAGCTACCCTACCCTGTCCTAAAATCTACCCTGCCCTGTCCTAAAAACTACCCTAACCCCCGCTCTGAACCCTAAAACCTACCCGGTCCTAAAACTACCCACCCTTTCCTAAAAACTACCCCCACCCTAAACATGAAAACTTACCCTGTACTAAAAACAATCCCACGCTGTCCTAACAACTACCCCTACCCCTGCCCTGGACACTAAAACCAATCCTGTCCTAAAAACAAACCCACCCTGACCTAAAAACTATGCCAACCCCCTATCCTAAACCCTTAAACCTACCTTAACCTGTCCTAAAAACTACACGGACAACCGCCACCACCCTAAACCCTAAAAGCTACCCTACCCTGTCTTATAACCTATACATCATGTCCTAAAACCTACCCCACCCCAGGCATAAACCCGAAAACCTACCCTGTAATAAAAATTACCCCACCCTGTCCTAAAAACTACCCAAACCCCACCTTAAGCCCTAAAACCTACCCTCTCCTAAAAACTACCCCACCCTGTCTGAAAAACTCCCCTGACACCATACCCCTACCCTAAACCCTAAAACCTACTCTACCATGTCCTAAAAACTACCCTAACACCCTCCCGCACCCTGAACCCTAAAATCTACCATGGCCTGTCCTAAAAACAACCCTGACTCCCACCCTACACCCTAAAATCTACCCTGTCCTAAAAACTACCCCACCCTTGTAGGGGGCTGTCCTGGTTTGTAGTGGGTACCTTGCGTACTTACAAGTTATACCAGGTCCAGTTATCCCTGAAATGTAGTAGCAGCTTAGGTTGATAGAGGTTGCTATAGCAGAGTAGCTTAGGCTGAACTAGGAGACATGCAAAGCTCCTGCAGTACCACTTATAGTCACACAGTACTTATACACAAGTAAAGACAGTACTCAGTGTTACCAAAAATAAAGGTAGTTTATTTGGGTGACACAGGCCAAAAATATCTTAGAGGCACTACTCCTTCTGGAGGTAAGTATTATACACAACATATACACTAGACACCAACGTAAGGTAAGTAATTAGACATAGAATAGTGCAAAAAATAGGAAATGCTATAGAACGCAATGGGAGAAAATAGACCTAGGGGCAACAAAAACCATACACTGAGAAAGTGAAATGCGAATCACAAATTCCCCCCTAGACAAGTGTAGTGTCTAGAGAATTGCTGGGAGAGTACAAATATAGCAAAGGTAATTAAAATACCCCACCCCAGAGCCCAAAAAAGCAGGAGTAAAGTACTGCAAGTTTCCTTAGGACACATTACGAGTCGTGATTAGAGTTATTACAAGAACCAAGCAAGACTTCAAAAAACAAATGGTAGATTCCTGGACCTGAAGACCTGCAAAGGAAGGAGACCAAGTCCAGAAGTCGAAAGAAGTTCCAGGAAGGACAGGAACCCCTGCCAACCCCGAAGATGGTGCAAAAGAAGAGTCCCCTGTTAGACAAAGACTGCAGAAATGCACCCAAGGATAATGTCAGCAGGTTCCTGCATGATGCACTGGATGTCCCACGAGGAGAAGTTGGATGCAGACGAGTTTTGTCACTGGATTCCTCCAACAAGCCTTGGTTCCGGCAAAGTTGCGTTTTGCATCAAGTTGGCACTATCCTGACCTTGGAGGGACCTGGGGGCCTCAACTCTGTGTGAGGAGGAAGAGGGAGTTCTCAGCTCTTTAGAAAGCCCTCAGAACACCAGATAGCACCCACGGGAGTCCCAGGACACGGGGTCAAAGGAGGTACAAAATGCAGTTGATGCAGCACTACAAAGCAAGGTCCCACGCCATTGAAGAACAACTCAGCGAGATGAGCATCACAGTATAGAGTGCTGGGGACCCAGGCCAGGCTGTGCACGAAGGAATTTAGCAAATAGTGCACGGTGGCCTCAGGAGGTGAAGAAGACGCATAGGCATTGGGATACTGTCGTTCTCGGGAAGACAAGGTCTTATCTACTCCAAATTGGGACAGCAGGACCTCAGGACAGTATGTGTAGATGGGGTCTACCATCTGTGTTCAAAAGAGCACACTCGTCGCCAGGAGAGGAGACCAAGAGAACCAGTCTTCGACTTAGAAGGTGCCTGCTTGAGCAGGGCAGTGACTCTGTCACTCCACAGGAGATTTATTCGGTCCTCCTGGTGCAGGGTGAAGACAGGGAGCCCTCAGAACCGTTGCAGTTGCTGTCTGGAGCTAAAGTTGCAGAGGAAAAGTAGCCCTTCTGGATACTTTCTTGCTGTTGCAGCGGTTCCTGGAGCAGTCTGCAGTTGATCCGAGGTCAGAGGATGAAGTAGTAGTTGCAGAGGCTTCCTGATGGAAACTTGTAAGTAGAATCTGAAAAGAACCCACAGGGGAGACCCTAAATAGCCCTGAGAGGGGGAGTGGCTAACTTATCAGGTATGGACCTATCAGGAGGGGTCTCTGATGTCACCTGCTGGCACTGGTCTCTCAGAGCCCTCCAGAGTGTCCCCACACCTTGGAAAACAAGATGGCTGAAGTCTGGGACACACTGGAGGAGCTCTGTGCACCACCCCTGGGGTGGTGATGGACAGGGGAGTGGTCACTCCCCTTTTCTTTGTCCAGTTTTGTGCCAGAGTATGGACCAGGGGTCCCTGAACCAGTGCAGAGTGGCTTATGCAAGGAAGGCACCATCTGTGCCCTTCAAAGCATTTCCGGAGGCTGGGGGAGACTAACCCTCCCCAGCCTGTTACACCTATTTCCAAAGGGAGAGGGTGTAACACCCTCCTCCCAAAGGAAATGCTTTGGTCTGCGTTCCTTGGACTGAGCTGCTCAGACCCCAGGAGGACAGGACCCTGTCTGTGAGGTGGCAGCAGCAGTAGCTGCATTGCAAGCCTCCGAGAGCTGGTTTGGCAGTACTGGGGGTCCATGGTGGAGTCCCGAGGATGCATGGAATTTGCTCCCCAATACCAAATTTGGAATGGGGGACCATTCCATGATCTTAGACACCTTACATGGCCATATTCGGAGTTACCTTTGTGAAGCTACTTATAGGTATTGGCCTATATGTAGTGTACATGTGTAATGGCGTCCCCGCTCTCACAAAGTTCCAGGAATTGGCCGTGAACTATGTGGGGACACCTTTGCTAGTGCATGGGTGCCCTCACACTTAGTAACTTTGCACCTAGCCTTCATTAAATGAAGGTTAGACATATAGGTGACTTATAAGTTACTTAAGTGCAGTGAAAATGGCTGTGAAATAATGTGTTCACTATTTCACGCAGGCTGTAGAGGCAGTCCTGTGAAAGGATTTGTCTGATCTCCCAATGGGTGGTAAAGGAAATGTTCCAGCCCAAAAGGATCTCCTAGAACCCCAATGCCTTGGTTACCTTGGTACCATATACTAGGGACTTATAAGGGGGGTCAAGTGTTCCAAATGAAATTGGTAAATGAAGTCACTAGCCTATAGTGACACATTTAAAAGCAGAAAGAGCATAAGCACTGAGCTTCTGATTAGCAGAGCCTCAGTGACACAGTTAAGCACTATACACAACACACACATTAGGCCATAAACTATGAGCACTGGGGTCCTGACCAGCAGGATCCCAGTGAGACAGGCAAAAACATACTGACATACAGGTAAAAATGGGGGTAACAGGCCAAGAAAGATAGTACTTTCCTACAGTCACTAAAATAAAGTACCTTTATTTTTAGTAACACTGAGGCTTGCCTTTTATTGTGTATATGTACTGTGTAACTATAGTGGTATTGTATGAGCTTTGCATGTCTCCTAGTTCAGCCTAAGCTGCTTTGCTACAGCTACCGCTAACAGACTAAGCTGCTAGAACACTGCATTTCACTAATAAGGGAAAACTGGACCTTGTATAAGGTGTAAGTACCAAAGGTACCCACTACAAACCAGGCCAGCTCCCTACACTCAATTGTCTTCAGAAATGGGAAACCTCTGACCCATTAAAGTGTAGTTCATGTGAAGTTGGAGGACAAAACTGAGTAGCTACATAGCTACTCAGTTTTGTCCTCCAACTTCCCATTACTGACACAGGCCTGATGTCTGCTAGCCTGCCAGACACTTTAGACTGCCAAAGGAACAGTGCAGGCAATCACAGCCAGTTTGCAGATTATTTTTGACAAGCCCTGCCCCTAAATAAACAGGAAAACTGGCAACAAGGGAAAGTTTGATGACAATTATTTATTTGAGGATGGGCATGGGCGTTGCATGGATGTTCCCATGCAACATCCATGGATTTTGACGCATTCCCTGAATTACAAGAACTTGTACACCTGGGAATGCATCAAAAATGATATGCCTTCCAAGGAAAGGAAGCACACAGAACAATAGGAAAAAGCTTCTCAAGATTGTTTTTTGTGCAGAAAGGTGTCCTATCTCCCTGTGACACAGGGCAGCGCAGCAAGGTGACGATATACTGCCCTGCGCCACAAAGCCCATTAGTATTAGCCTTAGTCCCTAAAGATAATGGAAAGGGAGTCCCAATTTCCTCCAGCGAGTGTTGAAGGGCTAAATCTAAGCTTATTTCAGCCAAAAATTCACAATCTTATGATGGTATCAATGTAAATATATTTGAGTACAAGTACAAGTGCAAGTACAAGTGTATCTTGACTAAAACAAACGAAAAGAGATGGTGGCACATAATTCTCCAATCTGTAGAAAGCAAGATCAAGGTTCCCCTCGTCACTATAGGCCTATAAGCCTTCTTGATAACTTACAAAACTTTTTTTGTGAGCAACTCCAAGATTACGTTCAAGGCTGGGCAGAATGGACACAGGATCTAACCCCATTCCTGGCAGGGTTTCATTGCAAAATCAGAACTATTGATCAAGCCCTCTTTTTTTTTTTTTTACAATAAGGATATATATTGATCTTCAAAAGGATCATTTGTATGTGGCAATTGTAGACCCTAAGGCTGCCTTTGACTTAGTTCCTAGGAAAAAACTTTGGGAGGTTCTTGACTCTAAAGGGCGTTCCATTAAATATATCAATTAGGCTACATTAATTGAATTATGCCTAGGTCAAGAGGGGTAGGGCCAGGGAGTTGACAACTCTTATTCACATTAAAAGCGGAGTCAGTCAGGACTGAGGACTAGCACCCAAATTTTTCCCTGCATATTCATAAATTAGCAGTAGAATTTTTTTTAAAATAGCATCAATGAAATTAATGGGGATAAAGTCCCTGCACTCTTATTTGCTGATGACGCATTACTACTGCCTAGAACACCACTTGGCCCACAGAATCTCTTTACCAAATTTGAGGAATTTTGCAATCTAATAGGTTCAGAAATAAATACACAAAAGGCCAAGGGGGTCATTACAACATTGGCGGTAAAAGCCGCTTACTGCCGTGCAGACGACCGCCAATACACTGCCCCGGCCGCGAAATTCCGCCACAGCTATTATGACCCACATCTCGGAATCCGCCGAAATTCAGACACCCATACAAGTCCGCCACACCAAAGGTTAGGGATAAACTGGCGAAAACAAATCCTCCACGTGCTCAAAATACACACACATCACCAAAACACCGCCACATTGGACAATTCGAAATACACACACCTGATACACATGCAAACACCACTCCCACACACCCAGTACAATATAAAACCCACACCCACATCACCCACAAACCCCTACAACCCAAAATTTTGATGAAGGCCAGAGAGACTGCACAGCATAGACAACCCCACCATGCAGAGGCACACAACACCATCACCCACACAACATCCACACACAAAACACCACTACACATCACCACACTCATCACCACATACACCACACCACACATCACCTACACCACCCCTTGGCATGGCAAAGACACCCCAGGTACTCCGAGGAGGAGCTCAGGGTCATGGTGAAGGAAATCGTCCAGGTAGAGCCACAGCTATTTGGATCACAGGTGCAGCACACCTCCATAGCTAGCAAGATGGAGCTACGGCGAAGAATAGTGGACAGGGTCAACGCAGTGGGACAACACCCAAGAAATCGGGAGGACATCAGGAATAGGTGGAATGACCTACGGGGGAAGGTGCGTTCCGTGGTCTCAAGACACAACATCGCGGTACAGCGGACTGGCGGCGGACCCCCACCTCCTCCCCCACAACTAACAACATGGGAGGAGCAAGTCTTGACCATTATGCATCCTGAGGGCCTCGGAGGAGTCGGTGGAGGAATGGACTCTGGTAAGTCAAATCTTAACTATCATATCCCCCACCTTACCTGCATGCTATCACAGACCCCCACCCTCACCCCCTCCCCTATCACTCCAACTCCTCACTAATGTACTAATAACACAAACCACACATCCCAACACCAAGCCCTGCATGACACAACAAAGCATGGACACCCCTCACTAAAGCATGCCCACTGCACATACCCATGAAACCCCCCTCAACCATCATCACACAAGCCCCCACACTGGAATGCTAGCACTGGGGTACACGGTCACCCACCCATTGCACACCATGACACACACAGATGTAATAATCATGCTTTTACACCCCTGCAGGACCACTACCCAACGTCACCAGACAGGAGGGTCCAGACATCTCTACCCCACCCACAGAAGAGGCCCACAGTGATGACAGCAGCTCTGGCCAACTGGACCCAGATGACCAGCCCGGACCATCATGGGCCTCGGGACAGTCGATTCCCCTCGCACAGGCACAGCCCACCACAGACATTCCACCCTCTGGTAACACCAGCACAGCACCCACCCAGCGGGCCCATACCTCCGTACCCAGGACACGTCAATCAGCTGTGTGTCCACCACTACAGGGAACCCAGGATAACCCACCACACCAACAACAACAGGGACCTGGGGGCAGTGGTAGTGGGCCCACGGTCCAGGGGACGGAGGCACAGGAACACAGGGGAACTGGGAGGGCTGCTGTGCGACAGGGGGCGGACAGGCCAAGGGAACCCACTCTCCATGAGGCCCTCTCCTCCATCATTAGAGCATACCACCACTCCCAGGAGACGATGGCTACGGTCCTGGCCAAGTTTCAGGAGACCCAGCGCATGCAGGAGGAACAGTATTTGGGGTTCAGGGAGGAACTCAGAACCATCAGCTCTGCCGTGGGCACCATCGTAGGGGTGCTGAAGGACATACTGAACACCATGAGGGACACCGTGGCACTCCAAGGGGCCCCTGACACTAGCATGGATGATGAACTGCCCACCACCTCCGCCGGCGCTAGTGGACAGGACGCCCCGCCACAGGACCACCACACCAGCACCGCACCCCCTGCAGATGGAGAACCACTCGCAAGCGGTCCCTGAGATCCAGGAACAGGACAGAGCATGATGGCAAGACCCCGCCAGGAAATGAGACCACCCTGATTGTCCTCCCACTGTCCCACTTTGTAACCCTGTCCATATTGGAACTGCCCCAACTCCACTTCCTATGCCCATATGGGCAATGCACCTGTGAGACTAATAGACTGGACTCTGCCATGGACATTCCTCCACCATCACCCCTCACCATTTTACCACCCCCTCCAATATTTAACACTTCAATAAACACCCTTGAAGCACAAAACAATCTGGAGTCAGTCTGTGATTTTGAAAATGTGTATTAGCTATGACAGTGACAAAATCCGTTCTCAAATGTAATGTCAACATACCTATGTCACACATCACAAGTCCATGAAGAATGTAAGCAGATGACACACGTTGGTAACCACACCTGTGAAACTGTAATGGAAATGTACAACTCAGTTACAAAATACTGCTTGAAATTGACGGACAGGATAGAGGTAGAAGTGTGAAAGTACTTGTAGTAGGCAAGTTTGTGTTCTCACCTGTGTGTCACTGGAAATATTGCTGGATGACTGAGTCCCTGATGTCAATGTCTTTTTCCTCTGCTTCCTCCTCATCACTGTCCACAGGCTCCACAGCTGCCACAACACCGTCATCTGGACCATCCTCCTGCAGAAAAGGCACCTGGCGTCGCAAAGCAAGATTGTGAAGCATACAGCAGGTGATGATGATCTGGCACACCTTCCTTGGTGAGTGGAATAGGGAACCACCTGTCATATGGAGGCACCTAAATCTGGCCTTCAGGAGGCCGAAGGTGCGTTCGATCACCCTCCTAGTCCGCCCATGGGCCTCATTGTAGCGTTCCTCTGCCCTGGTCCTGGGATTCCTCACAGGGGTCAGTAGCCATGACAGGTTGGGGTAGCCACACACGGTGCCTCTGGAGTTGACACATCACATAAGGGATGCTGCTATTCCGCAGGATGTAGGCGTCATGCACTGAGCCAGGGAACATAGCATTTACCTGGGAAATGTACTGGTCTGCCAAACATACCGTCTGTACATTCATCGAATGATAACTCTTCGGGTTCCTATACACCTGTTCACTCCTGTGGGGGGGGGGATCAAAGCCACATGGGTCCCATCAATGGCACCTCTGATGTTGGGGATAAGTCCAAGGGCATAGAAGTCACCTTTAACTGTAGCCAAATCCTCCACCTGAGGTAACACGATGTAGCTCCTCATGTGTTTCAGCAGGGCAGACAACACTCGGGACAAAACGTTGGAAAACATAGGCTGGGACATCCCTGATGCATTGGCCACTGTTGTTTGAAAAGACCAACTTGCAAGGAAATGGAGCACTGATAGCACCTGCACTTGAGGGGGGATCCCTGTGGGATGGCGGATTGCTGACATCAAGTCAGGCTCCTACTGGGTACACAGTTCCTGGATTGTGGCACAGTCAAACCTGTAGGTGATGATTAAATGTCGCTCCTCCATTGTCAACAGGTCCACCAGCAGTCGGTACACCGGAGGATTCCGCCATCTCCTCACATGTCCCATCTGACGGTGCCTAGGAATGACAACAGCGACCACAGAGTCAAGTAACTCAGAGGTATATACCCACAGTCTACACAGAACACGAAACATAATCCAAAAAGTTGTCTGTATGTGTGTTGAGTCCAGGCCTAGGTATGTGTGACGCAGTTGAAAATGAAGCCATGTGGGCCCCTGAAATGGCGGCTGCCTGACCTCTAAACTGGGACAATGGGATGTGAGGTAACTGCGCTGGCTTTGTACACCGTCGCGGTAGGCGGTCGAAGACCGCTGCGCAATATTGCATTGGTTAACATTGGACCCTATGGGTCCCAGGAGCCAATGACGAAGTGCGCCGGGGGTGATGATACGCAACGCCGCCGACGTCACTGCCATTTTCTATCTGTTCAATCACTCGATACCTGATCTTCGACAGGAGAGGACCTACACTGCAAGTGCTGCTGTGACCTCGGTCTAAAAGAGATAAGGGCTTGTGCGTCTGGGGAAAGGGCCCCTGCATTCAGTGCACAGGAGTTGAGAAGCTCGTGGACCGGGTTCTCCCCCAGTACACGCTACTCTACGGTCCTCCAGACCAACAGGTGAGTACACAGGGAGCAAGTTGTATGGGTTATGCCTGGGTGGAGAGGGCTGGTTGTAAGAAGGAAGGGGGCAGAGTTCTGCGTGCATGAAGGACTGTGAATGCATGTGCCACATGGCAAGGGTAGGGATGTGGGCCACTCACTTTGACGGTGCAGTTGGTAATGACTTCTCTTCTCGCCCTGTACATGTCATGTAGGTCAGCGCCCACCAGAAGAAGGCTATTTGGCGTGCCATCGCCAAGGACATCCGGACCCTGGGGGTCCACCAGAGACGGAGCACCCACTGCCGTAAAAGATGGGAGGACATTCGCCGCTGGAGCAAGAAGACGGCTGAGGCTCAGCTGGGGATGGCCTCCCAACGTGGGAGGGGTGCCCGTCGCACCATGACCCCCCTGATGTTCCAGATCCTGGCGGTGGCCTACCCTGAGTTAGATGGGCGCTTGAGGGCATCACAGCAGACACAAGGGAGTGAGTACACTCTCATTCAGCTGACTTTGCACGCAGTGAAGGTGTCTGGGTGGGGGAGGAGGGCTGTGGGTTTCCCTAGGCAGGGCGAGTTCCCTAGGTTAGGACCCTCCGTAATGCAGGCCGTGTGGCACTCCACCCCACCTCTGTAGAGTGCCAAGTACAGGTATACATGCCCCTGTGTCATCTATGTGTGTGGATGTCCACCATAGCCATGTAGGCCATATCCCAGGAACTGCATCAGTAGAGCCCAACAGCGCGGCGTAGTGCAGGGGGCTGCTGTGTCTGTATTGTCCGCCAACGGTAGCGGTAAGCCATGCCCTCAACCTGTCTTTCTTCTGTCGTCCCCCCCCCCCCGTTTTGTGCTCTCCCTGTTCTTATGTGCATCAGCATCATCAGGCGGAGGTACAGTGGCACCAGAGCACGAGGGAGCTGCATCCCACATGGCCATGGAGGGCCACACCACGGGCTCTGAATACACCAGTGGGACGGAGGGCGAGGGGAGGTTCACGGCGGTCACAGGATCAGCAACCAGTGACATGGACTCGTCCTCCGATGGGAGCTCCCTTGTGATGGCGGCAAAATCTGTGCCCCCCACTTCTACATGTACAGCCGCCACCCCCCCTACCAGCACCGCCCTCCCAGCAGCCCCTCAGCCTTTACCCCGTGCCCGCTCACCCAGGAGGGTGGGCATCACCTTCGCCCCAGGCACCTTAGCCTCTGCCCCTGTCACCTCTGCTGCCCTCAGTGAGGAGGCCATTGACCTCCTCAGGTCACTCACTGTTGGGCAGTCTACCATTTTGAATGCCATCCAGAGTGTTGAAAGGGAGTTGCAACACACTAATGCATTCCTGGAGGGCATTCATTCTGGTCAGGCTGCCCTTCATCGAAGCCTGCAATCTCTGGCCTCAGCACTGATGGCAGCCATTGTCCCTGTCTCTAGCCTCCCCCCTCCAAATTCCTCTACCCAGACCCAACCCCCTGTACCCCAGCCTATCCCAAGCACACCATCAGACCAGCCTGCACACACGTCAACACACAAGGGAAGCTCAGGCAAACATAAGCACCACACATCCCACAGGCACTCACGCAAGCATCACACACACACAGACACAGCAACATCCACTGCCTCCACTGTGTCCCCCTCCTCCTCGTCTCCCTCCTCCCTCCCAGTGTCGTCTACACTCTCACCTGCATGCACTACCACCACAGCCACTAGGTCCCGCACCAGCACACCCACCACCACACCCCGCTCACCTGCACTCACCACCCCCACTACCATTTACATGTCCCCTGTGTCCTCTCCCAGTGTGTTTGTGACACCCCCTCCTAAAGTACACAAATGCGGGCACAGACCCACCCAACATCCATCCACCTCATGACAGCCTACAGCGCATGCACCTGCACCCAAATCAACAAAAGTTACTCCTCCTACAACCACCTCCTCTTCCTCCATTTCCAGACCCCCTCCAGGTACCCGTCCCAGTGTTCGTAAGCAACTTTTCCTGAGCAACCTTGACCTCTTTCCCACCACCCCCCCCCCAATTCATAGGTCCCGTACTAGTACATCAGCCAAAAAATCGCAGGTACCAGTGGTGCCTGTTAGAGGTATGTGGAGTGCACCAGACACCAGGGCAGCCAGTGTGACACGGAGCCACAGCACAGCCAGTCCCCCCCCTGTGAAGCACCAGAAGTTGGACAGTGCCCGGCGGGACAGGAGGAAGACTCCAGCCGGCAAAGCCGCTCACAAGGGTCCCGGGGGGAGTGTCCACTCAGCTGTGACTCCTCCCAAGGTGGGGAAGGGGCAGAAGAAATCAGCAAAGTCTGGGAAGAGCAGCACGGCGGAGAAGCCCACCATCATCCCCGCTGCCCAGGAGGCCACCACCAGCCCCATCGTCAGTGGCCAGGAGGCCACCGCCAGAGTCAGTGCCCAGGAGGGCAGTCCCATCGTCAGTGGCCAGGAGGCCACCGCCAGAGTTAGTGCCCAGGAGGGTCCCGGCAGCCACAGCCCCGATGGGCAATGAGGAGCCGCCATGGCAAACACCGCTGCACAGGTCAGAGACAGCAAAGTCAAGCACCGCTGAACAGGGCAAGCACTGCTGAACAGGGCAAAGACCGCCATGGCAAGCACCGCTGAACAGGTCAGAGACAGCAAAGTCAAGCACCGCTGAACAGGGCAAGCACCGCTGAACAGGGCAAAGACCGCCATGGCAAGCACCACTGAACAGGGCAAGCACCGCTGAACAGGGCAAAGACCGCCATGACAAGCACCGCTGAACAGGTCAGTGACAGCAAAGTCAAGCACTGCTGAACTGGGTAAGCACCGCCAACTCAAGCACCGCTAGCCCATGTGCGGCAGGGGCAGTGACGGAACTGGGACCGTCATGGTGAGAGTGATGCACGAGTGATGCACTCTGGGCACCAGTCCCCCTCCAGAACCAGTGGAGACATGCATCCACTACCTCAGTCCTTGGCAGGATGAAGCACTCTGGGCACCAGTCCCCCTCCAGAACCAGTGGAGACATGCATCCACTACCTCAGTCCTTGGCAGGATGAAGCACTCTGGGCACCAGTCCCCGTCCAGAACCAGTGGAGACTATTATCGACTTGAGAGACTGTGGTGGTCATTCAAACCTCGGCGGTAAAAGGCGCTTACCGCCATTCAGAAGACCGCCATAACACCGCCGCGTCCGCGGTAAACCGCCACGGTCATTCTGACCCACAACAGGCAAACCGCCAAAATACAAACATCCACAAAAGTCCGCCACACCAAAGGCCAGCGAGAAACTGGCGATGACCAAACCTCCACTGTCACGCCAACAGAAATAAGCCCACACTATCACGACACACGAATCCACGCGGCGGTCTTTCAACCGCGGTATTCCATTGGCGGTACACACCGCCGCGTTCAAAATACACACACTTGTACAAAACACTACCACATTGGACAATTCAAAATACACACACCTGATACACATACACACACCACTCCCATTACAATATAAAATACACACCTACATCACCCACAAACCTCCACTCCTAGAGATTCATGAACACGCACCGAGAAAAAACATCCGAGCACCCAGACGCCCAATTCACTGTCACCCAGCAATATTTGCACGCACTTCACACAACACAACAATACACATCACCACACTTAGCACCACACAATCCACCCTACACATCACCCACAGCACCCCATGGCACCACAAAGACACCCCAGGTTCTCTGATGATGAACTCAGGGTCATGGTGGAGGAAATTGTACGAGTAGAGCCACAGCTGTTCGGGGCACAGGTGCAGCACACCACCATTGCCAGGAAGATGGAGCTATGGAGCAGAATAGTGGACAGGGTCAACGCTGTGGGACAGCACCCAAGAAATCGGGACGACATCAGGAAGAGGTGGAACAACCTACGGGGGAAGATGCGTTCCATGGTATCCAGGCACAACATCGCGGTGCAGCGGACTGGCGGCGGACCCCCACCTCCTCCCCCAGAATTTACAACATGGGAGGAGCAGTTCTTGAACATCCTGCATCCTGAGGGCCTCGCAGGAGTAGCTGGAGGAATGGACTCTGGTAAGTCTCATCTTCACTACTTCATCCCCCCACCTCACCTGCATGCCAACTCATACCCCCACCCTCACCCCCACCCCCATCACACCTATTCCTTGCAAATGCCTCACCATCACAACCCACCCATCCCAACACCTAGCCCTGCATGCGTCCACAAAGCATGGACACCCATCACCAAAGCATGCCCACTGCACATACACATACAACCCCCCACCAAACCACCGTCACAACAGCCCCCACAAAGGAATGCCAGCACTGGGATACACGGGCACCCACCCATTGCACGCTATGGCACACACAGAAGCAATAACCATACTTTTATACCCCTGCAGGACCCGAACGCCAGGTCACCACGCAGGAGGGTCCACAAATGTCCACTCCACCCCCAGAAGAGGCCCACAGTGAGGACAGCAGATCTGTCTCCCTGGATCTAGATGACCAGCCCGGTCCATCGGGGACCTCGGGACAGTCGGTTCCCCTCACACAGCCACAGGCCACAGCAGACCTTCCCCCTTCTGGAAACACCAGCACAGCACCCACCTAGCGGGCCCATACCTCTGTCCCCAGGACACGTCAATCAGCGGTGTGTCCACCACTACAGGGAACCCAGGCTAACCCAACACCCCAACAACAACAGGGACCTGGGGGCAGTGGAAGTGGGCACACGGTCCAGGGGACAGAGGCCCATGGAAACAGGGGAACTGGGAGGGCTGCTGTGCGACAGGGGGGGGACAGGCCCAGGGAACCCACTCTCCACGAGGCCCTCTCCTCCATCATGGGAGCATACCACCACTCCCAGGAGACGATGGTGACGGTCCTGGCCAGGTTTCAGGAGATCCACCTTCTGCAGGAGCAACAGTATATGGGGTTCAGGGAGGAACTAAGAAACATCAGTTCCGCCATGGGTACCATCGTAGTGGCCCTGAATCAGGTAGTCACCACATTGCGGGACACTGTGGCACCTCAAAGGGCCCCTGACACTAGCATGGACCAAGAACTGCCTACCACCTCCGCCGGCGCTAGTGGACAGGAGGCCCCAACACAAGACCAACAGGCCACCAGAACCCCACCCCCTGCAGAAGGAGAACCACCCCGCAAGCGGGCCCTGAGATCCAGGAAGAAGACAGAGTAAGATGTAAAGACCCCAGCCAGCAAAGGATACCGCCTTGATTGTCATCCCACTGTCCCACATTGTCACCCTGTCCAACCTTAAACTGCCCCTGCTCCACTTTCCACAGGCATTTGGACAATGCACCTGTGATACTGATAGTCTGGACTCTGCCATGGACAATCCTCCACCATCACCCCTCACCGATTTGCAACCACCCATCCAATTTAGAGCACTTGAATAAACACACTTATTGCACAAAACAATCTGGAGTCTGGCTGTGATTTAGAACAAATGTATTAGACATGACCGTGCCAAAATGTTCATTCACATTGTGATGTCAACAAACCGCTGTCACACAGCTGTAGTCCATGGGGAAACAAAGCAGATGTCACGCAGTGGGGCCCACATCTCTGAAAACGGAAGGGAAAGTCACAACACAGTTACCATACACTGGGGGAAAAAGTCAGACAGTAGAGAAGTAGGAGTCTTTAAGTAAATGTAATATGTCGGTGTGTACTCTTACCTGTGTGTCATTGAAATTACTGCTGTATTACTGTGTTCCTGTTCTCTATGTCGTCCTCTTCGGCTTCCTCCTCTTCACTCTCCACAGGCTCCACAGCTGCTACAACACCACCATCTGGACCATCCTCCTGCAGAAAAGGCACCTGGCGTCGCAAAGCCAGGTTGTGAAGCATACAGCAGGCCACGATGATCTGGCTCACCTCCTTTGGTGAGTACATTAGGGATCCACCAGTCATATGGAGGCACCTGAACCTGGCCTTCAGGAGGCCAAAGGTTCGCTCGATCACCTTCCTAGTCCACCCATGGGCCTCATTGTACCGTTCCTCTGCCCTTGTCCTGGGATTCCTCACTGGGGTCAATAGCCATGACAGGTTGGGGTAACCAGAGTCCCCTAATAGCCACACCCGGTGCCTCTGGAGTTGACCCATCACATACGGGATGCTGCTATTCCGCAGGATGTAGGCGTCATGCATTGACCCAGGGAACTTGGCATTAACATGGGAGATGAACTGGTCAGCCAATCACACCATCTGTACATTCATGGAATGATAACTCTTCCGGTTCCCGCACACCTGTTCACTCCTGCTGGGGGTGACCAAAGCAACATGTGTCCCATCAATGGCACCAATGATGTTGGGAATATGTCCAAGGGCATAGAAGTCTCCTTTCACTGTAACCAAATCCCCCACCTCAGGGAAAATGATGTAGCTCCTCATGTGTTTGAGCAGGGCAGACAACACTCTGGACAACACCTTGGAAAACATGGGCTGGGACATCCCTGATGATATGGCCACTGTTGTTTGAAAAGACCCACTTGCTAAGAAATGGAGTACTGACAGCACCTGCACTAGAGGGGTGATCCCTGTGGATTGGCGGATGGGTGACATCAGGTCTGGCTCCAGCTGGGCACACAGTTCATGTATAGTGGCTCGGTCAAGCCTGTATGTCAGTATGACATGTCGTTCCTCCATTGTCGACAGGTCCACCAGCGGTCTGTACACAGGAAGATTCCTCCATCTCCTCGCATGTCCCAGCGGACGGTTTCTATGAAGGACAACAGCGAGCACAGAGTCAATCAACCCACAGGTACGTAACCACAGCTTGCACATAACACGATTCCCAATGCATTGAAAGGTTTGTATGAGTGTTGATGCAAGGCCTAGGTATGTGTGACGCAGTAGAAATTAAGCCATGTGGGCCCTTGAAATGGCGGCTGCCTGACCTGTGAAGTGCGACAGTGGGATGTGAGGTCAATGCGCTGGCGTGGCACACCATGGCGGCGCAAAGCCTCATTGGTTAACATTGAACACTTTGGGTTTCAGGAGCCAATGACGATGTGCGCCGGCGGTCGCGGTACGCACCACCGCGGGCGTGACCGCCATTTTCTATCTGCTTAATCACTCGATATATGATCTTCCACAGGAGAGGACCTACACTGCTAGTGCTGCTGTGACCTCGGTCTGGAAGAGACAATGGCTCATGCGACTGGGTAAAGGGCCCCTGCCTTCACTGAGGAGAAGTTGGAAAAACTTGTGGATGGGGTCCTCCCCCCGTATGCGCTACTCTACGGTCCTCCAGACCAACAGGTAAGTACACAGGGACCATGCTTAGTGGGCAATGCCTGGGTTGAGTGGGGTGGATGAAAGATGGTGGAGAGGGGAGCGATTGAGGCATGCATCAAACGACAGATGAGAGCATGTGCCACATGGCAAGGGTGGGGATGGGGGGCCACTCACATCGAGCATGCAGAAGGTGATGACAATTTTTCTCTCCCTGTATATGTCACATAGGTCAGCGCCCACCAGAAAGTCGCTATTTGGCGTGCCATCGCCAAGGACGTCCGGACCCTGGGAGTCCACAACAGACGGGGCACCCACTGCCGGAAGAGGTGGGAGGACATCCGACGCTGGAGCAGGAAGATGGCGGAGGCTCAGCTGGGGATGGCCTCGCAACGTAGGAGGGGTGCCAGTCGTACTTTGACCCCCCTGATGTCCTGGATCCTGGCGGTGGCCTACCCCGATTTGGATGGGTGCGTGAGGACATCACAGCAGACACAAGGGGGTGAGTACAAATACATTCTGCTGACTTTGCGCGCAGTGGAGGTGTCTGGGTGGAGGAGGAGGGCTGTGGGTATCCCTAGGCCAGGGCGATTTCTGTAGGCTAGGCCCCTCCGTAAGGCATGGCCCTGTGCCCCCGCCCCCCACCACTGTAGGGTGCCAAGTACAGGTATCCATGGCCCTGTGTCATCTATGTGTGCAGTTGTCGTCCATAGGCTTGTAGGCCATGTCCCACGGATTGGGTAGTGGACCCCAAGTGCGCGGCGTAGTGCAGGGGGCTTCTGTGTCTGTCTTGTCCGCCAGCGGTAGCGGTAATCCATGCACTCAATCATGTTCATGTGTGCATTAGCATCATCAGGCGGAGGATAAGTGGCATCGGTGCACGAGGGAGCTGCATCCCACATGGCCCTGGAGGGCCATGCAACGGAGTCCGAATACACCAGTGGGACAGAGGGCGAGGGGAGCTCCACAGCGGGGACTCGTGCTGATGTCAGTGACAGCGACTCGTCCTCTGAAGGGAGCTCCCTTGTGGTGGCGGCAACATCCGTGCCCCCCGCAACATCAGGTACAGCCGCCATCCAGCGCACCAGCACCGCCCTCCCAGCAGCCCCTCAGCGTTTGCCCCGTGCCCGCTCACCCAGGAAGGTGGGCATCTCCTTCGCCCCAGGCACCTCAGGCCCTGCCCCTGTCACCCCTGCTGCCCTCAGTGAGGAGGTCATTGACCTCCTGAGGACCATCATTGTTGGGCAGTCTATCCTTTTGAATGCCATCCAGGGTGTAGAAAGGGAGGTGCACCAGAGTAATGCATACCTGGAGGGCATTCATTCTGGTCAGGCTGCCCATCAGTGATCGTTCAATGCTCTGGCCTCAGCACTGACGGCAGCCATTGTCCCTGTCTCTAGCCTCCCCCCTCCAACTTCCTCCACCCAGACCCAATCCCCTGTACCTCTGCCTATCCCAGACACACCATCAGACCAGCCTGCAAACACCTCAACACCCAAGGGAAGCTCATCCAGACATAAGCACCACACATCACACAAGCATTCACACAAGCAACATCCACATGCAGACATACCAACACCCAGTGCCTCCACTATGTCCCCCTCCTCCTCGTCTCCTCCCTCCCTGTGACGTCTCCACTCACACTTGCATGCACGACATCTTCAGCCACTACGTCCATCACCAGCACACCCACCAGAACACTCCGCACATGTGCAGTCACCACCCCCACTACCATTTACACGTCCCCTGTGTCCTCTCCCAGTGTGTCTGTCACCCCCTCTTCCAAACTACACAAACGCAGGCAGCCACCCACCCAACAGCCATCCACCTCACGACAGCCTCCAGCCCAAGCACCTGCACCCAAAGACACCAGACTTCACACTCCTACAACCACATCCTCTTCCTCCACTCCCATACCCACTACACCTACCCGTCCCTCTCTTTCCAAATTGCTTTTCTTTTCCAAACTTGTCCTCTTTCCAACAACTCCCCCACCCCGTCCATCTCATAAGACTCCAATTAGCACCTCAGCCACCACAAAACCGGGACCTGTAAAGACTGTTTGCCATGGACTGTGCAGTCCCCCACCCTCAAGGGCAGCCAGTTCAGCTAGGAGCCAAGGCACGGCCAGCCCACCCCCGGAAAAGCATCCGAAAATTGCCAATGCCCGCCGCGAGAGACCAAAGACACCAGGGACAAAAATCCCTACATTGGCTCCGGCAGGAAGTCGGGTGCCACCTGGCACACCGCCAAAGGTGGGAAAGGGCCACAGGCGAACAGGGAAGGGTGGGAACGGCAGCACGCTCGACAAGTCCGGCAGCAGGCCAGCTGGCCAGGAGGGCCCCACCAGCCCCATCCCAGGTGTGCAGTAGGACACCCACGGGCCTGGTACTGCAGTCCAGGAGGGCCCCACAAGCCACGTCCCAGGTGGGCAGAAGGACACCCACAGGCCCGGTACTGCAGCCCAGGAGGGCCCCGCAAGCCACCAGGCAGATGGGCAGGAAGGCCCCGCCAGCCACATGTCAGGTGGCGAGTGACATCCATGCCATGGCCGGATCCGCTGACCTGGACACTCATCTCAAGCACTGCTCCGCTGGGCACCGCCGTCTCAAGAACCGCTGAACTGGGCCCTTCATCTCAAGCACTGCTCCGCTGGGCACCGCCGTCTCAAGAACCGCTGAACAGGGCACCGCCGTCTCATGCACCGCTGAACAGGGCACCGCCGTCTCAAGCACCGCTGAACTGGGCACCACCGTCTCAAGAACCGCTGAACTGGGCCCTTCATCTCAAGCACTGCGCTGCTGGGCACCGCCGTCTCAAGAACCGCTGAACAGGGCACCGCCGTCTCATGCACCGCTGAACAGGGCACCGCCGTCTCATGCACCGCTGAACAGGGCACCGCCGTCTCAAGCACCGCTGAACTGGGCACCGCCATCTCAAGAACCGCTGAACTGGGCCCTTCATCTCAAGCACTGCTCCGCTGGGCACCGCCGTCTCAAGAACCGCTGAACTGGGCCCTTCATCTCAAGCACTGCTCCGCTGGGCACCGCCGTCTTAAGCACCGCTGAACTGGGCCCTTCATCTCAACAACCGCTGGCCCATTGGCGGAAGGGGCAGGCCCGCATCTGTGTTGGGCAGGGCTGCACGAAGCACTCTGGGCACTAGTCCCCCTCCAGTACCAGTGGAGACTGTCATCCACTTGAGAGACTGTGGCTTTGCACTCCCCAGGATGGCACAGTGGGCAACCCACCCACTGTAGAGACTTGAGAGACTGTGGCTTTGCACTCCCCAGGATGGCACAGTGGGCAACCCACCCACTGTAGAGACTTGAGAGACTGTGGCTTTGCACTCCCCAGGATGGTACAGTGGGCAACCCACCCACTGTGGAGACTTGAGAGACTGTGGCTTTGCACTCCCCAGGTTGGCACAGTGGGCAACCCACCCACTGTGGAGACTTGAGAGACTGTGGCTTTGCACTCCCCAGGATGGCACAGTGGGCAACCCACCCACTGTAGAGACTTGAGAGAC
The DNA here is from genome assembly GCF_031143425.1 of Pleurodeles waltl. Classification (NCBI taxonomy): domain Eukaryota; kingdom Metazoa; phylum Chordata; class Amphibia; order Caudata; family Salamandridae; genus Pleurodeles; species Pleurodeles waltl. The sequence goes on along the minus strand of NC_090448.1, from coordinate 1,034,589,262 downwards.
TGTGGCTTTGCACTCCCCAGGATGTCACAGTGGCCATGGAGGCCCCTTGTGGATCTGGCGTCGTGGACTCATCTGGCTGAGGTGCCCCCCCTTCCCTTCCCCCTGAGGTGCCTGTAGTTTTCCTATCTGATGCCCCTGCAGGGTTCTATCCGTTGGAGGCAGGTATCCTGTGTGGGCTTTGCCCATGTGTTTTAGCCCAGTGGCCCACGAACAATGGCTGATACACATATCGGACTGGACAATTTATGTATATAAAGTTATAGATGTGTGATATATTTTATACTCAGTCTTACAATATAATTCTAAATTTATAATCATTTCCTTTTGTCTTTGCATTCTTCCGGGGATTTTGCGGGGGTAACTGTGATGTGTTGCCATGCATTGATGTGTGTGTTGTAGTGGGTGAGGGTGAGGGTGGGTGTGTCGCATATGTGTGTCCCCGTAATTTTTTGCCTCCCCCTCCCCTGTGTCGTAGGTGCAGTACTCACCGTTGTCTTCTGCGCCGGCGTTCGTGCTCCTGGTAGAGGAGCAGAAAGACAATGGCTGGTAGGATGTGGAGTTCGGGTTCCATGCTGTCCAGATTCCTTGTGGGGTGTATGGAGGTGAGCGTTTTCCGTTTGAAATGGCTGTTTCCGCCGTGTTTTTATCGGCGGGGCTACCGCCCCGGAAAAGGTGGCAGATTGGTGGGTTGTGATAGGGTGGGCGGTACATTGTCTCCCGCCTGTCTGTTGGCGGTGACCGCCGCACTGTTTGTTTGTCCCGCCGTGGCGGGCGGTGTGTTAAAGTGGCGGTCTCTGTTGGCGGTTTCCGCCAGGGTCGGAATAGCATTTTTTTTACCGCCAGCCTGTTGGCGGTTTTGCCGCCGCTTTAACACCGACCGCCAGGGTTGTAATGACCCCCTGTGTCTTTGCACTCCCCAGCATTGAACAGTGGGCAACCCACCCACTGTAGAGACTTGAGAGACTGTGGCTTTGCACTCCCCAGGATTGAACAGTGGGCAACCCACCCACTGTAGAGACTTGAGAGACTGTGGCTTAGCACTCCCCAGGATTGAACAGTGGGCAAGCCACCCACTGTAGAGACTTGAGAGACTGTGGCATTGCACTTCCCAGGATTGAACAGTGGGCAACCCACCCACTGTAGAGACTTGAGAGACTGTGGCTTTGCACTCCCCAGGATTGAACAGTGGGCAACCCACCCACTGTGGAGACTTGAGAGACTGTGGCTTTGCACTCCCCAGGATTGAACAGTGGGCAAGCCACCCACTGTAGAGACTTGAGAGACAGTGGCATTGCACTCCCCAGGATTGAACAGTGGGCAAGCCACACACTGTAGAGACTTGAGAGACTGTGGCTTTGCACTCCCCAGGATATGGCAGTGGGCAACCCACCCACTGTAGAGACTTGTGAGACTGTGGCTTTGCACTCCCCAGGATTGAACAGTGGGCATGGAGGCCCATCGTGGATCTGGCGTTGTGCACTCATCCGGCTGAGGTGCCCCACTTCCCTTCCCCCTAAGGTGCCTGTTGTATTTCTATCTGATGCCCCAGCAGTGTTCTCTCCGTTTTGCTCAGGTATCGTGTGTGGGCCTCGCCCATGCATTTTGGGCCCAGTGGTCCACGGACATTGAATGGTGCATTACCTGCACTACTAATCGTGAAGTATATTTTGTTGAATGTGAAATATATCTGTATATATTTGCTTACTGTATTTTGATATATTACAATGGTTGCACTCATTTCCTTTTGTCTTTGCATTCTTCCGGGGGGTTTGGGGGTTGTTACTGTAATGTTTGGATATGCATTGGTGTGTGTGTTGTAGAGGGTGAGGGTCGGGGTGGGGGTGGGGGTGTTGCGTGTGTGTGTCCCTGACTTTTGCCTCCCCTATGTCGTAGGTGCAGTACTCACCGTTGTCTTCGGCACCAGCGTTGATGATGATCGTACAGGAGCAGGAAGACTATTGCAGGGAGTATTTGGAGTTCCGGTTCCATGGTGTCCTCCTTCCTTGTGGAGTGTGTAGAGGTGAGCATTTTCCCATTGAAATTGCTGTTTCCGCCGTGTTTTTATCCACGGTGAATCCGCCCCGGAAAAGGTGGCGGATTGGTAGGTTGTGATACTGTGGGCAGTACTTTGTCTCCCGCCTGTCTGTTGGCGTTGACCGCCGCCCTGTTTGTCTGTACCGCTGTGGCGGTCAGAGTGTTAAAGTGGCTGTCTTTGTTGGCGGTTTCCGCCACGGTCATAATTCCCTTTTTTTTCCACCGGCCTGTTTGCGGTCTTACCGCCGCTTTAACACCGTCAGCCAGGGTTGTAATGACCCCCCAAGTTTGGTTTTTAATCTGTACACAGGCCAAAGAAGCGCTCTTGAATTGGGAATTGACTCTCTTGAAAACGTTCAAGTTTTTGATTATCTTAGTTGAAGAGTGACTAGTCCATTATCCAAAAGGGCAGTCTTATAATCAAGCACAGAGCAGCCACAATGTTGAAAATGCACAAGGGAACAGAATCTAGACCATTTTCACCAGCTCTTAAAGTTTAAAAGATCAAAGTTCTGCTGCATTGTATGGTGTCAAACTCTGGGGCAAGACTTCTGGTTGCAAAGGAGAACAATTTATTTAAATCATTATTAAGTCTCCCCAAGAGCTCACCCACTTTCCCTTGATGTTTTGTATTGCCTAAAAACTATTGACAACTTAGTGGCCCTCTGTTCATATCTCTAATGGTTAAGACTGTGGTCCTATCCTGCGCTATAAAAATGAAATGGTTGAAGTACTCCATCTTGATGCAATATTGATGTGAAGGTGGTTCCAGCATGTGAATTAATGGCTGTCGAGAACAACCTTATAGATCAGTGGCACCAGTCAATGAAGTTTGAGAACCACAAAGATCAATTTTTGATGTTGAAACCTACTCCAAAGTTTGAGCCTTATCTCGATGAAATCTAACCCCCTTTAGCAAAGAGTTTATATGTATAGTTTGTGCTTGTTACTCTACCTCTGAGGGCTTTCTTGTCACAATGGCACTCTGCTTCCAGGGCTGTCTCTACCTGTTTTTATTGCACTCACATTGCTGAAACTTTTAAACATGTAAAGGTTGTCTGGCCTATTTATCATAGTTTTAGATCAAAGTGGATTCATCCTTAATGCCTAAATTTTGCCACTTGAAGTTGCCAAGTGGCTTTAGGAATCCTTAAATCTGACAGAAGCAGACTGGTCATCTTCGGAATGAGCAAGTGTTTATTTTCTGCTTAGTCACAAGGGAAGTGTTTAATCTTTATATGTTCAACCAAAAACAGAGGTGACAGTACAATCCAAGCCCCAGTGTAATATTTTAATGATCTAATGTACTGATTACACTTGAGACAATTACTATTTTTTGTAATTGTTTCTGTCCTCATGGATACTACCAAACATTGACCATACAGTGAGCTGTATAGATGAGAACAGAGATCAAAATGTTATTTACACTATTCGGTTTTATTTTGTAATATTTTGTTTTATACATTTTATAACTTTTGAAAATATGTAATTCTTGATTATTGAACTCAGCTTTTAATGAATTATATTATTATTGTGTGTTTATGGAGATTTATCCCGAAATAAACATATTTTGATATTGATTATGATTATTGCAAAAAAGAGTCAATGAGCATTCCTCAAGATCTAAGGGACCCTATCCTCTGTCACACTATGCCAGCCAGAAGAGTGCTATGAATGCCAGATGGTAATAACAAAGAGGGGGCAACCTGTTGCCTGGATTCAATGAGTTGCATCTATATGAAACAGTCCTACAGAGATTAACCATTAAGATGTCATTAGTAGGAAAAGCATACACCGCAAACTATTATTTTGTTTACCCTACATTATCAAACAATAAGATGACTAGAGACAAACCTCTCGAAAAAATAAATATACACATTAATAAATTTAGCCACCAACATACCAAACCACCCTTTGTGTGCCACTGCTATCTCACATGTGTTGTGTACATTGATTTAAAGGTGCCCCTCTTGCATGCATAGCATAAACTGAAATTAAATAATTGGTGAGAAGAGTATGGGCTTACATGTGTGATCATTCCTTAGTCAACAAAAAATTACAATCCACCAGTACGCTGGTAACACCCAATTGTACCTTTAGGGTTCACTGGCTAAAGACAGCCTAAAAATAAGTTCCTTCCTGAATCCCATTTAAACATCATTTTTTTCAATATGTTTTTAATTCAATACATTATAGTCTTGGCTTGTCGTCAAAAATAGCAGAATCAATGAGAGTCTCATCCAAAATTCGATCAACAATATGGCTTTGCCTTCTATCCTCTGTTAAGTCTTGAGGCTTTCTCATGAACTCTTCTTTCTCCTTTAAAGATCATTTTAAAAACACAAAAAGTTTTGTTATAAACAATGGTAGGTTAATTCCAAACTTTTTTTTCAAACGTTTACAATACTTTGTGAAAATTGCACAAAATATTAAAATGTACTCACCAGTATTTCATAAGAAAATTGAACATGAGGGTATATATTTAATTCAAGGGTCATGTAGGTTAGTGCCAGGTCAAGAAACAGGTTTCAGAAGAAAATGTCTGTCAAATGTGGCTTTACTGCTCCTGTTAAATATTTTCTACTTGAATCAGTTTTGCGGTGAGAAAAAAATCATGCCAAACTTTGTGTCCATGAAATGTCACAAAATGTATTAAAAACCTGCATACTGCAACATTTGCACATTTTGGGATATTTTGTCAATGTAAATAAAATGCCCAGGCCTAAATACAGCATACTTTACTTCACACATTTTAGCCATTCTTCAAAGGTAGAAATTTCATATTTACAGACCACACCCTCATGTTGCTTCCTGGAATTCTTAGACCTTCATTGTTGCTAGTTGAAACTGTTTTATGTGCTGCACCTCAAATACTTGCTAACCAGAGAAACAGATAGATAACATGTTATTCTACAACAAAGCACCTACTCTAGATCCATTCACTTGTCATAATGAAGGTTAAATTTATTGTGTGATTAAAAAAGCTCATCACTGGAGACAGTATGATGAGCTTATCTGTAAGCTGGTCACATCTGGTGAAATACGCTCCATTCTAAATACATCCATTGCAAGGCTGAAAATCAAAAACACATAAAAATAAATCATAAGTAAAAATACTTTTTTGGTGCGAAATTGCAGCAAGCTCATAGGCAACGCACAAATCCATGTATGTATCTAATAATTTACAAGACAAAATGAATATAGAGAAATTTGTTTTCAATATGGGTGTGCAACCACCAAGGCTCCTGCTGCAGAAGAAGCCACCAGGGCTATAATAGCCCTACTCAAGAAGAGCACAAAAGGCGATGCAATAGTTCTTTCTTTTTAATACTTGTTTGCAAGTCCAAATGCTTTGTGTTATCACAGTTCCGTAAGTAAAGAACATGGAACAATAAATGGACAGCTAACGCGTTTCGCCCACGTGCTGGGCTTCTTCAGGGCACGGTAGAATCCAATCGGTCGCAATCAGCAAAAATAGTGCGTTTGGGCACGATAAATGCCTGTTTAGTAAGGGCGGTTCCTGAAATAAAGGATATCACGGTCAGGACGACCGTAAGGGTAAATATGAAGCCGGCACTGATATCATGCTGGCACCAAGGTGTAGAGGCTACTTTACTTACGGAACTGTGATAACACAAAGCATTTGGACTTGCAAACAAGTATTAAAAAGAAAGAACTATTCATCTACAACACTGGAGTACTGGATTCTCTTTGTATTTTATGCAACTTTGTTTCTTACATGGCAGTGCATCGCCTTTTGTGTTCTACTTTTTTGGTGTATTGACCAACACTTTGGAATTACCCATACATTCTTCGTCATTGCTGAAAATATGAAAGAACATAATAACCACCTCTTTTCAACATTCTTATCTTTCCAGACTTTATCACTAAGCATCATACTTCTATTTCTTAATCTTTCATTATTAACAAACCTATATGACTTACACATGTAGGATGTATTTCCTATTTAAAGTGCTTTACAGCCTTAGGGGTCTATACTTGTGTGATAAAATATCTCCTAGAAATACTATTTTGAAGTTTATGAAGACATGAGGACAGCTTTCCTACAGATGGTGGACAATGATTTGCACATTTTGGCAGCAGTCCAATTGTTTACATGTGTTTACATTTTTATGGTAGCCTTAGACCCCTGAACTATGGGACACTATCTTCTTCCGTTCCTACTGTACTGAATAAAAAGTAAGCCATGCTGGGCTGATCTCTGATCTTGTCTTGTCTTGTCTTGTCTTCTCTTCTCTTCTCTTCTCTTCTCTTCTCTTCTATTCTCTTCTCTTCTCTTCTCTTCTCTTATATTAGGTCTTCCTTTCAGAAGTTTACAGGAGCTTGTCTTACATCAGCAATAGGCTGGCGGAGTTGACCATGGCAGCAGAGGGTTATGTGAAGATGTACAAATTGTAGAATCTTTGGAAATGGGAATAATCATTCATTTTCTAAAGGCAAGGCAGTTGGCTGTAATAGATCTTGCAAGATTGAAATGTAAAAGGCTATACCACTTTGGTGAATAATTCAAAAGAGGGAATTCTCAAAGGGTGAGCCCTGACCCTAGTAAGGATGGGTCAGGTAGTATTTTCTAATTCAGGGCATCAGATAGAAGGAAAAATATTTGAATCATTTTTTTATTGATGCTCACAATTTATGCAGATAAAAGCATCAATATTATGCTCCCAGAATGTGCCATATGTCAGGGTCCCAAAGCTTTTAATCATGTAAATAACAATTTCCAGTCATTAGGTGGAGCTACTGGGAGACATTGGCCCTCATTACAACCCTGGCGGTCAGTGGTAAAGCGGCAGTAAAACCGCCAACATGCCGGCGGTAAAAAAAATGGAACGATGACCATGGCGGAAACCGCCAACATAGACAGCCACTTTAACACTCTGACCGCCACGGCGGTACAAACAAACAGCGGAAGACAATTTTCCCGCCCACACTATTATGACAGGCCAATCCGCCACCTTTTCCGGGGCAGATTCAACGCAAACAAAAACACTGCGGAAACAGGACTTGAAAGGGAAAAAACTCACCTCTACAAACCCCATGCGGAACCAGGACGCCATGGAGCCTGAACTCCAAATCCTCCCTGCGATTGTCTTTCTGCTCCTCTACCAGGAGCACGACAGACGGCGGCGAAGACCACGGTGAGTACAGCACCTACGGCACCGGGGAGGGGGGAGGGAAAAGAGAGTGACACACACACGCAACATGCAACACCCCCACCCCCACCCTCACCTACAGCAACACACACCAAGGCATGCTGAAACATTACATTTAGACCACTCAACCCCCCTGGAAGAACGCAAGGACAAAAGGAAATGATTGTAACCATTGTAATCAATAAACATCCATTAGTCAAAAATGTATATACACTATAAACAAATATGTACACCAAGAATTCAAGTCCAGGTACTGCACCTATATAGTCTGTGGACAACTGGGCCCAAAATGCATGGGCGAGGCCCATACAAGATACCCGATCGAAATGGAGAGAACACTGCAGGGGCATCAGATCGAAATAAAACAGGCACATTAGGGGGAAGGGAAGGGGGGCACCTCAGCCGGATGAGTGCACAACGCCAGCTCAACGAGGGGGCTCCTTGCCCATTGATGTATCCTGGGGAGTGCAAAGCCACAGTCTCTCAAGTCTCTCCAGTGGGTGGGTTGCCCACTGCTTTATCCTGGGGAGTGCAAAGCTACAGTCTCTCAAGTTGGTGGGTTGTCCACTGCTTTATCCTGGGGAGTGCAAGGCCACAGTCTCTCAAGTCTCTCCAGTGGGTTTGTTGCTCACTGCTTTATCCTGGGGAGTGCAAAGCCACAGTCTCTCAAGTCTCTCAAGTGGGTGGGTTGTCCACTGCTTTATCCTGGGGAGTGCAAAGCCACAATCTCTCAAGTCTCTCAAGTGGGTGGGTTGCCCACTGCTTTATCCTGGGGAGTGCAAAGCCACAGTCTCTCAAGTGGATAACAGTCTCCACTGGTTCTTGAGGGGTCTTTGTGCCCAGAGTGCTTCATCCTGCCAAGGACTGAGGTAGTGGATGTGATACTCCACTGGTTCTGGAGTGGGCTTTGTGCCCAGAGTGCTTCATCCTGCCAAGGACTGAGGTGCTGGATGCCTTTCTCTACTAGTTCTGGAGGGGGCTTTGTGCCCAGAGTTCCTCATCCTGCCAAGGACTCAGGTAGTGGATGCCGTTCTCCGCTGGTTCTGGATGGGGCTTTCTGCCCAGAGTGCTTCATCCTGCCAAGGACTGAGGTACTGGATGTGATACTCCACTGATGGTGGGGCAACATCGAAGCTTCTCAGGCCCCTGGAACTGACCACCAGCCACGTACGGATGACCACTGGGGATGGCAGCCATGTCTGCTGTGGTGCCACTGGCTCAAGTTGTCGCGGGGGGGGCGCTGGCGGGGGTGGCGGCGGTGTCATTAGCGGCAGTGCTTGTGGCGGTCATTGTGGTGGCGGTGCTTGCGGCGGTCATTGTGGCGGCGGTGCTGGTGGTAGCCTCACTGACTGCGGTGCTGGTGGCTGGCTCACTGACTGCCGTGCTGGGGGCTGGCTCACTGACCTTGGAACTGGCGGCAGTGTCTGTAATGGCAGTGCTGGTGGCTGGCTCACTAACCGCGGTGCTGGCGGCGATGTCTGTAATGGCGGTGCTGGTGGCAGGCTCACTGACCGCGGTGCTGGCGGCGGTGTCAGTAATGGCGGTGCTGGCGGCGGTGTCAGTAGTAGCGGTGCTGGTGGCGGGCTCACTGACTGCGGTGCTGCTGAAGGGCACTGTATCTGGGCTGCTGGCGGTTTTGTCCGCCGTGCAGGTTGGTGGCGATGTTGACTTGCCTTTCTGCTTCAGGCCCTTCCGGACCTTGGATGCTGGTGCAGCTGTCTTGCCAGTCCCCACACTTGTCTTGGCTGAGCCCTTGGTGGCAGGTTTTGTGGCCTTCTCCCTCCGGGATGTGGGCAACTTCTGTTTTGGAGGTGGGGGAATGTCCTTGGCCTCGCTCCTTGGGACACTGGCAGCCCTGTTGCTTGGCGCACTCCAAAATCCGGGTATTGCTGGCACCACTGTGCCCGGTGATGTGATGGCTGAGGTGCTGGGTTGGGACCAGGAAAGGCGGGCCCTAGGGGACAGACGGGGGGGAGGTCAACATTTAAGAGGAAACTTTTTTTGGCACACTGGGACGGGTAGATGGAGGGGGTATGGGAGTGGAGGAAGAGGTAGTGGTTGTGGGAGGTGTTCGTTTGCTGACTTTGGGTGAAGGTGCATGGGCTGGAGGCTGTCGTGAGGTGGATGGCTGTTGGGTGGGTGTGTGACTGCGTTTGTGTACTTTGGGAGGAAGGCTCACAGACACACTGGGAGAGGACACTGGGGATGTGTGAATGGTAGTGGGGGTGGTGAGTGCATGTGAGCAGTGTGTGGTGATGGGCATGCTGGTGATGGAGGTAGTGGCTGAAGATGTAGTGCATGCAGGTGTGAGTGGAGACGTGACAGGGAGGGAGGAGGGAGATGTGGAGGAGGGGGACACAGTGGAGGCAGTGGATGTTGGTATGTGTGCATGGGTATGATGTTTGTGTGAGTGCTTGTGGGATGTGTGGTACTTATGTTTGCCAGAGCCACCCTTGTGTGTTGAGGTGTGTGCATGCTGGTCTGATGGTGTGCTTGGGATAGGCTGAGGTACTGGGGATTGGGTCTGGGTGGAGGAAGTTGGAGGGGGGAGGCTGGACACAGGGACAATGGCTGCCATCAGCGCTGAGGCCAGAGCCTGAAATGCTCGCTGTTGGGCTGCCTGGCCAGAATGAATGCCCTCCAGGTATGCATTTGTCTATTGCAACTGCCTCTCTACACCCTGGATGGCATTCAGAATGGTAGACTGCCCAACAGTGAGGGACCTCAGGAGGTCAATAGCCTCCTCACTGAGGGCAGCAGGGCTGACTGGGGCAGGGCCTGAGGTGCCTGGGACAACGGAGATGCCCACCCTCCTGGGTGTGCGGCCATGGGACACACGCTGAGGGGCTGCTGGGAGGGCGGTTCTGGTGGGGGGGGTGGCGGCTGTACCTGTAGATACGTTGGGCACAGAGTGGCCCATCACCAGAAGGGAGCTCCCATCAGATGAAGAGTCAGTGGAGCTGGTCTCAGCTCCTGTCACTGCTGTGGAGCTCCCCTCGCCCTCCGTCCCACTGGTGAATTCAGACTCCGTTATCTGGCCCTCCAGGGCCATGTGGGAGGCAGCTCCCTCCTGCTCCAGTGGCATAGCTCCTCCGCCTAATAATGCTAATGCACTCAAGAACAGGTAGACCACAAAAAGGGGGGTGGAAGAAAGAAGAAAGACATGTTCAGTGCATACATTACCGCTACCGTTGGCGGACACTACAGACACAGCAGCCCTCTGCACTATGCCATGCACTTGGAGTTCCCTAATTAATCACAGGGACATGGGGTACGTGGCCTATGCCCGACTGCTGCGCACATGGAAGTCACAGGAGCCTGACTAGGTGCAGATGACTCTTACCACTGGTGGGGATGGGGTGCCACTTAGCCTGCCTCACAAAGGGTACTTGCCTACAAAGCTCAACTTTCCTAGGGGAACCCACTGCCCACCTCACCCACCCAGACACCTTCAATGTGCACAGAGTCAGCTGAATGTGAGTGTACTCACCCCCTTGTGCTGCTGTGATGCCCTCAAGCGCCCATCCAACTCCAGATAAGCCACCGCCAGGATCTGGAACAGCAGGGTGGTCATGGTGCGACGGGCACTCCTCCCACGTTGGGAGTCCATCCCCAGCTGGGCCTCTGCCATCTTCTTGCTCCAGCGGCGAATGTCCTCCCATCTTTTAGGGCAGTGGGTGCTCCGTCTGTGGTGGACCCCCAGGTGCGGACGTCCTTGGCGATGGCACACCAAATATCCTTCTTCTGGTGAGCGCTGACCTAGAGGAATAGTACAGGGGAAAATGTAACACTTTTACCGTCCGGACCGTCACAGTCATTGTCCCACGTTCCTACCCTTGCCCTGAAGCACATACACTCACCATCCGATCATGCAAGCCTCATCTCCCCCCCCATATCTTCCACCCACACCACTCCAAACAGGCATTGCCCATACAGCATGCTCACAGTGTACCTGTTTGTCTGGAGGACCATAGAGTAGCGTGTACTGGAGGAGGACCCCATCCACCAGTTTATCCAACTCCTCAGATGTGAAGGCAGGGTCCCTTTCCCCAGACACATGAGCCATCATTGCTTCCAGACTGAGGTCAAAGCAGCACTTGCAGTGCAGGTCCTCTCCTGTCGAAGATCAGGTATCAAGTGAGTGAACAGAGAGAAAATGGGGGTTACGTCCGCGGCGGTGCGTACCGTCACCACCGACGTACATCGTCATTGGCTCCTGGGACCCATAGGGCCCAATATTAACCAATGCAGGATTGCGCCGCGGTCTTCGACTGCCTACCACGACAGTGTAGAACGCCAGCGCCGTTACCTCATATCCCATTGTCCCATATTACAGGTCAGGCAGCCACCATTTTAGGGGGCCACATGGCATTATTTTTTAATACATATATAGGCCTTGCATAAACACAGAGACAGGCACATAGCGTATTGACAAATGTGTGCAATACTATTGTTTTTTTCCTACCTCAGTGTTGGCTGACTCTGTGCTCGCTGTTCTCATCCATGGGGCCTGTCCGCTGGGGCAGGTGAGGAGATGGCAGCATCCTCCGGTGTACAGACCGCTGGTGGACCTGTCGACAATGGAAGAGCGACATGTAATAGTCACCTACAGACTAGATCGTGTGCCCAGTTGGAGCCAGCCCTGATGTCAGCTATCCGCCATCACAGAGGGATCCCCCCTCTAATGTAGGTCCTGTCAGTACTCCATTTCCTGGCAAGTGGTTCCTTTCAAATAACAGTGGCCATTGCATCAGGGATGTCCCAGCCAATGTTCTCTAACGTGTTGTCCAGAGTGTTGTCTGCCCTGCTGAAACACATGCACAGCTACATCATTTTCCCTCAGGTGGAGGATTTGCCTACAGTGAAAGGTGACTTCTATGCTCTGGGACATATCCCCAACATTATTGGTGCCATTGATGGTACACATGTGGCCTTGGTACCCACCGGCAGGAGTGAACAGGTGTACAGAAACCGGAAGAGCTATCATTCTATGAATGTGCAGATGGTGTGTTTGGCTGACCAGTACATCTCCCATGTGAACGCCAAGTTTCCTGGCTCAGTGCATGAGGCTTACATTCTGCGGAGTAGCAGCATCCCTTATGTGATGGGGCAACTCCAGAGTCACTGTGTGTGGCTAATAGGTGAGGACAAGGACCCTATACCGTGTGAATAGTTGTGTGGGTCTGGGGTTGTCCCTAAGGTTTAGTGTGTGTCTATCAGTTGTCTCTCGACATTTGCAGGTGACTCTGGGTACCCCAACCTGTCATGGCTACTGACCCCAGTGAGAAATCCCAGGACAAAGGCAGAGGAATGCTACAATGAGGCACATGGGCGAACTAGGAGGATTATTGAAGGAACCTTTGGCCTCCTGAAGGCCAGTTCAAGTGCCTCCATATGACAGGTGGTTCCCTATACAACTCACCAAAGAAGGTGTGCCAGATCATCGTGGCCTGCTGTATGCTGCACAACTTAGCTTTGCGACGACAGATGCCTTTTCTGCAGGAGGATGGTCCAGAAGGAGGTCTTGTGGCAGCTGTGGAGCCTGTGTGAAGAAGAGGAGGCAGAAGAAGAGGACATAGACAAAAGAAACACCGTGATCCAGCAATACTTCCAGTGAGACACAGGTAAGAAGACATCACTGACAATGGTAAGTCAAATCTTAACTATCATATCCCCCACCCTACCTGCATGCTATCACACACCCCCACCCTGCCCTATCACTCCAACTCCTCACTAATGTACTAATAACACAAACCACACATCCCAACACCAAGCCCTCAATGACACAACTAAACATGGTCACCCCTCACCAAAGCATGCTCACTGCACATACCCAGAACACCCCCCCCAACCATCATCACACAAGACCCCCCACAGGAATTCTTGCAGTGGTGTACACGGTGAGCCACCCATTGCACACCATGACACACACACATGCAATAATCATGCACTTATGCCCCTGCAGGATCACGAAGGACCGTCACCACACTGGAGGGTCCAGACAACTCCACTCCACCCACAGAAGAGGCCCACAGTGACGATAGCAGCTCTGCCCTACTGGATCCTGATGACGAGCCCGGACCATCGTGGGCCTCGGGACAGTAGGTTCCCCTTGCACAGGCACAGCCCAACACTGACCTTCCACCCTCTGGTAACACCAGCACAGAACCTACCCAGCGGGCCTGTAGGAAAGTCCTTTTTTTGCCTGATCACCCCCACTCTTTCTGGATAGGTACTGGTGGTTACTGACTCTTGGCTGTGCCCTGGGTACTGCTGCTTACCAGTCCCAGGGCCAGTGCTCTGTGTAAAATGAATATGCAAATTAGGCTAATTATAATTGGCTAAGTTAACCTACCTATAAGTCCCTAGTATATGGTAGGGCATGTAGGTTTAGGGACCACAGCATAGGTGGTGCACACCTAGGTGCATTGCTGAGGTGCCCAGTGTCATTTTAAAAGCAAGCCTGCCTTGCTGGCTGCTTTTAAATTAAAGTTATATGCAAATTCGACTTTGGAATTAAAGTTACTTCCAAAGTTTTAAACTACCTTATTTTTACATATAAGTCACCCCTAAGGTGTGCCCTATGTGCCCCTAGGGCTGGGTGCCATGTAACTATAAGCAGGGACTTTATAAAAATAGATTTATAAGCCCTGGTGAGGTAAAAACAGCCAAATTCGTTTTTCCCTCATTGAAGTAAATGGCCTTCATAGGCTAGAATGGGCAGACTTTATTTTAAATTTTAAAGTCTCCTTAAATGTTACATACCAAGAATTTGGTATCAAATTGATTGTTATAATAAATCCCACAACTTCCAGTTGTTGGATTTAATATAACTAGTGCAGGAAAAAAGTTTAGACTTTACCTAAAAAGTTGCCAATTTCAGCTCTGCATTGTTTTTGCTGCTGTGCTCTGATTGGCCAGCCTGCAGCAGCTTCTGCCAGGCCACTTTTATGAGGTGTGAAGTGGCCTGGCTTTACACAAAGGAATGTGCTTGGGGGAGAGAATCTCCCCTCAGCAGATGGGGAAGCAGGAAGGGGGAGGGCTGCCAAACTGGTCTTCAAAGGCAGAGAAGGACATCTGGAGCACCCAGCAACACCCCCACATCCTGCAACCCCAGACAGCTAGGTGCCCCCTTGATTAGATTAGGAGAGGGCAGGAGAGGGGTGTGTTTATGATTTTTAGCCACACCAGTGGGTGGGCTCAGCCAGATCTCTCCTCTAAAAATCAGATTCATCCATTTTGGATTTTTAGAGACTATTGCCTTCTGGGATGGATTTTTGCCACACTTCCCAGGAAGTGGTCATCACAGGGGGACGACCCTGTCCCTGATTGGAGGACCAGGGCCCCCCTGCTTTTCACCCAGGAGCAAGGATAAAACTGGCAGACCTGCACCCACGCCTCAGATCCCCACCAAATTTCAAGAAGAAAGAACTACAAGGAGAAGAAGGACTGCCCTGCTGGACCCCTGGCCTGCACCTGGACCCTGCACTCAGAAAGACTGCACCAGCTGCACACTTGGGCTTCACCACAAGAAGGACTTTGCCTGGCTTCCACTGGTTCAAGGAGGGACTCCCTGTTTGCTACAGGTGAAAAATTGCTAACCAGAGTCCCCTGCACCAACTCCTGAAAAAGTGACCAGCTGACCACTGCCCAGTGGCCAAAAAGGAGTTTGCGCCAGGTGCACTCTGGGAGTTGAAGTCCGCACTTCCCAAGGACCATCACAGAACTTCTGGACCCTTGGGGTGAGCTGTGGACCCCAAAAGAACCTTAAAAGAACATCTGGGTGAAGCCCCAGAAGTTTGGAAAAGATTGGAGAAATTTTAGAAAAAAGCTCCATAAAGTGACCGACTCGACGCGGAAATTCTAGCCGGCTTGCCTCAACCGCGACCCGGCCTGACTTCGTGGTTCGTCCCGGTCAAGAAAAACATCCGAAAAAGAGACTAAGTCCGAACGTAAAAAGTTGACCGGGACCTTCCAGCCATCGTATCCGAGAAGGGCTCCACGGACGTCGGATCAAGATCCAGGTTTACCCCGGTCGAAGGATTTTCATCTCGAAAAAACGACTAAGTCCGAAGGTAAAAATCACCACCGAGGAAACCGACTTCGCGTATCCGGACAAGGGCTCCAGGAGGTCGGATCCAACTGGCAGGTTCGTCCCGGTGAAGAAAAACTTCAAAATAAAGACTAAGTCAGAAGGTAACTTTTTAACCGAGGCTTCCCGCGACCTGTATCCGAGCAGGGCTCCATCGCGGTCGGCCTGAAAGTTTGACTTTGTCCCGGTCCTGGTGCAACCAGATGACCCGATTGGCGCTTTTTGTTTCTATGCGCTAGAAAATAATAATACTTTAAAAATTCATATCTCCGGTTCCCCTGAACGGATTTTAATCGTTTTTGTGTCATTTTAAAGATAAAAATATAAGCTATTTTTATAAATTGGTTTTGGATTTTTAAACTGTTTCCTGTGTTTTATTTAATTACTGTTTTGTGATATTTGAATGCTTTACACTTTGTCTCCTAAGTTAAGCCTTGACGCTCGATGCCAAGCTACCAAGGGTAGAGCTGGGATTAATTTACTGAGACCTAACTGTACTTTTGTGGAGGTTTGTGGCTTGTTGCTAGGTGTAGGTACCTACCTGCCCTACCAATAACCCATTTTCCAACATAATTGGAAGCAGCGACGGGATCCTGTACTTGTGTTCAATATCACGTTACAGTTTTAGATAAAACAAATTAAAAATCCTTTAAATTGTCCTAGTGCAAAAATTGTTTTTAATTTTTAATTTTAATTTTTTTTTAAATTAATTTGGATTAATTTCAATTATTGAATTTTTGTAATTTTTCTAAATTCTTGTTTCCAATTTTTGCAAAAAGTTTTTGTTGACACAAAACTAGGGAACCATGGAGCTTGATCTGGCTAGCCTACCTACACTGACAGTAGTCCAGCTTAGGGGGTTGTGTGTTGAGAGAGGGTTGCCTGCAACCACTAATCTCAGGAAGGAAATCCTAATTAAATCCCTGACAGCATGGGCTGAGGCCCAAGAGGTAGAGACAGAGGAAGCTCCAGAGGAGGAAGAAAAAGAGGAAGATGCTAACTCTAACCATTCAGGGGAGGGAAGGCATCAGACCCCAAGTGAGGAAGAGGAGGAACGGTCCTCACTGGACACAGTCACTAGGGGCAGACCCAAAGCTAGTGGTAGGAAGGGGGTCCTTTCAGGAGGAGAGAACCCATCCATCAGGGAGAGAGAGCTGGAAGCCCAGCTAGCCTACATAGCTTTGGAGGCAGATAAGCTTGCCCTAGAAAAAAAGAAGTGGGCAAGCAAAGAAAAAAAAATGGAAGCAGCGAGAAAGAAACTGAGGTGTCCCTGGGTGGGGGTTTTGCCCCCAGATTACCCAAAGGGGTGGTTCCTGCCTATGTAGAGGGGGATGACATCGATAAGTGGCTGGGGGCCTTTGAGAGGGCCCTCCAGATGAGGAAAGTCAAGCCTCAGTACTGGGGTTCACTCCTTTGGGAGTTAGTTCCCAACTCTGGGAGGGATAGGCTCCTAACCATGAGTGGGGAGGATGCAGACTCATACCCCAGTATGAAGAGATGCTTGACTAAAAAGTTTGGTCTAACCCCAGAGCAGTATAGGCTTAAGTTTAGGGACACCCAAAAGACAAGCACCCAGTCCTGGGTGGACTTTGTGGACATTTCAGTGAAAGCACTGGAGGGCTGGATACAAGGCAACAGGGTAAGTACCTTTGAGGGGCTGTACAATTTGATTATGAGGGAGCACCTTCTAACTAATTGTGTCCAAGAGAGGCTCCGCCAGTATCTAGTAGACTCTAGGATGACCAACCCCAGAGAGCTGGGGGAGGCAGCAGATGACTGGTTAAGAACTAGGGTTAACCAGAGACCCCCAGGGGGTGATCAGAAAAAGGGAGGACATGGTTCTTCTCAGGGGAAGAACCAGGGGAAAGATGACAAAAAACCCAAAGAGTCCTCACAAGAGTCCCCAAAAACTTCTCAGGGAGGGGGAGCCCCGAGCCAATTCACTTCTAAAGGGAAAGGGTATCAGGGAAAGAATTTTGATCCTGCTAAAGCAGGAAGGTTTCAGGAGCTTGCTAAGGCCGGCAAGTGTTTTGACTGTTATCAGCCAGGACATAAAAGAGGAGATGCTATCTGCACCAAGAAGCCCCCCACTGGTGGGCAATCCCAGGGGATTGCTAGTGTAGGGTTGGGGGTGGAAGTTGGCCCAGGGGTGGAATCAGGGTACACTGAAGTCACCTTAGTATCCGTGGGTGGGGTGGACATTGCAACTATGGCCACCTTACCTCCCATCATGCAGAGGTATAGGCAGAGGCCTAAAGTCAATGGGACTGAAGTGGAAGCTCTGAGAGATACAGGAGCCAGTGTGACAATGGTCACAGAAAAGCTGGTTTCTCCAGAGCAGGTCTTACCTGGTGTCTTCCACCAGGTGACTTATGCAGATAGCAGAACCAAACTCCATCCCATGGCTATGGTGAGTCTGGAATGGGGAGGTGTGACTGGCCCTAAAAAAGTAGCTGTAGCTCCTGCCCTCCCAGTAGAGTGTCTACTGGGAAATGATCTTGAAGCATCTGAATGGTCAGAAGTGGAGAGAAGGGTCCATGCAAAGATGCTGGATCTCCCTGAATGGGTGTGTGCTGTGACCAGGTCACAGGCAGCACAACAGGGAAATGCTGGACACTTGGACCCTGGAACAATGGGCCAAGCCTCCAAGAAGAAGAGAAAGGGCACTGGGTCTGGCTTGCCAGCCCCAACAAGTACAGAGGGTCAGGAAGAATCCAACCCTGAGGGGGAGGATCTGAACTCTGAAGGAGGGACACCTTCCCTGCAAACTCTGCCTGACTTGGCAGAACTGCAAGGGGCAGGTGGGCCCACCAGAGAAGATTTGTGCCAGGGACAAAGAGAGTGTCCCACTCTTGAGGGCCTGAGGCAGACTGCTGCCAGGCAAGAACAAGGGGATACCAGTGGTACCCACAAGGTTTACTGGGAGGATGGAGTTCTCTACACTGAGGCTAGGACCCTCAAAGAAGGGGCTACTAGGAGAGTAGTGGTCCCCCAAAAGTATAGAGAATTCCTCCTTACCTTAAGCCATGATATCCCCTTAGCTGGTCATTTGGGACAGACCAAGACCTGGAACAGGCTGGTCAACCATTTTTTTTGGCCAGAAATGTCCGAAAAAGTCAAGGAGTTTTGCAGCTCCTGTGTCACCTGTCAAGCCAGTGGCAAGACAGGGGGCAAGCCAAAGGCTCCCTTAATTCCACTGCCAGTGGTTGGGACTCCCTTTGAGAGGGTGGGGATTGACATAGTTGGTCCCCTAGACCCACCAACTGCTTCAGGTAACAGGTACATTGTGGTGGTAGTGGACCATGCCACCAGGTACCCTGAGGCAATACCCCTCCGGACAATCACTGCACCCACAGTGGCTAGGGCCCTACTTGGTGTGTTCACCAGAGTGGGATTCCCAAAGGAGGTGGTCTCAGATAGGGGCACAAACTTTATGTCAGCCTATCTGAAAGCCATGTGGGAGGAGTGTGGTGTTACTTATAAGTTCAGCACACCCTACCATCCACAGACCAATGGTCTAGTGGAAAGATTCAATAAGACCCTGAAGGGCATGATCATGGGTTTGTCTGACAAACTCAGGAGGAGATGGGATGTCCTCCTCCCATGCCTGCTGTTTGCCTACAGGGAGGTGCCACAGAAGGGGGTTGGATTCAGCCCCTTTGAGTTACTGTTTGGGCACCCTGTAAGAGGCCCATTGTGCTTGGTGAGAGAGTCTTGGGAAAAGCCTCTCAAGGAAGCCAAGGAGAATGTGCTAGATTATGTACTAGGCCTGCGGTCTCGCATGGCTGAGTATATGAAGAAGGCAAGCAGGAACCTGGAGGCCAGTCAGGAGCTCATGAAGCTCTGGCATGATCAAAAGGCTACCATGCCTGAGTATCACCCAGGACAGCTGGTGTGGGTTTTGGAGCCCATGGCTCCTAGGGCACTACAGGCCAAATGGACTGGGCCCTATCCAATCCTAGAAAAAAAAGGTGAGGTCACCTACTTGGTGGACCTTGGCACCCCCAGGAATCCTCACAGGATCCTGCATGTTAATAGGATGAAACCCCACCAGGACAGGGCAGACATGACCATGCTGATGGTCACTGATGAAGGGAAGGAGGAGGAGGGTGAACCTCTGCCAGACCTCCTGTCCTCAAAGGAAAAAGATGGGTCAGTGGAGGGAGTGGTACTCTCTCCCAAACTGACAGATCAGCAACAACAAGACTGTAAGCAAGTCTTGGGACAGTTTGCTAGTCTGTTCTCCCTGACCCCTGGACTCACCAATTGGTGTGTCCATGATGTTGACACTGGTGACAGCTTGCCTGTCAAGAACAAGCTGTACAGGCTGTCTGACCAGGTCAAGGCCAACATCAAAGCTGAAGTGGCTAAGATGTTGGATCTGAAGGTAATTGAGCACTCTGATAGTCCTTGGTCCAGTCCAGTGGTACTGGTGCCCAAAGCTAGTCCCCAAGGTGGGAAGAAAGAATTAAGATTCTGTGTGGACTACAGAGGTCTAAATGCAGTCACTAGGACTGATGCTCACCCCATACCTAGAGCTGATGAGCTCATTGACAGGTTGGGGGCTGCCAAATTCCTGAGCACATTTGATCTGACCTCAGGATATTGGCAGATTGCCTTAAGTCCAAGAGCCAAGGAGAGGTCAGCATTTTCCACACCAGAGGGCCACTTTCAGTTCAAGGTGATGCCCTTTGGGATGAAAAATGCTCCTGCCACCTTCCAACGGTTGGTGAATAGAGTCCTATCTGGGTTGGAATCTTTTAGTGCAGCTTATCTAGATGATATAGCTGTATTTAGTTCCACCTGGAGGGACCACCTGGTCCACCTGAAGGAAGTGCTTCAGGCAGGCCTGACTATCAAGGCAAGCAAGTGCCAGATAGGGCAAAGTTCTGTTGTGTACCTGGGCCACCTTGTTGGTGGAGGCCATGTACAACCTCTCCAGCCCAAGATCCAGACTATCCTGGATTGGGAGGCTCCAAAAACCCAGACTCAGGTCAGGGCCTTTCTTGGCCTGACTGGGTATTACAGGAGGTTTGTTCAGAATTTTGGGACCATAGTGGCCCCTCTGACTGAGCTTACCTCCAAGAAACAACCCAAGAAGGTCATTTGGACCCCAGAGTGTCAAAAAGCTTTTGACACCCTAAAACAGGCTATGTGTTCAGCACCAGTGTTACTGGCCCCTGACTATAGCAAGGAGTTTGTAGTGCAAACAGATGCTTCAGAGGAAGGGATTGGGGCGGTGTTAGCACAAGTTAATGAAGAGGGCCATGATCACCCAGTTGCCTTCATCAGCAGGCGACTACTCCCCAGAGAGAAGAAATGGAGTGCCATTGAGAGGGAGGCCTTTGCTGTGGTTTGGTCCCTGAAGAAGTTGAGGCCTTACTTGTTTGGCACTCACTTCCGTGTACAAACTGACCACAGACCTCTCAGATGGTTGATGCAGATGAGGGGGGAGAACCCAAAACTGTTAAGGTGGTCCATTTCCCTACAGGGGATGGACTTCACAGTGGAGCACAGACCTGGGACTGCTCATGCCAATGCAGATGGCCTTTCCAGGTTTTTCCACTTAGCTGATGAGGACTACCAGGGTGTAGGTTAGTACCCATCACCTTTCATCTGGGGGGGGGCAGTGTAGGAAAGTCCTTTTTTTGCCTGATCACCCCCACTCTTTCTGGATAGGTACTGGTGGTTACTGACTCTTGGCTGTGCCCTGGGTACTGCTTACCAGTCCCAGGGCCAGTGCTCTGTGTAAAATGGATATGCAAATTAGGCTAATTATAATTGGCTAAGTTAACCTACCTATAAGTCCCTAGTATATGGTAGGGCATGTAGGTTTAGGGACCACAGCATAGGTGGTGCACACCTAGGTGCATTGCTGAGGTGCCCAGTGTCATTTTAAAAGCAAGCCTGCCTTGCTGGCTGCTTTTAAATTAAAGTTATATGCAAATTCGACTTTGGAATTAAAGTTACTTCCAAAGTTTTAAACTACCTTATTTTTACATATAAGTCACCCCTAAGGTGTGCCCTATGTGCCCCTAGGGCTGGGTGCCATGTAACTATAAGCAGGGACTTTATAAAAATAGATTTATAAGCCCTGGTGAGGTAAAAACAGCCAAATTCGTTTTTCCCTCATTGAAGTAAATGGCCTTCATAGGCTAGAATGGGCAGACTTTATTTTAAATTTTAAAGTCTCCTTAAATGTTACATACCAAGAATTTGGTATCAAATTGATTGTTATAATAAATTCCACAACTTCCAGTTGTTGGATTTAATATAACTAGTGCAGGAAAAAAGTTTAGACTTTACCTAAAAAGTTGCCAATTTCAGCTCTGCATTGTTTTTGCTGCTGTGCTCTGATTGGCCAGCCTGCAGCAGCTTCTGCCAGGCCACTTTTATGAGGTGTGAAGTGGCCTGGCTTTACACAAAGGAATGTGCTTGGGGGAGAGAATCTCCCCTCAGCAGATGGGGAAGCAGGAAGGGGGAGGGCTGCCAAACTGGTCTTCAAAGGCAGAGAAGGACATCTGGAGCACCCAGCAACACCCCCACATCCTGCAACCCCAGACAGCTAGGTGCCCCCTTGATTAGATTAGGAGAGGGCAGGAGAGGGGTGTGTTTATGATTTTTAGCCACACCAGTGGGTGGGCTCAGCCAGATCTCTCCTCTAAAAATCAGATTCATCCATTTTGGATTTTTAGAGACTATTGCCTTCTGGGATGGATTTTTGCCACACTTCCCAGGAAGTGGTCATCACAGGGGGACGACCCTGTCCCTGATTGGAGGACCAGGGCCCCCCTGCTTTTCACCCAGGAGCAAGGATAAAACTGGCAGACCTGCACCCACGCCTCAGATCCCCACCAAATTTCAAGAAGAAAGAACTACAAGGAGAAGAAGGACTGCCCTGCTGGACCCCTGGCCTGCACCTGGACCCTGCACTCAGAAAGACTGCACCAGCTGCACACTTGGGCTTCACCACAAGAAGGACTTTGCCTGGCTTCCACTGGTTCAAGGAGGGACTCCCTGTTTGCTACAGGTGAAAAATTGCTAACCAGAGTCCCCTGCACCAACTCCTGAAAAAGTGACCAGCTGACCACTGCCCAGTGGCCAAAAAGGAGTTTGCGCCAGGTGCACTCTGGGAGTTGAAGTCCGCACTTCCCAAGGACCATCACAGAACTTCTGGACCCTTGGGGTGAGCTGTGGACCCCAAAAGAACCTTAAAAGAACATCTGGGTGAAGCCCCAGAAGTTTGGAAAAGATTGGAGAAATTTTAGAAAAAAGCTCCATAAAGTGACCGACTCGACGCGGAAATTCTAGCCGGCTTGCCTCAACCGCGACCCGGCCTGACTTCGTGGTTCGTCCCGGTCAAGAAAAACATCCGAAAAAGAGACTAAGTCCGAACGTAAAAAGTTGACCGGGACCTTCCAGCCATCGTATCCGAGAAGGGCTCCACGGACGTCGGATCAAGATCCAGGTTTACCCCGGTCGAAGGATTTTCATCTCGAAAAAACGACTAAGTCCGAAGGTAAAAATCACCACCGAGGAAACCGACTTCGCGTATCCGGACAAGGGCTCCAGGAGGTCGGATCCAACTGGCAGGTTCGTCCCGGTGAAGAAAAACTTCAAAATAAAGACTAAGTCAGAAGGTAACTTTTTAACCGAGGCTTCCCGCGACCTGTATCCGAGCAGGGCTCCATCGCGGTCGGCCTGAAAGTTTGACTTTGTCCCGGTCCTGGTGCAACCAGATGACCCGATTGGCGCTTTTTGTTTCTATGCGCTAGAAAATAATAATACTTTAAAAATTCATATCTCCGGTTCCCCTGAACGGATTTTAATCGTTTTTGTGTCATTTTAAAGATAAAAATATAAGCTATTTTTATAAATTGGTTTTGGATTTTTAAACTGTTTCCTGTGTTTTATTTAATTACTGTTTTGTGATATTTGAATGCTTTACACTTTGTCTCCTAAGTTAAGCCTTGACGCTCGATGCCAAGCTACCAAGGGTAGAGCTGGGATTAATTTACTGAGACCTAACTGTACTTTTGTGGAGGTTTGTGGCTTGTTGCTAGGTGTAGGTACCTACCTGCCCTACCAATAACCCATTTTCCAACAGGGCCCATACCTCCCTACCCAGGACACGTCAATCAGCGGTGTGTCCACCACTACAGGGAACCCAGGATAACCCACCACCCCAACAACAACAGGGACCTGGGGGCAGTGGTAGTGGGCACACGGTCCAGGGGACGGAGACACAGGAACACAGGGGAACTGGGAGGGCTGCTGTGCAACAGGGGGCGGAAAGGCCAAGGGAACCCACTCTCCACGAGGCCCTCTCCTCCATCATGGGAGCATACCACCACTCCCAGGAGACGATGGCGACAGTCTTGGACAAGTTTCAGGACACCCAGCGCCTGCAGGAGCAACAGTATTTGGGGTTCAGGGAGGAGCTCAGGACCATCAGCTCCGCCCTGGGCACCATCGTAGGGGTGCTGAAGGACATACAGCAGACCTTGAGGGACACCGTGGCACTCCAAGGGGCCCCTGACACTAGCATGGACGATGAACTGCCACCACCTCCGCCGGCGTTAGTGGACAGGACGCCCCGCCACAGGACCACCACACCAGCACCCACCCCCTGCAGACGGACAACCACCACGTAAGCGGTCCCTGAGAACCAGGAACAGGACAGAGCAAGATGGCAAGACCCCTGCCAGGAAATGAGACCACCCTGATTGTCCTCCCACTGTCCCACTTTGTTACCCTGTCCATACTTTAACTGCCCCAGCTCCACTTCCTTTGCCCATATGGCCAGTGTACCTGTGTGACCAATGGACTGGACTCTGCCATGGACATTCCTCCACCGTCCCCCATCACCATAGTACAACCCTCCTCTATTTTTGAGCACTTCAATAAACACCCTTGAACCACCAAAAAATCTGTAGTCAGTCTGTGATTTGGTAAAATGTATTATCAATGACAGTGTCAAAATGCGTTTCCAGTTGTAAAGCCAACATACCTATGTCACATATCACAAGTCCTTGAAGGATGCAAGCAGATAACACACGTTGGTAACCACACCTGTGAAACCATAATGGAAAGGTACAACTCAGTTACCAAATAATGCTATGAAATTACACACAGGATAGAGGAAGACGTGTGACAGTGAATGTAATGGTAAAAAAGAAAATGTTCTCACCTGTGTGTCACTGGAAATATTGCTGTATGACTGACTCCCTGTTGTCGTTGTCTTCTTCCTAAGCTTCCTCCTCATCACTGTCCACAGGCTCCACAGCTGCCACAACACCGTCATCTGGACCATCCTCCAGCAGAAAAGGCACCTGGCGTCGCAAAGCAAGAATGTGAAGCATTGAGCAGGCGATAATGATCTGGCACACCTTCTTCGGTGAGTAGAATAGGGAACCACCTGTCATATGGAGGCACCTGAACCTGGCCTTCAGGAGGCCGAAGGTGCGTTTGAGCACCCTCCTAGTCCGCCCATGGGCCTCATTGTAGCGTTCCTCTGCCCTGGTCCTGGGATTCCTCACTGGGGTCAGTAGCCAGGACAGGTTGGGGTAACCAGAGTCCCCTAATAGCCACACACGGTGCCTCTGGAGTTGACCCATCATATATGGGACGCTGCTATTGTGCAGGATGTATGCATCATGCACTGAGCCAGGGAACATAGCATTTACCTGGGAGATGTACTGGTCTGCCAAACATACCATCTGTACATTCATCGAATGATAACTCTTCCGGTTCCTGTACACCTGTTCACTCCTGTGGGGGGGGAACCAGAGCTACATGGGTCCCATCAATAGCACCTATGATGTTGGGAAGGTGTCCAAGGGCATAGAAGTCACCTTTTACTGTAGGCAAATCCTCCACCTGAGAGAAAATGATGTAGCTCCTCACGTGTTTCAGCAGGGCACCCAACACTCTGAAACAACACGTTGGAAAACATAGGCTGGGACATCCCTGATGCCATGGCCACTGTTGTCTGAAAAGACCCACTTGCAAGGAAATGGAGCACTGACTGCACCTGAACGTTAGGGGGGATTCCAATGGGATGACGGATTGGTGACATCAGGTCAGGCTCCAACTGGGTACATAGTTCCTGGATAGTGGCACGGTCAAACCTGTAGGAGATGATTAAATGTTGCTCCTCCATTGTCAACAGGTCCACCAGCGGTCGGTACACCGGAGGATTCCACCATCTTCTCAATTGTCCCAGCTGATGGTGCCTAGGAAGGACAACAGCGACCACATAGTCATCAAATTTCCAGGTATGTACCCACAGATAGACAGAACACAACACCAAACACAAAACCATTCCTGTATGTGTGTTGAGTGTAGGCCTAGCTATGTGTGACGCAGAAGTAAATGAAGCCATGTGGGCCCCTGAAATGGCGGCTGCCTGACCTCTAAACTGGGACAATGGTATTGTGAGGTAACTGCGCTGGCGTTGCACACCGTCGCGGTAGGCGGTTGTAGACCGCGGCGCAATGCAGCATTGGTTAACATTGGACCCTATGGTTCCCAGGAGCCAATGAACAAGTGCGCCGGCGTTGATGATACGCTCCACCGCGGACGCCACCGCCACAGACGTCACCGCCATTTTCTATCTATTCAATCACTCGATACCTGACCTTCCACAGGAGAGGACCTACACTGCAAGTGCTGCTGTGACCTCGGTCTGGAAGCGACGATGGCTGCTGAGTCTGGGGAAAGGGCCCCTGCCTTCACTGCTCAGGAGTTGGAGAAACTAGTAGACGGGGTCCTCCCCCAGTACACGCTACTCTACGGTCCTCCAGACCAACAGGTAAGTACACAGGGAGCACGTTGTATGGGCTAGGCCTGGGTGGAGAGGGCTGGTTGTAAGAGGGAAGGGGGCAGAGTTCAGGGAACATGAATGCATGTGAATGCATGTGCCACATGGCAAGGGTAGGGAGGGGGGACACTTACATCGACGGTGCAGTTGGTAATGACTTCTCTTCTTCCCTTGTGCATGTCATGTAGGTCAGCGCCCACCAGAAGAAGGACATTTGGCGTGCCATCGCCAAGGAAGTCCGGACCCTGGGGGCCCACCAGAGACGGGGCACCCACTGCCAGAAAAGATGGGAGGACATTCGTCGCTGTAGCAAGAAGACGGCGGAGGCTCAGCTGGGGATGGCCTCCCAACGTGGGAGGGGTGCCCGTCGCACCATGACCCCCCTGATGTTCCGAATCCTGGCGGTGGCCTACCCTGAGTTGGATGGGCGCTTGAGGGCATAATAGCAGACACAAGGAGGAGAGTACACTCACATTCTGATGACTTTGCGTGCAGTGGAGGGGTCTGGGTGGGGGAGGAGGGCTGTGGCTTTCCCTAGGCCATGGCGACTTCCATAGGCTAGGCCCCTCCGTAATGCAGGCCATGTAGGACTCCACCCCACCGCAGTAGAGTGCCAAGTAAAGGTATACATGCCCCTGTGGCATCCATGTGTGCAGATGTCCACCATAGCCATGTAGTCCAGATCCCAGGAATTGCATCTGTAGAGGCCAGGATCACGGCGTAGTGCAGGGGGCTGCTGTGTCTGTATTGTCCGCCAACGGTAGCGGTATGCCATGCACTCAACCTGTCTTTCTTCTGCTGTTCCCCTCCCTTTTTCTGCTCTCCCTGTTCTTTTCTGCATCAGCATCATCAGGCGGAGGTACCGGAGAACGAGGGAGCTGCATCCCACATGGCCATGGAGGGCCACACCACAGACTCAGAATGCACCAGTGGGATGGAGGGTGAGGGAAGCTTCACGTCAGGCACCGGATCACCAACCAGCGACACGGACTCGTCCGCCGGTGGGAGCTCCCTTGGGGTGGCGGCACCATCTGGGCCCCCCACTTCTACAGGTAGAGCCGCTACCTCCCCTACCAGCACCGCCCTCCCAGCAGCCCCTCAGCGTTCGCCCCGTGCCCGCACACCCAGGAGGGTGGGCATCACCTTCGCACCAGGCACCTCAGGCCCTGCCCCAGTCACCCCTGCTGCCCTCAGTGAGGAGGCCATTGACCTCCTCAGGTCACTCACTGTTGGGCAGTCTACCATTGTGAATGCCATCCAGGGTGTTGAAAGGGAGTTGCAACACGGTAATGCATTCCTGGAGGGCATTCATTCTGGTCAGGCTGCCCTTCAGCGAACCCTGCAATCTCTGGCCTCAGCACTGACGGCAGCCATTGTCCCTGTGTCTAGCCTCCCCCCTCCAACTTCCTCCACCCAGACCCAATCCCCTGTACCCCAGCCCATCCCAAGCACACCATCAGACCAGCATGCACACACCTCAACACACAAAAGTAGCTCAGGCAAACATAGGCACCACACATCCCACAGGCACTCACACAAGCATCACCCACATACAGACACAGCAACATCCACTGCCTCCACTGTGTCCCCCTCCTCATCGTCTCCCTCCTCCCTCCCAGTGTCGTCTACACTCTCACCTGCATGCACTACATCTACAGGCACTAGGACTCGCACCAGAACACCCAGCACTACACCCCGCTCACCTGCACTCACCACCCCCACTCCCATTTACACGTCCTCTGTGTCCTCTCCCAGTGCGTCTTTGGCACCCCCTCCAAAAGTACACAAACGCAGGCACACACACACCCAACATCCATCCACCTCACGACAGTCTCCAGTACCTGCACCTGCACCCAAAACACCTAAAGTGACACCTCCTACAACCACCTCCTCTTCCTCCACTCCCAGACCCCCTTCAGCTACCCATCCCAGTGTTCATCAGAAACTGTCCCTCTGCAAAGTTGACCTTTTTGCCTCCACCCCCACCCCTCCAATTCATCAGTCCCGTCGTAGCGCCTCAGCCAAAAAGCCTCCAGTACCAGTGGTGCGTGTTCAAGGTATGTGGAGTGCACCGGCCACTAGGGCAGGCAGTGTGACACGGAGCCAAGGCACTGGCAGTCCACCCCTGTAAAGGCTCTGAAGTTGGAAAGTGGCCGACGGGACCGGCTGAAGACTCCTGGAGGCAAAACAACTCACAGGGTTCCCAGGGGGATTGCAGAGTCAGCTGTGACTCCTCCAAAGGTGGGGAAGGGCCAGAAGAAGTCTGCACAGCCTGGTGTGAGCATCACGGCGGAGAAGGGCGGCATCCTTTCCTGCGGCTGGAACGCCACCACCAGCACCGTCGTCAATGGTCATGAGACCACCGCCAGAGTCATTGCCCAGGAGGGCACAAGTATCGTCACTGGTCAGGAGACCACCGCCAGAGGCATTGCCCAGGAGGGCACAAGTATCGTCACTGGTTCAGGAGACCACCGCCAGAGTCATTGCCCAGGAGGGCACAAGTATCGTCACTGTTCAGGAGACCACCGCCAGAGGCATTGCCCAGGAGGGCACAAGTATCGTCACTGTTCAGGAGACCACCGCCAGAGTCATTGCCCAGGAGGGCACAAGTATCGTCACTGGTCAGGAGACCACCGCCATAGGCATTGCCCAGGAGGGCCCCGGCAGCCACAGCCCCGCTGGGCAATGAGGGACCGTCATGCCACACACCAATGCCCAGTCCAGAGACCGCCATGGCAAAGCACCGCTGAACAGGGCATACACCGCTGAAAAGGGCAAGCACCGCTGAACAGTCCAGAGACCTACATGGCAAAGCACAGCTGAACATGGCAAACACCGCTGAACAGGGCAAGCACCGCTGAACAGTCCAGAGACCGCCATGGCAAAGCACCGCTGAACATGGCAAACACTGCTGAACAGGGCAAGCACCGTTGAACAGGGCAAGCACCGCTGAACAGTCCAGAGACTGCCATGGCAAAGCACCACTGAACATGGCAAACACCGCTGAATAGGGCAAACAGCGCTGAACAGGGCAAACACCGCTGAACAGGGCAAAGACCGCCATGGCAAACACTGCTGAACAGGGCATGCACCGCTGAACAGGGCAAGCACCGCTGAACAGGCCAAGCACCGCTGAACAGTCCAGAGACCGCCATGGCATAGCACAGCTGAACAGGGCATGCACCGCTGAACAGGGCATGCACCGCAGAAGAAGGAAAAGACCGCCACATCAAGCATCGTTATCCCATGTGCAGCTGGGACTGTGACGGGACAGGAACTGTCACGGGGAGACTAATCCAGTCTGGGCACCAGTCCCCCTCCAGAACCAGTGGAGAGATCCATCCACTACCTCTGTCCTTCACAGGATGTAACACTCTGGGCACCAGTCCCCCTCCAGAACCAGTGGAGGCTGTTATGTACTTGTGAGACTGTGGCTTTGCACTCCCCAGGATGGTACAGTGGGCAAACCATCCACTGTAGAGACTTAAGAGACTGTGGCTTTGCACTCCCCAGGATGTAACAGTGGGCAACCCACCCACTGTAGAGACTTGAGAGACTGTGGCTTTGCACTCCCCAGGATGTAACAGTGGGCAAACCACCCACTTGTGAGACTTGAGAGACTGTGGCTTTGCACTCCCTTGGATGTAACAGTGGGCAAACCACCCACTGTAGAGACTTGAGAGACTGTGGCTTTGCACTCCCCAGGATACATCAATGGGCATGGAGCCCCGTCGTGGATGTGGTGTGGTGCTGTAATCCGGCTGAGGTGCTCCCCCCTTCCCTTCCCCCTGAGGTGCCTGTTGTTTTTCTCTCTGATGCCCCAGCAGTGTTCTCTCCGTTTGTGGACAGGTATCTTGTGTGGGCCTCGCCCATGCATTTTTGGCCTAGTGGTGCACGGACATTGATATGTGCATATCTGCACTACTTCTCGTACTGTATATACCTTTGTGTGAGTTTATATATATCTGTATATAATTGACACATGTATATTGATACATTACAATGTTTGAACTGATTTTGTTTTATCTTTGCATTCTTCCGGGGGGGTTGGGGGTTGTTACTGTGATGTTTGTAATTGCATTGGTGTGTGTGTTGTAATATGTGAGGGTGGGAGTGGGGGTTTTGCGTGTGCCCCCCCTGACTTTTGCCTGCCCCTCCCCTATGTTGTAGGTGCAGTACTCACCGTTGTCTTCACCGCCGCCAGCGCTGATCTTCGTAGATGAGTAGGAAGAGAAGGGCAGGTAGGATTTGTAATTCCGGCTCCATGGTGTCCTCCTTCCTCGTGGGATGTGTTAAGGTGAGCGTTTTCCCATTGCAGAAACTGTTTCCACCGCGTTTTTATCCACGGTGAATCCGCCCCGGAAAAGGTGGCGGATTGGCGGGTTGTGATACTATGGGCGGTACATTGTCTTCCGCCTGTCTGTTGGCGGTGACCGCCGCGCTGCTTGTCTGTACCGCCGTGGCGGTCGGAGTGTTAAAGTGGCTGTCTTTGTTGGCGGTTTCCGCCATGGTCATAATTTCCTTTTTTTGTTCACCGGCCTGTTGCCGGTATTACCGCACCTTTAACACCGTCCGCCAAGGTTGTAATGACCCCCTAAATGTTGAATTATTGTTGTTTACATGTAAATGTATCTTTATGTGTACATAAATTAGCATATATACAAGGTATATTATACATTATGTTTCCTTTGATTTAGTTTATAAATGGGGAGTGGTTGTGCTATATCCAGACTAAGACTAGGATAGCAAGTCAGGAAGGGTGATTGCCCGACAGCATGTTTAGAGAATGTCAAGTCATAGTGACTGGTATTGAGATTTTCCAAAAATTCACATTAAGTGGATGTCACCCCGAAAGTCAGGAACAGGCAACATGGGAGCCAGGTATGCCTAGGCTTAGGTTGGTAGGCTGGGAATGGGGAGGAAAAAGATAAGATTTCAGTGATGATGAGGCTCTTCGTGACTCTTCTGTTTCTGCACAGACTCTTTCTTCATGAGGTGCAGCACAATATGTTCTACTTTTATTGTGGATTGCTTTAGTTTGTCGATTGTAGATAAGTATGAAATTTGCAGGGAAGCAATATTAATTGCAGCTGTAACTGATCTGCATAGCAAGGAACTGATATTATGATGGAGGTTAAATGGTGAAAATTGGTTAATTCCTGTAGCAGCATGCCTGTACATTTTAATAATATGTGTTTTAATATCAGATAACACTACAAAAAGCACTGTCTTTTTTTTCTTTCCTACATTCAGAAACATCAAATAAGGGGAGGCCACAGCTAGCCCTTTATCTACTTTCTTTAGTACCCAAACACTCTGCCCTCCACCTGGTGTTTCTTATATTCCCTTCTCTTTCTGCAGCCCACTTCCCCATTTTCTGTGTTTTCCTTCTTCCACCATTTTGTTTCTAACTGTCACCATTCAGGTGGTAAGTCAGGATCCCACTAAAAACTCAGTGACAACTGCTGCATTTGATGCATTTTGTTAATGTTTTCTTTTCCTTCCTTGAACCTTCCTGAGTCACATCCCTAAAACTTTTGAAGTTATCCACTACCCTATGTTTCTGTATCTGACCTTTGGCTATTTAAATTAAGGGAAGACGAAAAAGTGTGTTCATGTTGCTGTTACTGCATGCCCACCTTCCATCCATTCCCTACTTACCACTGCCCATCCACTTCAATTCTGGACATTACTCCAAATTCTTCCTCAACCTCCTCTTATGATTTTTACTTTTGTGCACTTACAGTTGTCTGCCTTGTCTATCCATTGAGCAGCAAACATAGAACTAGCAAAGCAGTATTATTGATTGTTTATGTGCAGGAAGGGACAACTTCCTGCATATAAACAACAATTCCCTGCAACCCAGGCACTCTTGCAGTATGGTGAAAGAGTGCCTGTTTTGACCCTAGGCAGCTAATGTTAGCACAGGCACTAGGTAAAAAACAGGGTGCACTGTATTGTTTTAAATATGGGACATCGTTGCATTTCTGAAGAGATGCAGCGTGGCACAGCACTGCCTGTTTTGGTGCAGCATCGCACTGCACCACTTTGAAGTAAACAAGGCCTTTCATATAATGGGTCCTTGATGTATTGATAACAATTAATGCTTTTTCCTATTGGTGGTTTTTTTAACCCCCTTGCTGCTAGGTCTTCCCCTCCCAGTGCTAGGCCTGTTTTTTTTGGGCTATTTGGGATTGTTCACACTCAGTCCTCCATAACCATTTGTCCTTATAAGTTAGCCACACCAAATTTGTGCCATTTTTTCCAAAAACCTCGGGATTCCAAAGGTGCCGAGGGTTTTCAAAGGGTTTGTGTATACACTGGACGGTACCGATAAATTTGCCAAAATATAGCTAACTTTTGCATTTTTTTGGGAAAAATTTGAAAAAATGCTGCAGAAGAAAGTGTCTGTTTTTCCTGCAAATGGCACCAATGTAAGGTTTGTGGTGCTAAAATAACCATCTCCTCACCTTTCCATAACGGGCAGGCTTATTTGAAAAAAAAAAACATTTCTAACACATTTTTAGCTTTTTACTGGGAGAAAGCCCATTTTTTCTATTTTTTATGCTTTCAACCTCCTTGCAGTTTTTGGTGGAAACAGGTTTGAAACTCATGCTGTATGCCGGAAAGCTAGACATTTGTGAAAAGTAGAAAACATCCTGAATTTACCAAGGGGTCATTTGTGTAGGTCTTTGAAGGTCTTCTTAAAGAAACCAAGGGGGTCATTACAACATTGGCAGTAAAAGCCACTTACCGCCGTGCAGAAGACCGCCAACACACCGCCGCGGAATTCCGCCACAGCTATTATGACCCACATCCCGAAATCCGACAAAATTCAGACACCCACACAAATCCGCCACACCAAAGGTCAGTGATAAACTGGCGAAAACAAATCCTCCACCATCACGCCAACAGAAATACGCCCACACTATCACGACACACAAATCCACGCGGCGGTCTTTCAACTGCGGTATTCCATTGGCGGTGCACACCGCCACGCTCAAAATACACACACCCTTACAAAACACAGCCACATTGGACAATTCGAAATACACACACCTGATACACATACACACACCACTCCCACACACCCAATACTATATAAAACACACACCCACATCACCCACAAACCCCTATGACCAAAAATTCTGAAAGAAGGCCAGAGAGAGACACCACCAACCACAAACTAGCAGCCACAGGCACTCAACACCATCACCCACACTACTTCCACGTACAAAACACCACACACCACTACATATCAACACACTTATCACCACATACACCACCCCACACATCACCTACACCACCCCATGGCACGGCAAAGACACCCCAGGTTCTCGGAGGAGCTCAGGGTCATGGTGGAGGAAATCGTCCAGGTATAGCCACAGCTATTTGGATCACAGGTGCAGCACACCTCCATAGCTAGGAGGATGGAACTATGGCGAAGAATAGTCGACAGGGTCAACCCAGTGGGACAGCACCCAAGAAATCAGGAGGACATCAGGAAGAGGTGGAACGACCTACGGGAGAAGGTGCGTTCCGTGGTCTCCAGACACAACATTGCAGTATAGCGGACTGGCGGCGGACCCCCACCTCCTCCCCCACAACTAACAACATGGGAGGAGCAGGTCTTGACTATTCTGCATCCTGAGGGCCTTGCAGGAGTCGGTGGAGGAATGGACTCTGGTAAGTCAAATCTTAACTATCATATCCCCCACCCTACCTGCATGCTATCACAGACCCCCACCCTCGCCCCCTCCCCTATCACTCCAACTCCTCACAAATGTACTAATAACACAAACCACCCATCCCAACCCCAAGCCCTGCATGACACAACAAAGCATGGACACTCATCACTAAAGCATGCCCACTGCACATACCCATAACACCCCCCTCAACCATCATCACACAAGCCCCCACACAGGAGTGCTAGCACTGGGGTACACGCTCACCCACCCATTGCCCGACATGACACACACAGATGCAATAATCATGCTTTTACACCCCTGCAGGACCACTACCCAACGTTACCAGATAGGAGGGTCCAGACATCTCCACCCCACCCACAGAAGAGGCCCACAGTGATGAAAGCAGCTCTGTGCAACTGGATCTAGATGACCAGCCCGGACCATCGTGGGCCTCGGGACAGTCGGTTCCCCACACCCAGTCACAGGCCACCACAGACCTTCCACCCTCTGGTAACACCAGCACAGCACCCACCCAGCGGGCCCATACCTTTGTACCCAGGACACGTCAATCAGCTGTGTGTCCACCACTACAGGGAACCCAGGATAACCCACCACCCCAACAACAACAGGGACCTGGGTGCAGTGTTAGTGGGCACACGGTCCAGGGGACGGAGGCCCAGGAACACAGGGGAACTGGGAGGGCTGCTGTACGACAGGGGGTGGACTGGCCTAGGGAACCCACTCTCCACTAGGCCCTCTCCTCCATCATGGGAGCATACCACCACTCCCAGGAGACTATGGCAACGGTCCTGCCCAAGTTTCAGGAGACCCAGCGGCTGCAGGAGGAACAGTATTTGGGGTTCAGGGAGGAACTCTGAACCATCAGCACCGCCCTGGGCACCATCATAGGGGTGCTGAAGGAGATACTTAACACCAGGAGGGACACTGTGGCACTCCAAGGGGCCCCTGACAGTAGCATGGACGAAGAACTGCCCACCACCTCCGCCGGCGCTATTGGACAGGAGGCACCGCCACAGGACCACCACACCAGCACCCCACCCCCTGCAGAAAGAGAACCACCCCGCAAACGGTCCCTGAGATCCAGGAACAAGACAGAGCACGATGCCAAGACCCCCGCCAAGAAATGAGACCACCCTGATTTTCATCCTACTGTCCACTGTGTAACCCTGTTCATATAGGCACTGCCCCAGCTCCACTTCCAATGCCCATATGGGCAATGCACCTGTGAGACTAATAGACTGGACTCTGCCATGGACATTCCTCCACCATCACCCCTCACCATTTTACAACCCCTCTCCAATATTGAGCACTGCAATAAACACCCTTGAAGCACAAAACAATCTGGAATCAGTCTGTGATTTCGAAAATGTGTATTAGCAATGACAGTGAAAAAATGCGTTCTCAAATGTAATGTCAACATACCTATGTCACACATCTCAAGTCCATGAGGAATCTAAGCAGATGACACACGTTGGAAACCACACCTGTGAAACCGTAATGGAAATGTACAACTCAGTTACCACATACTGGTTGAAATCGACAGACAGGATAGAGGAAGAGTGAAAGTACTTGTAGTAGGCAGGAATGTGTTCTCACCTGTGTGTCACTGGAAATATTGCTGGATAACTGAGTTCCTGTTGTCAATGTCTTCTTCCTCTGCTTCCTCCTTATCACTGTCCACAGGCTCGACAGCTGCCACAACACCGTCATCTGGACCATCCTCCTGCAGAAAAGGCACCTGGCATCGCAAAGCCAAGTTGTGAAGCATACAGCAGGCCACAATGATCTGGCACACCTTCCTTGGTGAGTAGAATAGGGAACCACCTGTCATATGGAGGCACCTGAACCTGGCCTTCAGGAGGCCGAAGGTGCATTCGATCACACTCCTAGTCTGCCCATGGGCCTCATTGTAGCGTTCCTCTGTCCTGGGATTCCTCACTGGGGTCAGTAGCCATGACAGGTTGGTGTAACCAGAATCCCCTAATAGCCACACACAGTGCCTCTGGAGTTGACCCATCACATAAGGGATGCTGCTATTCCGCAGGATGTAGTCGTCATGCACAGAGCCAGGGAACATAGCATTTACCTGGGAGATGTACTGGTCTGCCAAACATACCATCTGTACATTCATGGAATGATAACTCTTCTGGTTCCTGTACACCTGTTCACTCCTGTGGGGGGTGGACCAGAGCTACATGGGTCCCATCAATGGCACCTATGATGTTGGGGATATGTCCAAGGGCATAGAAGTCACCTTTAACTGTAGGCAAGTCCTCCACCTGAGGGAAAACGATGTAGCTCTGCATGTGTTTCAGCAAGGCATACAACACTCTGAACAACACATTGGAAAACATAGGCTGGGACATCCCTGATGCCATGGCCACTGTTGTTTGAAAGGACCCACTTGCAAGGAAATGGAGCACTGATAGCACCTGCACTTGAGGGGGGATCCCTGTGGGATGGCGGATTGCTGACATCAGGTCTGGCTCCAACTGGGCACACAGTTCTTGGATTGTGGCACGATCAAACCTGAAGGTGATGATCAAATGTCACTCCTCCATTGTCGACAGGTCCACCATTGGTCGGTACACTGGAGGATTCTGCCATCTCCTCACATGTCCCAGCGGACGGTGCCTAGGAAGGACAACAGAGACCACAGAGTCAAACAACTTAGAGGTATGTACCCACAGTCTACACAGAACACCATTCTTACACAGAATCTGGCCAGTATTTGTGTTGTGCGACAAGGCCTAGGTCTGTGTGACGCAGTTGTGAATTAGGCCATGTGGGCCCCTGAAATGGCGGCTGCCTGACCTCTAAAGTGGGACAATGGGATGTGAGGTAACTGTGCTGGCGTTGTACACCGTCGTGGTAGGCGGTTGAAGACCGCGGCGCAATGCTGCATTGGTTAACATTGGACCCTATGGGTCCCAGGAGCCAATGGCGATGTATGCCGGCGGTGATGGTACGCACCGCCGCGGACGTGACCGCCATTTTCTATCTGTTCAATCAATCGATACCTGATCTTGGACAGGAGAGGACCTACACTGCAAGTGCTGTTGTGACCTCGGTCTGGAAGAGACAATGGCTCGTGCTTCTGGGGAAAGGGCCCCTGCCTTCACTGCAGAGGAGTTGGAGAAGCTCGTGGAGAGGGTCTTCCCCCAGTACACGCTACTCTACGGTCCTCCAGACCAACAGGTAAGTACACAGGGAGCACACTGTATGGGCTATGCCTGTGTGGAGAGGGCTGGTTGTAAGAAGGAAGGGGGCAGAGTTCTGCATGCATGAAGGACTGTGAATGCATGTGCCACATGGCAAGGGTAGGGATGCGGGCCACTCACTTAGACGGTGCAGTTGGTAATGACTTCTCTTCTTCCCCTGTACATGTCCTGTAGGTCAGCGCCCACCAGAAGAAGGATATTTGGCGTGCCATCGCCAAGGACATCCGGACCCTGGGGGTCCACCACAGACGGAGCACCCACTGCCGGAAAAGATGGGAGGACATTCGCCGCTGGAGCAAGAAGATGGCGGAGGCTCAGCTGGGGATGGCCTCCCAACGTGGGAGGGGTGCCCGTCGAACCATGACCCCCCTGATGTTCCGGATCCTGGCGGTGGCCTACCCTGAGTTGGATGGGCGCATGAGGGCATCACAGCAGACACAAGGGGGTGAGTACAACATCATTCAGCTTACTTTGCGCGCAGTGAAGGTGTCTGGGTGTGGGAGGAGGGCTGTGGGTTTCCCTAGGCCAGGGCGAGTTCCATAGGCTAGGCCCCTCCGTAATGCAGGCCATGTGGCACCCCACCCCACCTCTGTAGAGTGCCAAGTACAGGTATACATGCCCCTGTGTCATCTATGTGTGCAGAGGTCGACCATAGCCATGTAGGCCACATCCCAGGAATTGCATCTGTAGAGCCCAACAGCGCAACGCAGTGCAGGGGGCTGCTGTGTCTGTATTGTCCGCCAACAGTAGCGGTAAGCCATGCACTCAAACTGTCTTTCTTCTGTCATCCCCCCCCTTTTTGTGGTCTCCCTGTTCTTGTGTGCATCAGCATCATCAGGCGGAGGTACAGTGGCACCGGAGCATGAGGGAGTTGCATCCCACATGGCCATGGAGGGCCACACCACGGACTCGGAATACACCAGTGGGACGGAGGGCAAGGGGAGCTTTACGGCAGTCACAGGATCTGCAACCAGCGACACGGACTCATCCTCCGATGGGAGCTCCCTTGTGGTGGCGGCAAAATCTGTGCCCCCCACTTCTACAGGTACAGCCGCCACCCCCCCCTACCAGCACCGCCCTCCCAGCAGCCCCTCAGCCTTCGCCCGAGCCCGCTCACCCAGGAGGGTGGGCATCACCTTCGCCCCAAGCACCTCAGCCCCTGTCACCTCCGCTGCCCTCAGTGAGGAGGCCATTGACCTCCTCAGGTCCCTCACTGTTGGGCAGTCTACCATTTTGAATGCCATCCAGGGTGTAGAAAGGGAATTGCAACACACAAATGCATTCCTGGAGGGTATTCATTCTGGTCAGGCTGCCCTTCATCGAATCCTGCAAAATCTGGCCTCAGCACTGATGGCAGCCATTGTCCCAGTCTCTAGCATCCCCCCTCCAACTTCCTCCACACAGACCCAATCCCCTGTACCCCAGCCTATCCCAAGCACACCATCAGACCAGCCTGCACACACCTCAACACACAAGGGAAGCTCAGGCAAACATAAGCACCACACATCCCACAGGCACTCACACAAGCATCACACACATACAGACACACCAACATCCACTGCCTCCACTGTGTCCCCCTCCTCGTCGTCTCCCTCCTCCCTCCCAGTCTCGTCTACACTCTCACCTGCATACACTACCACTACAGCCACTATGTCCCGCACCAGCACACCCACCACCACACCCCACTCACGTGCAGCCACCACCCCACTGCCATTTACACGTCCCCTGTGTCCTCTCCCAGTGTGTCTGTGACGCCCCCTCCGAAGATACACAAACGCAGGCACACACCCACCCAACAGCCATCCACCTCACGACAGCCTCCAGCGCATGCACCTTCACCCAAAGTCACCAAACGTACACCTCCTACAACCACTACCGCTTCCTCCACTCCCAAACCCCCTCCAGCTACCCGTCCCAGTGTTCCTAAGAAACTTTTCCTGGCCAAGCTTGACCTCTTTCCCACCCCCCCTCCAACTCATAGGTCCCGTACTAGCACCTCAGCCAAAAAATCTCCGGGACCAGTGGTGCCTGTTGTTACAGGTATGTGGAGTGCACCGGCCACCAGGCCATCCAGTGTGTCACGGAGCCACAGCACAGCCAGTCCCCCCCTGTGAAGCACCAGAAGTTGGACAGTGCCCGGCAGGAGAGGGGGAAGACTCCAGGCAGCAAAGCCGCTCACAAGGGTCCCGGGGGGAGTGTCGACTCAGCTGTGACTCCTCCCAAGGTGGGGAAGGGACAGAAGAAATCTCCAAAGTCTGGGAGGAGCAGCACGGTGGAGAAGACCGCCATTATCCCCGCTGCCCAGGAGGCCATCGCCAGCCCAATCGTCACTTGCCAGGAGGCCAGCGCAATCGTCACTGGCCAGGAGGCCACTGCCAGAGTCACTGCCCAGGAGGCCAGCCCAATCGTCACTGGCCAGGAGGCCAACGCCAGAGTCACTGCCCAGTAGGCCTGCCCAATCATCACTGGCCAGGAGGCCACCGCCAGCCATAGCCCAGCTGGCCAGGAGGGACCCGCAATCCACAGCCCAGCTGACCCATGAAGGACCGCCAGCCACAGGCCTGCTGGGCAATGAAGGACCGCCTTGGCAAGCCCTGCTGGACAGGCCAGGGACTGCTGAACAAGGCAAAGACCGCCATGGCAAGCACCACTGAACAGGGCAAGCACCGCTGAACAGGGCAAAGACCGCCATTGCAAGCACCGCTGAACAGGGCAAGCACCGCTAAACAGGTCAGAAACTGCCAACTTAAGCACTGCTGAACAGGGCAAAGACCGCCATGGCAAGCACCGCTGAACAGGTCAGAAACTGCAAACTCAAGCACCGCTGAACAGGTCAGAAACTGCCAACTCAAGCACCGCTGAACAGGGCAAAGACCACCATGGCAAGCACTGCTGAACAGGGCAAGCACCGCTGAACAGGTCAGAAACTGCCAACTCAAGCACCACTGAACAGGGCAAAGACCGCCATGGCAAGCACCGCTGAACGGGTCAGAAACTGCAAACTCAAGCACCGCTGAACAGGTCAGAAACTGCCAACTCAAGCACCGCTGAACAGGGCAAAGACCGCCAAGGCGAGCAGCGCTAGCCCATTAGCGGCAGGGGCAGTGATGCAACCGGGACCGTCACAGGGTGAGTGCTGCACTCTGGGTACCACTCCCCCTCCAGAACCAGTGGAGACATTCAGCCACTCCGTCTGTCCTGCACAGGATGAAGCACTCTGGGCACCAGTCCCCCTCCAGAACCAGTGGAGACATGCATCCACTCCGTCTGTCCTGCACAGGATGAAGCACCCTGGGCACCAGTCCCCCTCCAGAACCAGTGGAGACATTCATCCACTCCGTCTGTCCTGCACAGATTGAAGCTCTCTGGGCACCAGTCCCCCTCCAGAACCAGTGGAGACATGCATCCACTTGAGAGACTGTTGCTTTGCACTCCCCAGGATGGTACAGTGGTCAACCCACCCACTGTAGAGACTTGAGAGACTGTGGCTTTGCACTCCCCAGGATAGTACAGTGGTCAACCCACCCACTGTAGAGACTTGAGAGACTGTGGCTTTGCACTCCCCAGGATGGTACAGTGGGCAAACCACCCACTGTAGAGACTTGAGAGACTGTGGCTTTGCACTCCCCAGGATAAAGCAGTGGGCAAACCACCCACTGTAGAGACTTGAGAGACTGTGGCTTTGCACTCCACAGGATAGTACAGTGGTCAACCCACCCACTGTAGAGACTTGAGAGACTGTGGCTTTGCACTCCCCATGATGGTACAGTGGGCAAACCACCAACTGTAGAGACTTGAGAGACTGTGGTTTTGCACTCCCCAGGATACATCAATGGCAATGGAGCCCTCTCATGGATCTGGTGTGGTGCACTCATCTGGCTGAGGTGCCCCCCCCTGAGGTGCCTATTGTATTTCTATCTGATGCCCCTGCAGTGTTCTCTCCGTTTTGATCAGGTATCTAGTGTGGGCCTCGCCCATGCATTTTGGGCCCAGTGGTCCACAGACAATGAATGGTGCATTACCTGCACTACTAACAGTCGTGAATATTTTGTTTAATGTGTATATATATATTTATGTGTATATTTGGTTACTGTATTTTGATATATTACAATGGTTCAACTCATTTCCGTTGGTCTTTGCATTCTTCTGGGGGGGTTGGGGGTTGTTACTGTAATGTTTGGATATGCATTGATGTGTGTGTTGTAGTGGGTGAGGGTCAGGGTGGGGTTTGGGATGTTGGTTGTGTGTGTCCCTGTGTTTTTCCCTCCCCCTCCCCTATGTCGTAGATGCAGAACTCACCGTTGACTTCGCTGCCGGCGTTGATGATCCTCGTAGATGAGCAGGAAGTCTAGCGCTGGCAGGATATGGAGTTCCGGCTCCATGGTGCCCTCCTTCCTCGTGGAGTGTGTAGAGGTGAGCGTTTTCCCTTTGAAATGGCTGTTTCTGCCGTGTTCTAATCTGCGGTGAATCCGCCCAAGAAAAGTTGGCGAATTGCTAGCTTGTGATACTGTGGGCGGTACCGCCTCTCTGTTGGCGGTGACCGCCGCGCTGTTTCTCTGTACCGCCGTGGCGGTCGGAGTGTTAAAGTGGCTGTCTTTGTTGGGTCTTTCCGCCACGGTCATAATTCCAATTTTTTTTTCCCGCCGGCCTGTTGGCGGTTTTACCGCCGCTTTAACACCGACCGCCAGGGTTGTAACGAGGGCCCAAGTGTTTACATTTTTTTTAAAAATGAAAATTTGTAGGAAAAAATAGGCATTGGTGACTGCTCTTTTTGTTTGCAATTTCTTATCACGCTGGCCAATTCACAAAAGCTATCTACCATTACGTCTCTTAGGCCATTCTGGTTGTGGTGATATCTGGGTTTGTGGGTTTTATAAGAACTCAAGGTACTCAGAGCCAGTAACTGATCTGCATATTACCATGGTTTTTCATTGCGGTCCGGGGC
Organism: Pleurodeles waltl; assembly: GCF_031143425.1. Lineage (NCBI taxonomy): Eukaryota > Metazoa > Chordata > Amphibia > Caudata > Salamandridae > Pleurodeles > Pleurodeles waltl. The sequence goes on along the minus strand of NC_090448.1, from coordinate 1,034,547,265 downwards.
AAGAGCAATTCATATGGGCGAATAAAAATAGTGAAAAATTGGTATCAAGACAACCTATATATTTCCAAAATACCCATACTAGCATGTGAATTAGAGGGCATTTCTCAAAAATAATTCTTTCTTACACATTGTCTCACATTTGGAAGGTGCAAATGCAGAGAAATACAATTGGTAATACCACTTGTTCTACTATTCTGTGTTTTTCTAAGTCTCCCAATAAAGATGTGACCTCGCTTTTGTGGGTAGGCCTAGTGCCTGTGAGAGGAAATAGCCCAAAACACAACATGGATACATCAGATTTTTCCAAGCAAAACTGACCTGGATTTTTGCAAAGTGGATAGCTGTGGTTTATGGGTCCTAGCTCAGCTGGCACCTAGGAAAACATATCAAACCTGGACATGTTTTAGAACTAGAGACCTAGGGTAGTCCAGGATGAGGTGACATGCATGGATCCCATGAGGTTTTTGTTTTACCCACAATACCCTGCAAACCTCAGACCTTGCCTGAAATCACACATTTTCCTTATATGTCTGTGATGGTAACTGCTGGAATCTGCAGGTATATATTAAAACTGTAGAATCCAGCATTTCCCCTCTGATGCTGATAAAAATGCTGTACCACTTGTGTGACTGGGTCTAGTGCCAGTAACAGGAACTTATCAAACCAAGGGCATTGGGAGTCCTTATGTGGGGACTCCTAAGGACATCGGCTGGATACATTCCTGTTACTAGCACTAGGCCCAACCACACAAGTGGTGAACCATTTTTATCGGCAAAAGTGGTGCAATGCTGGGTGGTAGAAATTTTGTGGATTCCTGCAGATTCCGGACGTTTTCATCACAGAAATGTGAGGAAAACTATGTTTTTATATTCAATATTTGAGGTTTGCAGGGCATTGTGGGTAAGAAAATGTAGTGGGATGGATGTGATACACCTCCCCCTGGACTCCCACTTATGTCTAGTTTCCGGAACTTTCTGGTTCCGGTAGGTGTTTTTAGGTGGCAGCCTACCCAAGCCCAAAACATTTACCTGTTCACCAATGCAAGTGCGATGATACTGGGAGTTAGCTCAACTATCCTGGCACATTTGTAAGCACAACAACCCAAAGAATCAAATAGCCTCTTTCTTCCCATTGGAATGAGATGCTTTAGTCTGTAGGGGAACAGAAAGACTGTTTCCCCATGTTTGAGGAGGTAGGGAAATGGCCATGACCATGCTGGGCAGCATCCAGCCTTACATAAATAAAAGTAATTCATGTTGTCTAGTGGACATTCTCCCCACTGATGGGCAGATGGGGGGTAATTGTCCCATCTGCCCCCTGAGGGGCAGAAAGACTGTTTCCCTTTTGGGGGAGGGGGGGTGGCCATGTTCATGCTGGACAGCCTCCAACGACCAAATAAAAAAAAAAGAATGCATGGTGTTGATTGGGCATTCTGCCACCCCGGGGAGCAGATGAGAGTAATTGCCCCAATCTGTCCCCCTGGTGGGGCAGAAGGACTCTTTCTCATTTTGGGGGTTGGGAGGCATTGCCATGCCCATGCTGGGCAGCCCTCACAATACAAATTTTAAAAAAAGTAATCCCTGGTGTCTAGTGGGCTTTCTGTCCACCATGGGGCAGAAGGGGGTAATTACCCAAATCTGCCTTCCATGAGGGGCAGAAAGGCTGTTTCCCTTTTTTTTTTGGGAGGGGGCATGGCCATGCTAAGCGGCTCCCATGGATAAAAAAAAAAAATAATAATCCCTGGTGTCCAATGGTCTTACAGCACCCTGGGGTCAGAAAGACTGTTTACCTTTTTTAGGGGGTGAGGGCATGGCCATGTCCATGCTACGAAGCCCCACGGCAATAAAAAAAAAAAAGTAATCCCTGTGGTATAGTGGTTTGCTGCCCCCCTTGGGGACAGTGCAGCCTAAACATGTGGCAGATCTGACCCTAACGGGGGGCAGAAAGTGACCAAAGTAATTCTCTCATAGTGGGGAGCAACCGTTGCCCAAGGGGTTGCTTCCCAACATATATGTTTTTAAATCCCTAGTGTCTAGTAATGTTGTGCTGCCCAAGGGCAGATTGGACTCAAAATAAGCCAACCTGTCCCCAAAGGGGACAGAAAATTGCCAAAATAATCACCCCATATTGGGGGTTGGTCCTTGCCTAAGGGGCTGCTCTGTGATACACAAAGAAATCACTGCTTGGCGATCGTCCTCGTTGGGTGATCCCCAAGCAGGGATGGACTTGAGAAAGTTACCATTGGAAAGGGGAGATTCTCCACTTTCCAATGATATATCCCTCGTGTGTTTTGGTGTCCGAGGGCTGAGATAGCCCAGCGAGCACCAAAGAAGCGAATGGGAAATGAGACGTCAGCACGCCTTGAGCATGATCATCATTACATTGAAAAAAATGCTGGGGCTGCTAGGGAAGCCCTTCCCTAGCTCCTGAGGCTCAAAAACAAAAAAAGAAATCCCTCTGCTGTGAACAGCAGAAGGATTTGGTAGTCATGTGCAGAGGATGGACCGGTTCTGTCCTCAGCACGTGCCTACTGTGGCTGAGAATGGAACCGTTCCATCCTCAGCATAGAACAGGTTAAACGTATTGCTAATATCGATATTATTATTATTATTATTATTATTATAATAACATTTGTAGTATTATTTTTGTAATACAAATCATTATTATTATTATTATTATTATTATTATTATTATTGTTATTTTTATCTATTGTACTTTTTACTGTAACATCCGTACACAAGAATGCTCCAAATACCTACAATCAGAGTAGATGCTGATCCCCAAACCTGGCCCATTACAAATAAATTGTCCTATTGTCCACACTCATCATCCTCTCTCTCTCTCTAGTCTACTCATTATGGCACTTGAGCTAACTACAGTGCATGTCTCCAGTCCACTCTCTTGCAATCACTGTTAGAAGGCAGATGATGCCTTACCTTCACTTCTCTTCCTCAAAAAAATGATATCACCTGAAAGCACTTACTATTCAATGGGTCAGCTGTAGTAGCATTTGTATACTGCCCTTTCCTCCACACTAAATCAACATTCACTACATGGAAGAATACTACTTATGATAACCAATGTAATTTAGGAGATGTTTAAATATGCAGACAGCAAAGTCTTATCTAACCCCTAATAAAACCACTTCCTCTTTCCAGTTTTTAATTGACAGAAATGGGTTGCATGCTACCTCCCCATAGACTTGCTGTTGATACAGATGTGTTATTTATTGGCAAATAGGCTGATTGTTTATGGCCCTAACAGGCCCGAACAGGTGTGCAGGCACAGGAAGAACAACGTTCTTCTTATTCTGGATGGAATAGGTGAGCTAGCATAGAATGATTCTCATTCTGCAACATGAAAAAGGAAAGAACAGAATCAGTGTAAAACCCAAGACAAAGGGCCTCATAACGAGGCTGGCGGTCAGACCAACATGGCTTTTGCGGTCTGACTGCCACATTGCAAGTTTGGCAGTCGGACTGTCAACCGACCACCATCTCCGCCAGGATCTATTATATGCTGATTACAAACTTGTTCTCCACCAGCCTTTTCATGGCGGTTTTCCTACCAAGAAAAGGCTGGTGAAGCACATGTGCTGGGCCCCTCTGCCCAGCACCATCAGAATGCACATCAGAATGTGCACTGTCTCCCTTGCAGACAGTGTGTCTTCCAAGGGTGCTGGACAACCCCTTCTGTCCTACGAGATACCAACTGGCTCCTTTAAGGGAGCCGAGTTGAATCTTGTAGCACTGGTCCCGCTGGTCAGACTGGCGGGAACACTCCATTTCAGGTTTCTTCTGGTCAGCTAGGCTAGGCCAGCAGAAAACTTGTAATAGGGTGGGGAGAACGTCACCACCATGGGGGTGGCGCCCTCTCCATAAGTTTGGCAGTCCCACGTTGGAATTGCCAAACTCATGAGTCCCAAAAACAAAAGTGTAAAGGGGGTGTCTGATTTACTAAAGTACGTGCAATGAGCATTTAAGTTTGCAGAAGGTTAGTTTTGGTAGGATTATCAGCTAGATTCACTAGATTTCACACTGCCTACCCTTGTAATAATGTATTCTCTGCATTATATTGTTCCTTTCTGGCCAAGATAAGAGGAATGCATTTTTACATTTTGCATCCTCCGGTAACATTTTAACATTTCTTGCACCACATTGCCACTCCCAAGTGTGAGATCTGTTGATGGTGGAAATAGATAACAGTTCAACAGATCTCACATCTTGGGAGAAGAGAGTTAGTGTATTGATGATTGGATGGACAGGAGGAATTAGGTAAAACTTCGGCAAGACAAACGCAACCTTCAGAGTGTCCATTAGCACAGCATGGCCATCATGGAAGGAAGATAACAGTTAAGTTAAACTACTAGGTATCTAGCTTCCAAAAAAATTTGAAGTTAATTGTAGACGGTCATCTAGGCTGAAGTCAAAAATGGCAATAATACACAGTTAACTTAATTAAAATGTGTGAAGCAGTTGAAAGTACCAAAAAAGTTAAAAAGTTGAAAACACAACACTTCAAAGCCTACACTCTAATTTATAAAAATAAATAACAAAATTGATATGCAAAATGACACCAAACTGATCAAATCCAGTAAGTAGAACCGGAGATATGATGTTTTAATGAATTATAAGAAAATAGAGCTAATAAGTGCAAATCACCAATGATTGTCATTAGTCATAGTAGACCTGGATGTAGGTGAGATTTCTGGCTGATTGTGATGGAGTGCAGGTCGGAGTCACCTAGTAAATTGACCCCGCTAGTGCCTTGAAGCAGGGAAGTTTGACAAAGTTTCTAAGTCTCATTCTGAAAAGAAACTGAATAAAAACTTTTCTTCATTCAGGACAAACCTGAAATTCATTCTACTACTGTGGTTCTGCTGGTGGGAAACGTGGAAACGATGCCGCTGGTCAGATGGGATATTTCACAGGAATATCTTCTTCAACATTTTTAATACCCTGTAGGTACCCATGGGTGTCTCCATGATCCTTGGAGATCTTTCGGTCATGCATTTCAAGTGAAAGTGGAACCAACCACCTTAGGCCCTTTTCACAGGTCACAGATTCCAAGTGCAGCAGTTCAGTCTGCCTGGTATCCATTCACATACCTAGCAGTATCCTTAGGAAGTCTGGGATAGGGTCCAGCTTTGCTAGGTTTACCAACTGAAGTTTTATTCTGACCAATGGACTAAAGATGCGCAGGCCCTGACCTATCTACTTTTGCAGTAGTTTCTGTTTGATGTACTGCCATGAGGTCCAAATGCCATATGTCAGGCATTTTTCTAGTTTCAAGACTTCAGCCATACCAAACCTGTTCTTTTGGGACTTCGAGTGTGTGTGCGGCATCTGCCATAGTAACTCTAGGGTCCTTCCACATCTTACTCTAAAATACAGTTTGAAATATGCAGTGTACCTCCAACAGACCCAGAAACAGACATCTGGTATCACAAAAGTCAGGTCCTTGAGCAACTGAATAGGCGATATACAAGAATTGTCTTAGCATCCCATGTGCTCCCCTCAAAGGATGCAAAACCTTTTCATGTGCTTCAGACAGACATGCCATATAGAGTTTGAGAATAGGGTGTAAATATGAGGAGCACAGACCCCACTCTGCATATTCAATTAGGCTTACAGGAGTCAACTCTGCTCATTATGTGGCCATGGGAGGAACTTCAAACCTCATTCACACATCATTCAAGGCTGAACACTAGTTGTGACTAGCTGGAAAACAAATGCAACCTATCCTCATTAAAGCTCACACAAGACAAATTTAATTTTCTAAAATTTACTTTTTCTTAATATGCTTAAAAAATCTGATTTTGCATTGAATAGGATTTGTAATACCAAGTAAAAAATAGTCATTTAACTATTTTTCTAGCTGGTCCCATTTCATGAATATAGTACTTGTTTTTCAATCTGTACTCTGATTTTCTTCATCGGAAAACTAGGCCAGCCAGAGTGAAAATAGATGTTAGGGTCTGTCAATGTAGGGACACATATTTCACATTTAAATATCATTCAGCTTAACTTGTGGACTGCAAGGACTACAGTTGGGTGACTTACTAATATTTGAAAGGGACTTTTTATCTGCAAAAAAAAAGTTATTTTAACAGATTACACTGCTGGCTGCACCTGTACGTTTAAGCCATGTTTTCTTTGTCATACAAGTGGATGGCACCATAAGTGCTGAAGACCACAGGTAACAATTAACATTTCATGCCATGGGTATATTGCCATGCCATATACTATGGCCGTGAAGAAAAGGTAAGTACGCTATTTAAGGATTAGCTAGCTTCAATATGTTTTAGTGATCAGAGCAATAAAATTCAGAAAAAAAGGGTGGTGACTCTGAAAAAAGGCATTGTTTAAAACAAGATGAACAATGTGCATGAGGAATCATAGTAGGTAGCATAACCTACCACACAATTAACTAAGCCCCAGCACTCATAGCAGCCACCAATGACATTCAAATCATCCTGGACCAAGGAGAAAGAGTGGCCTTCATTCTGCTTGACTTCTTTGTGGCTTTCGACACTGTCGTCCATAACACCTTCATCAGAAGACTCCATGAGATTGGCATACACGGATCCACTCTCCAATGGCTCTGTTCCTTCCTCTCAGGAAGAACATAAAGGGTTAGACGGCCACCCTTCACATCAGAGACATGTGATGTCTCTCTAAGGTTGAGTGTTTCGTAGATTTTTATTGTGTGGCTATGAAAAGTTTATTATATTTAATCATCTTCAATTTCTCCATGTATTGAGGAGAGGAACTGGTTCTTCTGAATGTGACAATTGTCCCACCTGCACTGAACATGCACTCTAAAGATACACTGGCAAATTCATTGTCAATCCACCGAGCTCTGACTATTCTTTCTTATTCCCATGCCAATAGGTCAAAGGAATTTGATTCAGGTAGAATCTGTTGGGTCCAATAAATAGTCCTGTAACATCATCTCAAGTGTCATTCTTGTTGACAATCTTTTGGTATGGTATGTTTTAGGTTCTTAACACTGCTGGCAGGTAATTGTGTGAGGAGATCGGCGCCAGGAGAGCGATAAATAAACACGCAACACGCATTAGAAATCAGTAGGGAACTGCCGTTCTAGCGCGAGCACTAGAACCTTTATTAGGTGGCTCCATGACGTCAGAAACCAACCAACCAAAACATTGAGAGGGGTTTCTACGCGACCGCATACCAGCGGCTCGTGTAGATTACCCCTAACCCAATAAACCCAGCAGTAGCAACATAACATTCCTCCTTCACTCAAAATAAAAATAACAAATTGACAAACAAAAAAAAAAAAACACTTCATGCATTAAATAAATTCCTGAATATTCTAATTGCACACATAGGGGGTCATTCTGACCCTGGCGGTCCATGACCGCCATGGCGGAGGGCGGCGGAAGCACCGCCAACAGGCTGGCGGTGCTTCCTGGGCTATTCTGACCGCGGCGGTTTCCCGCCGGTTTTCCCCTGGCCCAGGGAATCCGCCATGGCGGCGCTGCTTGCAGCACCGCCATGGGGATTCCGACGCCCATCCCGCCAGCCTGTCCGCCAGAACCAGGATGGCGGGAACGGGTGCCGTGGGGCCCCTGGGGGCCCCTGCACTGCCCATGCCACTGGCATGGGCAGTGTAGGGGCCCCCAAACAGGACCCCACAAAGATTTTCACTGTCTGCTTTGCAGACAGTGAAAATCGCGACGGGTGCCACTGCACCCGTCGCACCCCTGCAACTCCGCCGGCTCCATTCGGAGCCAGCTTCCTCGTTGCAGGGGATTTCCCGCTGGGCCGGCGGGCGGCCTTTTGGTGGTCACCCGCCGGCCCAGCGGGAAAGTTTGAATGACCGCCGCGGTCTTTTGACCGCGGTGCGGTCATTCGGCGGTAACCGCATGGCGGGCGGCGACCGCCGCCCGCCGCGGTCAGAATGACCGCCATAGTCTTTCATTTTAACAGGAGCTGATATTCGGGAACGCAAAGTATATCTATCCCTGCCTCTTCTCAGCACAGTGCCAGTCAGGGACGAACTGTCTAAAGACTTGCTAATAGGCTTCTCTGTAATGACAACATCATCTGATGATTCAGTCTCATCCAGGGGCAAACACAGGTCCTCAGCAGGGAGCCTGTCCTGTGCTTGAGAACTCTGATTCATACATTCCTTCGGCAGGATAATAGGTGTACCCAAAAGTGGCTCCAGAGAATCATGTCTGGGCAAATAATAAGGTTTAAAGAAATATACATTCCTAGTCACCATCTCCTTATCTCGTTGAGCAGTGACCATCGTGCCTTTCACATTCACAACTGTCCAAGGGCTAGCTTCAAATGGGAGCTTGAACTTGCCTCCTGCATGTCTATTTTTTACTAACACCCGGTCTCCCACTCTCAAACGTCGCACCCGGGCTCGCCTCTTCTGAGACATCTGATCATTCAGCACTTGACGACTTCGCAAACGACTAGAGACTTGATCATGAAACCCACTCGAGGTATTCACTTGGGGCAACGTATCTCTCACACCCTGTACACGACACACTTCGCTGGGAATAGCACCAGTGGTGCCATGGGGAGTCAAGCGGTACTCCCTTAGAAACTCAAACAGAGCACATTCCACATTCTTTTCCTGAGAAACCGCAATTCTCAGCACTTTATTTAATGTTCTCATAAATCGTTCAACTTCCCCATTAGCTTGGGGCCAGCGAGGGGTGATTTTTCGATGATAAATATCATGTGACGCTAGATATTCTGCAAACTCATTGCTCGAAAAAGGGGGCCCATTATCTGTTCTCAGCTCTTTGAATATGCAATGGGTGGCCATGATTTTTTCCAAACATGGCACAACTCGGTCAGTAGTGGTAGAGGTCAGGACCTCCACCTCTGGGTATTTGGAGAAATCGTCTATGGCAACCAACATATGGCGCCCATCAGGAAGACTGCCTAAATCCACACACACTCAATGCCATGGAGTGGGGGGAATTGGCTCTGTTATGATCGGAGCGGTCAAATCAGCAGGAGCTGATATTCGGGAACGCAAAGTATATCTATCTCACCCTCGTCGCCACTTTGTTAGGTTCTTAACACTGCTGGCAGGTAATTGTGTGAGGAGATCGGCGCCAGGAGAGTGATAAATAAACATGCAACACGCATTAGAAATCTGTAGGTAACTGCTGTTCTAGCGCGAGCACTAGAACCTTTATTACGTGGCTCCATGATGTCAGAAACCAACCAACCAAAACATTGAGAGGGGTTTCTACGCGACCGCATACCAGCGGCTCGTGTAGATTACCCCTAACCCAATAAACCCATCAGTAGCAACATAACAGTATGTACCTGTGCACTTGATGTATGTGTGCTACATCCATAATCTAACCCATTCAGATGTTGGAATTGATGATGTTGGTGCTTTAGGTTTAGTAGCAATCAATGGTCTTACCATTGGTGGATGCTTCTCCTGCAGTTGTAGTATTCTTCTTGATTCTGGGCCAGCACTGTGAGGTTAAAGGCAGCAGTTCAGTTCTGCTATGGCCTCAAATGTTCAACTGTTCATCTTCTAAGTAATATGCTTTGCTGATGATCTTATTGTTGTAAATTGTGACATCTACTATTAAAAAAGGAATAAAAGTGGCAAGTGGTTTTTGCACTATACATCCTCTTTCATGGAACAGATGTACTGTTCAGAGGATGCAATCTCTCTATGCAGCACTTGATTTGTGTGCAGATGAAGGATATAGCTGTTGACCAAAGTACCTTCATTGACACTGATAAATGTTTGTTTCACCTTTTACAAATGTTCCTGCAAAATGTGCAACAACAGTAACGCTTGGCTCATGGTACTGACCTCCTCGCAGATTTCTCAAATGAATATCGCAAAAGGCACTATGATTTGGATGAGGCATTCCACTAGTCTCAATTTTTCTACTTGCACCAACATGGCTTTGGGAGCTGCACCCTATTTCCTTTGGGGTAATATCATTGATGGACTTCTATGTAGAAGATTGACTTCTAATGGTTTTGGACCTCCTATATCATGGCTTTGACAGGGAGCCCAATAGCATACTGAATGATCCTCAAATGCTTCCATTCTTTGAATCAATGACTGAAATTATTGCAAATCTGGAAAGTGTTGGCTACTTCTTTCGTAAGAAGTCCTGCATAATGAGTTTGATAGAATGCCCTGAACATAAGACTTTGAAGTAACCTTCACTGGCCATGGCTTTATGGAGGATACTTTGACAATACTGCTTTGGCAAAACTGCTAGGCCAGGGTGACATTTCCATTGAGAATTATGCAATAGGCTTGTTATGCAAAATTCCTGAAATTATGCAATTTGCAAAAATTCACCAGCATGCACAATTCACTGTAAAAATGTACTGCGAAAGCACAGGAACAGCATAACTTGATCAGCAGCAGTTTTTGGTGCTTTTCTTTAATGATTGATGCAAGGATGCATATTGCACTAAAATATAGTGTAAGATGACAGATTTGCAATTGGCGTAAAAACATGTAATTTCATTCTGAAATAATTTCATGTAATTGTGCAAAAGGAAATTGGGAGAATTTAATACATTTTCCCTAGCCTAGAAGTTTACATGTTTGGATGATGATAATAGAGGATGTTTGTCTATAATAAGCCTTTGTAGGCCCTGAATACGAATAGCTGGGGAAGGACATATCCATATTATTGCTCAACTAGGAACAGTAATTGAGTACTAGAAATATTTCCTTAAATGAATAGAGAGGAACTACAGTCACTTGTAGCTGTTAATGCATAATGTCCTGATTATTGGTATGTCAAAACACTAGTGGCCATATGTGTGAAAAGTGCCGCCTCACATTGTGAAGCGCCACTTTTCTTGAAACCCCCTAACACTACCATGTGTGTGCCATATTTAAAATATGGAGCACCATGGCGGTATTAGGAACAATAGCGTCAAGATTTTTGATACTATTGTGGTGCTTTGCTACCTAGCGTCAAATATTCTGATGCTAGTGGAACAAAGTGCAAGTTGGCCCATTGATTCTAATGGGCGCGTCCTTTTAACACCTGCTTTCACCAGGCATTAAAAATGACACCAAAAATGCAGCAATGAAATCTTGTAGATTTCATTTCACAATTTTTGTGTGCCTTCTTGGGCCGGAATGTCCCTTTTGTCTACATTATGAATGGTGCATGCATAATGTGATGCAAAGGGTCACAAAGTCATGCAATACATGCATTGCACCACTTTGTAGATATGGCGCAGCTTTTTGACACTCTAACACCACATTAGCATCAGAAAAATGATGCAAATGTGGTATTAGATGGTGCAAGTCCATCCTTAAATTTGGGCCTAGGGGCCGTATTTATACTTTTTGGCGCACAACTGCGTGTGTCAAAAAATTTAACGCCGGCTAACGCCATTCCAAAGCGCCATGCGGGCGCCTTATTTATGGAATGACGTTAGCCGGCGGAGCTGACTGGTGTGCGTCAAAAAAAATGACCCACTCCAGGCAGTGCCGGCATAGGGGAAAATGGAGCTTGGGCGTCAAAGAATGGGGCAAGTCGGTCTGAGGCAAAAAATCTGCCTCAACCCGATTTGCGCCATTTTTTTTTTACTCCCACCCTCCATTGACATGACTCCTGTCTTAGCAAAGACAGGAGTCATGCCCCCTTGCCCAATGGCCATGCCCAGGGGACTTCTGTCCCCTGGGCATGGTCATTGGGCATAGTGGCATGTAGGGGGGCACAAATCAGGCCCCCCTATGCCACAAAAAAAAAAAAAAAACTAAAAAACCTGAACCTAGCTTAAGATCCCTGGGATGGGTCCCTCCATCCTTGGGCGTCCTCCTGGGGTGGGCAAGGGTGGCAGGGGGTGTCCCTGGGGGCATGGGAGGGCACCTCTGGGCTCCTTCCGAGCCCACAGGTCCCTTAACGCCTGCCCTGACCAGGTGCTAAAAAATGACGCTAAAGCGGCTGGATGTCATTTTTTTGGACCCGCCCACTCCCGGGCGTCATTTTTGCCCGGGAGTATAAATACGGCGCACATGCCTCAGAATCATTTTTTAGACGGGAACGCCTACCTTGCATATCATTAACGCAAGGAAGGTGTCCACGCTAAAAAATGACGCAAACTCCAAGATCTTTGGCGCTAGACGGGTCTAACGCCAAAGTATAAATATGGAGTTCGTTTTGCGTCGGATTTGCGTAAAAAAAACGACGCAATTCCGGCGCAAACAGAATATAAATATGCCCCCAGATCTCTTGGGTCAGCGTACAGCCTTAGTTGGTTTCTGCTGCATTTTATTTTGGGTTTTCTTCTGCTGCATTTGATTTTATTTTGTTTGCTTTCTGTTGCATTGTGTTTTGTTTTCCACTGTATTTTTGTTGTTTCTCTATTGTTTTAGCCGCACTACTCCCTCACTTCTTCCCCACCCTCTGCCCTTCCGCTTCCTGAATCCTTGCCAGCCCCTCCCACCTCCTAGGACTACTTATGGAGGCTGCAGCGTAGGTCATCGTGTCGCTCCCCCACTGCTGCAATAGCTAGCTTGAATTTGTGACTCTGCCATAATCCTCAATTTCATCATTTAGTATCCGATGTTGTGTGTTCTGCTGCATTTTATTTTGTTGGTTTTCTGCTTCATTGGATTTTATTTTGCTTATTTTCGGCGACATTGGGTTTTGCTTTCCGTTATATTTTGGTCATTTCTCTCCTGTTTTCGTTGACCCTCCCGGCCATTTTTCCGGCTCCCTGACAGCCCCTTATACCTGCCAGAACTACCTGTGAAGGCCGCAGCATGGCTCCAGTGAGCAGCCCTCAACTTCTTGGGTCAGCGTGTCGCTCCGTCACTGCTGTGATAGCTCGCCGGTATTTATGAGTCTGCCATAGTTCTCAATTTCATCATATTGTACCCACTGTTCTGTTTACTGCGCTATGAAGACTAGAAACAGATATTATGTGCTCAGAAACAGATTGTAGTGATTTCAACCAGGTTACACAGATTTTAAATGCTCTCAGAGGTGATGCAGGGACAAGCTTCAGACAGCCGGTCACATGTATTTTGCCAGTTCAGGCTTTTGCCAACAGAGCTATCTCTCAGTTTACATATATTGTGAAGGCTTAGGCGCCAGGTACATTAAAATCATTAAAATCTGGGCAGCCACTTAAAGGATGTAAATGTTGTCACCATTTTAGTTACTATCCAATTACGTTTCGAGATGGAGGAAAACTTCACAATTAAAAAATGCACTGTATACACAGCCCTGAAGTGGCCTCATGGCATGCATGACATATTTAGCAAGCACTTGTCCTTAACCCATACATTTGGTACTATGTCACCATTAGACATACTCCTACAACCAGAAAGCATCAAAAGTAACACCCAGAATACAAAGTGTAGTTGACTGAAAAGACACTATTGTCCTGATGTGTCAGACTTGTGTTTCTTGCATGCATATGACACATTATAGTAAACAGTGAACTTATTCATTCATTTCTCAGTACCACTAGACACAATATTAAATAATCCATCTTCCTGATAAAAGCTTTTTGTTGACTTTATAGCTTACAGTAGTTTTGCATTGCATTTTTCACTCTTACCGGCTGACACTGTTCTCCACTGTGCTAAGTGCTTTATCACTAATGGTTCTAGGCTCCCTTGAATGTGAACCATGAAGAACCACTGAAATGAACCGCTCCTTAGGCCTTAGCAGAGATTAGAGTGGGAAAGGGAGCGAGGGGGTAAGGCTTCCAAGCAACATCAGTTCTACTTCCTAAATATTTACCCTTACCACAGAGTTTAGTAACAGGCTAAGGAGGATGGATATCTTCATGGCAAGAGAATAGGATGCATTTAGTTTCGCTCAAATGTCTGTATTATAGTCTTGTAAAGTGGCCCTTGAACATATTTGTTTCCTGAGATAAATTTGTGATTTAATGCGGGGTCACCTCTATCTATTTAATTTAATTAACTAGAGGATTCCGCATGCTTTATTCACTTCAGGTGTGGGGCAAACATTTGGGGGGTGATTCCGAGACTGGCGGGCGGCGGAGGCCGCCCGCCAGTCTACCCCCGACAAAATACTGCTCCGCGGTCGCAAGACCGCGGAGGGTATTTCGAGATTTGCCCTGGGCTGGCGGGCGGCCGCCAAAAGGCCGCCCGCCAGCCCAGGGCAAATCTACCTTCCCACGAGGACGCCGGCTCCGAATGGAGCCGGCGTAGTGGGAAGGTGCGACGGGTGCTGTTGCACCCGTCGCGTATTTCAGTGTCTGCTCTGCAGACACTGAAATACTTTGTGGGGCCCTCTTACGGGGGCCCCTGCAGTGGCGGTAGGGGGTGTCAGAATCCCCATGGCTGCGGAGCGCGCTCCGCAGCCATGGAGGATTCTCCCGAGCAGCGGAAAGTCGGCGGGAGACCGCCGACTTTCCGTTTCTGACCGCGGCTGAACCGCCGCGGTCAGAATGCTCGACGGGGCACCGCCAGCCTGTTGGCGGTGCTCCCGTGGTCGTGACCCTGGCAGTCACCGGCCGCCAGGGTCAGAATGACCCCCTTGATCTCCTTTTCATCATATAGAGTGTGTTAAGCTCTATTATAATGAATGGCTTATCCGTGCTGCTTGGCCAAATTCCTCCCTTTCCACGGTCTATGTATTACTGACAGGCTTGGTGTCTAGCCTATTTGGTTCTCCTCTCTTGCTACTGGTCTGTGCTATCAACAGATGGTTCTCAGAAGGCCTCAGATGACACAGAGGGTGCCAATGTTTAGATCTGGTACCGTGTCACGGTGGTGCGGTGAGTAGTCAGTGACGGTTGCCTTCCCCTGTGTCATCCTATTCCCAACAGCCGATCTGATTGTTCCTGCCATCCAGCTCTGGCAAACCAATCTTATGGACACTCTGGGCCTGATTCACAAAGATACACTTACATTTTTGCATACGTTTTCAAAGTTTTGCTATTCATAAACTATGAGTGAATAGTTAAGTTTATGACTGCCGAGTCTCCACAGTCAGGTGGAGAACTCTGCACATAAAAAGATAGGACAGGCCTATCTTTTTTTTTGCAGAGATCTCTGCCCTGACTGTGGAGTCTCCGTGGTGGTACACTGACTATTAATTCGTATTTTGTGAATAGCAAAAAATATGAAACTTATGCGAAAGTGTGTGTTTACCTTTGTGAATCAGGCCTAAGTGAGGCAGCTGTCCCTTAAAATTAGACTGCCAGACCTATATTCATACCCATAAGCAACAAAACTGACTAATTTCACAACAATGACTGTAAAAGCCTTCAAGGTAATCTACATTACTGGTGTAGTCCCTGTTTACATTTCACATTTTTACTGATTTACTTCATTTTGCATTCCCTAAAAGTGTTTGCTTTTTACAGATATGTGTTTTTAGGCCACATGTACAAAATTCAGGTTTTGCGACTCACAAATTGCGAGTCAGAGCGACTCGCAATTAGCGAGCCGCAAAACCTGATGTACAACAGTGTCAATGACACTGTTTGCGATTCCCAATGGGGTCACAAATGACCTACCTTATGGATATTCATGAGGCAGGTCGCAATTTGCGACCCCATTGGGAATGGCCGCACTCACAGGTATGGTGGCCTGCTGGACACAGCAGACCATGTCTGTGACTGCTTTCAAATAAAGCAGTTTTTTTTAAATGCATCCCGTTTTCCTTAAAGGAAAACGGGATGCATTTCAAAAACACAAAAATAAAAAGTTTTATTTTCATTTTTTCAGAGCCACTTGCTGCTCTGAAAAAATATTTTCACTGCCATTCACAAAGGGAAAGGTTTGCGAATGGAATAGCACCAGTTTGAAACTGGTGCTAACTGTGATTGTTTTGCGGCCGCATTCGCGATCACAAAGCAATCATACTTGGGACTGCGACTCGCAATTAGGAAGGGAACACCCCTTCCTAATTGCGACTCGCAAACCCTTTTTGTGATTCGGTAAATAGACTACTGAATAGCAAAAATGGGTCTGTACATCCCAAATAGCATTTTTCAAGTCGCAAACGGCCCGATTCGCCGTTTGTGACTTGAAAAATGCTTCGTACATGTGGCCCCAAGTGTTTCACCATTAGACATACTCCTACAACCAGAAAGCATCAAAAGTAACACCCAGAATACAAAGTGTAGTTGACTGAAAATACACTATTGTCCTGATGTGTCAGACTTGTGTTTCTTGCATGCATATGACACATTATAGTAAACAGTGTACTTATTCATTCATTTCTCAGTACCACTAGACACAATATTAAATAATCCATCTTCCTGATGAAAGCTTTTTGTTGACTTTATAACTTACAGTAGTTTTGCATTGCATTTCAAGTGTGGCCCCAAGTGTTTTTTTTTATGCAACAAATGACCCTTCATAATGCATAGTATGAAGTGCGCCACCGATAGGTGCCTTGGTGAGGTCAGGGTGTAAACAAGTGAATTCATGTTGTGGGTGGGTGTATGTGATAGGTCACAATTGAGAGTTATTAAGTTTTGGCTCAAAGCAGTGCACGTTTCTGACAGTGCCTGAAATTGGCTTATAACACTATTCGGTATATGTTCTCCTGCAGTTTTTGGCCTCACTACAAAGTGGTGGTCGTCAACGGTAATTACTAGTTTGTGTGTTGAAAGACAAGAAATCTGCTCTAATAACTCTGCTTTGTATGCTACAATTGGCTGCTAGGGATATGGCTGAAAGCAATATATGGGATGAAGGGGACTCTCAACAGCTCTAATGTACCCTGGCACGGAGACAGAGAAGACTTGAAAAGAAGCTATTGTCTTTGAATGTAGGTGCAAAGGGTAGGATCCAAACCTGGACCTGTCAGCAGCCTCGCACCACAATGAGGAATGCTGGCAGGATACCTCAGCTCAGAGTATGAACTCAAGTGGAAAACTTTAACTTGAAGAGTCATGTCCCATGTCCCAAGTCTCCCATCCCACAGGAGAGCATCTGACACATGAAGTGCCAGGCTAAATCTAAATTCATTTTTTAGGATGACCACAGCATATGAAAATTAGCTCCATTTACAATAATTGTGTGCATTTCTGTGATGTGGCTATTCCGAAATGAGGCTAGGGTCAAGCCCACAGACACACACCCGTAACGTAAGAAATGAAACATAAAACTACATTTTTATGGAATGAAAACTGTGAACTTTCATAAATAATGGTGATATCACTGCCATGTGTACACAACGAATGCACAATAGGACTTTGGTGTAACACGTGCTGTGAAATGAGTCACCTTTAGGTACCTTTGTGATATTAGAATTTGAGTGGGCATTAAAGAGGGGGCATGATTAAAAGCACTGGAGCTGAGGCTGTAGGTGGAGCAAGCTTCTTACAGTGACTGTCAAAAGTGAAGTGCTCACAATCCTTGGTCATCCAATCCTTTGCCTCTCTGCAAACCTCACAGAGGGAAGGTCACATATGTGCCACTTTTAAGGGTGTAAAGGAGTATACACTGTGTAAACTGTGTAAAATATTGTCAGTACTAAAGGGAAAAAAAAATGTTGGGCCTACAGGTGAACCTCAGTTTTCTCAATGGGTGAAAAGCTAACTGAACTATCTTCTTGGAGTAAACAGCCCAGTTGAGTAATGGTACAAGATAATACCTTCCTACACATACCCTGGGTTACCCCTCCTGCCCCATTTGGCCTAAAGCTTTAGGCAGCTTCAACACAGGCACTGCATGTTGTGAAAGTGGTTACGACTATAATAGATGTGGGTTGTGCCACTAGTAGATGGGAGCCACCTCCATCTCAAGTGGACTGCAGCTTCCCAAACACAGTTTTGGGTACTTACATTTTTTTTAACAAATTAAGGATTAGTCATTGCATCAGGTTGCACACAAACAAGCAAGTATTTTTTGAAGCACTGAAACATTTCATGACAGAACTCTTCCTGTGCAGACCAAAGCATAATATCACACCAATATTGAAAATATTCAGGTTAAGCAAATTTATGTTTGAGGCCTGGGTTGCCCTACTAGTGTCTGTTTTTGCTAGAAGGCACCTTTGCTAGCAATATGAGTTGCAGCAGTTTTAAGTTCTGATTCTTACAATGTTAAACAGTGCTCAATGAGCAGCAGCTGTTTTCTGAAAATCAGGAGCACTTTCCTTAGCTGTCTTTGCCCCTCTGAGGCCATAGGTGGCAAGGGCAATGCCAGAGGAGGCATGGGCAGTGCCATGGGTCACATTTGCAACCCGTGGTGGTCCCTAAATTACATCCATGCCCGGAACACATTAACAACAACCACTGCTGCAGCACATATGCACCACCAGAGGACCATTCCTTGCCAGCTCTCCAGCTTCACTTGCAGGACTGAGGCAACCAACAACACCAGTGACACCCGTAGACATGACTGCATCCAACACACCAATCAGGACTGCTACACCACAACTCCAGTGCATTCTACTCAGCGCATGATGTCTTGGCAGACATGCAGTAGAGATCTGGGACTTGATCTCATCCAGAACCCCAGATGTAATCATCCTCACAGAGACCTGCCTGAGCCCCACCTCCGCACTAGAGATTGCCATTGACACCCCAGAACGATACAAAATAACACACGGGGACTGAACAAACACACACAGAGGTGGAATTGCCATTATCTACAAGAATACCATATGCTTCACAATCTCGCCAGATAAACTGACTCTGATAATGGAGCACCTCGACTTCCAACTCCACACAGATGGAAACACACCATTAGAGGCATCCTCACCTACCGACCACCAGGACCACACCTCAGATTCTGCAAGGCCATCCCAGACCTCATAACCCTGATCGTCACCGACTCCGAGCACTACATCCTGCTAGGTTATCTCAATTTTCATCTTGACGACCCCTGCGACACCAACACAACTGACCTCCTAGAAACCATGAACAACATTACACTAAAGCAACTGGGCCCTGACCCTACCCAGATCGCAGGACACACGTTCAACCCCATTTCTATGCCCAGCAATGGGATAGAGTACAACCACATCACACAGCTCACCTTGACCGGGATCCACTTCACCATCTCAGGGCCTACCAACAGTGGCACTGTAGCCTCAAGACTGGAAACCGGTTTCAGAAGACCAGTGGAACAACACTCTCAACTCCTACCTTCAGGACACCACATCCAACACAGATCAGGCTGTGAATAAGTTCTCCCATGGGATCTCAAAATCTGTCAACACAATTGCCCCCTGTTACGACTCTGTCGTCCCATTTCTAGGGGGCGCTGTAAGGGGACTCTTGGTAGCCTGGGAATCACCTTGAACACTTATCTAGAGTACCTTGCTGACTCCTGTTTGTTTCTCTTTTTGCCATGGTATACTTGTGTAGTACTACAGTTGCTTCCTGGGACTGCAAAACCCATAATGCACAGCCTGGTAGTCAGGAAAGCCTGGATTCTGTTTCCCATTGTTTTCTATGGGAGAAGTCCAGTTGTTCCTTTTCACAGGCTCCTCTGCTCCAGGATTTGCGAGTGACTGAAACAACACACACCTGAGACCTCTCCTGTGCAGCCCAGCTTGGAACTGTTTATAAGCAGCCATTTCCTCAAGATCCCCGTCATGCATTGGAGTTTGATTCCTTTGTGTTACAGACCCTTAGTCGGATGGTGTTCCAGTTTTGTTCCTGTTCTGTTCCACCTTGATCTTGTTTCCTGTTTCTCTAACCTTCTCCTGATTGTTCCAGCCAGAGTCTGCTCCTTATCTCTTAGCCTTGTACCTGTTTGTTTCTTCCAGAGCCTGCTTTCTGTTTCTCTGTCCTGCCTTGTTTCAGCCTGAACCTGCTCTCTGTTTCCCAGTCCTGCTTTCTGCTTATTCCTACACCCTGTATTCCAGCCCTGTCCTTGCCTGTTCTAGCCAGAGCTGGCTCTCAGTTTCCCAGGCCTATCTCTGTTTGTTCCAGCCAGAAGTTTGCACCCAGTTTTCATGTCCTAGTCCTCCCTTTGCTGAGCCTGTTCCTATTCTTGCCTCTGCCTCTTAGATTGTTCCCTTCTGTTTCAGTTTCTTCTTGGTTATTTGTGTCTGGTAAGTGTTCTATCAGTCTTCACCAGTGTAGAAGTGTCCTCCTTTGTACTGGGGTTGGCTCCTGGTTTCCAGGAGGCAAGTCCAGCCCCCATCCTTGTCTAGTGTTATACATTGTCTTTCGTGCCTAACAGTGACAGTGTGCTATTGCTGTTTTCTCAGGAATCGCCACTGTGTTTCCAGCTGGACCCACAAGAGTGTGTCTTGTGTATGTAAGTACTATCCTTGTTTATGCTCTAGGGTCCAGAGACAGAATCACTTCTGCTGCCTCTATGGGGCTGGCAGGGTGACTATCTGTAAGAGCAAACTGCACAGAGGCATTGACATTCCCTATCCTTGTGGGAGGTTCTGTGCCTGAATCTATGTACAACCCCAGCATGTTTGTCCATTAGTAATCAGTTTCCTGTTTGTTCACACAAGGGTTGCTCTGCTTTTACTTTCCTGTTTCCTGTGCCTGTCCATAGCTGTCCTTTCCGTGTATGCCTTTAGCTGCTCTTCTGCCCCAGTACACTACCTCTTTAGGATATTCGGTGACCTCAAGGGGTGTCCCAACCAGAGTCCTGATAAGACCCGCCCGAATCCATGACCCCCCCTCCAAGCCAACCAAGTCCAAAGGACCTACAGAACAGCCAGATGATTCACAGCAGAACTGAAATTCACCAACTACAACTGCCGGCAACTTGAAATAAAGTGAGGCACTAGCAAAGAAACAGGAGACTTCACAGCCTTCAAGACAGCACTCAACCTGTATCACTGCCTACTGAAAGAAACAAAGAAGAACATACTCACAGACCACATAGAAGCCAGCACAACCCACAACAAGGAGCTCTTTGTCATTGTAAAGGAGTTCTCCAACCCTGCAGCTGCCAAGAATGACATCACCCCCTCCCAAGAACTGTCTGACACCTTGGTGGACTAATCCATGACAAGTCATCTACAAAAACCTTGAACCCCAAACACCACTGCTGATAGCATCAGCCTACTCCTGCCCACAAACACAAAACCGAAATACCTGCTCACCCCTGGTATCCTTTCACATTCCAAGCCACAATCACTAACTTGACCTCCATGCACTCAGTCCCCTGCCTCCACCACATCTTAAACCTCAGGAGCAAGATGAATGGTGACAAGCTCAAAGTCCTGGCCACCTCCATCAACTCGGGGTCCTTCTGCTGAGGACTGGAAACAAGCTGAAGTAAGGTTCCCCCAGAAAAAAACATCCGCTGACCCAGCAGAACCTAAACAATATTGACCCAGGTTCCTGCTCCCCTTTCCAGGAAAGCTTCTCAAGAAGACAATCAACCCACAACTCACCAAACACCTGGAACACAACAACCTCTTGGACCCCTCTCTATCTGGATTCTGAGGCAAACACAAAACCGATACATCCCAAACTGCAGCCACTTATGACCCCACGTATCATCCCACAGCCCCACCCTCTTCAACACGCACATACCTCCCCCAGGCAATATCATCAGATCACATGGCCTCAACATAATGTCCTACACCCATGACACCCAGCTCTTCCTCTAGCTATCAGGAGACCCCTTCACCACCAGAGCCAACATCCACAAATGTGTGATGAATGTCACCAACTGGATGAAGGTCAAATGCCTCAAGCTAAATACGGACCAGACAGAAGTCGTCAACTTTGGAAACAACACCTCATCGCAGGGCACATGGACCCTGGAACACATCCCACCCCGTCAGAATAGACTATGCCCAAAACCTCAGCATCATCTTGGGCAGCAAGCTATCTATGAAGTAACAGGTAAACACAGTCTCATCCACCTGCTTCCATACCTTACGCATGCTTCACAAGATCTTCAGGTGGTTTACTGTCAACACCAAAAAGACTATTACACAGGCCCCTTGCAGCAGCAGGTTGGACTCGGGGAACATTTTCTGAATGATAACTACTGGACACCTCCTGCAGAGACTATAGACAATAAAAAACTCAGTGGCAAGACTCCTCCTCGACCTCCATAGATGGACCCACATCTTACCCCATCTTAAGAAGCCACACTTCCTCCCAATCCAGAAGAGATGCCAGTTAAATATGCTGATGTAAACTTACAAAGCCCTGCTCAACAGGGAACCAGCATACATCAATAAGTGCATGACCTTCCACCAACCAACCATACACGTATGATCCATCTCCCTCCTCCTCGAAGACCCCCGCCTAAATCTACTGAGCTAACAGCGGAGGACACACTTTCTCTCATCTGGTAGCTAAAGCTTGAAACAACCTCAATCTGCACCTCAGGACCACCTCATCACTCCAGCAATTAAGGAAAGGACTCAAGACCTGGTTGTTCGAATGAGCTAATCACCATGCAGCAGCTAGCAACTCCAGCACCTTGATAACCTCACAGGTAATTTACTGCACCTTAAAAATTGCTAATTTATTGATTGAGATTTAAGATTACTGTATGTCTTTCTGATAGTTACAGATGGAAAAACAAATACATGTGTTTGTAAAAAGGTAAATGGACTGAACAATGCAGTCTTTCGCTGCATCCCCAACCAATTCCAGCAACTAATGGTATAGCAATAGCACATCAACAGTGAAGAGATAAGTTGGCTTGGAACCTTCCATTTTAGAAAGAGAATCTCCAGATGTTCCAGATACCACTCTCCATTCACAAAAGCAAATGGCAGGAGGTCAATCACTAACATTTTCACCAAGTTCCCTTTCCATAAATGAACTATTCCACTGACTCAGTGATACAACGATTGTGCTGAACATCGATTTCATAATGACATTTTGGGGGTTATTCTAACTTTGGAGGAGGTGTTAATCCGTCCCAAAAGTGACGGAAAAGTGACGGATTTACCACCAGCCGTATTACGAGTCCATTATATCCTATGGAACTCGTAATACGGCTGGTGGTATATCCGTCACTTTACCATCACTTTTGGGACGGATTAACACTCCTCCAAAGTTAGAATAACCCCCTTTATGTGAAGAAACTTCCACAAGTGAGAAATTGATAGTAGGTAAACCTATTAGACACTTTGGGGTAACTGTGAACTATATTTACAAGTCTGCTTCTCATGACATCATGGCATCTTCTTCCTCACCAACACCTCCTCCTATCAGTTTAACTTCATCTCTTCTCTCAACAGCAGCAATCTCTCTGAGTTGCGGTTCCACATGATTTCATAGTCATTTTTCAGATCGGCCAGTTGGCCCCTGTTACCTTAATGTCCTTCTGGCTTACAAGAATGCACTGGTTTGTGGTAAAGCAAAGTGCTCCTCATGCAGCCAGTGTAAAGAAGTCCCAAACTTGGGGAACTCGTTCAGGCTCCAATCCATGTCAAGATCACCAGAAAAGGGACTTATATATGCTCTTCTTTTTCGTTGCATGAGGTGATGAAGCTGATGTGTCAGATGAAAGAGCAGTCACAACAGCATGTTGTTCAGCAGCAAGATCTAGTTCTTACTCTACTCCTACCTCAGAAAGATCAGGTGTGCAGACTGTGGATGCTATTGAGATTCCTGCGAAGCTTGCTGCTGGAACAGTTCAATTTATGATTCATTGCTCTGAGCCATGATTGCAGTCACCATAGCACTGAGAGATATCTGCTTCAGGTTTTGTGGTGATGTGGTGACAAGGTTATAGACCCAATGGTGATCCTCCTCCCGGCTTCTTCCTGACCAGTATAGGGTGTGGCTGGTTAGCTGCGTTGCCTGAAAAAAAGATGAGGGCTTGATACCATTAGTGACAACAGCAACAGACATGGTCTTCTCCACCCTAACCACTTTCTTGAATGAATTAATGAATAATGTATGAGCACATATGTGCCCTTGGGTGCATTGGTGCTGCTAAAACAGAGAGGGCATTGGGCTGCAGTAAATGAAAACCTAGTGGAGCTAACTGGAAGATCACCTGAACTATGTATTTGAAAACAGACAATCTTTAAGGGATTCAGAGAGATGGGCAGCTGTTTTGGGTTTTCAGGTGCATAGGTAGCCAGTTCCATAGTTTTGCAGTGGACAAGATAAAACTTCTTCCTTCCCTTGGTGAGGACCTCCTTCTGTGAGGTCATTTCTGTTACTTCCTGTATTGATTATAAAAATACAAGGTAAGATTTCAGTGACCATCTGGGCAAATGGGAAGAAGGTGGGCAGGCAAAAATGTAATAATGAAATAGTTAGTTCAAGACTGAAGAAACATCTATGCGTGGCAGGAAAAAATGCACAAATTATTTAAAAACCATACCTTGTATCCCTCCAGGGCACATGGGAGGCAGACAAAGATCAAATAAATTAATAAAAAACAAAAACTGCACTTCCGACAACCACAGTTAGCCACAAGCACAAATGAATATATATACATAATATACAGGAAAAAAGAGAACATGAACAAAAATTACATGATTCTTCTCACATCAAAGCTGTCAGAAAATTGGATGAAGTGATGAATAATTTGAAATACCCACTAGCTCAAAAAAGTGGTGATCCCTCGCCGCATGGCATTGGCCAGCAAAGAAAGAGGCATGGAGAATAAAGATACAATAAAGTCCTATCACAAACACACTGGATCCACAAATTGGCCATGATTGCATGGCTAAAAAAGAAGGCAGTATGAAGGGCAAAGACAAAATAGCCACCTATGAGACACACAAACACCAAAGGTACTGTACACAAAATGGGCTTCAACATGTGAAGGAATCGAAAATAAAGAGATAACTGTCATACACTGACTGGATTGCCCACTTTCACCTTGACCTACAAAAACATGCAGCATTGCAGGGAAAGGATTTTACAAATATACACCCGAAATTTGACAGAGTCGTTCTATGGGCCAGTAAAGATGCAGCAATAAATCAAACAGAACCGCAAATTCTAAACAGCGAGAAAGTTTTAAAATAAACTTTAAAAATGCCCTTAACACAAACTGCACAAGGCAACAATTGCCGATGCATAATGTTTTTAAAATCGAAGCAAAATTAATAATTACCAATCTCACACAAACACAAAGCTACACACACAAGCATATGGGAAATAACAAACTAAAATATATGTATATTTGGCCCTAGTCTCCTGGAGCTTTTCCAAACCTAGTCATCAGCAGGAGCGTGAACAAAATGAAATTCGGCATGAATAAACGGCCATTAAAAAGCTAAAATAAAAGTATCTAGCACACTAACAGTGAGAACATGAAAGCTGCCTACAGTAGGATGGGTCTCAACAAGTAAAACACAGCACAGTATAAAAACAAATTTGCATTAAATTCACAAAAAAGTTGAAACCTCAAGAAATATTAATTCCTCCAGGCCTCTACCATACATAAATGTCCATAAACCCTTCATCTCACCTGGGACTGCCAACACCCATCCTGACTTAAACTCCAGCCCATCAGTAAGTAACAAAAACAATGATTAAAAAAAATAAAAGGATCAAAATAGATGGTGCCTACCAACACAAACGTTTTGAAAGAACTTACTTGATTTTCCAAAAGTCACCCATCTTCCAAGGGTTGATGTTGCATCATAGATTGCAGGCCCCAGGGGCCCTGCGACTCCCCGTACCGTCAGCCTTTTCCTGGCGGTTCAAACCGCCAGGAAAAGGCTGGCGGTAGGGGGACTCGTAATCCGTGCCGGATTATCACCGCCGGGGCAAATGTGGTGGGAAACCGCCGGCGGTGTGACCGCGGCGCTACCGCCGCAGTCGTAATCCCCTCTGAAGCGCCGCCAGCCTGTTGGCGGTGCTTCAGCCAAAACAGCCCTGGCGGTCTTGGGGCACCAGGGTTGTAATGAGGGCCATAGTCCTAAAACAAACAAAAACAGTGTCAGAAAAGTAGAGGAAGGCAGGCAAAAAGTTTGGGGATGACAGATCTAACAATGGGTTATAATCTTCAAATATGTTTAGAAATAAATAGTGCATAAATAATCAGAGTGCCATAAGCGAGTATCTGGTCATGCATGACTAGGCAAAGTCAAAAGTTAAAGCAAACTGAGATGGACAGGGTTTAAATATCCAAAGTAGATTTGGCTCAGTCTCAGGTTACCTTTGGTCTTGGTAGAAATTCTGAGAAAAATTTCAAGAGAAGGTACAGCTCAGCGGGGATAGGCAGCAGACTGTGTTGACGATGAGTCGTCATCACAGGAGAGAGCTGGACGAGGTGTTGATGAAGCTGTCAATATTGGCATCAATAAGCTCTAAGTATGAAAAGCCCGATTTCCAGGCTGAGGAGGTTGTCGCTGTCATTGGGGAGCCTGTTGCCATCAATCCAGGTGAACATTTCTACCTTCAGACCTTAACAACTTTTTAGAAGTTTAAAATCTCCAGCAGGAGAACCTGCAAATTGTAGCTCGAGGAGGCTGGATACCATCACTTGGAGGTTCCACTGAACAGAATGTGCTGCTGCAGAGAAGAACGTAGCAGGAGCTACCGTGAAGTCAGTCCGACCACCAATGCACCTTGGACTGGCAGGTAGGTCCTAGTCCTCTATAAATTCTTCTGGCACTTTTTAGTGAAATTTTTTCTAAATCTCATCTTTTATAGTTATTCAGGGGCAGCACCTCTTACACCACTGTCAAGGGTCCAGTACCCTAGGGGCATCACTTGGAGAGGTAGGACTAACTTCAGCCATTGGGGTCCTTCTGACAGTAATGGGCTCAGGCAGCAAGACAGGCCTCAAGCAGCAGTGCAGTCCTCTGAAGGTACAAGGTTAGCCTCAAGCAGCAGGGCAGTCCACTGGTAGCAGCAAGACAATCCTCGGAGGTACAATGCACACCTCAAGCAGCAAGACAGTCCTCTACGGATCTAAGGCAGTCCTTCTGATGTCCCCTGTTGATCCAAGAGTGTTCTGAACAGTTGGTCCATTATTATACCTTTGAATTGGATCAATCTTCTAGGTTACCCTCTTATCTGGTGCAGGAATTTTCCTCACTTCCTCTTCCTGGGCTCCACATAGTATAGAGGGACAGAAAGATGTTGTCAAGTTCCTTTGTACGTATGCTGGCGGCAGCCCTTTGAAATGTAAGGGGGGGCAAGAAAAGATCCAACACCTCTATTCTCGCGGGATAGCCTTTCATCACTACACCTAGTGCCCCTTTGTCTCACTGTCTGGAGGGAATACACAAAGGTCAACACTATTCACAGTCATGTGACCCAGCCTGCAGGCACGAAAAGGTTAAGACAATAGGATGATACAAAAGCCAAAATTCTAAGGGTGACATTTTCAGAACTGTGATTTAAAATCCAACTTTGCCATTAAAGATGATTTTTAATTATAATTCATTTGAAACACAATGTGACATCCCTACCTATTCCTCTTCAAATGGAAGCACTTATTACATGTAATAGGGTAATTTAGTGTTATCATATTGGGAGGTAGGACTCACAGTAGTGAAAAACAAATGTGGGAGTTCTTCACTGCCAGGACATTTCAAATGTCCTACATTTTCAGTACAATGCATCCTACTCTGTGGTCTGGTTTGGGCCTACCCTAGGGCTGAATTATGGGTATTAAAACTACACCACAGGGTGCACTGGAATGACTGAGACATGTTTTAAATTGCTAGTGAAGTGGGTGGCACAATAGGTGCTGCAGGACAATTAGTAGCATTTATATTTACAGGCCCTAAGTACATGTAGTACCATGTTTTAGTGACTATAAGCAAATTAAATATGCCAATGAAGGGTAAGCCAAATGTATCCTGATTTAGAGAAAGAGTACAAACTCTCTAGCTCTGGCAAGCAATGGCAAAGTGCAGAGACTTCTTATGCCAACAAAAATGAAACTTAGGGAACAGGAGGGGTGAAGGCAAAAGGTTTGGGGGAAGACCGCCTCAAGGATGACAGTTCTAAGAAAACCTATAATGTGACATGTAACTTTCAAGCCACTGGTGCCATTACTGTGCCAACTTACTGTGACCTTACTTAGCAGTGTAATAAACCAATTGAGTGTGGCCAATTTTAACTAAACTTTTAGGGACAGGACACATGATGGGCCTTTTTTCAACAAAAGTGATTCTGTTGACATGTTGGAAGCACTTTAGTGACATCTACCAATTCCAGAATCCATGCCATGGTGGCGTGATGGACTGGGTAGCATTTATTTGGTAAAGGCAAAATCACAAAACAAAGGATTTTTCTTGTAGAATGTTTTGTAATTTTTTAAGTTGAGATGAGAAATGTGCTGTCTGCAAGACCTGCTGATAAATGAGTAAAGGACTTTGCTCCCACCTGCCGCTGCCTCCAGCTTACCATAGGTTGAAGGCAGTATTGCTCTTCTTTGCTGCCTCATAACTGGTTTGGCAGCTGGTGCGTCACTTCCTGTTCTTGGTTGGGGAGCACCGGCCAAGTACAGTTTAATTACGCATGGATTGTTTTTTGGTTGTTTAGACAGACTATTTTTTAACTGTTTCCTGCCTCTTGTGTTTGTCAGTAAGCACTGGTGTTCAAGTGCGTTCGTTTTCTGAGTTTGCCCTTCACTTGTTCCTTACTTTACATAATGAGTAAATACATGTAGTTGTATCTTCTGTGTGTTTTGTACATTTTGTGTGGCTCTATATAGCCTGAAATCGACCCAGGTATTAAATTCCCAACAGTGGCTCTCCATGCACAGCTGAGAGCCGATACTATACAATATTCACATGTCCACCACCTGCGCGCTCTGCCTGCACCCAACTTCGAGCAAACATATGTTTGAAATGTTCAGTCTCTACACTTAACATATGCACCGAAAGGTTGCAGGAATTCACATTAATGAATTCCATGTCCCAGTCTACTTTTGTAGCTGTTCGTGTTGTGAAACGTAGTAGCATAACCAGGATGTCTGTTTATTATTGGCGATGCCGAACGCTGTGCGGGACCAGGTAAGTGCTATCTTTGAGATTGTTTAGTGTGGCACGTGAAAGGCACTGCACCAGTGTTGAGAATGGCAGCAGCTGTTAACCATGTGTGTTTACACACAGTTTATCCCATTGTTCAATGATGGTCTAAAGCGTGTTGCCGCCCATTGGCATTACCATCTCAATCACCATCAAGCAGCCTCAGCCAGATAATCATTCTTCGACTTCTCCCTACCAGTCAACCTTTTCCCCATCCATCACTTATTTTGTTTCTTTTAAAAACAAATGCTGCCTGAACTTGACTTATATTTTGAAACTCTACTCCCTAATTAATGACATGTTCTGGCAAGCAAATTGGCATTAATAGTTCCCTATCAGCAACACAAATAAGAGAAATGTTTCCTCGCAAAAGCTGCTCATGGAAAAATGAAACAAAAATAACTCTGATGTGCCATCAATACACGAGAAAAAAATTTAAAATGAGCTTTGTTTTTACGCGTATAGAAGGAAATTTATAATGCACACACTAGACTTGAGAAAGCATGCCGTATTACACCAATGAAATCTCAAGCCAATTACCAATGCATCATAGTGGCTTCTCTAGCTCATGGCTACATGTACACAATTTTGAGTATTAATTAATTTTTGCAAACTACTGGATTGATTTTATGCAGAAACTTCCAAAAAAGGGAGACCAAGCAATTTTCTTAAGATTACAAATTTGGGCTAGTGTTGAAGATTGGATTCAGAAACAAGTTTCAAATTCTAAACAAGGTCACTAGACCACGTATCTCTGTTGCCCCGTTCTGACCATGTTGCTTTAACTGATGTAATCAAAAGAATCAACAAAGTGTCATAATGTACAGGAGGTTGAATTGTGTCATTCTGCTGCAACTGCTGTGCTGTCAAAAATAAGCTTTAAGAGTTCTATTGTAATATGCTATCATTTTGACCATCAATATTATCTGGAAATGTATTCTAAAAAAGCCCAATTGAATCAATTTCTAATAATGCTGGTTTATATATGGTCATGTCCTCTAGGGGCTGACTATAAGGTTACATGACCATGTTTCTTCCAAATGCTATTTTAATGTGGTGCTCTGTAGAGGCTGTTCAGAGCATTGCATTCTAATGCCAAGTGTATGAAGGAATGCAGAAACACTGTTTATTTCTGGTTGAATGTGTGGCATCGCTAAATATTTGAACCATTTCACTGAGGACCTTGTACTTCCTCAGCCGTTTCTGGGTTTGGGGGACATTCTGAGCTTCTAATGTCAGAAGAACTACTGGCAACGTTCTGTGACACTGTACTCTGAGTGCTCTTGGTTCCACAGGAACATCTAGCAATGACCAGTGGTATTGCACCTTCCACTGTTGAATCTACAGGGACATCTAGCCATGACCAGTGGTACTGCACCTTCTGCTGGTGACTGTACAGGGACATCTAGTAACTACATGAGGTGCTGTTGACTGTACAGGGACATCTAGCCGCGACCAGTGGTACGGCACATTCTGCTGTTGACTGTTCAGGGTCATCTAGTAATGATCTGCGGCACTGCACCCTTGTGCTGCTGACTCCATAGTTAAATGTTACTTAAAAGGCCTTCTAGGTCTGAAAATGTGTAATATAATATGCCTTCAAGGGGCTGATTATATGGTTACACTGTGAAGTTCTTTGACATTCTTTTTTTCATGTCATTATGTCCTTAAGTGGCTTACTCTATGGTTACATGATCATGTTTCTTCCAAATGCAATTTTTAATGTGGCGCCTTGTAAAGGCTGTTTGGCCCATTAAAATCTAATGCCACATGTATGAAGGAATGCACAAACAGATTATTTCTGGGAAAGGTTTAATGCACTGCATGGCTAAATATTTATAAGGTCCCAAAGGTGAGACTATCATTTACAATGCCAGCAGCTCTAACAACCACTACTGCAAGACCTATTGCATTGCAAATGTGTGTTGTGATATGCTGGTAGTTTTCCCATAGTACCAGGGTTCATTGATGTTTTTATTTTCCTGCCATGGTCAAATCTTTTTATTAGGGTGTGCTTTCAAGGGACATGTTTGCTAGGATCTGACTGACAGTGAGAGTGTTTCAAAAGTAAAGGCAGCTGGGAGAGCCCTGAAATGAGGTCGGGCACCACAGAGTTTCACAACTGTTCACTTTACCACATTCTGTAGGAGATCCCTTAACACACCAGTACATGTGCCACAAGGACCATATTATCAAACACTTTTCTGTAAATTAGGATTGCTGTACTACAAGGGCATTATAGGTAAACCCTCTGCATGCCTCTGTGGATCAGGAAATCATGCACTGACTTGGGTGCTCCATTTACATTTTTGCATGTAAACCGATAGTTTGGGAGTTTTATTTGAGGACAAAAGGGCTGATTTAGGAGCCCCTAGTACCATCCTAAGGACACACAAGCGTAATTTGTTTATACGCTAATGTGGCGTTAGATGGCCAAAAATGCCATGCCATATTGAGTGACACAATGCATGCATTGCGCCACTTGGTAACCCTTTGTGCTACATTATGCCTGCACCAGGCATAATGTATGCAAAGGAGGCATTCCCCCGTTAGAGGGACCCAAAAAATGGCACAAAGAATACTTTTTTCCGGCACCTTTAACACCTTCTTAGGGCAGGTGTTAAAAGGGGGTATGGTATTTAATACAATGGGCCCCTATGTACTCTGCAGGACTAGAGCCAACATTTTGCATCAGGAATTCTGACACTATTGTCCTCTACCCTGCGCTATGGTGTGCCGTAT
This sequence comes from Pleurodeles waltl, assembly GCF_031143425.1. Lineage (NCBI taxonomy): Eukaryota > Metazoa > Chordata > Amphibia > Caudata > Salamandridae > Pleurodeles > Pleurodeles waltl. The sequence continues at coordinate 1,034,515,671 of NC_090448.1, read as the reverse complement.
TTTAAATAGGCCTTGGAGATTCTTCTCAAGCAGGAATGCACAATAAAGTCCAGTCTTTGTCCTGATTCACAGGCAGAAGCAGCAACTGCAGGATAGCCCAACAAAGCACAGTCACAGGCAAGAGCAGCCCTACTCCTCAGCTCTTCAGCTACTCTCCTTGGCAGAGGTTCCTCTTGAATCCAGAAGTGATCTTGAAGAAATATTAAGTCTGTGGTTTTGGGTCCACTACTTAAACCCTTTTCTGCCTTTGAAGTAGGCAAGCTTCAAAGGAAAGTCTCTGTTGTTTACGGGATCCTGCCGTGCCCAGGCCAGGCCCCAGACACACACCAGGGGGTTGGAGACTGCATTATGTGAGGGCAGGCACAGTCCATTCAGGTGTGAGTGACCACTCCTACCTTCACTCTAGTCCAGATGGCTCACCAGGATATGCAGATTACACCCCAGTTCCCTTTGTGTCACTGCCTAGAGGATATTCACAAACAGCCCAACTATCCATTTGACCCAGACAGGGAATCCACAAACAGGGAAAGTCACAGAATGGTTAAAGCAAGAAAATGCTGACTTTCTAAAATTTGCAGTTTCAAACTAACAATATAAAAACCAACATCACAAACAGATGTATTTTTAAATTGTGAGTCCAGAGACACCAAACTTCAAATTTCTATTGACTCTCAAAGGGAATCTGCACTTTAAGGATATTTAAAAGCGGCCCCCACATTAACCTATGAAAGAGATAGGCCTTTCAACAGTGAAAACCGAATGTAGCAGTATTTCACTGTTAGGACATGTAAAACACATCAGCACATGCCACACATTTAATATACACTGCAACCTACCCAATGGGGGTACCTAGGGCCTACCTTAGCGGTGCCTTATATAAACAGGGAAGGTTTGGGCCTGGTAAGTGGGTACACTTGCCAGGTCAGATTGGCAGATTAAAACTGAACTCACAGACATGCAGTGGCAGGTCTGAGCCATGTTTACAGGGCTACTTATGTGGGTGGCACAATCAGTGCTGTAGGCCCACCAGTGGCATTTGATTTACAGGCCCAAGGCACCTCTAGTGCACTTTACTGGGGGTTACTAGTAAATCAATTATGCTAATCATGGATAAACCAATCACCAATTTCACAGAGAGCATATGCACTTTAGCACTGAATACCAGTGGTAAAGTGCCCAGAGTCCTAAAGCCAACAGAAACTGGTCAGAAAGATTAGGAGGAAGAAGGCAAAAAGTTGGGGGATGACCCTGCAAAAAGGGCCAGGTCCAACATATTCCAACTTAGGTTTTATTATATCCTTGTGCAAACCTAAAGATGAAATACACTAATAACATTATCCAAAATGTATTATATCTGCCCCTGGATAACACATGCTCAGTTTTTTGTTTTTTTTTCAGTTTGTTGCCTTACTATTGCCATTCAGTAAAGCAGTATATAATGCATATGTTACAAATGCATATTAGTATGGATGAGCAGTAAATACATGTATATGATAAACCTTGCCGGGAAAAGAAGGAGCAGTGAACAGAGGCTGACATGTTCCAGGTCCACTTAGTACAGTATGTTCCATTGAAACAATTTGTACACAACTGCTGTTGTGCACTACCTCAAACCGGTGGTGGATTGTAAAGAGCCGGTGTCCAACAAACAGTATATAGCAGAACATTGTGGAACCAGTTAATTTAATATTTGCACAGTGTATGCAAACAGAGGTTCTTCAACAGACACACATGTCATCATGGACAACACATACTTGCATACAGGTAGGCATAGCAAGACACTTACAGGCAGTCCAACACACATAGAGGTAACCATACACTCAGTCAGAGAAAGAAACACCCAAGCACAATAAAAATAAGTTTTACATGTACCCATAAACACAGCTCAAGAGATGTGCAGTCACTTGTGTACACTGTCCAACAGTCACAGAGGTATACATATATATATATATATATATATATAAACACATGGATCAAGATATTGACTGACACTTCTGCACACAAAAATATATACGTACATACTCTTGCACAGAGAACATCAGACATACAAGTAATCATGCACATTGGCCAAACAGTCATAAGGGCATCCATATACAAATAGGGTTTTCATGACCACAGGTCAACATAAATGTAGGCACCCATAACACACATACACTTTACATATAGGCATTGATGCCCACAGTAAAAGAAAACAGAGGTACAGTTATACATGCATAAGCAGCGCAGACACAAATACAATCACAAAAAACCCACATACATAAATAGTCAGTAGTCGCACAGGCACACAAGAATGAACAGATGAACCAGGGTACGGGTTGGAAAAGATGGATATAAAAATCTGTTTGGTTGGAGAAAAGAAGAACAGTGGATGATGAGAGGATATATCAGTGGTGCCTGTATATGTTTAGAATTGGTAAAATGGAGATGTATGCTTCTTCTCACTTAACCTTCACTGCGGCTAATGGGCCAGATGTACGTAGTTATTTCCATGTGCAAACGGCCCGATTCGCAGGGTGGCCCTTCCAAATAGTGAGTCGTAGTGGTATATAAGATTACTTTGCGACCATGAATGCGGCCGCAAAACAATCACAGTTACACCAGCTTCAAGTTGATGGTAACCCATTTGCAAACAGGAAGGGGTCCCTATGGGATCCTTTTCCCTGTTGTGGATGTAAGTGAAAATATTTTTTCAGAGCAGCTAGTGGTCCAATGGACCACTGCCTACTCTCAAAAAATGAAAAGCAATTTTTTCGTTTGAAGTGCATCCTATTTTCCTTTAAAGGAAATGGGCTGCATAAAAAAAAAAAATGTATATATATATATATTTTTTTAAAAAGCAGTGACAGACATGGTGGCCTGCTGTTGCCAGCAGGCCACCATCCTTGTGAGTGTGGCTATTCCCAATGGGGTCGCACATTGGGACCTAGCTCATGAATACTAATGAGTTATGTCATTTGCAACCCCATTGGGAATTGCTAAATGTGTCTGAGACACATTAGTACATCTCATTTTGTGAGTCTCTAATTGCGAGTAGCAGAAACTCACAATTAGAGACTTGAAAAATGAAATGATCGTACATCTGGCCTAATATCACTTTCAAGAATAAGAAATGACTCTCCCATTCCTATATTTGCCTGTAGGGTTCACCTCTTGCACATTATGAAAGACGTCAATATCCAGGCATCTTCTACATTTAGGGCCAGATGTACTGCCCTTTGCATTTCTTAAGGGTCTGAATCAGTATTTCAAGCCCTTAAGAAATGCAAACAGGCCTTTTCTGATGTACAAAGACCTTTAGGAAATTGTGAATTGCGATTTCTACCCTGCAAACAGGGATTACCTATTTGAGATTCCTATTCTGATGTACAAAGCATTTCCTAAATGTGATCTGGGAGTTTAGAAAATGCAATTACCATTGACTTGAGGTCAAGGGTAACCATGTGCATTAAAAAAAAAAACACAATAAATGTTTTTTTATTTTTTGAATTGCAATACACACTCCTTGGGCATATGTTTGCTCTACATGTGCACCACTATTTATGAGGTGCACCAAGGGGGGCCTTTTGCCCATTATGATCATTGATTTTGTATTTCCCAAATAGCGATTTCCTAATAGGAAATCGCTATTTGCGAAATACAAAACCGGCCCATTGACACAAATGCAATACGATTCCTTAGTTGTGATTTCCAAATAGCAACTCCTACTTTGTAGGAATCGCTATTAGGAAATTGGTATTTCTGCACATAGCATTTTGCATTTCCTAAATAGCGATTTCTACGAAGTTGCGATTTAGGGAATGCAAAATGGAATTTTAGTACGTTTTAAAATGGTCATCTGTAAGGAAAACTTCACTCTAGTCTGCATAGGTTTCAATCATTAGGCTTTTTTTCATTTCAGTGCCTACATGCCTGCTTCAGCCTTGTTCCTCTAGAACTGGCCCTCAACTTAAGAGCTCTATTTGTTATGAGAAAATACACACGTAGTTGTTATAAGGTTAAAAATTCCATTATGGGCTTGCAAATGCAGGATGTTCGTCTTAGTAACAGTGGTTATTAAGTTAATGGAAGAAAATGCACTGCAAAAAATCCAGAAATAAATACATATGATTATGAATCTTCTCATTGTTATTGCTAACCACAATACATTTACTGCTACTACTACTACTTCTACTTGTACTAATAATAATGATAATAATGATAATAACCAAAAGAAGAGCAACACTGCCAATACCAATAAAGCTATTGCGTTTGTAAGTAGTGATTCAAATTAGATATTTGTCGTTTCTTAGTGGTGTAAATAATAAGTGTTACTATTCTCCAGTTCATTGGTTTTCCATTTGGCACCCTCATAAGGGTGGTTGGTCTTGCCATATTATGCGTACATGACGTGCAGATTACATAGGAGACCATTCTTTATTAAATTATAAACAAGTCTGTTCTGGGAGGCAGGGGCATGTACATGCCTCACGTAGTAAGAACGACGATTACTGTTCAAGTGTGTGTTTAGTTTACAGCATACCAGAGTAAAACTGCTCTGGAGATGCCCAATCACCTTGTGAGTCAGCAATGTCCAACATGTCAGACAATATTTCCAGAAGGCTCCAACAGGATTACCTTCACTCTAAGATCAGGGCAGGGCAGTGGGAAATAATGTTTCGGCTCGGTTCCAGCATGCATTAGTTGTGCTGCAAAATGGCAGAGTAAAGAATGAGGAAACAATGTTTTCATCTCTGACAGACTGCAAGCACACTCCAAGCACACTTGGAGACACGATAGGTAATAATAATAATAATAATAATAATAATAATAATAATATATATAATTATGCAGGTTTCTAAACATTCAGAGATACTGTATTTTGAAAAAAAGAAAAAACTGACGTACTAACTTAATTCAAATATCTTTTTGCAAATAATTAACAGCTTTTTATGTGCTTAATTTTGCAGTACAGATTTTATTTACTCCATTGCTAACTTGACATATATTCTGTCGGCCATATTACGATTCCGCTATATTCTATGGAAATTCTAATAGAAAAGATGGGATTTCTTAACCCATCCACCAAACACTAAACAAGGCCCATGCTCTCTCTTTCATATGAAAGAACTTCAAACCAAGAATTTAAGTAAAGTGGGTTTGTGGGAAAGGTGATGGTGTGACCATGTATTATAAGGATTAAAATGTCCCCTGGAGTACATGATATAGATATTGCAAGTCATCTAAGGGAGCCATAACCTTATAAAGGAACTAAGACATCTGCCTTTTTTATATGGCCATGGAGCTCCTAGGAGACTTGCAATATTATTATAATGGTTGGTACTTTATCCCATATATTTTAAATAATATTGGGGTTCTGGCCACTGCAGCGACCACGATAGCCAGATTCCTGTGAAGCTTCAGTGACTGTGGCCTACTTATGACATGGATTACTTCCCCCATTGCATCTAACGATGGCCGTGCCATGGGCGTTCATTATTAACAACCTGGAGGCACCTGCCTTTCGCGTCCCTGCTGTAAAAAATGCCCGCTGACCTTGACATCTATGAGAGGCATTGCCTCGGAGGCTTTGCAGCGACAGGGGCCGTGGGTGAGCCTAATGCCGAGATCACCCAGTCTTTCCAGTGCTGCAGGCTTCTGCCCTCCTCACTTTGCTGGTATCAGCACTGGCGTCCCCCCCGTTTGGCCTCCTGGATTGCCATTCTCACTGCTAAAATGACACCTTACCTGCATGGGCAGCGGCTGGAGCCATGATCGGGCAAGGACCTGGGACGACATTGGTCGCCTGGTGAGTGCTCATCCTCACTTCAGCGGAGTGCTTGTTCCTGGTGACTGCTTCTCTCCTGAATTGTACAGCAGTTGCTGAAGTATCCGTACATGTGGTGGTCGGTATAGTGCACCCCTCGACCCGGACCTGCCGCTTGCATGAACCTCGGCATATTAGGTCTGGTGTGCTACCTGCAACATGCTGGGCCTGTGTGCACTTAGTCGACTGCTGTGCTTACGACAGCCACATCCATGTCTGTGGCCTCGTAGAGTCCTGTCTGACTTCATGATGATTCAATCTACCTGCTGCTCTGTGAGTGCCACCGGCAGTCGGTGTGGTGCAACCTGCCCTCTGCCTGAAGCACCAGGCCTAGGACACTTAATTGAGAAGCCTAGCACTTCCCTCATTGCCTCAATACCTGTCGTTCACTTTCAACACGTGGTGGCCCAGCACCTGCAGTACACCAATGCTGTTTGCGGCCTGAGAGGTGTCTCCTCAACATGCTTCTCGACCCCATTTGGAGACCAACGGCCCCCCATTAGCCACCCATCAGACATTCCCCTTATTACTGGGGTACACCATGTACATGTTCCTTTCCATTGGAAGTCTGCACAACTGATTATATGGCACCCCTCTGATCTAGGGTAACTGCCACTGCTCACTTGCTCATTGCCGGGGCCAGCTAACTACCCTATTCCTCCTCTGACCTCTACAATGAGTCACAGAGGTCTGTAGCAATGTAATTGACTAGGCAAAACTGCTGTGCGGCCCAGGTACCCATTCGGACACAGATGAAGCCCCGGACAGAGGAGAAGAACCTGATGCTCCCAGCGGCACAATGGTCATACTTGCAGAATTCAGAGCCAGGTTCTGCTAAATTGATGCCTGCTTCAACACCCTCACCGGGTGAATTGACTCTATGGGTGAGCGCCTGGTCCGCCAGAAGACAAGAATAGAGAAAGCAAAAGAACGCATGTCTGTTCTCAAGGATGGTATGGGATCCATGGTGAAACAAACAGAGAAGATGGAAGGCATCCTGAAGACAATGGTGATTAAAAATTAACATCTAGAGGTTCAGTCTCACGGGAACAGTATCATAATTCTGGGAATAGCTGGAAACACAAATATGGGGCGACCAGACACTTGCATTGAGAACTTACTAATGGACCTGTTTGATCATGGCAGCTTCTCCTGCGATGGCGAGGGCACAATGTTCTCTTGGTCTGATCATAGCTTGCCTCCTAAATTATAGGGAGAAAGACACTGCACTCCATCTGACCCGTGCAAAAGGCCTGCTCCAATACCTGGGATCCTATATCTAATTTTTCCTGGTCTCCACTATCTGTGTCCAGGAAGCCTGTTGTAAATAAACCACACAATGGCACATGGCCCAACTGATGTCACACATCAACCCCCCTTGATGCCACTAAGACACTGACTATAATGCTGCCCATTGACAATACTATGTTTGGGATCCTGTTTTTCTTTTTCTGGCCTTTCTTTAATGATGTGGGCTGCACCGCCTTAGGCATTACCTCCCTCCATGGTGTACACCTACCACTTCTATTACGGGTTGTTTACTTTTATGTTTAGCTTTTTCCTTGTTGATCTACTGGCTATTTAAAGTTTGGTATGGGTGGGGTGGTTGGGGGTTGGGTTATGTTGCTAGGTCGTTAATCTGTCATTGCTGCTCTGCTTTATTTTGTGCACAACCATCACTTACAGGCCTACAATGTACTATATTTTTTTGTTTCACATGCCCCATTAGACTGTAGACGTGCAATGTCTTACATAGAACATTTGTGGTTTAAACAATCCTCGAAAAGACAAACAGGTCCTAGCGTATCTTACCAGGCACCAGATAACACTAGATAACTCCAGTAAATGAATCTATCACCCCAAGATAACTGTCTCGTTCCACTCTCCTGGGGCCAATATCGTTTCTTGTCCTTCTATAGTTCCTACTTCCAAAGGGGTTGCATACTTGTCCACAAATCACTACTCTTTATTTATCACTTGCACATTGCTGATGAAGAGGGCTGTTACCTTGAAGTCTACAGTCCTGCTGATAAATGTTTATGCCCCTCACGTTGATACCCCTGAGTTTTACCATAACCTTACCATAACCTTACTGCCTATATACCTCATATACCAGCAGACCTCATTCTTCTCGTTGGTGATCTAAACATTACACATCACCCTCCACTAGGCTGTACTAGAGCATCTGCAAGCACTAAGCCATGCTCACTGCGCGCACTACAGGAACTCTTGGACACATATTGTCTCTCTGACAAATGGCACACTCTCTACCCATAAACTAAAGATTAAAGGTTACACCATTTAAGGTTACACCATTTACTCTGTCCCCCATGATTCGTGTTTGTGCCTAGACTTCTGGTTTGTCTCCCCAAGCCTCTGACTTTGGGCCCAAGACATGACACACATGCCCTTACACTCTCTGACCATGCCCCGTTAACCTCACCCAAATGATATCACACTCTTGTTCCATTTTCAGGCAGTAATGATTCCCAGTGTTAGCACTCCATGACCCTGTGTTCTGTTCTGACCTTGCAGATATCAATGAATATTTTTAATTGAATCTGTGCTCTGTTTCTAAACAAGCTGTAGTGTGGGAAGCCTTTAAAAAGCATATGAAATGATTTGGCTGGGGTGGAGAGGGAACTTATAACTATTGACTTTGCCATCTCTGAGGGAGACATAGAGCTATCACTGCATAAGCGGTCATTCATTCTTCAAGAATTTTGAGACTTAGTGAATCTCGCCCGCACACTATGCCATTGCGAGGGAGATCATCTGGGTCCACCTTGGCCCAGATTTTGCTACCTACTTAACAGTTGACGTACATTACATACCTTCAAATTGTACTAAGGTCACTGGTGACGATAGCATCACCTGCACCCTCTTTGATTACTGTTGCATCTTGCATCATGCAAACACTACTAGAGAGATTGCATCCTATCTGTCTGAGATCACCATAGCCTCGCTTACAGATTGTCAACAGCTGTTTCTTGTGCCCTTGGTGGATCTAAAGCCCCCCGGACTTGATGTGTTCATGGACCACTTCTACAAGGCCTTTAAACCAGTCTTAGTTTCACACCTATCCGAGGTCTACGCAATGGCCCTTGCGGATGGTATCCTTCCCCCACCATGAGGAAAGCCATAAATTCTCTCCTCCTCAGACCCAGAAAAACCCTCACAGCTCTGTACCTCATACAGACCTTTGTCACTCCTCAATTATGATGATAACATTTTGGCAAAAGTCATAGCAACGAGGCTAGCTCTCCTTATAGAACACCTCATTTCTCCCTTTTTAAATAGGCTTTGTACCACCTCGCTCCTCTATCATGCACCTGTGCACAATATTTGCAATAATACATCAAATTAACTCCACTCTCCCTCTGACTATTAGCCTTCTAGATGCGGCGGAGGCGTTCGACTCTCCTGATTGGCCATTCCTGCAAACTACACTTGACAAGCTGAGCATCCCCTGGGCGTTCTGTGAATCCCCCCCTTTTCTTTATCATCGCACTCAACCTACTAATTTGGTATTCCGGGAGTGCAATCTACACATGCGACTGAGCTTCCAGAGGAGCCCCATCCTGGCCGACGATATACTGCTCTTTGTTAGGGACCCCGTCATGCACCTTTCCCCCAACATTTGGAGGATTATTTGGTTTGAAGCCCTATCTGATGTCCTGTTACACTGCATAAATTCCCACTCACTGAAGCCACTGTTCCCTGCCTCTTCAAGTACCCTCAAAAATGGTCTGATGACTCACCTAAGTACCTGGACATCTTTCTTCATTGAGAAAAGATGAAGTAACCCGTCACAACTATGGCCCTGCCATCAATATCCTGTCCTCCCAAATTGACAAGTGGATCCGGCTTCCACTCTCCATTGTAGGTCGCATTGCGATTAGTAAAATTGGTGTGCTTCCTCTCTTTCTCTACCTGTTTCTCAACATTCCAATCTTGCTGAATATCTTCTTCTTCTCTATGCTCTGTACTCTTCTAACATGTTCATTATGGGCCGGCCATTGCCCCAGAATTAAATGGGAAACGTTTACTCTCCCGTATTCTAAGGGCAGCTTTGAGGTACCAGACTTTCACCTTTACTACTTGATGGCGCAATGCCACTTTTTATACTACTGGTATTACTCGGACGCCTGACTTCCATACCTAAAACCAGAGAGATCTCAGGCAGATCACCTTATCATGTCATTTATCCTTCCAAAGGGGTTACCAAGAGAACTCCGAGATATCCACACCCTTTCCACAACATGTTAGGCGTGTTCTACATTTCAAAGATATCTTGGATATAGTGTCCTTTACTAGCCTGACATCCCTCTTAAGGATAATCAATGGCTTCTAATGATGCTTGAGTAATTGGTACAGTGCACTCACCTCACCTCACATCAGGCCCGTACCTTGGGTGACCTCTTCACCAATGGTGAGCTAGACCCCTCCCCCTCTTTTAGATAGATAGGGAGATCTCCACATTGGACCACTTTGTCCATCTCCAACTGCACAGTACATTATGGGAAATATTGCCCACTTTCCCTGACGAACTACGTGACTTGCTCCCCCTCACCATAGGGATTTCGACAATGGAATGCACTACGCTTGTTTTCCACCTCTACCACATGAGCCTTGAGCTGAGACCATTGCACCAAACCACATCGCAAGTGGCCTTGGAGTGGGATTTGAATTCCACCATCTCTGACTAGGTATGGCAAATTTGCTGCATGCAGACTAAAGTGGTTTCAATAAATTCTACTTAAATAAAGGAGACTCTTACCATTAAAAAAAATGTTAAGTACAAACGCAATACCAATAATGAATGGTAAGAGTCTCCTTTATTTAAGTAGAATAGGAACAACCCCTGCCAGGGCTAACGCACGTCCGGCTCCACCGTCTTCCCCGTTACACTCCACAAGACCTTCAAAACCTCACATTCCAAACCCCACGTTCTAAACAACACGGCTGGTTACTAAGATACAACAAATCTCCCCCCTTCAACGACTTAACACTAAACATTAACATTACTATATATATATATATATATTTTTTTTTAAAGCGATAAAAATACAATATGACATCTCTAAACGCTATTATACTAAAACCACCTATGCCCCCAACACCCTAGTTATTTAACTGGCTTGGAAACATAAAACTCTCTCATCCATGATGGATTTCTTGTAGATCTACTGCTTTTCCTCACAGCCGATCGAAAGGGAGTCGGGTTCAGATCCCCGAACCCGGAGTGGCGGAGATGGGCGCCCTCGCGGCATCCAGTGCGGTAACGCAAACGATCCCGGAGAAGCCGACGGGAGCCCCGGGGAGAGTTCTCTTTTCTTTGTGAAGGGCTCGGGCCCCTCTCTTGGGGCGAACCCATTCCAGGGCGCCCTACTGTAAAGTAGTCCAATACTTCAATAGTAAGGCAATTCCAAGTAGATACTTTAATCAGGATACAAAAGGAAACCTTCTTCTCTCTTCGGTCATCCCAGTCAGAATCCCCTCCCGTTACCAGAATCCACCCTACATTCTAAGATCCACCCATTCCATTACAACGTTCTGTATCCCAAGTTATAACACATTTCCCTTCCTAAAACAACAAATAACAAAATGGGAAAGATAAATAAATTGTATGATCACAATTTTTCACTAAATCACAGAATGTGATTATCAAAACAAATAAATAAAATAGAAATACAAAACAATATTATACAACATTAACACTAAGGCCCTCATTCTGACCCTGGCGGTCTTTGACCGCCAGGGCGGAGGACCGCGGGAGCACCGCCGACAAGCCGGCGGTGCTTCAATGGGGATTCCGACCGCGGCGGTAAAGCCGCGGTCGGACCGGCACCACTGGCGGGGTCCCGCCAGTGTACCGCGGCCCCATTGAATCCTCCGCGGCGGCGCAGCTTGCTGCACCGCCGCGGGGATTCTGACCCCCCCTACCGCCATCCAGATCCCGGCGGTCGGACCGCCGAGATCCGGATGGCGGTAGGGGGGGGTCGCGGGGCCCCTGGGGGCCCCTGCAGTGCCCATGCCACTGGCATGGGCATTGCAGGGGCCCCCGTAAGAGGGCCCCTACATGTATTTCACTGTCTGCTGCGCAGACAGTGAAATACGCGACGGGTGCAACTGCACCCGTCGCACAGCTTCCACTCCGCCGGCTCGATTCCGAGCCGGCTTCATCGCGGAAGCCTCTTTCCCGCTGGGCTGGCTGGCGGTCTGAACGAGACCGCCCGCCAGCCCAGCGGGAAAGTCAGAATTACCGCCGCGGTCTTTCGACCGCGGAACGGTAACCTGACGGCGGGACTTTGGCGGGCGGCCTCCGCCGCCCGCCAAGGTCAGAATGAGGGCCTAAATCTTCAATTAAACAAAATCTCTAAGGTTGAACGGTGGACAACGTTTCCTCGCATTAAATTTCACCCTTAAAGCAACAGAATCACTATTCATGACATTGCCACTATAATTCTTTTGATTTCCAGCCACCCCTACCTCCTCAGGGGATTCCTCTGAGGCTTCTGCAGGAACCAACAACTCATAACCACTTCCATTTTCCCCACTCTCAACAGGTCGTGCAATTTCCTTATCAAAACCACTCCACCCTCCTATCAGGTGATCCAAACACTCCCCCTCATTAAAGTCATCACGATTACCACAACACTTCGCCACTCTTCTCACATTCCACACTTTGCCATCCTGCGTAACCACACTATTCCTTAACACCTTGACCACTTTGAGAGCCTTTCCAAACTTACTCTCAGTCTTTCTTGCAAAACCAGGCTTACGTATTTTGACCCAATCTCCAACTACAAAGTTGGGTACCTTTACATTCCACTTCCTGTCATAAATGTCCTTAATCTTCATCTGTTTTCCATTGACCCTTTCCCTGACTTCTTCCAAAGACACCTTTTCCCATTCTTTGCCCTGCTTCCTCTTGAACCACCAAGGACATAACTTCGACACCGGATGTCTTCCCCTCAACAATCTAAAAGGACTTACTCCTGTGGTGGACTGTGGAGTAATCCGGTAATGCCACAATTTTTCTCTTAACTTGTCCTTCCACAGACCCCCAAAACCACGTGCTCATACAATGCTGTCTTTAAGAACACGGTTAAATCTCTCCACCTGTCCGTTGCCTTGTGGTTCATACAATGGAGTAGTAACATGTTTAATGTTGCTGTACCTAAAAAACCTTTGTGTGTTATCAGCAATCAATTGAACCCCATTATCAGAAATCAAGACTTCTGGATAACCTTCCCTAGCAAAAATCTCCTTGAAAAATTCTATGATCACCCCCGCTGATACACATGGAACCATTTTTACCTCTGGCCATTTTGAAAAGTAATCAATGAGCACTAACGCATAACGTGCATCAGATGGCAGAGAATGAAAAGGACCGGAAATGTCAAATCCCAATTTCTGCCAAGGAGAAGCCGGCCAGGATACGGGAACCAGAGGTGCAGGCACCGTTCTTAACATTTTTTCAGCGTTCACACAAACATCACATTCTCTGACAACTCTATCCACCATTTTATCTAATCCCGGCCACCAGAAACATGTGCGTACTAAGCGTTTCATGGATGACATGCCCTGGTGCCCCTAATGAGCTATAGTCAAAATGGTCTGCAACAAGCCTCTGGGAGGAATGCACTTCCCTTTCTTGAATAGCATCTCATTTTCCACTTCCAGTTCATCTCTAACCTTAGCAAACGGTTCTAATTCTGCTGCAACCTTACTTTTAACTGGCCAACCATCTCTCACATACCCCTTTACCTCCTGTAATACATCATCATTTTTCTCACAATCCTTACAAACTTCTTCTTTGATGCTCCCAAACTCTTCAGTCATGTATCCTGACACAGTGGAAATTACTTCATTCTCCAACAACTCATGAAATGCATTATCTTCTTTTGCCTCAATCTGTGGAAGTCTAGACAAACAATCTGCCACCCCATTACTCTTCCCCGGTACATATTCCACTTTGAAACAATACCCTTGCAATTTTGACACAAGTCTAGCAATACGAGCCGTGGCATTCCAACCCCCACCTGGAGAAAGAATTCCCACTAAGGGTTTATGATCAGTTTGAAGAATAAAATTTGTACCCCAGATATAATCTCTAAAATGTTCAACAGCCCAGGTGCACGCCAACAACTCCTTCTCAATCACGGCGTATTTTCTCTCCGCATCATTTAACGTACGTGAAGCAAACGAGACATTCCACCTGTCCTTACCACTTCTTTGAGATAACACACCTCCAATTCCATACATGCTCGCATCCACCGTCACCACACATTGTGCACCCACACTGAAAGGTCTCAAAGTGGGAGCTCCCACAATTTCCCTTTTAATTCTCTCAAAAGCTTCATTTTGCTTTTCCGACCACTTGTACTGGATACCTTTCCTTGTAAGTTCCCTCAAAGGTTCAATTTTTGTGGCGAAATTTTCAATAAATTTACTATAGTACTCACATAATCCAGTAAAAGATAGTAGTTTCTCCCTATTATCAGGAGCAGGAGCTTTCACAATAGCATCCACCAAAGACTGTTTTGGAACTACACCATCACCCGATATGGTATGACCCAAATATTCCACAGATTTGGCAAAAAACGTACACTTTTTTACCTTTAGAGTCAGCCCATTTTTCCTCAAAACATTACAAACATTTACCACATGTTCCTTGTGATCTTTTTCATTTCTGGAAAATATTAATATGTCATCTTGAAAACACTTTACATATTTATCCATGTCTTTGAACAAATGAAACATTGCTCTCTGAAAAACTGATGCTGCAGAGGCTAAGCCAAATGGCATCCTCTTGAATTGGAACAAACCCTGTGGGGTGATAAATGCTGTAAGATGTCTAGAGTCCTCAGTCAACTCTATCTGATGATATGCTGATCTTAAATCCAAAGTGGTGAAAATGTTCGCTCCTTCCAGCAGGCTAATCACCTCGTTGATTTTAGGCAGTGGGTGACAATTCACAATAATATTCGCATTGACAGCCCTCAAATCCACACATAACCTCAAAGATTTGTCAGGTTTACGGTTCAACACAATTGGAGATACCCATTCAGAGGATTCAATTTCTTCTATAACATTGTTATCTATCATCTCTGATAATATGTGTTTTAACTCTTCTCTTACACTTATGGGCACATTCCGGAGTTTTTGTACAACAGGTTTAGCATTATTCTTAACCTTTATCTTGTGGCTGTAATTCTCTAATTTACCTAACTCTTTGGCGAATACTTGTGGAAACTTGTCAATAATCCATTCCTTGTTCTCCCCGCTTCCTACTGCCAAGACCGGTTCCTTACTCCTAGGGTTCAAAATGATGTTCAATTTTCCCTGATCCTTCCAACCTAAAACATTCACACCTTTTGCCGCCACATACAACTTAATGTTAGCTCTCCTTTCTTTAAATACAATTTCCGTCTCAACAAACCCCATCACATCAATAGTTGTACCTTCAAAACTCTCAGCCACAATGTCAGATTCATTTAAATCAGTCATGTCCCAAATTCCTTCAAACATTCGTTCAAAATAATCCTGAACAATAATCGTCCACGGCGATCCTGAATCTGCCATAAGTACCAACTTTTTTCCTTCCACTAGCACTTCACACATAGGTTTTTTTGACCCATCGCCTTCACCACTCTTCAGTGACAACACCGTGCCACTTTGTACATCACCTCCATCCACCTCACATTTTCTAATATTCACACACGCCCTTTTTCCTCTCGACATGTTAATAACTTTTTTTAAATCTCTGCATACCCTAGCAAAATGCCCCACTCTACCACATTTCTTACACTCCTTGCCAATAGCAGGACACTGAGATGATGATGCTAAATGACTTAAACTACCACACCGAAAACAAGCATATTTATCCGACTTGTCATACCTTTCTTTTTTTCCTACCACATTGTTACTGGCATTTAAATTACTATTAGTGTTCCCTCTCACAGCACCCACCACATCCAATTCCGTATTACTAGCCTTGTCTGACTCTTGTATTGTTTTTATCCATTTATCTGACTGCTCCAAGGCTTTAGCAGTTGCAATGACATCTTGTAACTTAGGATCCCATCCTCGTCGCCACTGTAAAGTAGTCCAATACTTCAATAGTAAGATAATTCCAAGTAGATACTTTAATCAGGATATAAAGGAAACCTTCTTCTCTCTTCGGTCATCCCAGTCAGAATCCCCTCCCGTTACCAGAATCCACCCTACATTCTAATCCCCCATAACCCACAAATGTTCCTGAATTTTCCTGCTTTTTACATGCACAATGATTTGATCTCTGATCATTTCATCAGTCATGGCTCCAAAATTACAATGTACAGATAAACCACGCGGTGCCATCAAAAAATCATCAAAAGTTTCTTCAGGATGCTGTATTCTAGTGTAAAACTTGAACCTATTTAATGCAATGCTTGGTGTAGGCCTGAATCTATTTTCCAATCTCATTAATGCTTCTTTAAAAACATCCAATTCCCCATCCCCTTGTTCTAGGATAGTAACAGGTGGTAAAGTTCTAAATACCATTTGTCCTTCCGAGCCTAAACAATGTAGTAAAATATATTTTTTTCTTTCCTGGGACATGTTTTCATCATCCATCGCTTTCATATAGGTAAAAAATTCTTCCTTCCATCTGGACCAAGGCATAGGTGGATCACCTTTTGTTTGCAAAAATTTAGCCGGTGGTTCAAATTGCATTTTAATATAACGTAATGCTGGAGAGTTTTATTATATATATATATATATATATATTTTTTTTTTTTTTTTTTTTTTTTATTCCAACACAAGTTGGACTCCAATCCACCTATTATGTCTAGATGTGAGACTTTCTTCGCTTTTTTTTTTATTTCCTTAGTTCAGTCCTTTTTCCATTCTAATTGAAAACAGAAAACTGGAAGACCCTTCACATGAAGCACTCATCTAGATTAAGCCTATGACTTAAACTAGCAACAGAAGCGAATATGGCAAGCCGCACTCGTCTTTTATAGTTTCAACGCGTGTTTATTTAGTCCTCCAACGGCGCGAGAAGAACTCCAGAGCACATTTATCCTGCCAACAGCGCGAGGAGAACTTCGCAGCACGGTTATTCTGAGCGTGCTATTCCGCCGTTAGAAAAATGCTGCCGCGCGGTAAAGAACGGCAGCGCGCGGCGTGTTTAAATGTTGCTATAAGTCAACCACGGCAATCATCGCTATAAATTGCTCATAACCTGTGCAGTTATTCATCCAAAAATAAATATGTATATAGTCACCCTGCACGATCTGTCCGCAATCCGATGCAATAATAATCCGTTGAGAGAAAGAACAACTTCTTAAACGCGTATAGGTCCACTTTCCAAAGTGTATTCCAGGTAAAAGTATCTCCAAACTCTCGTCGCCACTGTAAAGTAGTCCAATACTTCAATAGTAAGATTATTCCAAGTAGATACTTTAATCAGGATACAAAAGGAAACCTTCTTCTCTCTTCGGTCATCCCAGTCAGAATCCCCTCCTGTTACCAGAATCCACCCTACATTCTAAGATCCACCCATTCCATTACAACGTTCTGTATCCCAAGTTATAACACTTGCTCCCCCTCACCATGGGGATTTCGACAATGGAAAGCACTACGCTTGTTTTCCACCTCTACCACATGAGCCTTGAGCGGAGACCATTGCACCAAACCACATCGCAAGTGGCCTTGGAGTGGGATTTGAATTCCACCATCTCTGACTAGGTATGGCAAATTTGCTGCATGCAGACTAAAGTGGTTTCAATAAATAGCCAACACAAACACTTACACTATAAGCTTTTGCATCAAGCCTATACCAACCCCCAGGCCTTTGCCAAATTTGACCCATCACATTCTCATAAATACCCTAAATGTGCTCTGGCTTTGCCGATTTTGCATATCTAATTTGGAAGTGCACCATTATACAGGATTATTGGCAAACTATATTCACCCTTCTCTCCACAAGATAGCGCACGCTGTGGACAGCGACCCTCTTCTACTGCTTCTAGGAGATGTTAAACCTCTCACTCTTTAACATAGAAGATTCACAGCTATAGCACTTTTATTAGCTAAATGGTGCATTGTCATACTGTGGGGTAGTTGTAGGAGACCTACCACTACGTACTGGCTGCATGATCTCATTTATTGTGACACCACTAGTGAAGTCTATGTCTTACTTCTGCCCCCTCTGTCCAGATGCAAGGATATCTAGACCCCTCTGTGTCCTTATTTAGTATCCCCTCATGTGCCCGATCCATCTGATGTGGTGTCCAATCCATAACCTGGATTCGTTTTGTGTCAATTGCCTGGCATTTCTGCAGGACTAGACATGTTGGTTGATTTCAATGTTTTATTTTTTATGTCAATACTGATCTGTATATTGCAGTATGCGGCTATGTCCGTTGTATTTTGAAAAGCAATAAAAACATTTTAAATAAATAAACAAATTAAATAACTAACTAAATAAGTAAATAAATAATATTATTATTATAGTAGATTCCAGCTTTTACAACATCTCTGAATAGGGAGAATTGCTTGCTAAATACCTGTTCAGACCAATGGATGTATGTAAAAATCACAAATTTGAGAAAAACCTATTGCTAGAAGGCTAATGGTTTGCCCAAAATTCCTCAGAGCTTGATGTTTAATCCCATTTTACCTCCTCCTTTAAACAAAGACACAAGCATAAACCTATCAATTATTTTTGGTCTGATGATGACCAGCAGTTTTAGTCATGATCATGAAGAAAAAGAGGTTTGAGTAAGCCCCTTTCAACCAATGGTTGTTTTAGATCAGCTCCCTTAGCTGTTGCTCATTGGAAGTAACTTTCACATTTCCATAGGTGTATTGCATACCTTTACATTTTCCAGTGATGATTGGTGGCAAGAGAGACCATCTCTTGGATTGATGTGGGGCTTCACCACCATTGAGAGAGCTGACCATGTCAGGGCTGACAGAAAGCGATTCCTATATAATAACGGATCCGATATGTTGATGGATTGATTGATGGGGAGCACAGTAAGTGAGCGTTGGTGGATCTTGAATTAAATATGATGGTTTGTGCTGACAACTTGTAGCATGGTCCCTCTATCTTACTGCTGCTGTGTGTGTCAGTGAGGGTCTGAGCAGTGTTGCTACTAGCACTAAAAAAGTTAGCAAAGGGCTGGGTCGTTACCCTAACAGCCTTCGTGTTGTATTTCCACATGTAATCTACACTGGTGCTGTGTACTAGGCCTAACTCTGTGGGCGACGCCAACCCTCATGACTTCGGCCATAATGGTCCAGGAATCCTCAGTACAGTTGGTACTGCAGCCAAACATTTCTATATTGAGGAACAAGAGGAACCTCCTAAAGAGATGAGGGCAAATTCTAAATGTATTGGCTCTTACTGCTCAACGCTTTACACCCTTTCCGCGTGTAGTACACTGAAGTTCCAACTGCATATGAGCCTCTGTAATAATGTGTGCAATATCAAATCATGAGCTCACTACTCAAAATCCCATTAGTGGTCTTTTCTCCATCTACTGGTTTGTAGTTAGTACGATGTCTCTACCCTGGTCACTGCTGCAGATAATGCTGTGGTACTGCAAGGTTGTGGGCAGCATGCACACTCATGTGGAATCCCATGTAAAGGTAATCAATCCTGTTCGAATATTAAGGCTCACAAAATTATTGCATGTTTTCCAGTAAGTTTTATATCAGTTTCAGTTTCCTCTGTGAATCCACACTCTCAGATATTCTGTTACCAACTTACTGATTGAACCATCCAACAATGTAGGCATGCAGTTAGTAAATCATGCAACCATCCACTCACTCAGACACCCACATGTTCAACCTCTAATCCATCCATTCAGCCTACCTACTCATTGAGTCACCTACTATACAACTGATTCATACACCCACCTAATGAAACTATCTGCTTATTCATGTATTCATTCTCTCTAGGCATCCAACTATCCACCCAGTCCTGTATACATCTACTCATTCATCCAACCAATCAACAACTCTCCCATCCATGCACCACTCATCCATCTACTGACCCACCCACGCTGTCCTCTACTCAATTAGGCACCACTCACTCATCCATAAAATCACCCAACCACTCAAGACTTCTACTCCCATCCTTTCACCTACTCATGGTAGAAACCACTGTCATCCATCTAGCCACTTGTCCATTCATCAAGCGTTTCAGATGTTGAACAACCAGAGGCATCCAATATCTCCTAATACATCTGCCTGTTCACCAATCTAACCCGCTCAAGCATCTGTTCAATCGTCCATGCATTCACCAGACTATCCACTGGTCCACCCACTCACACATCGAACCTCTACCTGCTCCACAATCCAACAAACCACACACCCATCAAGACACCCACACCATTAACCTACACACCAGCCCATTTACAACCACACCCAAACTACCCTATCAATAAACAACCGTGTATTAAAAATAAAATGAACTAAATCGATTGGCTTTGCCAGTGTTTCTTGAAATGTTCACAGTACAATGTAATGCATGCCAGCCTTGTTTTTCCATTTACTTGTTTCAAAAACGCTTATATTTTACAACATATTCTCGGGTATTGCAAGTACTGCACAGATCCATTTTGAAGCGGAGTAAACATTATTTTGAGAAGGTCAATCAAAATCGTTTAAGTATATTTAGGTAATGGTTTGACTCGAGCGACCCTTTACACCTTTCATTGCCAGATCATAGCATAACATTTAGAGTATCACAAACTACCCTGAAACCAATTATCTTTGTAGGTTGAATATGTAGGCGCTTGCTCCAAGCACAATTCAGTGAAATTTCCTAAAGTGCAAGTCACTCATGATCCCTTGATTGACATTAATTGGGTTTTCTTCTGTAGGTGGGATTCTTCATTTGGCATTTAGCCACCTTCTTTGATCTCGGAAACATAATTTATCACTCTTCATCAGCTTCTACATTTTCCCAAGAGATCGTTATTGATCTTGTGAATTCTGTAACTCTCTTTGTTTTTAAGAATGTCAGTTCTAGTCATGCACAGACTATTTATGGAACTGACAATTGTAGTTTACCTACATATATGTCCATCAGAAACGTAATCTCCATTCCATTGTGTCGGTTCATTTGTTAATGCGTCCTGCAAACATGTTTTGCCTATAGCTCTAATTAGTTAGTTGTTAGGTTTATTTATAATTAAATTCGAATCTACTAATTTAATATCATAATAACAGAATATTCGAATCACATTTCATACAACGAAGACGTTTCCAATTCGATTATTGCGAGATAAGTGTGATTGTCTCGATATTTAAAAGCCTACATAAAGTTATTAGAAAGCTATTATTAGATCAAAAACTTTGTAAACACAAATACAATAGAACTATGTTTTTTTGGACTCTAATCAGTGCCAATATGCACCAAAGCAGGATGTTTTTAATTACATTTGTGTCTAATCAATATTAAAGAAGCCAAAATAGAATTTACAGTTGTTTCCTCACAATTAGATTAAATCTAATGTTGCCAATAAGCATCACTGGGCGTGAAGTATTTAAGCTAACTAAAAGTCATCCGTACTCACATTTGTTATGCTATAAAGCCAGAGCGAAATCTCATTTTATCCAAACAAAACCTATTAGAGACTCAATTAATTCCAGACATTTTCGTAATGTGAAATCAAAATACCTGCAGACAGTTGCTTTTTTGGTTTAGCTTTTAGTAAATGTAGCTGTATAAAGAAGATAGTGTCAGAGTGTTCATAGACGACAGGTAAAGCGACTTTTCATTAATGGATTTTAATTACCATTGGCTAAAAAGCGATCCCCACCCCGAATCTATATGTTTTCCACAAATACTGACTTAATTCATTGATAAAAATGAAAGGAGACGCTTCGATCGTTCTCTCAAATACTTTAGCTAATTTCTAACGTCTTACATTGTATTGTTCCTCATTGATTTTTTTTTAATTTGATGACTGTGTCTTTGCCCACTTTTGGGGAAATCGCCTTATGTAATTTTGCGGCACTCCCATTTTTTTCCTGCAGGGGTCCACATCCCTAGTTAGTTTTTCTTTCTGGAAGCTGACATCACTTACTTCTTTACCCTCTGATCTCGCTTAGGGTCGCATGTGGCCCTCTTTATTTTTATATTAATCCTGTGCTGATGCTATAACCATATATGTTACTTTCTGGTTGGATCTTTTCATGCGTTTTATTTCTTCCACCAATTTACAGACCTCCTACCCCTCTGTATTCAGTATCATTCCGATTTACAATATAATTTATTTTATTATAAACGTGAACTAAATTGCTGCAGTTTGAACCAATTTGTCGATTTAATGAATCAGCAACTCACTGAGACTATATTTACAAGGCACACAGCAATGGAGGAACATTATGGGGGTTATTCTAACTTTGGAGGAGGTGTTATTCCGTCCCAAAAGGGACGGAAAAGTGACGGATTTACCACCAGCCGTATTACGACTCCATTATATCCTATGGAACTCGTAATATGGCTGGTGGTATATCCGTCACTTTACTGTCACTTTTGGGACGGATTAACACTCCTCCAAAGTTGGAATAACCCCCTATGTATCCTGGTCCCAAAGAAGTATTGCACCGGTATAATACATAATTAAGGACCTTTTTTCGAGCGTTGCAGATGGGATGTTCCATCAAAAACATGGCGGATATCCTGTAAGCTATATTACAAGTGCATTACAATCTATGACACTTGTAATACTGCGAACGGTATATCTAACACTAGTGTGACGAGGTATACCATCCGCGAAACACTAAATAAGGCCCTATAATGACATAATGACACTATCAATCACATTGAGAGATTTAAAATGGACAGCAATTGCAGTTATAAAACAAGCAACAATGACAATCTTGTGACATTTACCAGTAAAGGTGGTCTTGTAAGAGATTATAAACACAGTCAGCAGTCACGTTTTACAGATGAAGCGATGAGGGCCCAGGAGGCAGAGAAGTAGCTGCAGAGGCATAGCTTGGTCAGTATGATTAGGGGGTGTGAGCTTCAGATCTGCCAACAATCACGCTGGGACATATTGTAAAAGTACATGATGTGAGAAGCAGGACATGATGGGGCCCCGTGGGGCAGTGGAAAGCGAATTGTTAGGGCTACTTAAAACTTAAAACGCAATATTTTTCAAATTAATAAAAAAATTTAAGGCCTTCAAACCATAGACGAGAAAGTGTGTGTGCTTTTGTTTGTAGCTTGTAAAAATCCCAGGAGAAATCTGACAGACACTCCACATCACCTGACTGAAAGAACTTGTACCCAATATATTTATTACAGACTACATTTTGTAAGGGGTGTAACACCGCAAACACGTCCTCCCATAGCTATGCCCCTGAGTGGCTGACTGTCCAGCATGGAGTTGGAAATCTTTAGTGTATATTAGAAGTAGAGATGTGCTCAATGCCACTTTACTGTAGATGATATCATGGACATTTTGTAGGGAAATAACATTACATATACCTGAATGTATGAACTGAAAGCACTAGCTGAACATCTCAAAACTGACACGTGTCTACGTGAGAACCTTTAACTGTAGTGACGACAGAGACATTGGTTTGTTAATTTCATATAGTGTATGAGGATATACCATATACAGACACTCATTCAGCATGCATGCTCACGGAACCAACCAGCTTCATGAACCAACTTTACAAACAGCGAGGTAGGCAAAATTAGATAACAATCACTCCAAATAACATAGCACCATATTTATTATTATTTAGTGCATGACACCAGGTCAAGGGAACTTGCTGTACTGTGTTCTTTGAAAGGGAAAGAGCAGAAATGGAACATACTAACACAAATATGGTGCATTTCTTCTCTCTTTGCACTGGTGTACTTTGTGCTGCCTACTGCCTTGCCAATTCAGGCACCCTTGCACTGTGGTACAAGGGTGTCTGCTTTACTGGCAGGATTATTTTTCTACAGGAAGGCAAAACTCTTCCTAGGTCCCTCCTGCATATTCCTCTTCCTATCTGTGTTGCAGAATGCAGCACACATGAAAAGAGGAGGTAACAAGAAGAAATACAAATACTTCTTCTTGTTATGCCTCTGTAAGTTAGGCGCACCAGTTTGGTACAAATCCTGGTTTACAAATCAGGGAACACCCATGCTCCATGCATGTAATGCCTACCTGATGCAAAGCAATACAATGCAACGGATATCCGCCGCCGCCACGCGGTAAGTTGGCTGCCATCAGAGTGGCAGGAAGCGGGATTTACTGCCAATGTCATAATGAGGTCCATAGTCTCTTACACCAGCGATACCCAGCTGATCTTCTCACTGTCCGAGAGCTCTGCAAAGGCCAAGGGACATTTCCAAAATGGGATGAGAGCAGTCGCCACCTGGATGGAAGCCTGCTGCCTCAAACTCAACTCGGACAAGACAGAGATCTTTGTAATTAGCTCCACCCCTCCTGCCTAGAATGATTCTTGGTGGCCCACCACACTGGTAAATTCCCCAGCCCCACGGACCACGCACACAACCTGGGCATCATTCTGGTCTCCTCTCTATCCATGACCTGCTGAGGCAACGCCGTCTGCTCATCATGCTCCTACACCCTCCAACTCCTGCTGAGTATTTTCAAGTGGATTCCCTCAGACACTACTAAGACAGACATCCATGCACTAGTCACTGGCAAACTGGACTAGGCAACGCACTCTATGCTGGCATCACCAAGAAAGTTCAATCAAGATTACAAAGAATCCAGAATGTGGCAGCCAGACTCATCCTGGACATCCCCCGACACAGCCACATCTTCTCCCACCTCAGGGGCCTACACTGGCTTCAAATCAACAAGCGTATTGCATACAAACTCCTGATCCACACCTAGAAGGCACTGTACAACATAGGACTGTCATACCTCAACCACAGTCTCACCTTTTACGTACCCAACAGACATCTCTGTTCTTCTGATCTCGCCCTTGCAGCTGTCCCCATGATCCAGAAAATCACATCAGGAGGAAGATCCTTCTCCTACCTAGCAGCCGAACATGGAACACGCTACCACTCAAGCTCAGGCAAACCGCATCACTGAAGCAGTTCAGGAAGGACCTCAAGTCCTTACTCTTCGACTGAGCAGCAAGCCTACAAACAGCACCTTGAGAACCTATAGGTGATTAGCCACGCTCTACAAATGTCAGATTGATTGATTAATTGATGTTATTTCTTTACTTAGCTATATGAGAGGTAGTGTGAATGGTTCTGGACAGAATGTTCTGGAACCAGCCAAAGATGAAGCACCTCTAAAGCTATTATTGAAATGCTGGAAGGAGTTGTTTAGATGAATACTTCGCAGATAGAGAAGCTGGGAGTTAAAAAATGATGTGATAGGGGACAAGGTGTAAGAAATGTGGTTTTTGAGTGGCAGAAGTATTTACCGTGTCCATCCAGGAGCCACAATCCTAGTCAGGGTAAGTCAGATACACACCATGAATTAGCCTGTGCTGACTATCTGGTACATTAGCACAGAGCAGGCAAGCTTACTTAAGATGCAATTTTAAAGTACTTGTGCAACACTTCAAACAGTACCAGAGTAAAACCATCACAAAAAGATTCCATGCTAGGTTAGAGAAATAGAGCTTCCTCTCTTCAGGCATATTCCTTTTGTCCTGATGATGATCCAAACATTGGACTTAGTGATCAAAATGTCATAGTATTCAGACAATGGGTTAATTATAACCCCTTCTCTTCAGACATAATCTTTTTGTCCTGATGATGATCCCAGCATTGGACTAAGGGATCGAAACGTCGTTGACAGGAGTATCTTCTCTATTCTCATTAAGTAGTAATGAGCATGAGTACTGATGTAATGTGACCTCATTTTTTAATGTTTTTTTTGTCACAATTGCAATGCCTGAGTAACGTCTTCTGTGTACAATGTATGTTCTTTCCCTGTATGCGTGCTCCCCACTACACTGTTTAAATGTAAATAAATAGGGTTACTTTTTATATTTGTAAATTATACACCATTTGGTTTCTATTGTAATTTGCTGTTTATTGTTTCTCTTGAAGGACCTTTGTTTCTTTACCATATACTTTGACGGCTGGTCCATGAGTACCCATGGGTTCCCTTGTTCTTTGTAGCACACCCTCTGGTAGATTGGCACACAGCAGGCAGGCTTAACTTAAGAGGCAGTGTGTAAAGTATTTGTGCAACACTTCAAACAGTAGCATAGTGAAAACATCATAACAAAATCCCATGCTAGGTTAGAGTAATAGACCTTAATTGTATGAACTAAACAAGGCCAAAATGACAAAAATGAATTGAGTAGAAGTCGAGATATGAATTATTAAATATTAAAATGTAATATAGTGCTTAAAACCTTAAAGCACCAACTGGGGGTATCTGGTTGCACTATAGCGGGTTAAATCCAAAACATCAGGCTGCACTGCAATGGAGCCCAGATCGGATACAGTCTCAGACAAGTCCTGTTTAAGTTTTACCTTCTCAGGAACTTGAGCCAAGAGTCCCATTCACAGGGAAGAAGTTTGCTGGGAGCAAGGAGAATGTTGCTAGTGGTGGTCCACGGGCGCAAAGTGTCAGCTGGACGTTGAGGGAGGGCAGACTGGAGCCTCACGGTCATGAGTGGTGATGCTTTCTTTGCGAAGGGCCAAACTGGTGAGCAGTGTGGTTCCATTGGGAGCGGGTAAATCCCAGTCACGAAAAGCCCAAAGGCTTGATTTCAGAAGCCAAAAAACACCAAGCCTTGAGGTGGTTGAAGACAGATCCAGGATCTGTTACAGGTGAGTTTGAAGTCTTTTGTGTCCCTGAGACTTCAGAAAACAGGAGGCAAGCCAGCAAATCTTTGTCACTCTGGGTTCAAGTGAGATGGGTCCCGTCCTTCCTCAGCAGGGCAAAGGGCAGCAAGCAGCAGGGAATGACAGGAGAGAAGCAGTTCTTCCAGAGCATCAGTCCATAGATGGCAGTCCTTGTAGCAGCACAAAAGTCCTTCTTCCTGGCAGAGTTCTACACAGGTCCAGCAGTGTACTGAGCTGGTGGTGTCAGAGGTCCAGTACCTATACCCAGATGTGCCTTTGGAGTGGGGGTAACTTTAAAGAAGGTTCTTTGAAGTGCACAGAGGTCCTTTCTTCTTGGCCTGGCTCCAGATGTGATACAAGTTGGGGGGGAGTATGCAGCCCTTTGTGTTAAAGCAGAACACTTCGTATTCTGGTGTGAGTATCAGCTCCTTCCTCCCATCCTGACCAGGATAGCCCATCAGGATGTTGATGACACATTATTCACACCTAAGCCTTTGTGTGTGGCTGTCTGGAGGGAATACACAAAGTCCAGCTGTCACTCATCCCAGACATGATTTGGAGAGAGGCTGCAGGCACACAGGGCTAAGAGCAGGGAAATGCAAACTTTGCCAAAGTGTTATTTTCAAAACAGTAACACTATTATCATGGGTACTAAATATGAAACACCTACACCCACTCTATGAGGAGTTAAATGTAAGAAGGAATCACCAATGTTAACGTATGAGAGGGGTAGGCCTCACAGTAGTCAAAAACAAATTTGGGAGGTTTTCACTATCAGGACTTACAAAATTAAAAGTACATGTCTTGCCTTTTAATTACATAGCACTCTCCCCTATGGGTTACTTTGGTCCTACCTTAGGGGTGACATATGTAAGAAAAGGGTAGTTAAGGCCTGCAAGAAATTTCAAATGCCAAGTCGACATGACAGTATAACTACTCATACAGGCTCTGCAATGGCAGACCTGAGACATGTTTAAGGGCACAATGAGTGCTACAGCCCACTAGAAGAATTAAATGTACACATGTAGTGCACTTTACTAGGGACTTGAAAGTAAATGAAATAAGCCAATTGTGAATGTATCAACCAAACTATTTTTAGGGGAGAGAGCAAATGCACTTTAGCATCGGTCAACAGTTGTAAAGTGCTCAGAGTCAGAAGGCCAACAAAAATAAACCAGCAAAAACGTGAGGCAAACAGACAAAAAGTTTGGGGGAAAGCCACCCTAAAGCTGACAGGTCTAAAAGGTCTGGGGTAGAACAGAAAAGGTTTGAATTCCAGGAGCAACCGTTTTATGCAGGTTACCTGATGGAAAGCTTGAATGGGTAGCCACTGGAGCAACTCATTGTATCAAGTTACTCAGGACATCTCTCAGACTACTCCTCAGAGATTCCTAGCTCCTGAGATCACAAATTGATTTTAGTGAATGAACCATACTTCCTTAGTAGAATTGCTGATCAATGTGATGTGAATCATTAGGTTTGCAGTGTTCAGGTGAAAATTCTGGATTTTACATATAAAGCAGCACTACGGTAACAGTCATTCTCGTGTGTGCTTGAAAATATTAGAGGACAGCAAAGTGAATCTGAAAGGTTCTGAATTTTTCACATTAGGAAATCCAAGAAAGGACAATTGCAAATAAAACCTTTTAGCCCATTCAACACTCAAAGTTAATTCAGGGAAAAAGGAATGTTGAAAGTTGACTAGCGATTATCACCTAAATTTTGAATTTCAAAATGGGAGAAGCTAGACATTAACTTCAAGCAAGTTTTTATGGAGAAGTCAAACATATTGCCTATACCAGGGTTACATATCAATGAAATAACGGAGAGGGGTAAATAAAGTTAAAGTCTGCTAAATATTGTGGCTTTTTAAAACTAGTTGCCTGATTAAGATTTACATAAACAGAAGAATATTTGACACCCATGGACCCTGGTGTAGACTGATTTTTTATGAACATGCAGTACACTGTGCATCTAATTTTCAGCTCTGATGTCTTTGCCTGACGTTCTCAGAATGACATAATCCAAGTGAACAAGTTGGGGTATATAGTATACGCATATGTAGTACACAGTTAGCAACAACAACTGTGAAGGTATAGTTAGTTCAGTTTCCATCAAAAGGATTATTTTGTTTCCTAACAATTTGTGGTGCTTGTTGACAAATCTGTATGTAATGTTCCAAAAACATAGTTCAACTGATTTGAGTTCCGTATGACAAGTTTGTACAAATGCATTAAGGGTGTCATGAAGGGATACCAAATAGTTATTCTTCATTTAACTCCAATAAGAATCTTTACTCTCCAAGACATCTGAATGGAATTGAACCAAATCTGCCATGGCTGGGGGATGTTACTCAGGAAACAGGCTTTATGGAAGGTGTGAAAGAATGAAGTGGAGAAGCAAGATGGCAGCCAGTTGAGTCTGTTGTGTGCAACCATCTCTCTTCCATGATGCACCCGAAATCCAGGTCAAACTTCCTCATGCCAGCCTGCGGACATGTTTCCTGGAGCTAGCTGCTACCTCAGGTGACTCAGATGGTGGAGTCGCGAGGGGAGTAAATTAGCCTTGATACGCTTACTTGAGGGAGAGATGCGGCCTATGCTGCTATCTCTCTGCGATCATAACACCAGAGACCTTGATGGCAGGAGAAAGAGATGGAACCAGCAGGCACTATCCTCAGGACTGATGTGCTCTGAAGGCAGTGAAAATTCATAACCCTCTGTAAGGGAGCAGGCTGAGCAGGAAGGGGCCGTTGGAGGCTTCTCGGGGTGAACGCAGTGGCATCTCTATAGGAATGAACATCGAGTCACCAGTGGAGGGGAAGGAGCTGGAGAACCCAGAACTCAAAGTCTCCTGCATTATGCCAAGTGCTGTCAATGGCTCAGCAACTGGCTCAAATGGGCAGAATTAACCTTTGAGGAGCCTGGGAATGAGCAGTCAGCGGCCAAGTGTCCCCAAGCTTGAAAGGGCACCACAATGCAAGTACTGAGTGATTCAAGCCTATTGTCTGCAGGGGGGACGAGAGCGGAATTCAACAGAATCAGGACCGAGTCCCGATGGAAGAACAGCAGCATGAGCAGCTGGTTTGGCCCTGTTCCTGTGTTGAGGGACAGACAAACCTCACAACTACCACTGGGTATCAGGTTAGTGAGAACATTGGTGTCAATCCTTGGACATGTACATTGTCAGATGTACACTATGAGGGCAAGGCCCCAAGTCTTGAAGGCCCGGGTTTAGTAAAAGACTTACATGTGAGATGGTAACAGTGGGACTGAGGTGTGTTCAGCCCAGCAGATAAGATGAATTCATGCCAAGGAAGGATTGTTACATATAAGTAACTAATGCTGCCAGGACCCCACCTGGGACCAATGTTTTTCAATGAAGGAGAAAACTTGGGACCTGTGGGACCTGGATTAGTTTGGATATGACCCAGGCTGAGCATATCAATGGAAATAAGGAAGAATCTCACATTCTAAACAAGGGAGAAGGTCGCAGAGGCAAGCCCTTGAGGGCACATCAGAGGGAAAGTACACAGCCTTTGCGAAGACCAGGAAGCTCCAGGCGGCAGTAGAGAAAATATTAAAAACCTACACAGAAGTAGTGGAGAGAATTTCATGGGTAGAAGACCAGACTACATAGCTTCCAAAAAACATCAAACTACAGCACATGAAGTACAACTAGTGGATGTACAGTGGGAACTGGAAGAACACTGAAACAACCCAAGAATCCTGGGAATCAAAGGGTGTGTGGAGAGTAACGATTTTAGAGGTTTTGTGATCAATTTGTTTCAAATGACTTTTCCAGAATTTGATGGCTGGAACAGGGACCATAACATTCAACAGGTTCATCAATTCCCACTAATTCTGAAGCAATCAAAACAGGACAGAAACCCCTCCAGCACAAAACCTAGGGCAAGCAACTTTCTCCAAAGGCAAGCTGGGTCACCAAGCCTCTAAATGGTGTGTTACAGGTAACTCTTTCTTTGTTAAGGTGGATTTTTATCATATTTCTGTGGAGCGTCGCTGAAGGCTTTGACAGGTGATAAAAACATTCAGAGTTAAGGGGCAGATGCCCACCTCATCAATCTGGAAAGAATCACAATTATCTATATCAATAAATTGCATATTTTAATCAGAAATCAAAGCTAAGGAATATCTTTTGAATCTGCCCTAAGGTGCTTTAATTCATAGGTGTGTGCTGTGCTGGGGCGATCTAGGTATATTCTTGGTTAGTAGCAGCTAAGCTGGGATTTTCTCCTCAAAGGTGTTGTTTTAGAAGAGAAGGAGGGCCGTTCAGGGTCACATGACATATGGAAGACATTATAGGAATGTATTAGGGAGGCAGTTTGTGGTAGTTAATGGGTTGCTTTTTCACTCTTTTTGTATTCTTTTTCCCTTCCTTCCTCCTTTATGATGGATATCAAGGACATGGCTTGGGAGAGAAAGGGTGCACATTTCATTACACAGACCTGATATTCACAGAATGCTTCATGATGGTGGACTGAATGGTCTGGCGTGGTGGGGGGAGGAGCTTCTAATTTGGAACAGGGATAAGGATTATCAGTAATCCTAGCTCTTGTGATAGACTGGTCTCTCACGTTGTACAATCGAGTATCTTAAATGGCAAATACTAAAATCCTACGGATATGCTCAGTTAAAATCCAGGGACTGAATGACAGGTCTAAAAGGACCAGGGTGGCTGAAGGGTTGAGGAACCTGGGCGTAGACATACTCTGCTTATAGAGAACACATATAGCAGTGGCCAAAATTGCCTTGTTTTAGACCCTAGGGTACTCTCTCAAGAGCTGTATTACACAGGGGACTACCATAAGGGGAGTGGCCGGTATAGGAAGATGGAGCTTGTGTGTGGCAAAGCACAGTGCTTCGGTTAAGCTTGGGAGGTGGGTATTAATGGACAGTCAAGTATCTGGATCCAGTTTTACTCCTTATTCTATATGTGCAAATATGGATGAAGCAGAAATTGTGGAATACGTGAATGGGGAGTTAGCTTGTTTTATGTGGGGATCTCAGCATATCAACACTGTATAGACATTATCACATGCAGAGAGGTATGTGGGCCAGAAGCCAGCACTGTATAGGGCAGTACAACACCTTATGTGAAATCATGGTCTAGTAGAAGTCTGGACAAGGCTAAAGTCTCCAAGTCTTGGTTACACTTGTTTTCTTTTCCCCACAAGAAGTATGTTTGACTGGGTTGCTTTCTGATCTTAGCCAGCCTTGTGTGTGGGGCACAGATAGAGAAAGTTCCAAGAGTATATTCAGACCAAAACCCGCTGATTTTAGAGCTTTAGTTTATGGTAGCATACAGGACACATCAAACATTGACTTTTGACAAGAGGTTATTGTTTAACTCTGAGTATCTAGAATATATGAACAAGGGGGGGATTTTGGAGAGTAATAGAGGGAGTGCAGCAGTAGGCACAGCATGGGATGCATTAAAAGCAAACATCAGGGGGGAAACGTTTAGCTTTGGCCTCTATAAGCAAAGAGCTTGGGTAAATCATATAAATGAGTTATATAAAGAGATTGCTAAGCTAGAAGCTCTCCATGTTAAGGTGAAGGTGGAGGAATTAGAGGATTTAGAGCTTCCTCACAGCATCACAGCAGCAGTAGAGACATATCAAACTTGGAGGGCTGAGTGCTATGAACATAGCAGCAGTGTGGATAAGATCTTGGCACTTTATACATAGCAGAAGGAGGTGCATAATGGCAACAGCTGTATCAGGGGTAGTGATGGCCAATTGGTTAATGTACCAGAAACAACTGTGTGGGGAAAAGGAAGGCGCCCAGTGTAAAGGCTGGTGCAGGGAGTCAGTAGGACTGGCCCCCTACCATTTGGGAACCTTCTAGGCTAGGGAGCCTAATGGAAGTGCTTTTGTCCACAAGGGCTCATCACAATGAGCGAAATGACACCAAGAGTATCAAAACTGGCCCTTCGGGGCTCGAGATATCCAACGGCGAAGGTCTGCAAACTTTGACCTAATTCAGAGCGAGCGTTGATGAACGTGGGGTTCTGCTGTTGTTCTGGTCAATGCTCCATGGGCAGGCCAGGGCGTGGGGGGTAGCCCTCAAAAAGAAGTAAAGCCAGGAGCCGCCATCCAGAACCCTGTGAAGATGAGCTGAGGGACCCCGGACCCCATTCTGGGGCCCCTAAGGAGAAGCAAACCCAGAAAGCACTGTTGCGCTCCCCGTGACTATAGGCCAGACCACGGCCTGAGGTAAAGCCAAGGAGGCGCCATCGCATCCCCCCTGGACCCCATCCCGGTGCCCCACCAAGAAGAAAAGTCAGGGGAAGCCGTTATGTCACCCCACACCTCTGGTTGTGCTCCCCTTGAAGATCATTCTGGGGCCCCATGCTGAAGGTGAAGTCCGGGAGCGCTGTCGTACCCCGTGAAGATTGTCCTATGCCCCAGACCCCATCCTGGGGCCCCACACCAAACAAAAGCCAAGGAGCACCGTTTAGCTTCCTGTGAAGATCCCAGTGGAGGCGGGGGCCCAGGACCCATCCCTTGGCCCCCAAGCATCACGGGACGCGGCAGTCCCAGTGCTCAGCCAGGGCCACCAGTGAGTCTCTGCCTGCAGGAGTGGGCAGACTGAAGAGTGGCTGCCAGCTAACGTGGCAGGGATGGGAGCCGGCGAGGGTAGCTGGTAGTGGGCTCCCCTAGCTGCCCTTAAATGAAACATCACCACCTGGGGGTGTCCGGGTGGGACCGGACACCACCTGAAGCCAAGGGCAGCTGGTGGTGGGCTCCCCTCACTGCCCTCCAAAAACACCCTCCCAGAAGAGAACACAGTGCGAGGCTGCATAAACAAAAAAAAGCAAAGTGGCTCTCACCGGTTCAGCGGGAGAGCCGCTCCTCACATATACGAACCGGCCCACCATGCCTTGCAAGTCTCCACAAGTTGTTTTGGCTCATCGCCAGCTTGTGGTGGCCCCTGGAAGATGGGGCCACCACCAACCAAGTGCCCACTAACATGGGGATCTTCAGGACATCATTTTATTTTTCCCTTTCCTTCACTTCATGAAGAATGGGGCAACGCTCCTCTGCCTTAGCGGAGGAGCTGCCGCTAGAAGAGCAGTTCCAGTAATAAGCTCCTTGCTACACAAGAAACACTCTTGATTTGCTCACCTCAAGTATCTGTTTTACTAGCAATTTTTTTACTCATAGGATTAGCACAGTACCATCCAAGATGAGGTAGAAAGGAACCAAATCTTTTGCCTGTCGTGCACCAAAATCTTTAAGCGTAGGATTGGCACAATGCCATCCTCAGCGAGCTGTAAAATGACAAAACCCTATCACCACTCCAGGCACAGTGTTACAGCTTTGGCTTGGTAAAATAACATGCAAGCCAACTTAGAATGAACAAAAGCAGCCTCTCATGTGTTTTGTTTCCATTATAGCTCTACCGAGAGGTTTAGCTTTGTCCAAACAAAAGGGTGTACCCAGTGTAAGTCAAAACATAACCCTTTCAGGGTTAGAGTGATGCATAATTTATGCAAAATTCAAAAGAGAAATCAGGGTTGTTCCCAAATTTAGATGGAGAGCGACTCCAGTAAGGAGCACCCTGCAACACCAGTGTGTGGTTGCCAGTAGGTAGTTATAGTTAAGACCTAGGGCCTGATTTAGAGCTCGGTGGATAGAACACTCTGTCACAAACGTGATAGAGATCTTATCCGCCGTACCACAATCTCCACAGGCTATAATGAGATCATTATACAGCAGACGGGATAGCCATCACATTTGTGATGGAGTATTTCCCTCTTGCAAGTTCTAAATCAGGCCCTTACTTTCCATAGGAAAAGCGTTTTTTTTTTGTTTTGCCAATAACTTTTCACAAAGTTTTAAAAATATGTATGAAGTTCAGTTCAGCTGCTGTGTTGAAAGTTTCAGAGTGAACCATGAAATGGAGGCTGAGAAAAGGAGGAGGTCCTAAAACACATTTTCTTAATGCAATTTCTCATAGGGATTTTGAACATGACTACAGCATTAACCTCTGGATGGAATTATACCAAATTTAGCAGGAAGCTAGCTCTTGGTCCAGAAAGAACCCTTTTTGCTATTTGGTTTTAAATCTGTTCAGCAGTTTAAGAGACAATGAAAGAGAAACAAATGTGTATATCTAGAGGTGCGTATCCTCTGTGGATCCAACTACCACAGATTCTTGAACCCTCACACCACAGGAGAACCCTGATTGTTTGGCCGTAACCTGAGTAGAAAGTTGCAGACACCATTTTAGACATTGGGGGACGGTCCCTGGCAGCAAAAGAAAAGCTGAAAATGTAGTAGAAAGGGACAGGGTAGAGGTAACTTGTCCCGCTGGGTGCGATATAGGGGTCTGTGAGGGACCCTTGATGGGCAAGATTTTTTTTTTTTGTCCACATGCAAGGATTTGTAAATCCACTAAGATCCACAGTGCAGCCCCCCCATGTAACTTAGTGGCAAATTTGTGAATTCTGCTAAAAAAAATAAAAAAAAATACACTCACTCAGAAACCCGTGCACCTACTCAGAAACCCAGTCAGACCCACTCAGTCGCTCTTGACAAACCCACTTAAACACCTAGGCACCCACTTACACACTCATTTAGAGGTTTACACACACACTCACAGACTGACTCAGACCTCTATGCACCCACTCACAGACCCACTCAGGCACTTACATACTTACTCATAGAACCACCCAGACACTCATGTACCCACTCACCAACCCATTCAGACACTGATGCGCCCACTTACAGGTTCACTAAGACACTTACATCCCCATTCAGAGACCCTCTCAGACACTGAGAGACTCATTCACCAACTTTGTGATCCACTCTGACATTCATGATCCAACTCACAAACCCACTCAGACTGTTACACGTCCACTCAGAAACCCTACCAGATACTCTTAGACCCACCGACAGACCCACTCAGACACTCTTGCACTTATTCACACACTTAGGCCCTGATTCTAACCCCGGCGGTCTTCGACCGCCGGGGCGAGGGTCGGCGGGAGCACCGCCGACAGGCCGGCGGTGCCTCGCAGGGCATTCTGACCGCGGCGCTTTGGCCGCGGTCAGAAAGGGTAAACCGGCGGTCTCCCGCCGGTTTACCGCTGCCCTCAGAATCCCCCATGGCGGCGCAGCTTGCTGCGCCGCACATGGGGGATTCTGACCCCCCCTACCGCCATCCTGTTCATGGCGGGAAAGCCGCCATGAACAGGATGGCGGTAGGGGGGGTCGCGGGGCCCCTGGGGGCCCCTGCCGTGCCCATGCCAATGGCATGGGCACGGCAGGGGCCCCCGTAAGAGGGCCCGCAAGGTATTTCAGTGTCTGCCTTGCAGACACTGAAATACGCGACGGGTGCTACTGCACCCGTCGCACCTTCCCACTCCGCCGGCTCGATTACGAGCCGGCATCCTCGTGGGAAGGGAGTTTTTCCCTGGGCTGGCGGGCGGTCTTTTGGAGACCGCCCGCCAGCCCAGGGAAAAACTCATAATACCCTCCGCGGTCTTCTGACCGCGGAGCGGTATTATGGGGGCGGAATTAGAATGACCCCCTTAGTCTGGCAGCCACGCACCCAATGACAGAATCACTCAGTAACTCTTGCACCCAAACACCGAACCACTCAAACACCCATTCAAGCCTAATGCATGCACTCACAGACCCACTCACATAGTTATGCCCACACTCACAGATCCACTCAGACATTCACACACCTACTCACACACCCATTGAGAGACTTATGCACCCATCACAGACTCACTCAGACATTCATAAACCCTCTCGCAGACCCACTGAGATGCTTACACACTCACTGACAGACCCACTCAGACACACATGTAGCCACTCACAGACCATCTCAGGCACTCATGCACCCTTTCCCAGAACCACTCAAATACTCGACTACCCCTTCACAAATGTACTCTGATACTCATGCGCCCTCTCACAGACCCCCTATATAGGTGGATGAAAGTGTCTAGTGTGAAGAAAAGAGTGAAAGTGAAGATAAAGGAGAGTGCATAATGATAGTAAGCCATAGGAAAGTGATTAGAAAATAAGGAAGCTAAATTTATAAAGAGTGTCTTGGAAATATACGTACATGCAGGATATCAGTAAATAAGTAACTAGTACTCACTAATGAGTGAGCAACTCAAATGAATATTTAAAGAGTGTTTTTCAGTTTTGAAGAAGTAGCTTTGATTAACAAAGTACTATGCCAGAGACTAAGTAACACACTGCATTAAAATCAGCACAAACAGTTCCCTGCGCAGCACAAACTGCTTCTTTTCAGACACTCAAGTTGATTTTCTACTCAAGCGGCAGCTACCTCGATGCGAACGGAAGGTTTCTCAACCCGAGCGGTCGAACCATACTGCGACCGCTGGTATTGAGAAATCTCGCCGGGAGGTGGTCTTGAGTAAGATTTTCCCTACTCGCACTGCCAACTCCCTGTTGATGCATGCAAGTGAGGAAAATACTTCGCTCCACTCCGCATCACTACATGGAGTTTTTCAGAACTCTACACGGAGTTGGAAAAACTCTGCAAACTCTGCAAGTGCAGCGGAGTTCACTGCCCACACCTAATACTGATGCAAACACTGACAGAACCAGGGAAATAGTCATGCATACGTCAACACACCAAGGCACAGACTGATGCGTACACTAACAGATCCAGAAGCATACTCATTCATACACTGACACAGCCAGAAACACACATTCCACATTCTAACATAGCCAGACAAACACTAAAAGAATTGGGGAGATAGTTCTGCATATGTTGATACACACATGCATACACTGATGTGTACACTAACAGATCTAGAAGTACACTGATGCATGTACTGACATACTAAGGCATATACTGACACATCCAGGGACACCCTCATGCATACAATAACACAACCTGGCACACACTCAGGCATACAGCGACACACCCAGGCACACACTAATGCATACACTAACACAACCAGGTAAACATTGATGTATACACTGATACACCCAGGCAGTTACTCATGCATTCAGTCACACACCCAGGCGCACACTAATGCATACCCTGACAATAAAACTGACAGAACCAGGCACTAAGACAGCAAGGCTCACACTGAAGCATTCACCAACACATCCTGGTTCACAAATATGTATATACTCACACAGTCAGATGCACACTGATGTATACACTGATACACCCAGGCACACACTCACAAATACAGTAAGACACCCTGGCGTACACTAATGCATACAGCTAGACACCCAGGCACACGCTATGCATATGCTGATGCATCCTAGAACACCCTGATTTAAACAAAAAAAAGGACGAGAATTAGACTTACGTTGTGTAGAATATGCTGACTTTACTGTTTATGTACATAGTTAAATCCTTAAATTGTGTAATTTAGTAGTATATAATGAGGAGGTAAATGTATTGATTTACGTTTTTCCCCAGAAATCTACTTGTAGTCAAATAGACAGTTATTATTGTGAAAAAAAAAACAAAGAAGAAAGATACTGAGGAAAGGATACTATCTCCTTTCAACAGAGAGACAAAATGTGCATAATGCGGAGAGTGTGGTTAAAGAGAAAAGAGATGCTGGTAGGAAAACTAAGAAGTTTCATAAAATAGTTTGTGGAAAAATGCAAAGTGAGCACAACAATGCACATAAAAAGCAATGTTTGAAATCAGTTAAGAAAGGAGATGGACTAAGTTACATTAAAAGTAATGTGGGGCTTATTTACAAGACCCTTTTGCCACAGTAGAGTCACTTTTAGCAATGTTCTGGTGGTGCTGTGCTATTTTCCATATTTCAAAATATTTGTCAATATGGACCTCTCTGACACCGTTTTCTGTGGCAGAAAGGGGTGCAATGGGTGTTGCTATGGGCGTTTCACTGCAACACCCATTGCATTTTGATGCTGCCCCAGATTTACAAGGATTTGTAAACCTGAGGCAGTGCCAAAAACGAATGCCACCCCAGGAGTGGCGTTAGCATGGTACAACAAGGAGAAATAGTGTTATTTCTTCTCGTTTTTGCTTTTCCTATGCGTGCTTCATTCTGCAGCACAGATAGGAAGAGCAAAACACCATTAATGATTGTTTATGTGCAGGAAGGTATCCCTTCCTACAATTAACAATCATTAAATCATGGCATTTTGCTATTTGTATGTGTGCTGCATTCTGCAGCACACATAAAGGTAGCAAATCACCATTATTGATTAATAAAAATCATTGCAATCATTAAAAAATAATTCCCTTCAATGCAGGCACCCTTGCACTATGGGGCAAGGGTGCCTGCGGTGGCACTAAGCAGCAAATTTTAGTGGTAGGGCTAGGGGAAACACTTGATTGCACCGTATTATCATAAATATGGCACATCCCTGCATTTCTGAAGTGACATGGCGCTGCCAATTTTGGCACGGCGCTGCACCACTTTCTTGTAAATGAGTCCCTAGGTGTTCTAAGAAAGGAGATAGTCAGGCAAGAAGACAGAAGCAATTTAAGGAAATAAGAGTCAGAATGTTTCGTAGTAGGGCAATAACTAATTTGGTATGAACTATTAGGCAATGTAAAAGGAGAAGAGAAGCAATCAAACAAAAACAACATATTGAAACTGAAGTTAATAAGGCATTTGCCCTGAAGAGGGAACTGTTTATTTTGTACTGAGCAGCATGAGAACACTGGATAAAACAGTGTTTCCCTATTAAGAGAAGACTCAAAAGAATAAATACTCAGAGGAGGATGGAAGCACACATCAAGTAATGAGCCTTTCTTTAAAAGAGAAAGCCACTTTCAAGAGAACACATTAGTGTATGCATTTAAAACAACTCACTCATGCTATGAGGTGAAAGATGGCACTCCTATTGCAAAAGAGGAGATGGTTCCTGGGAATGCAGAGGAAGTGATAGCTGAAGAGGAACAAGGAAGGCATAGACATGGCCCTCTATAACCATGGAACTGTAGCAGTATTTGCAGTATTTGTC
Organism: Pleurodeles waltl; assembly: GCF_031143425.1. Taxonomy (NCBI): domain Eukaryota; kingdom Metazoa; phylum Chordata; class Amphibia; order Caudata; family Salamandridae; genus Pleurodeles; species Pleurodeles waltl. Next base: position 1,034,476,083 of record NC_090448.1, on the reverse strand, counting down.
AGTAATCAATTGCTATATTAAGAACCTTTATAAGAGAATTTCCATGCAGAAGTCAGAAAACAGAAAAAAGATTTTCAAAGGGGGTGCTGACTACAGGAAATGGTGGAAGGGGAGCCTTACATTTCCCCCCACTCTTGCCTGACAAGTCTGGCAAGACCTACAGTGCACATCAGAGTGCCTGCGCATTTTGGGCCAGTAAAAGTAGGTGACAAGCCTTTCAAAGGTCTTGTCCTGCCCCAAATGCCCAGCTAAAGGCACATCATGAGCCAGACCCAGTAGGAAGGCTCTGAAGCACTGGGGTACCTCCAACACACTAGCTGCCTCAGGCTCAGAACACTTAGGTGTGGTACATATACAATAAATCAGGTGTGAACCAGACTCCTTGCCAGAACCATGGTGTGCAGTCTGCTGCCGGAAACACTCCAGAGTAGGGCATACCTTCTTTGCCTCACAGAATGCTTCCCTGATGGGTCCCCCTTCCTGCTGCCACTGAGTCAGCTCACTTCCATCCCCAGTTCAGTCACCTGTTCCCCTGTAGTCTCTGGGGCATCCCTCTCAGGTTCAGCCTCCTCCGAGACTGTGGGAACTTCTGGGGTAAGTTTCCTGTGCCCCTTGCTCTTCCTCCTTCTGGCAGGCACAGGCCCACTCTTTTAGGCTACAGGACCTTCTGATCACTCTGAAAGGCTGCCATTGATCTTTGTGGACACACACCCTCCCAGGCAGACCCAACATCTGCAAGTGGGACCTGTGTTCCCTCTCCTTCCAAGGGGAATCCTCCAGGTCATTGCCAGTCAGACAATCTACAGGCATGGTTGGACTCACAGTTGCTCTCAAGGTACCTGAGACCACCCCTATTCAAAGGGAACCTGCGCCACTCTGCACAGGTGCTCTGAGTTGTCTACCGCAACTACTTGGTGAAGTGCATGGGGAACTACCTGCTCCTCAGACACCAGGTGACTTCTCATAATAGTCACACTGGCTCCTGTGTCTCTCAGAGCCTCCACCCTCTGTCCATTGATGGTCACCCACTGTCTGTATTTCTTAGTGTTCTCAGGCACAAGGATCCTGAGTCATTTCAGTTAGCTCCCACCCACTTGGCTTGGAACCAACTCCTCCCCAAGAGCTAAACTGGTCAAAACCCTGTGACTGGGCACCAGTGGGTGCCTGTGTCCCCTTGGGACATTTGGGTTCCTCCCTCTTGTGACTCATCTAATCACATGCATAGCACTTGAGACACCCCTCTCTGCAGGTTTCCCTGTCAAGGGCCATGGTTTCTTTTCAACTGTAGGCTGGGAACCCTTACCCTGGGACCTCGGTTGGGGCCCTTTACAGAATGCGTCCTGTTCACCCTTACCACCCACTTCTTCTGATAGGGACCCTACCCACACTTGGCAGAGTCTCCCCCATACCTCGTCTGGACCCTGGTGCTATCGCACCGGTGTGCTTCCTGAGCAAACTTCCTGGGTTCAGTCAGCTTGCTGTCAATAAGTGCTGGCACAGTTCTGGAAACAAAGACTATACAACTGCTCCCATGCAATCAAATGTACAGCCCTTATAAGTTTACACCTTACTGCCCTTCCCCCAACCATCCAGTGACCTGCAAAAAGAGTGAACACATTCAAACCAGGTTTGGGATTCCTTCTTTTTGTAGGACCTAAACTTGTCCTTGTACTGCTCAGGGGTGAGACCATATCTTGTGAGTAGGGCGTCCTGCATGATAGTGTAAGTGAGTCCTTGAGAATCCCATAATAATGTCACAGTGTCCCTCCCTTCCACTTCGAAGTGCTTCCACAGTCCCACCCCCCAATGTGCTTCAGGGACCATTTTCATGTGGAGTACAGACTCATACCCCCTTGAACGACAGATAGATGTCATCCTTCCTCTTGTAATCCTCACCAGATCTTTAGGAATGTGTACCCTCTACTCAGGCTGCAGTGAGGTACTGCTGCTACCATCTCTGCTAGAATGGCTCCTCTGATCCAGCTCTTTAAAATTGAGCTCATGAACCAGTAGCATCTTTTTCTCTTCAATGGCCAGCCTCCTCCCCTCCATCTACATCTGAAGCATCTCTAGCTCAAACTTGTGTACCCTCTCTGCCTGTCTGTTCTGCAACTTCTCGGGAGTCAGAACCTTAGGTGACACACAGCTACCTGCCCTGGAGACCCCCCACAAGCGGAACAGATACATCCACTACATTATGAACACTCTGCACCTCCTCACCCCCAGCCTCCTTGGCTTACACCCAGTCCAGTCCTTCAATGCCTTTTGTAGCTCCTCCTTCCTGGCGGAGCTCTTGATTGGGCAGGCAAGATCCTTGTAAAACGCTTCAGTTGAGCTACTGAGTACTCCTCCAGTTTCTCCAACTCAAAAACAGCCTTTGTAGCCATGGCTGATGCATCCCCAGATTGAGAAATGTTAGTGAGTATTAAAAAAATGCAAAGTTTCAAAGGTAGTTCAGAGAGTTCTGAAGCGAGGTTCAAAATTAAAAAAAAATGGAAACAGAAAAAGTTCGAAAAGGTAAAAAGCAAAAACAAATAGTGTGTGGTTTGCACTCTTTCTAAGCAAGGATCCTCCCTCTAGTTAAGGTAAGGGAGTTAGACTCTTAAGACAACCCATTCTCAACCCCTTGGTAGCTTGGCACAAGCAGTCAGGCTTATCTCAATGGCAATGTGTAAAGTATTTGTACCAAAACACACAGTAACACAGTGAAAACACTAAAAAATGGACACCACACCAGTTTAGAATAATATGCAATATTTATCTAAATAAAAAAAAGACCAAAATGACAAAAATCCAACATACACAAGTAAAGTTATGAACTTTTAAATCAAAAAGAGTCTTACTCATAGAAAACAATGGAAACCTTGTTGTTACACAAAGTATCTGGTTTTCGTCAAAAATAAAGCCGCACGAGCGAGCATGCATCAGAAAAGTCAATGATGCGTTGATTCCTTACTCGCAAGTTGGGCTGTGCTTACGTTTCTTCTGCTGTCAGGTAGGGGAGGTAAATTTTTCTCTCCCAAAAGAAAGCGATGTGTCAATTTCCCAACAGGGCACCTTTGATCGGTGCAGGTTCACGTTGATTTTGTTTGATCGGTGCAGGTTCACGTTGATTTTGATGGCCAGTGATGATGCTTTTGAAATCCAGCCACACGGTGATGGAAAACCACACTCTTAAGGGTTTGCATCGATTTTAGCAGTCGCAAGCAGGTGTTGTGTCATTTCTCCAGCAGCAATGAAGGTGATGCGTTTACTTCCCAGCTGCGATGCAGGTGGTGCGTTGATTTCAGCTCCGAAGTGGGTGATGCATCATTTTTATATCCGTGTTGAAGGTGGTGTGTCGAAATGTTCTCCACACTGCTTCTGGTGCATGGATTTCAGTCCTTGTTCAACCAGCTTCACCTTTCAAGGTCCCAGGGACTGGACAGGGCACCTCTCGGCAGGGCAGGACTTCCAGCAGAGAGTCCAGCTACTGGCAGAGGAAGTCTTTGATGGTCCTGGGACTTCAAAACAGGAGGCAAGCCCTTGGAGACACTTTCCAAGCATGAAAATACCTCAAAGACTAGTATTTGCCCTCTTTCGGGCAGAAACAGCAACTGCAGGCAAAACCAGCAAAGCACAGTCACTTGCAAAGGGGCAGTACTCTTCCTCCAGCTCTTCATCTCTTCTCCTTGGCAGAGGTTCCTCTTGGTTCCAGAAGTAATCTGAAAATATTGGTTTTGGGACCCTTAGTTATACCTCTTTCTGCCTTTGAAGTAAGCAAACTTCAAATGAAAGTCTCTATTGTTCACAAGATCTTGCATTTTCGATTCCTGGCCTCAGACTCACACCAGTGGATTGGAGACTGCATTGTGTGAGGCCAGGCACAGCCTTTTCAGTTAACTACTCCCTCCACTCTAGCCCTGAAGACCCATCAGGATATGCAGGCTACAACCCAGCTCCATTTGTGTCGCTGTCAAGTGGAGATTCACAAACAGCCCAACTGTCAGTCTGACCCAGACAGGGAATACACAAGCAGGCAGAGTGACAGAATGGTTTAAGGAAGAAAATGTCCACTTTCTAAAAGTGGCATTTTCAAACAGACAATTTAAAAAACAACTTTATCAAAAGATGTATTTTTTTGAATTGTGAGTTCAGAAACACCAAACTCTACATCTCTATCTGTCCTCAAAGGTAAGCCACACTTAAGAGTTATTGAAAGCCAGCCCCCATGTTAACCTATAAGAGAGACAGTGTGACACATCAGTACATGTCCTACATTTAACATGCACTGCACCCTGCCCATGGGGCTACCGAGGGCCTACCTTAGGGGTGCTTTACATGTTTAAAAAGGGAAGGTTTGGGCCTGGCAAATGGGCAGGTTAAAAATGCACACACAGACACCGCAGTGGCAGGTCTGAGCCATGTTAAAAGGGCTATTTATGTGGGTGCACTATAAGTGCTGAAGGCCCACTAGTAGCATTTGATCTTCAGGCCCTGGGCACCTCTAGTGCACTTTATTAGGGACTTACCAGTAAATAAATTGTGCCAATCATGGGAAAGCCAATTACACATCCAATTTATACAGGGAACACTTGCACGCTAGCATTGGTCAGCAGTGGTAAATTGCCAAGAATACCAAAACCAGCAAACACAAAACATAGGAAGCAAAGGCAAAAAAGACAGGGGAGACTACGTCAAGAATGCCAGGTCTAACAGTGGTGTTGCGCATTGTGGTGCGTGAATGTTCCTCTGCTGTGTATCTGGGTGTTACTGTGTGTCTTTTTGCTTGTGTGTGATGGGAGTAGTGTGTAGTTGTATGTGCATGTGTGTATGTGGCAGTGTGTGAGTGTGCATGTCAGTGTGAGGTGCGGTGTGTGTGTCTTCCTGGCAAGCCATCCCGGGTGTGTATGTTGTGTGTGCGTAGGTACTTTGACATTTCACATCTGTGACAAGTAAGTGTGTGTACTCACTGATAGTGTCATCATCATTGTTGATGGTTCCGGAGTCGTTGAACGAGCAGGAGCAGTGGGAAGATGTGTAGTTCTCGTTCCATGGTGGCTCTGGACAAGTATGGCTTCCTGGAGGTGAATGGCTCCATGTATAGAGTTGGTTTCCACCAGGGTTTCCATGGTGATGCAACCACGGCTGAAACCTTGGTGTTGTGCAGCCTCGTAATCTGTCCGGCGTAAACCTAGGATCTGCTAGTCTGTGGGTGGCTTCCGTGGTCCGTTGCAGCTTAACCGCTCTGACAGTGCCGGTGGTGCTTTGGCTGTATTCTGTTGGGAAGACCTCCATGGTCTTAATATGGTGGACTTCTCCACCGGCCTGTTGGCGGTACAAATGCCACTGCCAACAAGGCAGTCTTGAGACCATGAAACTTGTACTGACCCCCAGTATCTTTACACCGAGCCTAGCAATATTGAAACCAAGCTAGAAAGTATATGCTGTGAGGCACTGTAGAGGAGGACACTGTTTTGCCTCAAGACTTTCACTTTATCAACAAATGACTATCATCCAGCCTGCATTCCAAAGGTTACTAATAATCCTCGTATAGCTTTCTATCTCATCACATGATCAAGGCTATGGACTACAGGCATGGTTCATTACCCCATTTGTTAACACTAGCAATGAGCAACAGAAGAAATAAAATGCTGCATTACAAAAAACACCCAATATAGTAAAAAGAACATTTGATTTGTTTAAGTCACGCTTCAGGTGCTTAGACCAGTCTGGCGGGTGGCATTTCTACAGCCCCCAATGGTCTGTAAGATCCTATAAGTATAAGCAATACTCCACAATATCTGTGTCAGAACCGCTCTCCCCTGGGACTTTGAAACTGCTAGTACATCTGAGGAGGAATGGGATGAGGATTCACTTCTGAAATAGCTCACTCAATGGCAGGTCATTCCAGGAGAGAAGGCGTATTAAAAAACATCTTCTCATAAAGATACTAATTACTGCATATAATGTTGACCTAACTTACCACCTATGTAGACTTAATAAAATTGTATTTTCTCCTAATAGGTAGGAAATCATGTTGTTTTGTTTCTCTCAAATCCTAACAACAAATGTGTCATGTATGTTTGAGAATGATCGAATTTATTCATGTCACTGAATACAATGAGTGTTATAGTAAAAGTGTAAGAAGGACCACTTTAGCAACGTAAGACATTTGAGGCAGCAACAAAGCAGAGAAGTTAAATTTGGAGATGTATGATGGTAGCTGTGTACAGTTGTCAAACAAGCATCAACATAGATACACATATTAACTATATCGGACTACTATGCAGGTGTTATCTCCCAGTGTCAGTCTTCAAATATGTTGTCTGTGATACACATCCAGATTTCTACAATCATGGTGAATGCGTACAACACTAACAAAGAAGATGAGGTGGTGTGTCTTGGTGTATATGTGGATTAGAAAATTAATATATCACTATCTATCTCATGTGTTTCACATTATGTGATAGTAAATCAATAATTACTTGTAAAGATTACATAACAAAGATGAGTCATGTACTATCAGCCATGGTCTTATAGGGACATGTAATCATGAAACTATTGGCATATATTATCAGATATGTAAGTGCATGAATGCAATACACACATATATGTCAATATGTATTAAGACATAGTAACCCAGTTTGTATGGTGATGTATGTGATATGAAATCAGGAACAATAGAGGCAACTAATGTTGCTTAAGAGGGCTAGTGTTAGTTGTTAAGGAACTACTTATTAGGAAAATGAATGTATGTATACATATACACATCTTTGTTTATAGCACATTTAAGCTATGTAGTATCAAGAGCAATACATTTCACCATTCTAAAGGAGAGATGATGTGGGTGAGACCCTAGTAATATGTGTAAACAGAGTGTCAATAAAGGGACGCACACAATACAGTATATCAATAATGTAAGTTATTTTGGAAAAGATGGTTGTGCAGTAGGACCCGCATATACACACATAAAACTAAGAGCCAGATTTGTCAAGGGATTGTGTTGGTCTTGTGTCACACAGGGTATTGCAAGGCCAACAAAATTCCTAAGTCAGATTTATCAAGCAACGCAAGGCTATATTACGTGGATCTGACTAATTTAGTAAATGTGCAGTAACGCAAGGCAGCATAAGTCGCTACCTTGTGTTACTTTGTGTGGTCGGGGTATTACAAGGGTGGAACAAGGGTATTTTCATGCATCCACTTATGTAGTCAGAAGCATTCCTAGCTTTACATTATCAGGTAGACCTGGGAATGTGTCATAATTGTACGCCTTCCCACCAGTATCACAGCAATGAGAAATATCCTAATTTCTCCTCCTTCAATCTTCTTTTCGAAAGTCTGATGCATTCTGCAGCCCACTTAGAAAAAAGGAAATTACCTTTAATGATTGTTTCTGAGCAACAAGGTGTTGCTTCCTCGACAAACACAATCCTGTCTGTAACACAAGCACCCTTGCTCCACGTCGCAAAGGCTGCCTGTGTTAGCCCTAGGCTGCAGACTGTGCAGCAGTGCAGGCAGTGTTCAGTAATGTGCCATACCTAGATAGAAATGTTTTTTCCTGCCCTTTTCCTTTCATGCAGCACAGCAAGTTAATAACCGTGCTGTGATGCATAAAGAAATGTTACATTTGCAACTTCTTTTCTATCCTATCCTATCCCTGTTATGCATTGAGTGCAGTCTAGTGTAAAACCAGGCACTCTTGTAGCATGGTGCAAGGTGGCATGGCTGCAGGCAAAATAGATTCTATGCAGGAAGGGACACATTCCTTCCCCAAAGTCAGTCTCTGACACACTTTGACATTTTGATGTGTGTTGCAGAATACAGCACACATAGAGAATGGAAGTTGTTTGCAAAAATAAACAAAGTTGTTAATATAATGCATGTTCTTAGAAGACATCTGTAGCTGACAAAGTTCTACTTACACTTGTTGATGTCAAAATGTCAATCAGTCAAATTGCATGGATGCATTAGTGGGGATACACAAAGCCACACTTTACACCTTTGTGAGACTAGCACTTCTTTGTGTGAATCTGGATTTTCCGTGCTAATCAGGGCAATGCAAGGAGCCTCTATGAGGCACATTAAATCTGACTCAAGTGCATAGCATTCGAAAAATATTGAGACATGGTAGATGGTTGCGACGTGTTATTTTTCTTCACAAATATAGAGTTGTGTATTGGGTGAAACATGGCTGTCAACATGCAAGCACAAATGTTTAAAGATGTATTCCTACCCTCACAAATATATTTTAATTGTGGGTGTGTGCACAAATGATACACCTTCACAACTTCTGTTGAATGTGCGAAAAAATTTAATGGTGAATATGTAATGTATAATTTCAAAGTTTGCTGCGGACGGTAATACATATAGAAAGAGTGAATTCACTTAATGACATAAATGTTAGGATAGTAGCTGTTCCTGCCATCTAACCACAAATTGTTAATATACCCAGGCTAACTCTATGGGCAAGGTTTCTTAGGTTGGTGCTATGCCACAATTAATGTAAAACCACTATGAGGAAGCTGAATGCAATATAACTTTGTAAACATGGCAGTTATGTGTTTTCCTTTTCAAACTCCACAAAGGAGCATTGAGAAGCTAAGTAGTGTCTCCTATGAGTTGTGTAAAATGTGTGTGCTGGCCTGCATGATGACAAAGTTGCAATCACATAACAGCGCACATAAGATGTATTGGGTGTCCCTTTGTAAATAATAGGATTTTGAGAGGCAAAAGTTATATTAGACCCCTGTGTGGCCAAATGGGACACAGGATCGCACAAACATGCTTTGTGAGGTCCCTAAATGGATAAAAGGCGCAGTGCACAACATAAACATGCTTTGCGAGGCCCCTGCGTGAATAAGTGGCACTCTGCATAGGTCAAACATGCCTTGAGTGGTCGTTGCGAGGATAAATGGCATGGTGCTTTGCGCAAACATGGCTTGCATGGCCCTTGCTTTTGAAAATATGACACAAAACTATGCAAATAGGGTGGATGCCAGAAGGTCCGTCTGAAACGTATATTTTTCAGTTTATTGCCATAAGAAAAAGCCTGTTGGTCCAAAACTAGAAAACGGTGGAATATGGAGTGTAGAAACTCCCATCATTTTAAGACCAATTCTCTTATCAGGAATTAACCCCTGCTTTATTTGTCGAGTAGAACAAACAATATTGCACATGCTTAGCAATCTGTTTTGCTCTCAGCGCCAACCGTACACTGGCAAATGAACAAAACGCATTAAGAGCCCCACTGGAATCTCATAATAGAGTGGGGATACTCTATCAGGGAGAGGAGGCCATATCATATAAGTGAACCAACTGACTCTTGGCCCAAAATGCTAAAATCAGCCTTACATTTTGATGTTGGTGAAGTGTGTCTGCAGGAGGACTGCAACACTTGATATTTCTCATATTATTATTAATAATTTTAGCAGAAGGAATAGTGGTACAAAATCGAGTTTTTATTATTGTTATTATTTTTTTTATTAGGTTTATTATTACTGTGTTGATATCTATAATGATGATGGTGATGAATAAGAATAATAAGATTAATAATAATAATAATAATAATAATAATAATAATAATAATGTACAACATATTATATATTGATAGTAATACCAATGACAAAAATACTAACAACAAAACAGCAATACGTTCATACTTAATACTATTAAAATTACATATTTATGACTGCTGCTTAAAATGTGAAGGAATATTTAATTTCACCGTGCAATAATTTATACCTATAAATTTAATGGAGGATTTTATGTGACATAACAAACTCATAAAAGGGGAACTACATTAAAATATTTGCGTGTGACTACCGGTGGCTCATGGCAGGGAGTTTAACATACTTATTAGTAATGTAGAGCAAGCTGCTGTTTTTCGATTAAGTATTCCTAAGGAATGTCCAAGTGTAGTAAATATAATTTTAAATTCATTTCTTGCAAGAACCAAGGAATAACAGAGGTGAAAGGTGTTGTTTATTCATTTAGAAGGATTTACCTCAATATATTTAATTATTTTGAAATTAATTCCCCTTGGTAGAATGGACTGTCTGTTGGAACAAGAGGTGTTATGAAGCCACATACTGCCAGTAATGAGTTTTTAAAATACATAATCTGTATGGGAATTGTTTACTAAAGTTGATAAGTTGATAAATTGAAACAGGCTGGTGGGGATTTCAAAGAATCTGCTCAAGTAATTATAAGTGGAAGGATCAATAGAAAATGAAGGGCTGGGGGCAATCCTGTTATTGATCTCAAAAGGAAGGATTTTGTTTAATGAAATGTTGTAAGAGATAGAAATTGATTCCAGGCTGATAGTAATGAGTATTAGGGGTTAATAGGTACTCCGACATTACGCACATTCTGTAGGTCTTGCCTAGGAAAGGATTTTTGATTGAAAAAAAAAATCACATTTTAAATAATTATCCGAAACGAATTTTTGTGCAATTCGATTCTCACAAGGCGACGTCCAATGTCTACGCAGCGGAAATACAACTGGTTATTAAAACACTGTAATAGCTACTAATTTAATTTGGAGTATGATTTAAATACTAACATTATTTGCATTGTTGGTCATCGTATTGTGCGCATAAAAATGTGTGACCCAACCCTTTTTTACATATTTTTTTGTTTTAACACAAAGTTTCACAAATACATACATTGTCTGTTTTTTTTCTTGTATGGTTTGTGAGAAAAAGATGTTATAAAGAACACGTTAAAGTCAATATGTATCCTAGGTCCAAATTGCTAGATGACAGGGCATATAACTTGCTACTGGTCTACACGTGTCGAGTAACACGACTAATACAATTGACAAAATGTCATATTTAACTACACATTCCATTCTGTAATCAGGGTAAAGAGTGTTTTGGTATTGCAAATAATAGTACTTATGACGTATGTATTTGTAGCGCTTGCTACAATCGATGTTATTTTTCGGCCTCACTAATATTGAAGGTTGCAACAATAACCCAACTTTCTGAAACAATTTCATAATCCTAGAAAGGGTGAGTTCATGTCGCAGGTTAACCGACTAGAGCTGCTGAATGTGTTTTATATGTTTAGCCTTTTAAGTGATTTATGGAGTGCCTACACTCAGAATAACGTTTTAAAACAGATTTCTTCATGACGTTTTTGAGCCTTCACTTTTTCTCTGCTTCCCAATGGATCATCCAATTGCACCTGCAGTTCAAAGAGTATTTGCCTGCAGCAGTGGCCACCGCAAATCCCTAGAGGAGGGGCGGGCGGGGAGGTAGAGGTATGGGAGGGTGTGGGTAAATAAAATGATTTAAATTTTTTTTTAAAATGTACCGTTCCGATGTTGCCGTCCTCTGCTCTCCTGGTGTGGAATCCTGGTGTTGTTTTAATGCTATGCCTCGCATGAGAGCAGCATCAGGATTGGTTTGAGAGGCTTGGTCTACGGCTCAGACAGTGCACTGGGGTCTGTGAAGTTTCTCCAACCCGGCTGTGGAACATAGCCGGGTTGGAGAAACCTAAGGCCCATATTTATACTTTTTTTTAAGCAAAAGCGGCGCAAACTTATAAAATATAATTGTATTTTGTAAGTTTGCACCGCTTTTACATAAAAAAATGATGCAAATGCGACGCACAAAAAGTATAAATATGGGCCTAAGTACGAATGTCAGTTTGCCCTACCTAAGACGGCTGGCCAAACTGACATGGCACTTAGATGCATATTTATATTCAGTTTGCGCTAAACTAGCGTAATTTTCTTTCACGCTAATTCAGTGCAAACTTAACTCCATATTTATGTTTTGGCGCTGGACATGTCTAGCGTCAAAATATTGGAGTTAAAGTAATTTTTTGCCTTCGGAAAACTACCTAGCGTCAATGAGATGCAACCTAGGCATTCCTGGGCAAAAAAACTCAGAACCTAACCATAAAGTCCCTCTACCCTTCTGTTTATTTAAGTGAATTTCTATTTTTTTATTCTATTTCCTAACTGTAACGTTCCTGTAACCTTTGTTTTTTCCAATGAATTTCGACTTTTTCTTTAACATAAAGTAATTTTAATTTCTATATGTTAATCCAACCACTGCCTGTGACCAGGCCCTGGGGGCAACGTGCTATATCTAGCCAAGCCTTTGGCCTTGCGTAGCGGGGGTTGGCCGGAGTGCCTGGCCTATGGCCAAGCCCCCCGGCCAGCCCCCTATAATCACCCAACCCCCATAACCAACCAACCACGCACGGCTGAAGGGTCAGTCTCCCTTGGTGTAAGAATAGATTTGAGGGGTTGTCTCTGGGTGTGGGAATGGGTGCATGAGGGTCTGAGTGGGTCTGTGAGTGGGTGTGTCAGTATCTGAGTAGGTATGTGAGTGTGTGTATCAGTGTCTGAGTGGGTCTGTGAGTAGGTGCATGAGGTTCTGAGTGAGCCTGTGAATGGGTGCACGAGTGTCTGAGTGGGTCTGTGAGATTGTACATGAGTCTGTGAGTAGGTGCATGAGTGGCTCAGTGAGTGTCTGAGTGGGTCAGAAAGTGGGTTAATGACTCCCTGAGTGGGTCTGTGAGTGGGTGCATAAGTGCCTGAATGATTTAGTGTAGAAATAAGCCTGAGAATGTTTTTTTTTTAAATGTTCACCAATATTCAAAAATCCACCACAATGTATTTGCGTATATCATGCGTCGTGAAAAAAATATATTTTAAGGTGATCGTGTGATCCACAAAGAATCCTATGGGGTTCGGGTACCTCCACTCTGACCCCTTATGCCACTTTTTGTTTTATTTTTCAGCCCCAGGGACTGTGTCCCATAACCTAACATGATGGCTGCAGCTTTCTGGTTAGGTTGTAGCCAGCCAATCACAGCATTCCTGTTGGTGCCTGCATTTGCAAATTTGCCGGGATCTCCACGAAAATGTTGCAACAGATCTGTGGCCCTAGGTACACACATGTATTTTCCTTTTATTATCTGAAACCTACTGAACAGATTTACACCAAAAAAAAAACAAAAAAAAGCACAGTCTGTGGAACAAAATCTAGCTTTCTGCCAAACTTGGTGTAATTCCATCCAGCAGTTCAGGTTGTAGTCAGGTTCAGAACTCCTAAGGGAATTAACATGGGAAACTCATTTTTTTGCCCATTTATTTCTTGGCGCCTCTTGACGAATGACACTGAAACTTTCCATGCACAACAAGAATCACAAGCACACTTTTTTGGGTCCGTCAAATGACACCAAAGATGTATGCTTTTGCTATGGAAACATGGTCCTAACTATGACTACCTACACCAGTAGGTAATAGATATAGGTATATATTTATGGATATACAAGAAGAGAGAGCAAGAGAGAGAGAGAGAGAGAGAGAGAGACCAATACCAATAATATTTAGATACAAAGGTAGTGTTGCACTCAAGGAACTTCTAATGATGCTCATGTATTGTTGTACTCAAGTAACTTCTAATTATTTTCATAAGTGCATCCACCAACAAAACCCTTGCCATCTGTAAGTAAGTAAGTTGATTGTTTCTGTTAATTAAAAAACAAAAATCCATCCTGCTAATTTAGGAGGTATTCTGGGAGTTGTAATTCTGTAACAACATATTCAATTCTTTCAAAACTAGGTGCACTCTATTGAATGAAGCATGTTCTTGCATAAAGTTTTATAATATGACAATATTTGTGAAAACACGACAGATCATAGTTTGTGGAATAAATTATGATTTACATTGCAGCCTATCTACAATGCTCCTAGATTGTTCTAGAAATGATCCCCCATATCATCCCATTATTACACAATTCTTAAAAACAGTTTACATTGTTCATGTTCCAACTTTTGTGGCTGCTGGTTAGTAATATAACTCATTGGAGGGTTCATCAAGGTGATTGTAATATGGGTGTTGTGACAGTATCATGGTTATGTTTCATGTTTCGTGCACATGTCAGCAGCAAATGCATGGCCTACATATGGAGAAGTTTCTCTCTTTAAAAGTGCATGTACATTTCTTTGTCATTGTTTAATCCAAAAGGAAATATGGTTCTTAGTCCCAAAATATTTAAATTTCAAATGACTAAGTGTATGTGTTCTATCTCTGCTTCGTTCATTTTTCTTGACCAAGCGAATTCCATTACATGCTATAATTCTCCCATCATTTACATAATATTTCAACTAATGATTAGAAGTGGCATAGCTATCATGTTTATTATGTATGGTCCTTATATGTTCAAAAATATTTTTTTAAGAGAGTAGGGGCCAGATGTAGCAAAGGTTTTTCCCCATTCTGTGTCTATGGGAAAAAGTGTTCATACATATGGCCCTAGGTCAAACATCATTAACATTCAATAATACATACCATACATTGGAATTCACATGATATTCTTTGTTTGATGGTCATTGTTCTTCTAATTATACAAGTTTTGAAATTATCGTATTTGGGAACCCAATTTTTGTACATCTAGTCAAGTAGCTGGTAACATCTCATAGAAATGACTATGCACTAATTTGTCCATCAGTGATTTTGGTTGTTGGTCCAATCTATCATCAATGTTTAGATCCTGTCTAATTATGTTCCAATTAGGCCCAGTCGTAGAACTCAATTCCGCCGGCAGAGTTTGTGGAATTCGGGCACTCTAAGCTACACAGATTAGCAGGGAGTTCCTGAATTCTGTAATCTGGCACGGAACAGAATTCGTTCACATTCAGTCAATATGGTTTTAGTGCTCTCTTGCAAGTGCCACAATAGTCTAGAGCCACTAAGGAGCACTCACAAGACTTCTCATTCACTCATGCTGTTTCTGGCTGCACATGTGAGACTTTGGGCTTACATGCACTGCTTCTGGCTGCAGCGGTGGCCAAAACAGTCCTGCTAGTGAGCATGAATGCACCTGGAGTAGATTTTCTATTCAAGATACTTTTAAATCTAGTCAAAAGAGATTTTTGAGTGGATTTTCTTCTCTAATGGGCCCTTTTTTCTTTTTTTTCAAACTGGAAGGAAGTGCACCGGGGACTCCCACTTCCTGTTCCTGTCCAGCAGTCTCCTCCCAGTGTTTTGTCCATCACTCTCTTTGTCTCCTGGATATAACTTTGGAGTTAAGGAGTTTGTTTTTGTGAAATCATAGAAATATGTCCCAAAACTATTGACTACGGGTGTTGTTTGTTTGCTTGGATATGCACCAGTATTTATTTGTACTTTATTTTGATTTTAGTTATTTATTTTGCATTTCATTGATTTTGTATCTTTTGTAAAGTACAATTGTTGCACAGCCAGTACCTTTTCTACATGTTTGTAACATTTGCAATATTACTTCACTGTGTGGGCTAGATTTCCAAATGGCCATCTAGGCAGTAGACCAGTATTAGTAGTCATCACTGCATGAGATAATGTTTCAGTAGTATATGTTTTTAAAAGTTCATTTAGGGCAGGAGTGACATTGGCTTAAATTAAAAATTTTGGCTATTGTTTGCATTTCATTTTTTTTCAAAAATTGTATATATTGTGGGGTAATATTTGATGGCATAAGAGGATGTGTGCTGTTGTTGTGAAAGTTGTATAGCTCAGTTTATTTTCATCTTTTGCATTGCTGAATTAATGTTAGTGTTTTCTTTAGCCTTACCGCCATGCTTCCTTACATCCAATGTGTGTGTGTGTGTGTTTGTCATCGTCCACTATTTGTCTTTGGTCTCCATGCCATGGGCTATTTTGTGTGGTCTATATCCATAGGTTTGCATGTGTTCTTTGTTTTTCGTTCCTCCTTGTTTGTGGTTATTGTTTGACCATGTGGCTGGTCGCCAATTTCTGCATCCAGACACTGTCCTTTTGCCATAAGCTTGCATGTGTTCTTTGTTTGCCATGCCTTCTTGTTCCTTGTTTTTCTTTTATCATGTTGTTGGCAGCCATTTTGTGCATCCAGCCAGTGAGGCTCTGCATAAGGCTTGCATGGATTCTTCTTTGTTCCCCATGTCTCCTTGCTCCTTGTTGTTGTATTATCATGTGGCTTGTACTTGCAGCCATTTTGTGCATTGAGGCAGTGTGTCATTTCCATAAGACTGGATGGGTTCTTCTTTTTCCCCATGCCTCTTTTCTCCTTGTTGTTGTTTGACCATGTGGCTGGAGCCATTTTGTCACTTGCAAGTGTTCTTCGCTTGCCAAGCCCCCTTGCTCATTGTTGTTGTTTGAGCATGTGATTGGCAACCATTTTGTGCATGCAGCCAGTATGCCTTGCCATAGGCTTGCATAAAACATTAGCAATTATCAATCATTTGTCTGCTTTAAGATTATAATTTAATGTTTCATTTTAGTTGTTTATATTAATATTGTATTCTATATTCTTACTTTATTATTTATTTAATTTTTTATTCAATTTAATTTTAATTGTATTTTTAATTTGTTTTTCATTTTTCATTTTATTTTTTAAATTTCTTGTTTTCTATTTTGATTTTAATTTTAGTTTTGTAATCTTTAAAAAAAAGGTATTATTTAATTCTGCATTTTGCCTTGATCCATTCATTCATCCACCCATCCATCATCTCTTCATCCATCCACATCCATTCCTCCATCCTTCCATCCATCCACTAAAGGCACACAGCCGTTCTGCATTATTCGGCTTCTTTAGGTATATCATAATTCAATTTCCTCCTGGACACCCTGATTGAGGTGCACTGCAGCCAAGTCAGCAGCATAATCGATTTTTAGAATGATTATTCAATTTCCCTTGGACCACTTTGCCTCCATAGTTTTTTTTAAGGATTATTCCATTTACCCATCCAACTCTCTCTGACTGCAACAGGTGCCTCCTTTAAAATGACAAAGCAAAGAACTATTGCTGCATGCTGTGCTGCCTGATTTGAGATTAGATTTTATGGTGCAGTGGTGTAGTTTGACTTTACAATGTTTGATTAAATTGTCATTTAGTACACAAGTAACAAATCAACTAATACTGCATTTGTCAGTGCTACTTCAACCAGCAACAATGCCACTATTCACTAACTGAATGCTTTTCTTGCTTTGTTGCTTTTAACAGCACAAGAGAAGCGATGTCACATCATCCGCAGTACTGCCAAAGAGAAGGCCTGTATAGTTAGTCCTCTAATCTCTTCCGCTTGTGCAGCTTAGTGCCGCTGCCAACTGAGAGCTTTAAAATGGCCCCAAACAAAGTTTCTCCCAAGAAAGTGGTCAGTGAGAAGAAGCAAATTTCCACCAGTGGTATGCCGACTACAACATTTTTTGGGAGATGTGTGCCTGCCACACCAGCCTCCGGGAAGGAACCTGGGAACACACTCCTGCATCTACAGCACTACAACAACCTAAGACCACGTCTGTCAGTGAAGCAGCCACTGCGACCCAATGAGGAGTGATGTTGAATTGGATGTGTCCCTTTCGCAAAGTAGTACCTAATCATTACAGGAAACAGAGCAAAGAGGACAGCAGCCGTAGCCAGCACATAGTAAGGCTTCCTGAAGTTAGAGCAGAACAGGAGGTTGAACTTCCTGCCAAGCAATAATCTTCTGTTTTAGAATCAATGGCTCCCAGTACTACTCCTCCATCTTCTCCAAGCACCACTTCTGTTGACAATGATAGGCACATGGAGTGATCCCAGGAGAGGCAAGGGAAAATAACTATTCCAGAAAGCCTTAGAATCATGGAAGGGGATGGCAGTGAGGAAGATGATGATGACGAGCCAGTCATTGTGAAAGGTGCCACTGAGAAGTACAACATTACTATCTAATCTGCTCGAGGGATGTGGCATAGACAGCGTCGCCATCTCCCATGTTTGTGAGGCCCCAACAGAGATCTGCACCAACTTGTACCTCAATAGACGTATGAACTGCAGTGAGGCATCACAACAACCTACCTCCACTTCTACTTCAGGCATTGACAGTGGCCCAGTAAGAAATTACTTTTTCAGAATTAGCATACAGGAGGAAAACATTGCGAAATGCTCCACTTGCCATGCAAGTGTTTGTCGAGGTAAGCCTAGTTCACATTATGGTACTGGAGGCCAGACGAGCCATATTAAACAATATCACACAATCAGGTGGGAAGAGCACCTAGAAACATTGCTGAACGTGGATACAGTGGTGAAGGTGGGGAGAGCCTGGAAACATCAGCTACAACTGGTCAAATCATGGTGAAAGGTGAGGAAGAAGAGGGTGACATTCCCACGCAAAGGAGCCCTTTCCCCAGCAGTGAGTCAGAATCACCTGCCTCAGCAACCTCACAATGGCACAGGAAGACTCAGAATCAGATGGAGACACCATGGCACACGGTGACTGCACCATGACGCACATTGAGTCTTCCACCACCTATGTCTCAAAAGTCACCTTCGTCAGAGTCCCCAGAAAAGAAGAAAATCCAGGCTAATATTATGAGCATATTTATGCAGGAGTGGCCCTACAGCCACAACCACCCAATGGCAAATTTGTACGATGGGAAGCTGGCAAAAATGTTAAGCCTGATCTCTTCCCTTTTTCGTTTGTGGAAGGAGTGGGATTGTTAGAGTTTTGGCAACCATCTGCCTGGAATGGAAGGTTCCAAGTCAGACCTATTTTGCCAGATTTGATGTTCCAGTGCTGCATCAGGATGTGCTGCAATTGGTTGGACAAGCTTTGCAGCAAAGTGATGTCCACACTTGCCACCAGACGAAAGACATGTGGACCGGTTGTCAGGCAACTGTTTACATGGGCATCACTGAACACTGGATCTCCTTTGCGGGGGTAAAGCTACAGCTATCTACAGGTTTTGGCCCTTAAGAAATTTTTATGGGCATTCAGCAGCATGCACAGTAGCCATGTTCGCCATGGAGAAATTAATTTAATTGCATGGTGTCTGAATGACTGCCACCCAGAGGTCTTTGATTTGGATTTGTTGCCACAGACAATGGCAGTAAAATAGTCAAGGCCAAGGCAGCTGGTGACTACTTCAGGGTCCCGTGTTTTTCAGACTGCATCAACCTTGTTGTGCAAGACTTTCTTTTAACCCCTTTACCGCCATGGACGTAATCGTTATGTCCGTGGCTGCGCCACTCAGGCGCCACGGATGTAACCATTACCTCTGTGTACTGGCCCTCGAGGGAAGCACTAGTGCTCCCCCCGAGGGCCACCTCCCACCCCCACCATGTCAGGGCTGGAAGGGGAATTGCTTTCCCTTCCACCCCGACCACCCTTGACCCTCCCAGTGACATCTGATGATGTCAGCAAATAAAAGCGTGCTGACCTCATCAGAAGTCACCTCCCATCGCGCTGGAAGTAGAAGAGAAATGCTCAGCATTTCTCTTCCACTCAGGAGGAGGGGGCCAGCAGAGACATGAAAGACATGAAAGGCAGCAGAAATGCACACCAGACACCAGGGATTTTATTTTTTTAAATGAACATAAGGAAAGCGGCCCCTTGGACAAGGGCTGCTACCCAGGGGGGCAAATAATTTTGAGGTCATTTCTGCCCCCCCGGAGGACATTAGGCCGATCTGCCCCTGGGGGGACGAAAACCCCCTAGACACCAGAGAATTTTTTTTTGTTTTTTTCTACTTTTAGGATAGAAAGTAGATTGTTTCGGAAAATTACCTCCTGCAATACTATATTGCATGCGTCAAGCTCACACCCTCAACATCAAATAGAGGCTATACCACTGGGTGAGATGATCAGAGCGAGGAGGATCTGTAGTAGAGACTGTGATTTTAATGATACTATTGTGAATATGGAACATAGATTTAGAGCTAGAGGCTACTCTGAGAACAATATATCCAAATCTCGCAATAAGGCTCTTAAGACCTCCCGTTCACAGACACTATAACTAACGACTCAAAAAAATGAGGGGATCAAGAAGATTAATGCTCGGAGACTGAGGATTGTTTTAGATTATACGGATGTCTCTCAGAGATTACTAAAGAAAATGAAAAAACATTGGCCAATATTGATTCAAGATGAGGTGCTTAGGAAGTACATAGGTATGAAACCGGAGGTATCGTTTAGAAGGGGGAACACCCTCCAAAGTATCTTAAGTCCAAGTTATGTATCGGAGGAGACGAAGGCAAGTTGGCTAAGTGTACATTTTTTAAATGCGGGTCATGTGCAATGTGCAAATGGGCATGGCAAGCTAAGAAAGAGTTT
Source organism: Pleurodeles waltl (assembly GCF_031143425.1). Taxonomy (NCBI): domain Eukaryota; kingdom Metazoa; phylum Chordata; class Amphibia; order Caudata; family Salamandridae; genus Pleurodeles; species Pleurodeles waltl. Next base: position 1,034,456,034 of record NC_090448.1, on the reverse strand, counting down.
CTTGATAGAAGAGGATGTAAAATACACATAAAGTCCCATATAGATTGTAATACGAAATTCGTAGTTTACATGCTTATATGTAAATGTGAGAAAATATACGTTGGCAGTACGATACGCCCACTTAAGATGAGAATTTCGGAACACTGGAGAGCAATTAGGCAATTAGATGAACGCTATCCGATAGCCTCGCATATGATGATATGCAAAGCACAAGGGACACATAAAGATTTTAAATTTTTTGGTTTTGAACAGTGTGAACAGAACCCACGGGGAGGTAATAGAGAATTGGCCTTGGGAAGAAGGGAATCGTTATGGATCATGAAGTTAGGAGCGGTAGAATATGGTTTAAACACAGATCATGAGATTAAGTACTTTCTTGGTGAGTGATAATAAGTATTGGTCTAGTGAGTGAACGTATAATCAATCAAATAAGATTACAGATAAGTGAAATATTAATCTTTGGGATAATTATAATATATATTACGTATTTATTGATAATTGAATGATTAATTCAAGTGAAGTATGATATAAACAGATTATTTGGTTTCATAATTCTTTTTATGCTGATTATTGTGGGATAACTTTTTGAAAAAGCAATGAATCAATATTATTTTTATAGAATGAGTGACAAATAATTATAAGTGCATAGATATAGAGCATAGAGAGATTAGAACTGGCTCTAAAGGTTATAATGACTGAATCTGTGTGGCTGCTCCTCTCCTTACACGTATTGGTAGTTAATGTAGTCCGTTTTTGATGTCGGGTATTATTTTGAGTGTAACTAGGAAGAGGAAGCCGCTAAATAGAAGGGCATTATTTATGTTGATTACGGAGACGGTCAGGATCGCGGTAGTCCGTTTTCTATTTCGATTAAGCGTCTGAGGCATTTAAATAGGACGCATGGCAGAGATTCGGTTAAGTTATCTGGAAGCGCACTCGCTGATATGGAAACACTGCAACAGGTAAACAGCGATTTTGAGCGTTTGACTTGTATGGGTAGGTCTAATTATACAGGATCTATAACTAATTGGTGCTAATTTCCATAATAGAGGAAACCGATAAGAAAAGACGTGAAGACAGGATCTAGAATAAACTCAAACTAACATCTTAATTGGTAAGCAGAGTATGGGATTACATGGATACTTGAAATACGCTATCAAATGTATAATTATTGAAATACTTTTGTATATTTTACCGTACCTATTTACTACTAGAATCAAGAGGTGCATTGGAGCATTTTAAGAAATTAGGTACAACCGAGCTAATAAGGTAAAAACCAAACGAACTGGGGGACACACCCCCTTTGTTGAGGTTATAAGAGAGCACAATTGGGTCCTTCTTAGCCAATGAGGAGCATGGCACATATTTGTACTGTTCTTATAATTTTATAATTTATTATTTAAATTAAACTTTCATTATTTTATTGATTCATTTATGTGTATATGTTTCAGGCACTATATATGATTTTAATCTAATTTTAAGTGGGGATGCACTCACCTGGTTTATACACCACTATACTTTCTATAGCATAAAGGGGTGAAATATTTAGAAAATGAGTAGCTGACTCAGTTGCACAATGAAACACCACTCATATAATGATGATGTCAGACACTTGCATGGTTCTCACCTGAGCACATGATTGGTTTTCAATTTGAAATTTACTATTAGGTTATGGATGAATAGGAGATAGTAGTAACTGACTCGTATCATATGATAATACTGTTTTGTAGGAAGTCTTTGATGAATCTTCTTTTGACAAGAAAGTCCTGAGGAAAACCTCGGGATACTCCCCCGGATGAAACACATGTTGACGACGGAGAAGCGATTTGGGAGTTTTTTGTTGGTCTTAGACAGTTGTGTCAATTAGATTAAATTTGGGTTTGATTATGAACTATGAAATTGATAATGATTTGTATTTCTTTTCGGATTTATGACTTTATATAGGTTTGGAAATAGAGTGATACTCATATTGTATACAGTTCATATAATTTTGTGGATTTCAGATTGATTAAGAGGATCAATTAATGTATATAAGGATAATGTTCAATAGGATCAATAAATGTAATAAATGTACATAAGGATAAAAGGTTTTGTGTTTTTCTAGATAGATACAGTGTATAGATTTTTGTGACTGATGTAAGGTTAACATTTGATCTACTTAGAGTGAAATATCACTTGTGTGCCATTACTCTTTATAGTAATGTTAGATATCCCTAAGGGTATATCGTGGAGGTAATTCTTGGAGGGTGGTTACCTGAGTTCTGTGAACCGTGTTAAGTTTGAAGCTATAACTTGTGGAAGTAGGAGCGCCAATCACCCACTACTCCATCCTCTTCTGTTGGTTCACTAAAACATTTTATCCCACGGCAAGCAAGAAGTCATTTGATTATTTTGGGTTTTGGATTTACATTTGGGCCATGAGAGCTTGGTAACTCTCAAAATCGTCCCACTTGGAGTGGTGAGGGCTGCACTTTTTTGACTTTAGGATGCTGCCATGTAGAAAAATCCACAAGACCAAGACACATCTGAAAACTAAACATCTGGTTGATTCCACGGTGGTGTGCTTCACATGCACCCCGCATCATTTTCTTACCCACAATGCCCTCCAACCTCCAACTTTCCTGAAAATCATACTTTTTTGTGATGGGACCTTCCGGAATCTGCAGGAATCCACAAAATTCCTACAACCCAATATTGTCCCATCTATACGATAACAATTCTGCTGCACTTGTCAGCCTAAAATTATTTTTTTTCAAACTGCCCTTTTGGACCCGCTTTGGTTCCCCCTCAATTTTGACATGTTTTTGGCTCTTCCCCATCACAGGCACTTGGCCCACCTTCACATGTGAGGTATCATTTTACTGGGAGACTGAGGGGAATGTTGGGTGGTAGGAAATTTGTCCTGGTGTGGTGATCCCACACAGAAATGTGGGGAAAAGAGTGATTTTTTAGCTAAATTTGAGGTTTGCTGAGGATTCTGGGTACGAAATCATTGAGGGATCCACGCAAGTCACACCTCCCTGGACTCCATCGGGTGTCTAGTTTTCAGAAATGTCTGGGTTTGGTAGGTTTCCCTTGATGGCTGCTGAGCCCAGGACCAAAAACGCAGATTGCACCCCCCCCCAAAAACAGGTAGTTTTGTATTTGATAATTTTGATGTGTCCAGACAGTGTTTTGGGGCATTTTCTGTCGCGGGCACTAGGCCTACCCACACAAATGAGGTATAATCTTTATCGGGAGACTTGGGGGAATGCTGGGTGGAAGGAAATGTGTGTCTCCTCTCAGATTCCAGAACATTCTGTCACCGAAATGTGAGGCGAAAGTGTTCTGTTTGGCAAATTTTGAGGTTTGCAAAGGATTCTGGGTAACAGAACCTGGTGAGAGCCCCATAAGTCACCCCATCTTGGATTCCCCTAGGAGTCTAGTTTAAAAAAAAAACAGGTTTGGTAGGTCTCCCTAGGTTCCGGCCGAGCTAGAGGCCAAAATCCACAGGTCGGCACTTTGCAAAAAACACCTCTGTTTTCTTTGGGAAAATGTGATGTGTCCACGTTGTCTTTTGGGGAATTTCCTGTCGCGGGCGCTAGGCCTATCCACACAAGTGAGGTATCATTATTATCGGGAGACTTGGGGAAATGCTAGGTGGAAGGAAATTTGTGGCTCCTCTCAGATTCCAGAACTTTCTGTCACCGAAATGAGAGGAAAAAGTATTTTTGGGGCCAAATGTTGAGGTTTACAGAAGATTCTGGGTAGCAGAACCTAGTGAGAGCCCCACAAGTCAACCCCATTGTGGATTCCCCTAGGTGTCTAGTTTTAAAAAATGTGCAGGTTCAGTGGGTTTCCCTAGGTGCTGGCTGAGCTAGAGGCCAAAATCCACAGCTAGGCACTTTGCAAAAAACAGCCCTGTTTTCTTTGGGAAAACCTGATGTGTCCATGTTATGTTTTGGGGCATTTCCTGTTTCGTGCACTAGGCGTACCCACACAAGTGAGGTATAATTTTTATCGGGAGACTTGGGGGAATGCTGGGTGGAAGGAAATGTGTGGCTCCTCTCAGATTCCAGAACAGTTCTGGAATCTGAGAGGTTTTGAAATGTGAGGAGAAAGTGTTTTTTAGCCACATGTTGAGGTTTGCATGGGATTCTGGGTAGCAAAACCTGGTGAGAGCCCCACAAGTCACCCCATCTTGGATTCCCCTAGGTGTCTAGTTTTCAAAAATGTGCAGGTTTGGTAGGTTTCCCTCGGTGCCGGCTGAGCTAGAGGCCAAAATCCACAGCTAGTCACTTTGCAAAAAAAATAGCTCTGTTTTCTTTGGGAAAATGTGATGTGTCCACGTTGTGTTTTAGGGCATTTCCTGTCACGGGCGCTAGGCCTACCCACACAAGTGGGGTACCGTTTTTATTGAGAGACATGGGGGAATGCTGGGTGGAAGGAAATTTGTGGCTCCTCTCACATTCCAGAACTTTCTGTCACCGAAATGAGAGGAAAAAGTATTTTTTTGGGCCAAAGTTTGAGGTTTGCAAAGGATTCTGGGTAACAGAATCTGGTGAGAGCCCCACAAGTCACCCCATATTGGATTCCCCTAGGTGTCTAGTTTTAAACAATGCGCAGGTTTGGTAGGTTTCCCTAGGTGCTGGCTGAGCTAGAGGCCAAAATCTACAACTAGGCAGTTGGCCAAAAACACATCAGATTTTAATGTAAAAATGTGATATGTCCATGTTGCGTTTCCTGTCGCGAGCATCAGGCCTACCTACTCAAGTGAGGTACCATTTTTATCGGGAGACTTGGGGGAACACAGAATAGTAAAACAAGTGTTATTGCCCCTTGTCTTTCTTTTCATTTGTTCCTTCCAAATGTAAGACAATGTGTAAAAAAAGACGTGTAATTGAGAAATGCCCTGTAATTCACAAGCTAATATTGGCACCCCGGAATTCAGAGATGTGCAAATAATCACTGCTTCTCAACACCTTATCTTGTGCCCATTTTGGAAATACAAAGGTTTTCTTGGTACCTATTTTTCACTCTTTATATTTCAGCAAATGAATTGCTGTATACCCGGATGAGAATGAAAACCCATTGCAAGGTGCAGCTCATTTATTGGCTCTGGGTACCTAAGGTTGTTGATGAACCTACAAGCCCTATATATCCCTGCAACCAGAAAAGTCCAGCAGACGTAACGATATATTGCTTTCAAAGATCTGACATCGCAGGAAAAAGTTACAGAGTAAAACATTGAGAAAGAAATGTTGTTTTTTTCACCTCAATTTCAATATTGTTTTATTTCAGCTATTATTTTCTGTAGGAAACCCTTGTAGTATCTACACAAATGACCCCTTGCTGAATTCAGAATTTTGTCTAATTTGTAGAAATGTTTAGCTTTCTCAGATTCAGCATTGGTTTCACACCCATTTCTGTCACTTAATGGAAGGAGGCTGAAAGCAAAAAAATAGTTAAAATGGGGTATGTCCCAGTAAAATGCCACAATTGTGTGGAAAAATTGGGTTTTCTGGTTCAAGTCTGCCTGTTCCTGAAAGCTAGGAAGATGGTGATTTTAGCACTGTAAACCCTTTGTTGATGCCATTTTCAGGGAAAAGTCCACAAGCCTTCTTCTGCAGCCCTTTTTTCCATTTTGTTGAAAAAAAAAAAGTTTTCGCTCTATTTTGGACAATTTCTTGATCTCCTTCAGGGGAACCTACAAAGTCTGGGTACCTCTAGAATCTCTAGGATGTTGGAAAAAAAGGATGCAAATTTGGTGTAGGTAGCTTATGTGGACAAACAGTTATGAGGGCCGAAGCGCAAACTGCCCCAATTAGCCAAAAAAAGGCTTGGCACCTGAGGGGGAAAAGGTCTAGCAGCAAAGGGGTTAAAAGAAGTCAAAGTCAGCAGCATACTGACCACCTGCAGATGAATCTGCACTCATTTCAGCAATTTTTTAAAAAGCCTGAAGCAGTTGCGGATTATTCAGTGTGGTGACAGAGTACCAGTTAAAGCTCTGATACAGGAGGTGCCAAAATGTTGGAACTCAACCTATTATATGTTGCAATGTCAGTACAGACAGATCAAAGATTATGTCATTCTAAGAGGAGGGGATGCAATTGGGAAAGTTATGATTATGGATACGGACAAATGGGACCTAGTCAAATGCCTAACACAGATGCTGCTCCCTTTTCAGGTTTTCATGAGGAAAGTGAGCAAGGAGGACAGTACAATGGGCCAAGCTATCCCATTGTTGCATCTGCTACAGGAAAAACTAAAGAAGGTCGCACTCAGAGGTGTGAATGAAAACTCAGAAGCAGACCCCTTGGTTGAGAGCCTAAGCTATCGCTTGACTTGTAATGCAAGGCTGAAAAATGAAATCATTAATTCCAAAGAGTATATCTGTGCCACCCTACTCGATCCACTGTACACAAAAATTATTTCCACTTTCATTCCTTTTTCTGAAGGGGATCTTCCAAAATACCAGAGGTGTATTACTGAGCAAGCCAGTCAACTGGAAGAAGAATGGCTGGAACGTCAAGTCCCATTCTGCAGTTCTGGGGTGCCGCCTTCACCTTCAAGAGAGGGCTGTCTTGCTTTATAGCAGCCAACAGAAAAACAAAAACAGGACACAACCTCTATATTGGCTTGGTTTCCAGTGGCAGGCCTTAAGTCCAGAGCAAGTGGCAACACAAATTACACTTCATATGATGATTCAGGAGTATCTGGTTGACACAAAAGAGGATGGGCACAGCTCAGCAAACTGGCAATAAAGTATCAGACTTGTCCTGTAGCCATTGTGTCTGCTGACTGTGTGTTCAGTGCAGCTGGCACAGTTGCTGCAGTGAGAAGGGCCAGTCTCTCACCTCAATACGTGGAGAGACCAACCATAATCAAAATGAATGAGCATTTACACTATTTTGGAAACACCATAGGAGGAAGAAGAGGATGATGGGTCAGAATCAAGTATGTTTGCTGACCAACTTCTGGGTGGACCACCTGAGTTTGAGGATGAACTCTACTTCCCAGACTGAGTATGCCAGTGCCACCATAGAACTTTTTAATTTTTTCTTGTTGAACTTGTTTCTTTCTTTCTTTCTTTGCCAAAAAAGCTAGTGAAACAATGTTTATGTGAGATTTATGCTGCCCCAACATTTATAATAATGGCATATATGTCCGTATTGGAGTTGGACCCATGTGAAGTGAATAAGACCCAACATTCCCTTCAGGGCATTTGAGACAATGTTTGCCTCCCTCATATGCCGTTGCCTATACTTTTTTTATTTTTACATCAGTGCCAATGTCAAATTCCAATGTGTTCCTACCAGCAAAGAGGAGATAATACATATTTTATCAGCCACCCTTTTTGGACTGAGAGAGGTAACAACTAACTATTGCACAAGTGAGGGTTGATAAACTGAGTAATTGTGAGTAATGATTGATGATGTATGTGGTGGTTGACAGTGAGGGAGGGAGTGCAACATATTTGTAAACTTGATTTCAATGATTGCAATGTTTGGGGCCAGATGGGTGATAATTTTTTCCTGAAAGTGATTTGCCTTTAATACTTAGCAAAATTTACCTACAGGGTCCACTCCTATTTTCTGGTTCCTCAGAGACCAGACCAGTCACTTTTGTTACCAAACACAAATCTACACAAAGTACTGCCAATCTGTTTCTCTATTTGTTCTTCAAGAGCAGTGCACTACACAGGTCAACCTCTCTTGATATGGGTCTGGGATGGAGTTACTTAGCATCAGGAGGAGGAGGAAGAGGATGGAAGGACTCAGGGTGGGACTACCTCAGAAGCTAGAAGGAGAAGCTTATCGACTTTAAATAGAAATCATGATGATGATGAAAACTCTGAGGCCTAGTACTCACTCAGCTCTGTAAACTGGAGAGAGGTGCATTGATTTGTGACATGCTGCTGAGTGTGTGTTTGCTGCACTGCTGACTCAAACTTGAAAATCCGCTTTATGTTCTTGTTGTGCCTCTGAATATTCTTTTTCACTCCTGACTCCTCATAAAGCTTATCTTGCTTCTGTTTGTACTTCTCCTATGCTTTTTAATACAGTTACTGTTTTTCAACTCGCAGGCCTTCTCCTAGCCCTCTCCTGCATCAACAAATCTTGGTAAAAGCTCAGCACTCCAGCTTACCTACTGCACAACTTTAGGCAGGCACCTAAGAGTAATGGACATTCCAAGAAGAACGGAGATGCCCCACCGAATTTGGAAATACAGTACCATTTTCCTTTTAACAAACATCATTTTTAGAACTGGGTGGGTTAACTTCAATCCACCATAACTTGTATTTTTCAAATCTGTAAGACATAACATTTAGAAATATGCTATCTTGGATTTTCCTGGGGCAGAAAGACTGTTTGCAATGCTTTTAACTGAACTGTGTCATATTTATTCCTTTATCGTTTCCTTCCACAGCAGATTGTTGATGATGTGCTGCTCACCCCCACCCCCCATGATTATTATTGTTGTGGTTTCTTTTCTGAAGTGTTTGTCTTTGTCATATCTTTCTCTAAATCCCCTTTCCCATTCATTCATCAATCCCCTAACCCTCTCCCCCCAGGCTGTGTGATTTATTGAGGTGCCACTTAATTTTATACCATAATTGTATCAGACAATTCCTGGGGCAGAAGTGGTGAAAATGACACCAACTCATTGCATGACCTTCTATTATATGAGCAATATTCCACACCAGCCCCATCAACATTATCATTAACTCCTTGTGTTGTGTAAACGCTTAACCTTGTCCAACCACTCCTGACTCTGAGCCCACTTCTCATGAATCGAGCATTTCCTTTCCTAAGTTTATTTTTTTTAAATTTGCTATCCATCACCAGAACACGTTGGTCTTCCTAGTTTGTATTATTACATCATGTTTTCTTTGTTGTATGGCAAATACTGTAATTGTAGTAGTCTGGTCTCAGTCTCCCGAAAGTTATAATATGTGACCCACTAACTCCCTGTTTTCTTCCAATCTAGTTAATAGTGATGGAAAACCCTGTGCTTAATCATGTAGTTTGGAGTTTGCTTAGGTGGAACTGACACCTTCTGTCTTCCCTGTTAGGGCACTACCCTGTTACTACTACTAGTATTGCCACCTCCTTAAGATGTCACTGCAGTAAGAAGATTAAGGTATTAGCCCTTGCTTCATCTATTCGGGTAAGAGAAGAACTATGGATTGAAGTGAACTTGTTTAGTTAGTAATTAACGTCTAATGAAGAAGATGTTAGGACTCGGTCGTCCCATTTCCAGGGGGCGCTGTAAGGGGACTGTCAGAAGCCTGGGAATCACCTTGAACACCTATCTAGAGTCCCTTGCTGACTCCTGTTTTTTTCTCTTTTCTCCATGGTACACTTGTGTAGGACTACATTTGCTTCTTGGGACTGCAAATCCCATAATGCACAGCTTGGTAGTCAGGAAAACCCGGATTCTGTTTCCCATTGTTTTCAATGGGAGAAGTCCAGTTGCTCCTTTTCACTGGATCCTCTCCTCCAGGACTTGCAAGTGTCCGAAACCACACACACCTGAAACCTCTCCTGTGCAGCCCAGCTTGGAACTGCTTATAAGCAGCCATTTCCTCAAGCTCCCCGTCGTGCATCGGACTTCAATTCCTTTGTGTTTCAGACCCCTTGTCGGATGGTGTTCCAGTTTTGTTCCTGTTCTGTTCCAGCCTGATCCTGTTTCCTGTTTCTCTGCCCTGCTCCTGATTGTTCCAGCCAGAGTCTGCTCCCTATCTCTTAGCCTTGTCTCTGTTTGTTTCTTCCAAAGCCTGCTCCCTGTTTCTCTGCCCTGCTCCTGCCTTGTTTCAGCCTGAACCTTCTCTCTGTTTCCCAGTCCTGTTTACTGCTCATTTCCTACTCCCTGTATTCCAGTCCTGTCCTTCCCTGTTCCAGCCAGAGCCTGTTCTCAGTTTCCCAGTCCTGTCTCTGTTTGTCCCAGCCAGAAGTTTGCACCCTGTTTTCAAGTCCTAGTCCCGCCTTTGCTTCAGTCTGAGCCTGTTACTAGTTCTTGCCTCTGCCTCTTTGTTTGTTCCCTTCTGTTTCTGTTTCTTCTTGGTTCTTTGTGTCTGGTAAGTGTTCTATCAGTCTTCACCAGTGTATACGTGTCCTCCTGTGTACTGGGGTTGGCTCCTGGTTTCCAGGAGGCAATTCCAGCCCCCATCCTTGTCCAGTGTTATACGTTGTATTTCGTGCCTAACAGTGACAGTGTGCTATTGCTGTTTTCTCAGGAATCGCCACTGTGTTTCCAGCTGGACCCACAAGAGCGTGTCCTGTGTATGTAAGTACTATCCTTGTTTGTGCTCTAGGGTCCAGAGACAGAATCACTTCTGCTGCCTCCTTTCTATGGGGCTGGCAGGGTGACTATCTGTAAGAGCAAACCACACAGAGGCATTGAGATTCCCTGTCACTGTGGGAGGTTCTGCGCCTTACTCTGTGTACAACCCCAGTGTGTTTGTCCACTAGTATCTGTTTCCTGTTTGTACACACAAGGGTTGCTCTGCTTTTACTTTCCTGTGCCTGTTCACAGCTGTCCTTTCCGTGTATGCCTTTAGCTGCTCTTCTGCCCCAGTACACTACCTCTTTAGGATATTCGATGACCTCAAGGGGTGTCCCAACCAAAGTCCTGATCAGCCCCGCCCAAAACCGTGACAGAAGATGTGGGTTTATTTGTTTTGTAGGCAAAATAGGAAATGGCAATCCTCCTCTAGTGGTCAATGTAGTTACAGAGGGCAATAGGGCAAGAGTATAAGCAAAGGTCGTACCCCTTTTCAGCAGATTTAAAAAAACAGGCTACACTGAAAGACAACAGTGCAAACTAAAACACCAAAATAAACGTACAAGGCATTAATCAAATAAAAGACAATACCCATCCTGTCCACTCACAACAGGTCCATCCCTCTCCCCAAACAAATGGCCCTGTCCCCAATAGTCAAAAGGCCAAAACAAAGGTCCACAAAAAGTTTAATATCCAAAACCCTGTCCCAACTCCCTTCCCACCCTCTCTGCCCACACCAAGTCCCTCATATCAAATAAAACAATTAAAAAAAGGTCCAGAAGAGGGCATTGTTGATTTGGGTTCAGAGCTGGTCCAGGCTCCACTCAATCCTCTCCATCTGGATCGCCACCTGCCTCTCCAGGCGGTTCAGCCACTGCAGGATGGTCAGCAGCAATGGCCTCAGTGTGTCAGCTTTGGTGAGGGTGGCAGCAGTCCCTGATAGCTGGCAGAGCCACCAATGATGGAATGGCAGGGAGGCTGGAGACTGGGACCAGCTTGTTGAACAGGGGCCCAGGTCAGAGACAGAGTGTATTTCTGCCTCTTTATCTTCCAGGACCACTGGCCTGGGTATTCAGCCTGGATAGTCTCCAGCCTCTGCCGCCAGAGACAGACTCGCTACCACCTACCTGGTGGGTGGTGATGGTGGACCAGCAGGAATAGCTATATAAAAAAAAAAACTAAAGGAAAAAGAGAAATTCTAAACAATCTTTTGTGCAAACTTACAGGGCCAATTTGTTACCCACACATACCTCACATAAAAGCACTGACTGTCTGGCAGAAAAACATTACGGCAGAATAACACCAGATTAAAAAACACAGTGAGATGAGTTTTTTTTTCTGGTAAAGGCTTTTCTAGTAATTAAACAGACACTTTGAGTGAAAAAATACCAAATAAATTACCTCTCATTTTTGAGTAAGGCATTATGCACTATGGTGTACAAGTGCTGCCAAGTAATGGAGGCATGCTAGCCAGCACTTCAGGTACTTTACTACTGTCTGCAGGTGGGTCAGATGTAGTTGACAATTCTCTATCTTTAATTCCAATGGCTCTGCTCTTCCTCAAATGCCTTTCACTCTCTATGCTGACTCCAAAAGAGGCAGATGAATAAGAAATAAGATACTACGTCATACACTTCACATATAAAATGTGGATAGTATTATCCCATCTGCCATAAGTAGTGGAGAAAACGACGCACTGCACTACAGGGAAAGGAAACTTGACTTACTCTACTACAGAGTGAGGCAGAGGGACTAGTCGGGCGGGTAGAGTTTTTCTCTGTAGAATAGAAGGGTGTCACTGGTCATCAGTTTGTCATGTGCCTAAGCATTGGCTTATTCAATCACTGTGATATATTAAAGTATAAAGGGAAAAGTCTGATCAGTCATAAAATAAATCTGTTATGGGAAACCATAAAGTATATTTTGGAATCACTTGAAATGGCCATAGAAATGTGGTACGTGCCAAGAATGGATTTTTAAATTTTTTGGAAGGCTGGAGAAGAAAAAACTCAGGAAAGAATAAAGGAGTGAAGTACTAAGATGTGACTGAGTGGGCAAAGGGAAACACACCTTGTGTTCAGTTTGCAGTGCATTAAAAACATTTTAAATGCCACATTAACTGAAGCAGACACACATTGCATAGCTAACACTGCAGTCACAAATTGAACCATACTACATTTCGGTCATGGGTGGTGAAATGCCATGGGCAGGGAGGGGGTTGATGAACGATGATGGGTGGGATACATATCTGCCTTGCTTAACAAACACAGCGAGCAAAGGGATTCTAACAAAAATTAAAATACTCCCAACTTTGAACCATAGCATTGATAACCATTAAACAAAGTAAGTGAAGTATACGAGCAGCATGCCCCTTGTTTATTCACCTGAACAATCATTTGTTCATTCTTCCTACTATATTAGCCCATAGGCACCATGATTTAAGCTGTATTTTCTCTCACCCAGCCTTTCATAAAAATGTCTAGTCCATTATCCATCCATTCAGTATCTATCCTTTCTTTCAATCATCTTTCCATCCATTTACCCAATACTTACCCATGCATCCTTTCACCCACCCACGGATCCTTTCCTTTCACTCATTTCACCCATTGTTAGAAATGGGCTCACTGATTATCAGTCAGTTTGCACTCTGTCCAAGCAGGGACCCTCCCTCTAATCAGGTCAAAGGAGATACATACTTGGATAACCCTTGCTAACCCCCTTGGTAGCTTGGCACAAGCAGTCATGCTTATTCCAAAGGAAATGTGTAAAGTATTTGTACCATCACACAGTAAAACAGTGAAAAAACATAAAAGGACTCAACTCCAGGTTCAACAAATAGCCATTATTTATCAGAGTACAACAAGACCAAAATAACAAAAATCCAACATACACAAGCAAAGATATGAATTTTTAAAGATAAACTTTAATATAGATCTCTGAAACACAAATGCTTTGAATTGGGGATATCACACCATCGTGACGGTTTCGTTCCCAACAATTTGATGCTAATAGCATCAGCTTGGGAATCACAAGAACCCACAGGTACAGTACGTTGGTGAATGAGGAATCAAGCTGGTGCACAGAGTTGGGGATCGAGGCACCGCTAGATCCAGTATGGCGTTTGTTCTGGGGCTGCAGAGCAAAGAAGTGGAGGCATCAGTGCGAGGTGTTGGGTCCTTGCTGCAGGGCTGTGGAGGTGAGGCAGCATCCGTGTGAAGCATTGGATCCGTGCACCTACGGCAGGGTTGATATCCAGCGGTCACGACGTGGTGCGGCGAAGTCAGGTGGCACTTCTGGACTCACGGAGTCATGGACTTCAGCAAGGCTGTGGGTCGCCATACACCAGTGAGGACTACGGCTTTTGTTACAGGCCGCAGCATCAGTCTGGAGCCATCCAAAGTCGATGCACTTGGTTCTTCTTTGTTTTTCACCAGCTTTTCTTTAAAGGTTCAGGGACTTGATAGGGCACCACTTGGCAGGGCATGAGTCTCAGCAGAGTCCAGGTGCTGGCGCAGGATGTCTTTGATAGCCCTGAGACTTCAGAACAGAGGGAAGCTCAGTCCAGGCCCTTGGAGATACCTCACAAGCAGGAATATACCACAAACTCCAGTCTTTGTCACCTTTCTGAGTCAGAAGCAGCAACTGCAGGATAGCACAACAAAACATACAAACAGGCACGGGTAGCACTTCTCCTTCAGCTCTTCTTCTGGTAAAGGTTCCTCTTGAATCCTTGAAGTGATCTGAAGTCTGGGGTTTTGGGTCCAATACTTATACCCCTTTCGAACTTCAAAGAAAAGTCTGTTGTTTACAGGATCCTGCCTTGCCCAGGCCTGGCTCCAGTCACACATCAGGGGGCTGGAGACTGCTTTGAGTGAAGGCAGCCACAGCCCTTTCAGGTGTAAGTGACCACTCCTCCCTCCAGCCAAGCCCAGATGTCTCATCAAGGTATGTAGGTTACATCCCATCACCCTTGGTGTTACTGTCTAGTGGAGATGCAAAACAGCCCAACTGTCATTCTGACCCAGACAAGGAACCCACAAACAGGTCAGAGTCACAGAATGGTTTAAGCAAGAAAAATGCCCACTTTCCCAAAGTGGCATTTTCAGACTAACAATATAAAAACCACCTTCACTAAAATATGTATTTTTAAATTGTTAGTTCAGAGACCCCAAACTCGAAATTTCTATCTGCTCTCAAAGGGGAACTGCACTTTAAGGATATAAAAGGCACCCCCCATGTTAACCTATGATAGGCCTAGCATCAGAGAAAACCAAATTTGGCAGTATTTCGCTGTTAGGACATGTAAAAACACACAAGTAAATGTCCTACCTTTAATATACACTGCATTCTCCCCATGGGGCTACATGGAGACTATCTTAGGAGCGCCTACCATGAATAAAAAGGGAAGGTTTATACTTGGCAATTAAGTGCACTTGCCAAGTCGAATTAGCAGTTTAAAAACTGCACACACAGACACTGCAGTGAGAAGCTCTAAGCCATGTTTACAGGGCTACTCATGTGGTTGGTACGATCAGTGCTGCAGGACCATTCGGAGCACTTAATTTACAGGCCCTGGGCACCTCTAGAGCACTTTACAAGGGATCTACCAGTGAATCAAATATGACAATTTTGCAAAAGCAAATTACACATACAATTTCACACAAGGAGCACTTGCACTTTAGCTCTGGTCAGCAGTGGTAAAGTGAACTGAGAAACCAAAACAGCAAAAACAGAGTCTAGTGCATAGCAACAGCCTGTGAAGCAGAGGCAAAACATTAGGGGAGGACACGCCAAGGATGCCAGGACTAACATGTATCCCCCAGCTGAAAATGAGAACTACCAACCCTCCTGGGAGTTCTCTTCACTAAGGCGGAAGAATCTGGACAGACCATCAGCACTGGCGAGTTCTGTGCCTGGGCTGGGTTCCACCATAAAGTCCATTCCCTGTAGGGAGATGGACCACCTCAACATGTTTGGATTCTCACCCCTCATCTGCATTAACCATCTGAGGGGCCTGTGGTCGGTTTGAACCCGGAAGTGAGTCCCGAACAAGTAGGGTCGTAGTTTCTTCAGCCACTAGACATCAGCAAACGTTTCACACTCCATGGCACTCCACCTACGTTCCCGTGCAAGATACCTCCTACTGATGAAGCATCAGTCTGCAAACAAATTCTTTATAGAAGTCAGGTGCCCTCAGCATGGGTGCCGTGTACATGGCTGCCTTCAGGCCATCAAAAGGTGTCTGGCAAGACTCAGTCCAGATCACCTTCTTTGGTTGCTTCTTGGGAGATAACTATGTTAAGGGAGCAACAATGGTGCCTTACCACTTAACAAACCTCCTATATTAACATGTGAGACCTAAAAAGGCTCTCACTTCTGTCTGGGTCTTGGGGAGCTCCCAAGCCAGAATGGTGTCAATCTTTGGTTGTAGGGGTGCCACCTGGCCACTCCCCACCTGGTGTCCCAAGTACACCACAGTGCCCTGCCCTATAGTGAGGCCTGCCTTCTGCAGGGCCTCTAAAACTTTACAGAGGTGCTGCAAGTGTTCCTCCCAAGTGAAGCTGAACACAGCAATGTCATCCTTGTAGGCTGCACTGAAATCATCCAATCCAGCCAACACCTGGTGAACCAGCCTCTAAAAGGTGTCAGGGGCATTTTTCATCCCAAAGGGCATCACCCTAAACTGGCAGTGTCCATCTGGGGTAGAAAATGCAGACCTCTCCTTAGCCCCCTCAGTCAGAGAAATCCGCCAATATCAGGTCAGATCAAAAGTACTTAGATATTTGGCAGTCCCTAAGTGATCAGTGAGCTCATAAGCTCAGGGGATGGGGAGCTCGTTAGTCTTTGTGACCGCATTGAGTCCCCAGTAATCCACACAGAATTTGAGTTTTGGAGTGGCACCAGGAGCAGCAGCTTTTGGGACCAAGACCACATGACTAGCCCAAGGGCTACCGGAAAACTCAATAACCCCAAGCGCTAACAGTTTGGAAACCTCATCCTTAATGCTGACTCTAACCTTATCAGTCAGCCGGTAAACTTTATGCTTCACAGGTGGACTGTCCCCAGTGTCCACGTCATGTGCGCACAACTACATGACCCCTAGGATCAAGGAAAAGAGAGAGGCAAACTGTCCCGACACTTGGCGACAGTCCCTTTGCTGTTCTAAAGTCAGTGAGGGGGAGAGGTTCACACCCTCCACTGAACCATCTTTCTCTTTGGCAGACAGAAGGTCAGGAAGAGGGTCACTCTCTTCCTCCCCCCATTATCTGTTGCCAAGAGCATAGTCACTTCTCTCCTCTTAAAGTGGGGTTTGAAGCGGTTCACATGCAGGACCCTGAAAGGGTTCCTAGGAGTCCACAAGTTCACCAGGTAGGTGATATCATCTTGTGCTCCATCACCTCAAAAAGCCTAGTCCACTTATCTTGGAGAACGTGAGGCTCCACCAGGGCCATCACTAACACTTTTTGTCCAGGATGAAACTCAACCAGAGTGGCATTCTGGTAATGCCACCATTGCATATCTTCCATACTTGCTTCAAGGTTCTCTTGGGTGAGCTTCCTGTAGCGGAAAGTCTGGTTCCTAAAAGCCAGCATGCAACTGAATACATCCTGGGAGAGGCTTGCTGGAGGCTTTCTCCAAGCCTTCCCTAACCACACTCAAAGATCCCCAGACAGGGTGGCCATACAACAACTCAAAAGGGCTTAACCAAGACTCTTCTGTGGCACCTCCTTGTAGGTGAACAGAAGGCATGGCAGGGGACGTCCCACTTATGCCTCAAGGGCTCTGACAGGCCTATAATCATGCCCTTCAAGGTGCGGTTGAATCTCTCAACCCACACCGTTTCCTTGGGTATGGTAAGGAGTGGTAAACTTGCAGGTTACCCCACACTCCTTCCACAAAGACTTCATATTTGTAGATATGAAGTTGGTACCCCTGTCAGATACCACCTCCTTGTGAAACCCCATGCGGGTAAAAACCACCATCAATGCATGTCCTACCACAGGGGCAGTGATTGATCTCAAAGAAATGGCTTCTGGGTACCGGGTGGCATGATCCACCAAGACCAAGATAAAGCTGTTGATCATGGTTGTCTTGGGATCCATGGGATCCAGAGGCCCACAATGTCAATACCAACTCTTTCAAAGGGGGTATTGACTACAGGAAAAGGTTGGAGGGGAGCCTTCCATTTTCCCCACTCTTGCCACTTGCCTGACAAGTTTGGCCAGACCAACAATGAGCATTAGAGCGCCTGCACATTTTGGGCCAGTGAAAGGGGGTGACAAGCTTTTCAAAGGTCTTGTCCTGCCCCAAATGTCCATCTAAAGGCAAATCATGAGCCAGACCCAGTAGGAAGGCTCTGAA
Source organism: Pleurodeles waltl (assembly GCF_031143425.1). NCBI lineage: Eukaryota > Metazoa > Chordata > Amphibia > Caudata > Salamandridae > Pleurodeles > Pleurodeles waltl. Next base: position 1,034,438,406 of record NC_090448.1, on the reverse strand, counting down.
GCAGTGTGGTACAACCAGCAGATGGGCTGCTATGTAGGAGGCCATCCTCCCAACAAATCAAGTGTGAACCAGACTCCTTGCCAGACACCTAGTCTGCAGCCTGCTGCTGCAAACTCTCCAGAGTACATCATACCTTCTGTGCCTCACAGCATGCTTCCCTGGTGGGTCCCACTTCCTGCTGACACAGAGTCAGCTCAGCTACCTCCCCCAATTCAGCCACCTGTTCCCTTTTAGGCTCTGGCATATCCCCCTCAGGTTCAGCCTGCTCCCAAACCGTGGGAACTTCTGGGCCAGGTTTCCCGTGCCTCTTGCTCTCCCTCTTTCTGGCAGGCACTTGGGCCACTCTTTCAGGCTCCAGGGCCTCCTGATTACCCTGCCGGGCTGCCATTGACCAGGTGGACACACACACCCACCCAGAAAGACCCAACATCTCCAAGTGAGACCTGTGTTCCACCTCCTTCTAAGGGGAATCCTCCAATTCATTGCCAAGCAGACAATATACAGGCATGGTTGAACTCACAGCTACTCTCAAGGCACCCGAGTCCCCCACATTTCAAAGGGAACCTGCACCACTCTGCATAGGTGCTTTGAGATGTCTACTGCAACTACTTGGTGAAGTGCATGGGGAACTAAATGCTCCACAGACATCAGGTGACTTCTCACATTAGTCACACTGGCTCCTGTGTCTCTCAGAGCCTCCATCCCCTGTCCATTGATGGTTACCCACTCCCTGTATTTTTTAGTGTTCTCAGGCACAAGGGTCGTCTGGACCATCTCACTGTCCCCTAGTGAGTCAAGGGTAATCTCAACTGAGTCCCACCCACCTGGACCCAACTCCTCCCCAAGGGCTACACTAGCCAAACCCTGTGACTGAGCACCAGTGGGTGCCGCTGTCCACTTAGGACATTTGGGATCCCCCTCACATGACCCACCTGGTCACATGCATAACACTTACGGGACCCCGCTCTGCAGGTTTCTCTGTAGAAACCCATGGTTTCTTTTCACTGGGGCCTGGGACTCCTTGCCTTGGGAACTAGTTTGGGGCCCTTTAGAGAACTTCCCCTGTTTACCCTTACCCCCTACTTCTTATGAATGGGACCCTGCTGACCCTTGGTATGATCTCCCACATTCCTCTTTTGGACCGTGTTGCTCTCCAAATGGTCCGCTTCCTGAGCAAGCTTCCTGAGGTCAGTCAGCTTGCAGTCAATAAGGTGCTGGCAAAGCTCTGGAAAACAAAGACTGTATCAGTGCTACAAAGCAACTAAGTTGTAAAGCCCCTCACAAGTTGTTACCTTACTGCCCTTCACCCAACCATCCACTGACCTGCAAAAAGAGTTAATACATTCTAACCATGTTTGGGATTCATTCTTTTTGTAGAAGTTAAACCTGTCCTTATACTGCTCTGGGGTGAGACCATACCTTGTGAGTAAGGCGTCCTTCATTATGATGTAGGTGATTCCTTGAGGATCCCCTAAGGAGGTAAAGGCATCCCTCCTGTCCACCTCAAAGTACTTCCACAGACCCACCCCCAAATGTACTTCAGGGACCATGTAGATGTGGAGAGCAGACTCATTCTCTTTGAACCACAGGTCTAAGTCATCCTCCCTCTCATAATTCTTAACTAGGTCTTTGGGAATGTGCACACTCCTCTCAGGCTGCACGGAGGTACTGCTGCCACCATTTCTATTAGACTGGCTCCTTTGATCTAGTTCCCTTAAAATAAGCTCATGAGCCAGAAGAATCGTCTTCTCTTCAATGGCCAGCCTCCTCTCCTCCATCTCAATCTTAAGCTTCTCCAACTCAAATTGGTGCACCCTCTCTTCCTGTCTGTCCTGCAACTCTTCAGGAGTCAGACCCTTAGAGGAGACACTGCTACCTGCCCTGGAGACCCTCACCCTAGGCAGAACAGGTACCTCCACTACACCACCAGGATTGCTTTTCACCTCTTCGCCCTTGTTAGACATGGGGTCTTTGGTTGGCAGTCAGGTTATCCCCTGTCCAAGCAAGGACACTCACTCTAGTCAGGGTAAATGACTGAGAATCACCCCCAACTAACCCCCGCTCACCCCCTTGGTAGCTTGTCATGAGTAGTAGGCTTAACTTCAGAGTGCTAGGTGTAAAGTATTTGTACCAACACACACAGTAATTTAATGAAAACACTACAAAATGACACAACACAGGCTCAGACAAATAGAGAATATTAATCTGAACTAAACAAGACCAAAACGACAAAGATCCAACATACACAAGTCAAGTTATCAATTAAAAACCAAAAAGAGTCTTCATGTGATTTTAAACACAACACTAACTCTGTTGGCATTGACATGTACCTGGATGCAACAAAAATAACCCCGCATGGGGGCTCGCGATGCTTTGGGGGTAAAGGGGGGCTTGCGATGTGTTGATATCAATCACGAGTGAGACCGTGCGTCATTTCTCCTTTGGTCGGGTCAGCGTGCGTTGTTTCTTCTCTCCGCAGGAGAGCGATGTATCGATCTGAACAGCACTCTCGGGTCCGGGCAGGCTTTGCGTCGTTTTTACATGCCCAGCCGTGTTTCCATCAGAAAAGCTGCCACACGATGATTCGAAAACCACGCAGCACAGGTTGCGATCTCACCAGCCTCCATCAGCGATGCTGTGTGTCGTTTCTCCAGCCATGAGGGTCTATTTTTCAGCCGCGTCTCGGAGTTGCATCGATCTTTTCTCCCCACGGCAGTCTATGGGTGAATTTCTTACTCTTGTTCTACCAGCTTCTCCTTACAGGGTTCAAGGAACTGGATGGGCACCACTTGGCAGGGTAGGAGTCTCAGCAGAGGCTCCAGGTGCTGGCAGAGAGAAGTCTTTGCTGTTCCTGAGACTTCAATAACAGGAGGCAAGCTCTAGTTCAAGCCCTTGGAGAGTTCTTCACAAGCAGGAAGGCACACAAAATCCAGTCTTTGTTCTCTTGCACAGGCAAAAGCAGCAACTGCAGGATAGCTCCACAAAGCACTGTCACAGGCAGGGCAGCTCTTCTTCCTCAAGTCTACAGCTCTTCTCCGGGCAGAGGTTCCTCTTGGTTTCACGAAGTGTTTTAAAGTCTGTGGTTTTGGGTGAGCTTCTTATACCCATTTGGGCCTTTGAAGTAGGCTTACTTCAAAGGAAAGTCTCTCTTGTTTGTGAAATCCTGCCTTGCCCAGACCAGGCCCCAGACACACCAGGGGGTTGGAGACTGCATTGTGTGAGGACTGGAACAGCCCTTTCAGGTGTGAGTGACCACTCCTCACCCCCCCCCCCTGCACAGATGGCTTATCAGGAAATGCAGGCTACACCCCAGCTCCCTTTGTGTCACTGTCTAGAGAGAGGTGCAAACAGCCCAACTGTCAAACTGACCCCAAAAGGGAATCCACAAACAGGCAGAGTCACAGAATGGTTTAAGCGAAAAAATGCTCACTTTCCAAAAGTGGCATTTTCAAACACACAATCTTAAAACCAACTTTACTAAAAGATGTATTTTTAAATTGTGAGCTCAGAGACCCCAAACTCCACATGTCTATCCGCTCCCAAGGGGAATCTACACTTTAATATTTTTTTAAGGCAGCCCCCATGTTCACCTATGAGAGGGATTGGCCTTGCAACAGTGAAAACCGAATTTAGCAGTGTTTAGCAGTGTTTCACTGTTAGGACATAGAAAACACATTATTACTATATGTCCTACCTTAAACATACACTGCACCCTGCCCATGGGGCTACCTAGGGCCTACCTTAGGGGTGTCTTACATGTAGGAAAAGAGAAGGTTACGGCCTGGCAAGTGGGTATACTTGCCAAGTCGAATTGACAGTTTAAAACTGCACACACAGACACTGCAGTGGCAGGTCTGAGGCATGATTACAGAGCTACAATTGTGGGTGACACAACCAGTGCTGCAGGCCCACTAGTAGCATTTGATTTACAGTCCCTGGGCACCTCTAGTGCACTGTACTAGGGACATATTAGTAAATCAAATTTGCCAATCATGGAGAAACCAATCAACCACACAATTTACACAGCGAGCATATGCTCAGGGTCCAAAAGCCAACAGCAACAGGTCAGAAAAAATAGGAGGCAGGAAGCAAAAAGATTGGGGATGACCCTGCATAAGGGAAAAAGTCCAACAACCCTCAACCTCCTCCCATGTGTGCCCCCATCCTCCTGGGCTATCACCGAGGCCCTCAGCACTTTCTGCAAGTCCAGCTGGTGCATCTCCAAACTGAGACATTAGAGCAAGTCAAAAGTGCAAAGTCCCAAGGCAGATCAAAGAGTTTGCAATGAGAAGTTCAAAAGGTACAACAATGGAAGTAGATGAAGTCCAAGACAAGGAAAAAAAAAACAAAAAAACAATTGTTATGTGGTCACTTAATGGTCTGCACTGAAAATAGTAATGTACACTAAATCCCTGTATGTTAAGTACAAAATCAAGTTCTGCCCTCTCTCCTGATCACCAATGTTAGAAATGGGGTCTCTGGTTGGCAGACAGTTTGCACTCTGTCCAAGCAGAGACCCTCATTCTAGTCATGGCACAGGAGATACATACTTGGATAACACCTGCTCACCCCCTTGGTAGCTTGGTACAAGCAGTCAGGCTTATCCCAAAGGCAATGTTCAAAGTATTTCTACCATCACACACAGTAACACAGTGAAAACACCACAAAATGAATTAATATCAGGTTAGAACAATAGCCAATATGTTTCTGAGTAAAACAAGACCAAAAATGTCAAAAATCCAACATACACAAAGTTATTAATTTTAAAGATTGAACTTCAATATGGCGCTTAAAAACACAAATGCTCTGAAATGGGAATATCACAACATCGTAACGGAGTCATTCCCAACAAATGATGCTAAAGGCATAGGTCATGGAGTCACATGGACCCCCAGGTACAGTATCTTGTGTAAATGAGGAAACAAGCTAGTGCACGGAGTCTGGGATTGAGGCGTCGCTGGATCCGGTGTGGCGATGGGTCGAGGGCTGTGGAGCGAAGGAGCAGAGGCATTGGTGCAAGGCTTTGGATCCTTGCTGTAGAGGTGAAGTGGCGTTGGTGCAAAGCATTGGATCTGCGCATTTCAGGCAGGGTTGATACCCGGCGGTCACGGCATGGTACTGAAAATTCGGGTGTCACAGGTGTAGGTGACATAGCACTTACGGAATCACTGAGTCATCTACTTCAGTGAGGCTGGTTTGGGGTCGGGCCTACAAGGTCGCTACACTCATCATCGCAGGATCTGGCAGTGGTGTCAGTCCGGAGTCGTCTGCAGTTGGTGCACTTGGTTCTTCTTGGTTTTTCACCAGCTTCTCCAGGGTCTGAATAGAGCACCACTAGGCAGGGCAGGAGTCTCAGCAGAGAGTATTGGTGCTGGCAGAGGACGTCTTTGATGGCCCTGAGAACAGAACGCAAGCTCAGTCCAAACCCTTAGAGATACCTCTCAAGCAGGAATATACCACAAAGTCATGCCTTTGTCTCCTTTCTGAGGCAGAAGCAGCACTGCAGGAACGCCCAACAAAGCAGACAAACAGGCAGGGGCAGTACTTCTCCTTTAGCTCCTCTCCTGGCAGAAGTTCCTCCTGAATCCTTGAAGTAATCCAAAGTCTATGGTTTTGGGTCCAATACTTACATCCCTTTCTGCCTTTGAAGTTGCCCAAATTCAAATAAAAGACTCTGTTGTTTACAAAATCCTGCCTTGCCCTTTCCTGGCTCCAGACACACGCCAGGGGTTTGGAGACTGCTTTGTGTGAGGACAGGCACAGCCCTTTCAGGTGTAAGGGACCACTCCTGCCTCCAGCCTAGCCCAGATGGCCCATCAGGATATGCAGGTTACACCCCAGCACCCTTTGTGTCACTGTCTAGTGGAGATGCACAAACAGCCCAAATGTCAGTCTAACCCAGACAAGGAATCCATAGACAGGAGAGTTGCAAAATGGTTTAGTAAGAAAATGCCCACTTTCTAAAGGTGGCATTTTCAAACTAACAATCTAAAAACCACCTTCACTAAGGGATGTATTTTTAAATTATGAGTTCAGAGACCCCACACTCCGAATTTATATCTGCTCTCAAAGGGGAAACGCACTTTAAGAATATTAAAAGGCAGCCCTCATGTTAACCTATAAGAGAGATAGGCCTTGCAACAGTGAACATCAAACTTGGCAGTATTTGTAGAAAATTACCATCTTGCCTGGCATGTTACGGCCAATTTTTTACTTGTGTGTCAGTTTGTTTTTGCCTGCTTCACTGGGATCCTTCTAGCCAGGACCCCAGTGCGCGTAGTTGTGGCCTGAATGTGTTCCCTCTGTGCTGCCTAACTGTGTCACTGAGGCTCTGCTAATCAGAACCTCAGTGATTATGCTCTCTCTGTCTATAAAATTGTCACTGCAGGCTAGTGACCTTTTTAACCAATTCTGATTGGCACACTGGAACACCCTTATAATTCCCTAGTATATGGTACCTAGGTACCCAGGGTATTGGGGTTCCAGGAGACCCTATGGGCTGCAGCATTTCTTTTGCCACCCATAGGGAGCTCAGGCAATTCTTACACAGGATCGTCCACATTATTTCACGGCCATTTTACACTGCACTTAAGTAACTTATAAGTCACCTATATGTCTAACCCTCACTTAGTGAAGGTTAGGTGCAAAGTTACTAAGTGTGAGGGCACCCTGGCATTAGCCAAGGCGGCCCCACATATTTCAGGGCAATTTCCCCAGACTTTGTGAGTGCGGGGACACCATTACACGTGTGCACTACATATAGGTTAATACCTATATGTATAGGTTCACAATGGCAACTCCGAATATGGCCATGTAACATGTCTAAGATCAGGGAATTGTCCCCCCATGCCTAATCTGGTATTGGTGTGCTGATCCCATGCATCCCTGGGGCTCCAGCATGGACCCCGGGTACTGCCACACCAGCTCTCTGGGGTTTTCACTGCAGCTACCGCTGCTGCCAACCCACGGACAGCCTTCTGCCCTCCTGGGGTCTGGGCATCCCAGTCCCAGGAAGGCAAAACAAAGGATTTCCTCTGAGAGAGGGTGTTACACCCTCTCCCTTTGTAAATAGGTGTTAAGGGCTGGGAGGAGTAGCCTCCCCCAGCCTCTGGAAATGCTTTGAAGGGCACAGCTGGTGCCCTCCTTGTAAAAGCCAGTTTACACTGGTTCAGGGAATCCCCAGCCCTTGCTCTGGTGCGCAACTGGACAAAGGAAAGGGGAGTGACCACTTCCCTGTCCATCACCACCCCAGGGGTGGCACCCAGAGCTCCTCCAGTCATCTTGAATGCAGAGGTGTGAGGGAACAATGGAGGCCTGTGAGTGGCCAGTGCCAGCAGGTGATGTCAGAGACTCTTCCTGATAGGTGCTTACCTGACTAGGTGGCCAATCCTCCTCTGAGGGCTATTTAGGGTCTCTCCTGTGGGCTTCTCTTTAGATAACGAATGCAAGAGCTCACCAGAGTTCCTCTGCATCTCCCTCTTCAACTTCTGCCAAGGATTGACCGCTGACTCCTCCAGGACGCCTGCAAAACTGCAACAAAGTAGCAAGAAGACTACCAGCGACATTGTAGCGCCTAATCCTGCTGGATTTCTCGACTGTTTCCTTGTGGTGCATGCTCTGGGGGCTGTCATGCCTTTACCATGCACTGGAAAACCAGAAGAATTCTCCTGTGGGTTGATGGAATCTTCCCCCTGCTAACGCAGGCACCAGATTTCTGCTTCCCCGGTCCTCTGGGTCCCCTCTCATCGTGACGAGCTTGGTCCCTGGAACACAGGAGCTGGATCCAAGTGACTCCGACAGTCCAGTGGTCCATCTGTCCAAATTTGGTGGAGGTAAGTCCTTGCCTCCCCATGCCAGACAGGAATCCTGTGTACTGCATCCACTGCAGCTCCTAGGGCTTCTGTGCACTTTTGCAAGGAATCCTTTGTGCACAGCATAGGCCAGGTCCCCAGCATTCCGTCCTGCATTGCTCAACTCACTGAGTTGACCACCGGCTTCGTTGAACCCTCTTTTGTAGTGTTGAGATGACCACCATGCTCAGTTTTTTTTAAACTATGTTCAAGTACTTCTGCAGGTGCTGCCTGCTTCTGCATGGGGTCTCTGTGTTGCTGAGCACCCCCTCTGTCTCCTCCTCCAAGGGGCGACCTCCTGATCCTTCCTGAACCCGGGCAGCATCCATTTTCTTCAACCGTGACCTTTGCGGCTAGCAAGGTTTGTTTGTAGTCTTTCTGCATGGAAACAACTCTGTGTCCTCCAGCACATCATAGGACATCTTCTGTGCAAAGGAGAAGTTCCTGGCATCTTCCGTTGTTGCAGAATCTTTAGCTTCTTTCACCCGGAGGCAGCCATTTTGCACCTTCATCCGGGGTTTAGTGGGCTCCTACCCCCCGTGGACACTTTCTTGACTCTTGGACTTTGTCCCCTTCCTTTACAGGTCCTCAGGTCCAGGAATCCATCTTCAGTGCTTTTCAGTCAGTTGTGGTCTTTGCAGAATCTCCTATCACGACTTTAGTGTGTTTCTGGGGAAGGAGGGTAACTTTACTCCTACTTTTCAGGTCTTGGGGTGAGGTATCTTGGACACCCTTAGTGTGTTCTTTCACTCCCAGTGACCCTCTACACACTACACTGGGCCTGGGGTCCCTATGTGGTTCGCATTCCACTTTCTTAGTATATGGTTTGTGCTGCCCCTAGGCCTATTGCATCTAATTGTATTCTACAGTGTTTGCACTACATTTCTAACTGTTTACTTACCTGATTTTGGTTTCTGTGTATATTTTATTTATTTTACTTACCTCCGAATGGAGTATATCCTCTGAGATATTTTTGGCACATTGTCACTAAAATAAAGTACCTTTATTTTTAGTAACTCTTAGTTTTGTGATTCTTATGATATAGTGCTATATGATATCAGTGGTATAGTAGGAGCTTTGCATGTCTCCTAGTTCAGCCTAAGCTGCTCTGGTATAGCTACCTCTATCAGTCTAAGCTGATAGAACACTACTAACCTACTAATAAGGGATAACTGGACCTGGCACAAGGTGTAAGTACCCTCAGGTACCCACTATAAGCCAGCCGAGCCTTCTACAGTATTTCAATGTTAGGACATGTAAAAACACACAAGTAAATGTCCTACCTTTAAAATACACTGCACCCTACCCATGAGGCTACCTAGGGCCTATCTTAGGGGTGTCTTACATGTATTAAAAGGGAAGGTTTAGGCTAGGCATTTGAGTGCACTTGCCACGTCAAATTGGCAGCTTAAAAACTGCACACACAGACAAAGCAGTGGCAGGTCTGAGCCATGTTTATAGAGCTACTCATGAGGGTGGCACAATCAGTGCGGCAAGTCAACTCATAGCTTTACAGGCCCTGGACACCTTTAGTGCACTTTACTAGGAACGTACTAGTAAATCAAATATGCCAATTATGGAAAAGCCAATGACACATACAATTTCACATATGGAGCACTTGCACTTTAGCACTGGTCAGCAGTGGTAAAGTGCCCAGAGTAACCAAAAACCACAAAAACATAGTCCAGCAGACAGCAACAACCTGGGAAGTAGAGGCAAAAAGTTAGGGAAGACCACTATGTAGGAGGCTGGCCTGGTTTGTAGTGTGTACCAAAGGTACTTATACCTTATACCAGATCCAGTTATCCCTCATTAGTGAAATGTAGGCAGTCTCTAGAATCCAGGCTGTCTAGGGGTAGCTGTAGCTGAGCAGCCAAGGCTTATCTAGGAGACATGCAAAGCTCATGCAATACCACTGTAGTCACACAGTACTTACACACATGAAAGAAAATACTCAGTGTTACAAAATAAAAGTACTTTATTTTGGTGACATGAATGCCAAAAATACCTTAGAGAACATACTGCCTTAGGAGATAAGTAATATACACAGTATATACACTAGAATGCAGTAATAGCTGTAAAAACAGTAAGAAACCAGTGCAAATAGTGAAAATCACAATAGATAGCAATGGGCCTAGGGGGAACTCAAACCATATACTAAAATACTAGAATGCAAAAGTCGGTTTCCCACCTAGGCAAGTGTAGTGTGTAGAGGGGCACTGGGAGTGTGAGAAAACACCAAAGGTAAGTAATAGAACCCACCCCAAAGCCCAGGAAAGCAGGAGTAAATCACAGTTAGTTTCCTAGGACACACATGAACACGTGATAGAAGATTTTGCTAGAACCAGAAGAGAGTGCAAGACACCAATGATGGATTCCTGGATTTGAAGACCTGTGGAAGAAGGGGCTCAAGTCCAAGAAGCACTGAAGAGTCCAGGGAAAACAGGAGCCCCTGCTAACCCAGATGAAGGTGCAAAAGAAGAACCACCGGAGAAGAAGAACAGTCAGTACTGCACCCAAGAAGATAGATGCAGGATCCTGGTTGGTGCAGATGATGTCCCACGCCAAATAGATGATTGCAGTCTGGTTTGCATTGCTGGATTCTGCCAACAAGCCTTGGCACATGCAAAGCTCGTGGTTAGTGGAAAATGGCACTGCCCGGTACCAGGAGGGACCTTGTGGCCTCTAACCAGGAGGGGGAGACAGAGGGGACTCTCAGCAACTCAGAGAGAGCCATCAGAAGACCAGACAGCATGCACAAGAGTCCCACAGCATGGGGACAAAGAAGGTGCAAATGGAGGCCCATGCAGCACTACACAAAGGGATTCCACTCCACCGGAGAACCACTTAGGAGGGTGTGCATCACAGGAAGGAGTGCTGGGGGCCAGAACTGTGCATGAAGAACTTTGTAGAAGGTCTCACACAAGCCTTAGCAACTGCAAAACACGTGCTGCATGGGGGTACAGTCTTGCATGGGGAGGAAAGCTCTTACCACCACCAAATTGGACAGCTGGTCCTTAGAACCTTCATGACCACTTCAGTCCACCACCTGTTTTGCTGGATCAATGCACCTCATCAGGAAAGGGGACCCACACCAACGGTCATCGCTGCAGAGGGTTGCCTGCTGAAGTAGGGAAGTGACTCCTTCACTTAAAGGAAGATTTCTTTATTCTCCCGGTGCAGGCTGAAGACAGACAGTCATCTGAGGATGCACGACCTGGAAACAGTTGCAGTTGCTGGCAGGAGCTGAAGATACAATGTTGCAGAAGTCATCTTTACTTCTTTGTTGCAGTTTGCAGAGTTCCTGGAGGGTCCAGATGCAGTTTCGTCGGTAGGAGGTGAAGTAAAGGATGCAGAGGATTCCTGCTGGAGTCTTGCAATGTGAATCTGGGGAAAATATCCATAGGAGAAACCCTAAATAGTCCCGAAAGGGGGATTGGTTGGCTATACAGGTAAGCACTTATCAGGGGAGGGCTTTGGCGTCTCTCTGCTGACACAGGCCCCACCACCTAGTGCCCCACCACCTAGGAATCCAAGATGGCAAAACCCAGGGACACTCTGGAGGAGCTCTGGGCACCACCCCTGGGGTGGTGATAGACAGTCACCTTTGTCCAGTTTCATGTCAGAGCAGGAACTCTGGGTCCCTGAACCTGTGTAGACTGGTTTATGCAAGGAGGGCACCATCTGTGCCCTTCAAAGCATTTCCAGAGGCCAGGCGAGGCTACTCCTCTCAGGCCCTTCACACCTCTTTCCAAAGGGAGAGGGTGTAACACCCTCTCTCAGAGGAAATACTTTGTTCTGCTTTCCTGGGACTGGGCTTCCTAGACTCCAGGAGGACAGAACCCTGTATGTGAGGTGGCAGCATCTGTAGCTGCAGTACAAGCCTCAGAGTGCTGGTTTGGTAGTACTGGGGGTCCATGGTGAAGCCCCCAGGATGAATGGAATTGGCTCCCCAATTCCAGATTTGGAATGGGGGGACAATTCCATGAGCTTAGACATGTTACATGGCCATATTCGGTGTTACCACTGTGAAGCTACACATAGGTATTGAACCTATGTGTAGTGCATGCGTGTAATGCTGTCCCCACACTCACAAAGTCCAGGGAAATGGCCCTGAACTATGTGGGAGCACCTTTGCTAGTGCAAGGGTGCCCTCACACTTAGTAACTTTGCACTAACCTTCAGCAAGTGAAGGTTAGACATATAGGTGACTTATAAGTTACTTAAGTGCAGTGAAAATGGCTGTGAGATAACATGTGTGTTATTTCACGCAGCCTGCAATGGTATGCCTGCGCAAGGGTTTGTCTGAGCTCCCTATGGGTGGCAAAAGAAATGCTGCAGCCCATATGTATCGCGTGGAAGCCCAATGCCCTTGGTACTTCAGTACTATATAGTATGGACTTATAAGTGGGGTCCAGTGTGCCAATTGAAATTGGTAAATGAAGTCACTGGCCTACAGTGACAAATTTAAAAGCATAGAGAGCATAAGCACTGAGGTTCTGGTTAGCAGAGCCTCAGTGACACAGTTAGGCATTACACAGGCATACACATTAGGCCACAAACTATGAGCACTGGGGTCCTGGCTAGCAGGATCCCAGTGAGACAGGCACAACACACTGACATATAGGTTTTTATCTATGAGCACTGGGGTCCTGGCTAGCAAGATCCCAGTGACACAGTAAAAACACACTGACATACACTCACAAACAGGCCAAAAGTGTGGGTAACCATGCTAGAAAGAGGCTACTTTCCTACAGGGGGGTTCCAAAATGCATTTTCCTCATGTGTATATATATACCTTCCCGGGGCTATACACATTGGAGGAGGGCCGCGCGGCCCCACTGGATGAGCCACTGATGGCCCTCGGGGTGGCCAACCCCTAGAGCCAGCTCCTGCTATGTTCCGGGGGGCCCATCCCCAAGACATAGCTGTTTGCTTAGGCTTGGCTATAGCTTTGACAGCTGCAGCCAAGTCACAGCAAATATAACTCAACTTTTTGACGGCGGGACCTGTCAAACAGGTCCCACTGTTAGAAATTGGAGTTTTCATCTGTCTTTCCAGCATGCAGATATGCTTGCAGGGAAGAAAAATGAAAACATTGCCCCAGCAAGCAGGGAGCTGCTATGCCAAGCAGCTACCTGCTTGCTGGAACAATGCTAGCTCCCACAGCAGGTGGGAGAGGGCTGGGACTGTGGGGGAGTCCTTGAACCTCCCTCCACGGTCCCAGATAGGCTGTAGACAGCGATACATTTTTCAAAATTACAAATTGTCAGGGAACATGTGCGAAGGGCAAGACATTTTTTTAAAATGGGTAACATAATGGTGAAGGTCACAGACTGAGAGTTGAGGGTTCAACTCCAGTTGTATCCGTAGTCATTTCCCTCTTTTAATTTCTTTTCAACTACAAATGTTTAAGGATCATACTGAAAGGTGATCTTACTCTTTTTAATTGACAAATATACTTTTCTTTTCAATTTGTGCAAAAATATCTCATACTAGGCATATCATCCACCAAAGCCTAATAAACTCTCTATCTCTCTCCTTCTCTGGCTTTCTCTTTCTCTCTTATAATCTCTTTCTCACACTCACACATCCACTCAGCCCCTTACACACCCACTCACAGACCCACTGACACCCTAATGCAGTCACTCACAGACCTGCACAGACATTGATGCACCCACTAAGACATTGATGCATGCACTCTCACACCCAGACAGAGACTCTCTCAGCCACTCTCACCCCCAGATACACCTCCTTACACCTATTCTCACACCCAGAGATATAGACTGCAGCTGACTCCTGCTGCACATGGTCAAAGGGCTGTGGGCAGTGTAGGGTTGGTTGGTTGGTTGGTTAGGGGGTTGGCCACAAGGAATGGCTGCAGAACAGGCCAGGCCTTGCGGGCAACCCCTGCTGTGCATGTACAAAGGCAGTGCATGGTGCAAGGTCGGCTGCTTCCAGAGGGTTGGCCCGGCCAGGCCCTGTGGCCAACTGCCACCACACACGCCCGAAGGCCATGCACAGCGGTGGTTGGATTAACACATAGTAATGAAAATTACTATACGTTAAAAAAACATAGAAATTCACTGAAAAAAAACAAGTTTCCAGGGATGTTATAGTAGGAAAATAGAATTTAAAAAAACCGTAAGAATTCACTGACAAAACCAAAGGTTACAGGGACGTTATAGTTAGGCTCACATTTTAAACATATAAAACCATAGAAATTCCCCTGTTAGAATTATCTCAAGTAGAGCTTTTGATGAAAAAACTGTGCATGGTGGAGGCATGAGTTATAGTTACCTTAGGGCAAATATATATATATATATATATATATATATATATATATATATATATATATATATATGTATATATATAGAGAGAGAGAGAGAGAGAGTGAGTGTTAGGCTCACATTTTAAATGTACAATGTATTGTCTGATGGCAATTTTGACTTGCCATAAAGTATTACAGAGGATTAATATGCCTGCTGCAAAGAACAGATGTATATTTTATATGGATAGCTGAGAGGATTAGTAAAGGCAACCATTACCAGCACTTTAAATCAAATGAAATGTATGTGAGAGTGGGATTATGGTGAGATGAGAGGAACTTTTGCTGTGTGGCAGTGGAGGAATCCAAGGAGGAGATCAGGGGTTAGCACCACAAATGATTGGTGCACTGGGCACCACCAGTGCTAAAGGCTGTGATGATGGGTACGTGGCGAGGTGACGTAATGCTGTGTCTTTTTTTGTGTCTTTTGGTGTCCTTGGAGATCCTGCAGAGAAGATAAGGTAAGTTGACTTTGTCATTAATTTACTGTTGTACATGTCACTCACTCACATACCCACCAACTGTTTCTAACAACTTATCGGTTCTCTTGACATCCCCCAATTTAATTCAGCCCCAAATTCCTCCTTTCACTGATGACATTGAATGTAAAGTTGACATGGCCAACTTCTTGCGAATTGACTACATCCATGTCTTTTTAGATGTTGACTTCTCTGAGCAAATTGTGCAGCAAACAAATTTGTGTCTCAAACAATTTATGAGGGAGCATGTGGGCACTATAGGACCTTGTTCTATGGCATTCCAATGGACTCCCAGTTTGCTTGAAGATATTTTTGGGCCTTAATCTCAAAATGGGGGTTAGTGCAGAAACCAACCTTTCAGTTCCACTGGTTGACCCGCAGGGTTTGGGGTACATTTCAATTATGATTTGGCTTCATTAACCATGGACCACGACAGGTTGCTCAAAATTCAGCCTGTCGTGGACCATTTGTCTGCCAGGTTTCCATACATTTATACTCCTGGAAAGAAGATAGCCGCTGATGAGTCCTTTATTCTGTACAAAGGCCTGCTGCTGTTCAGGCAGTATATTGTGAGTAAAACAGCTTGCTATGGCATCAAGATGTACATGCTGTGTGAGAGCTCTACTAGCTATGTGTACAGCTTCAGAGTGTATAGAGCAAAGAATTCCACTCTAAACCCTTAAGGTAGACACGCTAGGAGACACAGGAAACATTGTACAGGAGTTTGTACAGCCAATCCTTCACAAAAGTTTTATGTATGTGGACAATTTCTATACACGAGTTGAGTTGTACAAAGTTGCCACAATGGCCTGAGATATAGTTCATTGACACCACAAAAAATCTCAGCAGGAACTTGTTTGTAAGAAGCTCCTGAAATCCCAAAGCAGAACGTTACGTTCCAACCAACTGCTCGCAGTCAAGTTTTCTGATAGGTGTGATGTGTTCATAATCACTACAATTCATGATGAGAGCCCTTTCCCCATCACAGTTTAGGATCAAATGGCCACTGTTCATAAGCCTACCTGTATACTTGATTATACAAGTGTGTGGGCAGAGTGGATAAGAAAGACCAGGTACTTTAGCCATACAATATGAGGTGTAAAACACGCACTTGGTACAAGAAATTGATCCAGATGGCAAATACAATGAGTATGTTGTTTATCATCAGACAACCACATGAAGACTTATGTCTTTCCTTGACTTTCAATTGTCCATTATTGAAAGTCTTACAGCTACATAAGCAGCAGCCTTTACTTCATATGTTCTGGAGGACGTGGCAAGGCTGCAGAAGCGACTGCTGATCACATTTCTGAAACACCTAATAAGGCTCAACCATGTAGTCATCGTAAAGTCTGCTATAAGCCATTCTCCCCATATCAGGCAGCCTGTGCTTTCCTACTTGCTTTATGCTGTATCATGAATGGGAAAGTGAAGTACTGCATAAATATTCACAAGGAGCACTTACCTGTCCACTAGTGAACGTGATACCAACAACTACATGCCAAGTGTCAGCAATACACTCATGGC
Source organism: Pleurodeles waltl (assembly GCF_031143425.1). NCBI lineage: Eukaryota > Metazoa > Chordata > Amphibia > Caudata > Salamandridae > Pleurodeles > Pleurodeles waltl. The sequence goes on along the minus strand of NC_090448.1, from coordinate 1,034,422,222 downwards.
ACACTCTTATGGACCAGAATGCAGAATGTATGGGAGTAGAAGTTGTAGTGTGCCCCATGTGGCTGCAAATGTGCAGGCATCATAACAGGAGAGGTGGGTCTCTTTAAGAAGGCTAACTGAACTCCATGTCTGGTTAAATAGGAAAGTACCTGTTTCCCTTTTCTGGGGTAATTTGGGCCTCTAATGTTCCAAGTTATGTATTCGATCTTGAATCCAGAGGAGGCACTAGGATGGTGCATCAGTTAGAGTAGGGTGGATAAGATGCACCCATGAGATTGTGCCATTGAGTAGCTAGGTAGCATGGCCTTGTTATAACAATGCAAGTCCAACATACCAATACAAAACATCCCCACCCACATCAGAGAAACAAAACTCTGGTGAACCTCAGCATCCAAAAAACAAATCTTGAGGGGTGACGTCACTTAGGGGAGCATTGCCCAATGATATAGTAAGAACACACAGATGGAAGATGGAAGGGTTGTCCATCCAAGTAGATTTCCAGCTAGTTGCACAGGGAGAAAAGAATAAGTATTGACAAAAGTATGGGAGGTAGGTTTAAAGTCAAAGAGAAAGACAGCGACAATCAGGGCGGTATATATCACTGGGATCCTGAGGCGGAGTCTCTGGGGGACCCATTCAGTTAAGAAGAGTCAGGTAAGATTGTGTCTAGTCTGTGCTACCTGGAGAACTGAGAAACATCTGCAGGTGTCTGGAATATGTGGTATTGTCCGTTAGTTTCGACTCTCAGGCGGGCTGGGTATACCATATTGTACTTGAAGCTTTGTTTCTGTAGGAAGCATGTCACATCCGTACTCTTGCACCATGCCTCCTGAACCGTCTGTGTGAAATCTGAAAAGGATAAGGACATTCCTAGATAGTGAAGGGGTCCTTTCTCACATTCTAGCTGCAGCTCAGTGTTCCAGAAATTCAGTAACCCATTGATGATGGGGCACGGGGGCGCCTAGTATAGGATGAGGCCCAAGTGTTCTATGCGCTCTTTCCATGACAACTGTCTCTGTGAAGGCAGGTCTATCAAACAGATCTACCAATAAGTTTACCATAAATGTTTCCATGCGCCCTTATCAGTGGATTCCACTTTCCCGGCTATGTGGTGCTTGTTGCAGCACAAGCGTGCCCATAAATCTTCTTTCTTCACAGGAGTGGTCTTTAATAGGTGGTCTACTTTCACAAAGCACTTCAGAGTGTCCACATTCCCATCCACTATCTCCAAGATTCTATATTCTGTACTATTGAGCCCTGTAGCGTTTGTCCAAGCGGTCATGTTGGTGATCAATATGACTGGTTAGGTTGTCAAGGCACGTATCAATGGCCTGGAAGCCAGCATGCAGTTCCGCCACAATGGCAGGAATGCCATCCAGGGAGGGGTTGGATGTCTCCTGGGGGGAGGGTTGTCAGTGTCCTGAAGAGAATGTGGGCGAATTCACCCAAATGCACCAGGGTAAATTTTGACAGTTATGCTTCAGTTCAAGTAGGATGAATAAGCCTGTGAAAATAATGAAGCCTTCTAATTATGTGTGCTTGAAAATACAGAGCATAGAGTAAAGTCTCTGCATACATGTGTTCCCAGCACTGCACATTCACAAACTCAGAGTCATGCGGCCTTGAAGAGTACAGCAGCTGTAGTTTAGCAGCTACCCGGTTGACAGAGCAATGACACACAGCCCAGTATTTAGCTTACAAGCAGGTCATGCATCGTTTGAGCAGCCACCCAGCCCCACCCCAAAATTGTGGCAATTCAATGTGGCTACACGTACAGTAAGTCCTTGCTACAAGCAGTCAGGGGAGAGGCCATACTCCAATTCCCAAAGCTCACAGTAGCACCCACATCGGGCAATGGTGGCACCACATAGTGGCAGATAGACCACAGGCCGAAGATTGGAGCAGCCTCCACACAGCATACACAGGACAAGCCAGCTCCTGGCAGATATCAGAGGGGTGTAGTAAGGCCATGGAGGCCACTGATGGCCCAGCGCAGGCTGTGCATGCCACCGCCCTACCTTCAAGCTCTCGCTCGGTTCCTGTCATGTGGGGCCTCCGAGGGCTGTGTCAGGCCATGGAAGCAGGCCGAAGAATTGTTGCCAGATTGCGGGTGGTCGGATCGGCAGGGCAACAGCACGACAAGGTGCCTCCCACCCTGCTCCACACTAGACACAAGGGGGCATATTTACGAGTGGATGGTTCCCTGAATCAGTGACTGTTGGGCGATCTCTCTAGAGGTTCAGAGTCATGCAGCTATCCTCGTCACCAGTTCGACCACTCTCTGTAATATTCAGATACTTTGATAGGTATTTATGCTTTGAAGCCATCACTTCTGGAGGTTCTAAAACCAACTAGTATAAGTAGTGGATTAACTTAAAGAAAATAGCACCAGATGTATATGTCTGATAGTTAGATAGCTCTTACTAAGAACTCACTTTTTGCCTCCATTTTTTATAGATACTGGTGTTTTCTGACTCTGATTGTGCCCTGGGCTCTGCTAACCAGGCCCAGTGCTCTGTGTAAAAAAGGTGTTGGTTTAAAGGCCCAATAGATTTAATGCTATTAAGGGTGCACTTATGTGATGCATTATGTTATTTTAAAAGCCAGTCCTGCCTTGCAGGCGTATTTTTAAAAAACAAACTGTGTACTAATTTGACTTTGAATTTAAAGTACTTGCAAAGTCTTAAACTACCTTACTTTTACATATGTCATCCCTAAGGTTTACCCTAGATACCCCAAGGATAGGGTGCAGTATAATCACAAGGAGGGACATTGTAAACATTGTTTCATAAGCCCCTGTGAGGGAAACTGCCCATTCTGTTTTCCCAATTGTAGGGCATTAGTTCCAGATGCTAACTTGGGAAGGCTTTATTTAACATTAATAAAGTCTTGCTTTTGATAGGAGTGACCAGAAAACAGGTAATTGAAGGTGTTAAATTAATAGAATAAACCCAACAGCATGCCAATGTTTGATGTATTATAGCTAGTACAGGAAAAGAGTTTTCAAACTCTTTCTTAAAGTTACGTAAATCAGCCCTGTAGTAGCCTTGCCTAATTGGTCAGCATTTGACAGATTGACTAAAACTACCTTTGTGAGGTGTGAAGTTGCCTGGGCTGGGACAAAGGAATCATCTGGTGGGAGGGCAACTGCAGCAGCAGCTGCCAGAGCAGGGAGGAGGCTGGGAGACTAAACTGTTCTTCAAAGTTGGGACAGAAACAAGACTGTACCCATTTCCTGCATCCCCAGCCAGATGGCAGCTCTTGTAATTTGATTTTGGAGAGGAGCCAGAAGGGGAGTACAGGGGAGGATTAGCCACCCCTGTTGGTGGGCTTAGCCAAACCTGATCCTCCAGGAGAGATTTTCTCCATCTTGCATTTTTGAAAAACAGTACTATCTGGGATTGAAAAGTGTAATTACAATGAAGGTAGCACACTGCACCCCATTGGTAAGGGTGCCCTCCTGCTTGCCAGCCCAGAAAGTAGGATAAAAGTGGGAGAGCTGCCCAGCACCTCAGATCTCTGCCTGCAAACATCAAGAAGAAGAACTGCTCTACAGAACCCATTGTGTGCATGAAGAAGGACTGCACTCACAAGAACTATACCTGCTACAAAATATGGGCTTCACCACCAAAAGGACTTAACTTCCTTACACAGATTCAGGAGTGGAACCACTGTAAGCAACAGGCACAAAGGAGCTACCAAGAGTCCCCTTCATCAAGTCATGCAAAAAGAGCTTAGCTGACCAGTGCCCAGTGAACATTTGTGGATTTGACCAGGTGCATTGTGGAAATTGCAGTCCCAACCTATAACTTCTGGAACCTTGGATTAAGTTTGTGGACACTTCAAAACTCCAAAAGAACCCCAAAAGAGTTTGGAGCATTTTTGGAAAAAAGATCCGTAAGGGGACTGACCTGGCCAGCAATATTAAACTGCAACCTGGCCTGAATTTCAGGTTTGCCCTGCTGAAGCTCCTGAGCTTTTTGTCATTGATAAAACTTCCATTAGTTGCCCGAGGCACCGCGCTGAGCCAAGCTGTGGTTGCTGAAATGTAAGCTGGCCCAAGGAGGAGAGTCGCTCAATGTTGTGAGAAAAAGCTTTGAAAAAACGCTAAGAGCCTGATTTAAATCTTGGCTGTAATAGTCCCGCCATCGGTTTTCTGACTAAAACCCTTCTGCCACCTTTGCGGTCTGGCCATCAAATTTAGACATTGGCCATTCCATAGGCGATAGCCCGCCGGAGTTCAGCATTTGTTGAGGTCATCATCAGAAATTTTAGCTGATGGCGAGACTTCAGCAACCTTTACCGCTGTGCAGATCTGTATGTGCCTTACCACCAAGCCAACTGTGGCAGTCTGATCTCCACATTTGAGTTGCAGATTGAGGTGAAAACAGGGTGTAAACTTACCTTTTTCCCCAATTCCACTTCCTTTTTTGACTGGACATGTCTCGACAACACCATCGCTGCTGCCACCGGTCCACAGAGAAAATATGACCCCCTGTCCACGTACTCCAAGGTATGGAACCCGTAATGCCTATGTACATTGAGTGAGCAGTTCATATGAGCTCGAGACCACTGCAGTCATTTACATGTCACATTCGTTTTTTAAAAGTTATTGTGACATGCACATGTTAGGGACACAGGTGGGTCAGACATCAATGGGTACACACTGGTACATCATGAACTGGTACATCACACATATTGTACACATACACAACTATCATTTTGGTGTCAGTATTCATTGCCAAATGAATGCTGGCACCACAATCATGGTACAATCACACTTGTCAACTGTGTCCATGTGTGCATATTGCAAGTGGACCTGTACCTCTCATGTTGTGCTTCCAGCTGTGCATGTGAGTCAGCATGTGTATGTGTTGGTGCAATGTGATTGGCAGCTTGAGGTGGAGTGAGCTGGTGTGGTTGTTGTGGTTGTGTCAGTATGTGTGCCACTTGCAAAAGGCTTTGATGTTGTTGTGTATGCTGAGTTGTGTTGCTGCGTGCAACATTCAGGTTAATATTGTTGTGTGACAATCATTGTTGTGATTTGTGTAGTTGTGCTTGTGTGCATGTATGTGTAAATGAGTGTGTAATTGTGTTGGTTGTGTTGTATATTGTTGCAGTTTCAACAGTGTGTGTAAGTTATGTCATCAATGTACTTCATTGTGTTTTCAGCATATGTATGCTTTGTTGTGGTGGAGTGGCAATGGATATGAGTGTATATTTGGTGTGTTGTATAGTGTGTTGTGCAGGGGGACATGTGTCAGAGATATAGGCGGTCATTCTGACCACGGCGGGCGGCGGTCGCCGCCCGCCATGCGGTTACCGCCGAATGACCGCCCCGCAGTCAAAAGACCGCAGCGGCCATTCCAACTTTCCCGCTAGGCCGGCGGGCGATCGCCAAAAGGCCGCCCGCCGGCCCAGCGGGAAAGCCCCTGCAACGAGGAAGCCGGCTCCGAATGGAGCCGGCGGAGTTGCAGGGGTGCGACGGGTGCAGTGGCACCCGTCGCGATTTTCACTGTCTGCTAAGCAGACAGTGAAAATCTGTATGGGGCCCTGTGAGGGGGCCCCACGACACCCGTTCCCGCCATCCTGGTTCTGGCAGTGACAACCGCCAGAAACAGGCTGGCAGGAAGGGGGTCGGAATCCCCGTGGCGGCGCTGCAAGCAGCGCCGCCATGGAGGATTCCCTGGGCCAGGGGAAAACCGGCGGAAAACCGGCGGGAAACCGGCGGGAAACCGGCGGTTCCCCTTTTCTGACTGCGGCTTTACCGCCGCGGTCAGAATAGCCCAGGAAGCACCGCCAGCCTGTTGGCGGTGCTTCCGCTGCCCTCCGCCCTGGCGGTCATGGACCGCCAGGGTCGGAAGGACCCCCATAGTGTGTATATGTGTAAATTACCTCTGTTCCATGGCCACTGCTATTGTCTGATGTGCATTGGGTCCTGCGATGATCTCCCCCTACCAGCAGTCTGCTAGTAGCACACTGCCTGTAGGACCGTAACATCTATATATGGTTACTGGAAACCCGCCAACCTGACAGCTAGGAAGAGCACTCCATTGTGGTGGTTGGCACCTCAGCCACAATACATCTAAATACAGTGGGCAGAACACCATCAATTTGACTGTGTTTTCAGGTCCACTGCCATGGCGGATTGACGGTAAGGCTATCAAGATCTAAATCAGGCCCTAAGTCTGAAGGTAAAATTTTGACCAAGGTGTATCATTCACTGTATACGACTTGGGCTCCATCACGGTCAGCCTCAAACTTTGACTTTGTCCCAGTCAGGCACAACACGATGGCAGCGATTGGCTAAGCACATTTTTTGATGTAATCTTTTTAAATTCATATCTCTGGGTCCCTATATCATTTGTTTGTTGTTTTGGTGTCGTAAAGATAAAAATATTTCAAATTTTTGGTGTTGGATTTTTATTGTGTGTTGTGTCTTACATACTTGCAGTTTTGTTCATATTAAATGCTTTACACACCTGTCCCTTAATTTAAGCCTTACTGCTCATGAGCCAAGCTACTAAGGGTTGAGCAAGGATGTATTTATTGAGACCTTAACTGGACCTTATGTGTGTTTGTGGCCTTACTACTAATTGTAGGCACCTACCTGCATCTACTGATAAGCCACTTTCCAACAGAACTCTGAGTAGCTGTGAATTTTGGGCCCTAGCTCAGCTGGTACCTAGGCAAACCTACACATTTTTAAAAACTAGACAACCAGCGAAGTCCAGGGGTGCATGAGTTGCAAGGTTCTCACCAGGTAATATTACCCAGAAGCCCTTGTTTGTAAGAAACACAGGGCCAGTTAAATAGAAAATGATGGTGTGCGGCTGTGCTCCAAATTTGTCAGTGCCACGCACTGTCATTTTTAAAATGGAGGGATGGACCATATTTACTAGAATACGGCGCAGCCCTATGTTTCCCCCTTCACCGGTGCTAAATTTGCTGCTGTGAGCCAGTGCAGCAATCCTTGCACCATAGTGCAAGGCTGACTGCATTGAGGGGAAAATTATTTTTGTACAGGAAGGAACACCTTCCTGACAAAAAAGAATCTTAAATGGCAATTTGTTCTTTCTATGTGTGTTACAGAATGCAGCAGACATAGAATGAGCAAAAAGCAAGGACAACTGAAAGCGTATATTCTTGTTGCACAATGCTAAAACCACCCCTGGTGCTGCCTCAGGTTTATGAAAACTAGCAAATCTGAGGCAGCGTCAAAATGCAATGGGCTTTGCTGTGGCATGCCCTGAGCAACACCCATTGCACGCCCCTTCCACGCAAAGTGCATACAAGGGTGATCAGATGTACTATTCTAACCCCCATCTAACAATCATTGCTGAAAATGGTTGCATTGAGGGGATTAGATTTACTAATCTACTTAAATGTAATAAACACTATGGAAAGGTGCATTCATTGGGGCATAAGCTTTACAATTCTATCTCTAGTCTAACAAACATTGGGGAAAACGCTGCTTTGGTTGGAGTGAGATCACACTTAATATTCTGCCTCAACTCAAACCAACATTTGGGAAAGTGCAAACATTGGAGGGGTAAATTTACTCTTCTAACTCACATCTATAAAAACATGGGAAATGTGCATTTGTGTGGGGGGTTCAGAGTTACTATTCTACCTCCAGTCTAACAAACATTGGGTGAAATATACAAATAGGACATTTGTGAGGTGAGCATTATTATTCTCATTTTTATCTAACATTCATTGGAGAAAATACATATCTCCAACTCACCTATAAAAGACACAAACATTAGCATCAATTATCATTATCATACCTAAATATTTGGAAAACAAATAATTGCCTTTTACAATCATTTAACAAATATAAATATTAAAACAATAAAATGCTTTAAAAATGCACAGTGAAACCCAAACAAATTTCACAAAGCCAATTAAAAATACAATTTATAACAATGTATATAAAATAGTAAATATCAATGACAACTGCTAAAAATATAGTTATTCACTGGCAATTTATTAGTTAAAATAATTAATACATTACACAATAAAATTACTTAATAAAAATTGTATTAAAGAAAACCTACACAGCCACACTCCCAATTAACCTCACAGCCCATACTTAAAATGTGATTTATAAATACAAACTTGATAAACAATCAGACACATAAAAACAATGGGGTATAATAAATAATCAATACATTACATAATTAAATAATTAACATTAATTTAATCAATAATTCAGAAAACCTCTCCCCTAAATCCTCCAATAAGGCCCACAAACCCAACCTAAAATTTATTTCAGAAATCAAAATATAGTATACTAATAATAAGTTACAATTACAATCTATTATAATCTTCAGCAAATTCATACTTTCATGAATAGATAAATGCCAAAATCTATACCCACCCAACTGAACAATAAACCTAATAGCCCAATATAACACTACCCACCCAACCCGCAAGACATGTAACAACCTAAAAATGACAAATATCAATAATATTTATTATAAAAATACCAATTGCACAATAGCATATATAATAAAAGACAGAATATTAAACTTTAGTATAAATCACTATAATAGAAACAATATTAAATCAAATCATATATTTAATTTCACTATAATCGTAACACAGTTAAAACCTATATAATCATCCTCAATATTTTTGCCACATTAATTTTGTAGTCAAACATATTTTGACCATGTTATGAAAGTCAGCTGATATTTTAAAGACACTATTTCGGAACATTATTTTTCCATCATCTGTTATGTTTCAGTAGCTAACATTGTCAGTGCTTGGTTGGTTTCTGATCTGGTTTTACTTCTACAGTCTTACAAAAATGTTCTGGCTTAAAAAACTGAGTTATTATTTGGGGTATATGATTGCCCACCTAGGGGAACTATAACACTTTTTCTCAGGGAGAACACTCAAAGTCACTAAATTGTTCTGAGCTCAAGTCCCTGTGAGCTGTGGATCAGAGCAGGCAGGCTTAAATTAGGGCAATTATGAAAGTATTTCTGCAGTACAAAAAGAGCAATAAAGTCAAATCACTAAGCAATAAAAACTCCCAAACAAAGATAGAAAAATTGAGTTAAATGTATTAAACAAAATGACACCAAAATGAAAACCATTGAATAATGGAAACAGGAGGTCTGAACTGTTTAACTTTTAAGTGAAAATAGCAACATGAAAGACAAAGGGCCTGAATTTGAACTCGGTGGATGGGTTACTCCGTCACAATAGTGACAGATATCCCGTCCACCGAAATCTAAATCCAATTCTATCCTATGGAATTTAAATTTCAGTGGACATGATATCTATCACTGTTGTGATGGAATAACCCATCTGCTGAGTTGTAAATCAGGCCCAAAGTGCCAATGGTAGTCAATGGACCAAATGGACTGGAAGTTGGTGCAATTTCAGACTGACCACAATGGAGCATGGGTCAGATATACCAAGTGGATTGGTCCAATTGAAAGACTGGAAGTCCAAAAGTTTACAAAGGTTTTTAGGTCCTGCTTAAGAGAGACTTCATCTGAAAGAAAAACCTTAACATCTCTTTTAAATCCTAATGCAGAGAGGGACTTTGTCACTTTTGATATGTAAATTCCTCTTCATACATGACACTGGTGGTATTAGAGCTGTACCAAGGAACTGAAGGCTGGATACCTAAATCATGTTTGTCCTTCTAGTCCTCTGCAGGCTTAGAGATTTCTGGCTGAAAACACAGAATAAGGGTGGCACAGGGATCGTTGTGTGAGATGAAGATGACATTTAATCTGATGCTATGGAGCTCCTGGTCAGATACTTAAGCCGTCAGTCAACTGAAGGACTAGAACACTAAAAGAAACGTTTTCACAAGTTTCTAAACATTCTTCTGGTGCTGGAGCAACCACTGGAGTGCACTTCTACTGCCCCTAAGACATCAGTGAATGGCACATAGAGACTCTCAGGGTGTCAGATTGGGGTCAACAGTAAAATCACATCCAGCTCCAGTCGCAGCTGCAGCTGCTCAGAGGGGCACTTCACGGAAAAGACATTAGAGAACTTGTTATGTCCCTGTAGCCTCACAGGACATTAGCCACCTTACCTTTTCATTCCATTGTCTTGGGTACAAGAGGGAGCATTTCCAGTTTATCAGAGCGCCTCTCAGGTCACAGACAACAAGCCAAATATTCTTCTGATGCAGGTCCATACAGTGTTCTGATGATGGTGCCTTGAGGGTGCATTTTTAAGATGGGCACTAGCTAGTTTAAGATGGGCACTAGCTAGTGACTGGAAGTGACTCCTGACAACTCCCTCACCAATAGGAGTAACATTTTCAGGCCCTGTGCTACCTACTTTTTTAATAGTTCTTGGTTTGTCTTACTGTAAACAGGCCCAAATGTAATGTGTCAGTGCAGTTCCAAGACAGTCAAAGATCTCTGCCACCATAAACTTGGGCTCTGAGAGCTCAAGGTGTGTAGTAGAGTGTACTATGGAAATTACTAGTGCCCTTACACATTTAACACTAAAATACATTTTGATGCAGGCCAAAGACCCAGAAGAAAAAAGGAGACAGAATTCTGTTAGACAAAGCATGCCCCATCAGCAACCTGGCATGGAATACACAAGAATTGTGTTCTGGATCTGTTTGATCCTTTCAAAGGATGCAAAGGTTTTACATGTGTCTCAGATTGGTGTTTCAGACAAGAACAATCCAATCTTCCTCTCAATGGCATGCACCATAAAACTCACAGAATAAGAACATGTTGGCCAGTTGTAGAAATATTGAAAGGACACTGACAGAGGAGAGAAACCAAAGACACTGGACATCAAGACTCTGACTCACCACTCTACTGTTGCCTGTTTTGCCAAATTTTTATAGGAATCCCTACATTGTGTTTTTGCATAGGTCTCAGACTATATAAGTCATTGTTGATTTGCAAAAATTGCTGCATTTATTTTAATATGCAACGTGTAACAGGTTTATCATATATTTTAGTATGCTACAAAGTCATATATCCATCTATTTATAGAATCACTTGAAAGCTGAACAGTGGTATTTAACAGGAATGTGCACAAAAACTCACATTATTTTTCTCATGTGTTATAATGGTCATGAGGTTTTCTTTTCTCAAACTAACACTTTGGATTGCTTAAACAATTTGTATCTACCTCTCTCTAAGAGAGAGATTGAGGCTTTGAAGACATTCCAGTGCAAAGTAACCATGACCAGAGTGCTTTTTGCAGAGCTATGTCATGGACTGGGCCTTTTTTGCCCGGTCAACCCAGACTGTTGCCTTCCTTTGCCTTGCTTTGCTGATATCTTTATTGATGACTTTTAGCAATTTCTCTCTGCTAATCCATGTATGTATGTATGTATGGTGTATTTATAAAGCGCATTCCGGCCCGGGGGCATCGAAGCGCTAACCAAGGTGAGGCAGTGCACTATCTATAAAGAAAAAGGTGCCAGCTATCGAGGAAACAGCCAGGTCTTGACCCGTTTCCTGAAGGTAAGGTAATTGTGCTCTTTCCTGAGATTCAGCGGAAGAGAATTCCAGATCCTGGCCGCGGCGATAGTAAAAGCTTTGTCCCCCCACTTCACTTTCTTGGTATGGGGGACTAGAACCATCCATTGTAAAGTGTTTGTGCTTACCTGTGAAAACATGGTAAAATTGGCCTACCCATATTTGACATAATTAATTTACTTGTACGTCCATAGTAAGCAGCACTACCTTTACCCAGGGCCTGTAAATTAAATGGCATTAGTGGGCAGCAGCTCTGATTGTGGCACCTACTAAAGTAACACTGTAAAACATGTCTCAGGCCTGCCACTGCAGCCTGCAGTGCAGATTTAACCTGCCATTTCGACGTGACAAAATATACATTTTTGCCAGGCCTAAATCTTTCTTTTTATACCATATCCACCCCCCAGGACAGGGGTCATAGAATTTAAAAGGAAGCACATGTGGGTTTAGGTTTTACGTGTCCTGGCAGAGGAAAAGTCCCAATGTTATTTTTCACTCTCCCAAAGACACAGAGGCCCTCATTACAACCCTGGCACTCGGTGATAAAATGGCGGTAATACCACCAACAAGCCGGGTTAAAAAAATGGAATTATGACCACGGCGGAAACCGCCAAAACAGATAGTCACTTTAACACACCGACTGCCATGGCGGTAGCAACAGGTCCCGTGGCGGTAACCGCAAACAGCCAGGCGGAAGACAATGTACCGCCCACAGTATTACAACTGGCCTATCCGCCACCTTTTCTGGGGTGGTACCAATGACAACAAAAGCACGGCAGAAACAGTACATAGAAGGCAAAGGACCCACCTGTGGAGACTCAAGGAAGAACCACGACGCCATGGAGCCAGAAATGCAGATCTTCCCCATGCTGCTGTACCTCCTTGTACACCAGGAATACCAACGCCGGAGACGATGACCACGGTGAGTACTGCTACCTAGCACACAGGGGTGGGGGGAGGAAAAAGAAAGTGACACACACGCGCAACACGTAACACCCCCAACACCATACACACAAACAAATGCAACAACAATACACATCCATCCCGTACCCCTCAGAAATAATGCAAGGACAAAAGGAAGTGAGTGAGTGTAATAAGATAAAAAAACTAGAAATATGTCCTCAAAATTCAAAACAGTATGTACATATATACAAATGGAGGGTCATTGCCCAGTCCATAATGTCCGTGGGCCACAAGGCCACATCAAATAGGCCAAGGCCCCACATCAACACGGAGAGAACACTGCTGAGGCATCAGGTTGAAAATACACAGGCACCTCAGGGGGATGGGAAATGGGGGGGCACCTCAGCCAGAAGATGGTACAATAACACTGGTCCTGGAGGGGACTACATGCCCTGTGCAATGTCCTGGGGAGTGCAAGGCCACAGTCTCTCTAGTGGGTGGTTTGCCCACTGCTTGGTCCTGGGGAGTGCAAGGCAACAGTCTCTTGAGTGGGTGACTTGCCATTGCTTGGTCCTGGGGAGTGTAAGGCCACAGTCTCTCAAGTGGGTGACTTGCCCACTGCTTGGTCCTGGGGAGAGCAAGGCCACAGTCTCTCTAGTGGGTGGTTTTCCCACTGCTTGGTCCTGGGGAGTGCAAAGCCACAGTCTCTCTAGTGGGTGGTTTGCCCACTGCTTGGTCCTGGGGAGTGCAAGGCCACAGTCTCTCAAGTAGATGCCTTCTTCCACTGGTTCTGGAGGGGGCCTTGTGCCCAGTGTGCTTCATCCTGGCAAGAGTGGGGTAAGTGGATGGCTTCTTCCAATGGTTCTGGAGGGGTTTTGTGCCCAGTGTGATTCATCCTGGCAAGGAGGGGGTGAGTGGATGCCTTCTTCCACTGGCTCTCGAGGGGGCCTTGTGCCCAGTATGTTTCATCCTGGCAAGGAGGGGGTGAGTGGATGCCTTCTTCCACTGGTTCTAGAGGGGGAATTGTGCCCTGTGATGCAGCACTTGGGGAGCACAAGGTCACAGTCTCTCACCTGGGTGTCATACCCACAAGATTTGCAGTGGGCAGGATGCACAACACTCCATGGAGACAGGACTACAGTCCATCCGCCGGCGGCGATGGCTGCACAGTGTTGGCAGTGCCGGTGCTGGTGTTGGTGCTGCCAGTAGTGCTGGTGGTGGTGCATGGTGCATGTGGCGGTGCTGCCAGTGGTGGGGGAAGGTTCCAGCCCTTCCCCTGCAGCCTCTGACAGCTGCCCACTGGGGCTGCTGCTGCTGCCAGTGGTGCTGGTGGCGGTTCATGTGGCGTTGCTGATGGCGGTGCAGGAGGCGGTGCTGCCAGTGGTGGGGAGAGGCTCCAGCCCTTCCCCTGCAGCCTTGGGCGGCTGCCCACTGGGGCTGCTGCCAGTGGTGCTGGTGGCAGTGCATGTGGCGTTGCTGATGGCGGTGCAGGTGGAGATGCTGCCAGTGGTGGGGGAAGGCTCCAGCCCTTCCCCTGCAGCTCTGGACAGCTGAAGCGCCATGGTTGGTGGCGGGGGCTCAGAGCCTTTCACAGCACCAGGCCTCCTGTCCCTCCTGCCTGCAGGGGCAGGCCCTTTGCCTTTGGCAGCTGGTGGTGCCACCCTGCCCTTGCCGTGTGGTGGTGCCTCCTTGCCCTTGGCAGCTGGTGCAGGCACACTGCCAGTGCTGATGGGTGTCTCCTTGGAGCCTCTCACACTTGTAGTAGCTGCCGAAACTACAGTGGCCGTGGACTGGGTGGCTGAGGTGCTGGCCAGTGTTCTGCCCACCCTGGCCAGAAGTGAAGGACTGGAGGGGTAGGGAAGAGGTCAAGGGTGGAGAGGAAAAGCTTCTTAGGGACACTGGGGCAAGAAGAGTATGAAGGTTTGGGAGTAGAGGAAGAGGGAGTGGTTGTAGGAGGTATCTGTCTGCTGTGTTTGGGTGCTGGTGCATGGGCTGGATGCTGTTGTGAGGTGGATGGCTGTTGGGTGTCTGAGTGATTGTGTTTGGGTACTTTGGGAGGAGGGGGCACAGACACAGTGGGAGAGGACACAGGGGACATGTGCATAGATGGTGGGGTGGTGACTGCCAGTGAGTGGCATGTACTGATAGACGTGATGGTGATGGAGGTAGTGGGTGTGGATGTACCGCATGTGGGTGTGAGAGTAGACACTACTGGGAGTGAGGTGGACGAAGAGGAGGAGGGGGACACAGTGGAGGCAGTGGATGTTGGTATTTCTGCATCTGGATGGTGATTGTGTGAGTGCATGTGGGATGATGTGTGGTGCTTTGGTTTGCTTGAGCCACTCCTGTGTGTTGTCTTGGGTGCATGCTGGTCTTCATGTGTGCTTGGGATAGGTTGGGGTTAAGGGCACTGGGACTGGTTAGAGGACGTTGGAGGGGGAGGCTAGAGACAGGGACAATGGCTGTCATCAGGGAGGAGGACAGAGCCTGGAATTATCTCTGTTGGGCCGCCACACCAGAGTGAATGCTCTCCAGGAATGCATTTGTATGTTGCAAATCCCCTGCCAGGCCCTGGATGGCATTCACTATGGTTGACTCCCCAACAGAGATGGATCGCAGGAGGTCAATAGCCTCCTCACTCAGGGCAGCAGGGCTAACTGGGGCAGGGCCTGAGGTGCCTGGGGCGAAGGAGATGCCCACCCTCCTGGGTAAGAGGGCACAGGAAACATGCTGAGGGGCTGCTGGTAGGACGGTGCTGGTATGGGGGGTGGCAGCTGTACCTGTAGTTGCGGTGGCCACAGAGGTGTCTGCCACCACCAGGGAGCTTCCATCAGAGGAGGTATCACTTTCAGAACTGTCCCCTCCAGTCCTTCGCCGTTGCCTCTGCTCCTCCGCCAGATGATGCTAATACACAGAAGGACAGGGTGACAAAACAAAAAGGGGGGTGAAGAGACAGAGGAAACACTTGGTCAATGCCAGCAACAACACCACCGTTGGCGTACACGACACACAAAGGACAGCCCTAAATACTAGGCGGTGCACTACCAGTCACAATGCTAGTCACCAGACCATGGACAGTAATACCTAATGCCATTTGCAGCATACCTGAGACCCACAGAGCCCTGCCCAGTAGTGGATGCCCATTGTCTTGTTTGGCAGTGGAGTCCATCAACCCATGCCCAATATGGAACCTACCCTGCAATGTCAGGCCTGGCCTAAGGGTACCAACAAGCGGGACCACCCCTCCGCGCACAAGTAGTATATTGGGAACTGTACTCACCCTCTTGTGGCTGCTGTGATGCCCTTAAGTGCCCATTCAGCTCCGGATAGGCCACCGCCAGTATGTGGAACATCAGGAGGGTCAGGGTTCGACGGCACCCCTTCCTCGTTGGGAGGCCATCCCCCGCTGGGCCTCCGCCATCTTCCTTGCCCAGCATCTCAGGTCCTCTCACCGTTTCCAACAGTGGGTGCTCTGCCTGCCGTAGACTGCTAGGGTCCACACGTCCTTGGCGATGGCACGCCATATACCCTTTTTATGATGGGTGCTGACCTGCAGAAAAATAAAAATAGAAAATGGTATCAGTCATACCGTCAGGCGTGTTACAGTCATGGCCCACCATATCCCTCCCATCCCCTTACGCACATACATTGCCCACCATACATGCAGCATGCTGCCCGGGACCCCTCAACCACCCCCCTTACACAAGGCCTTCACACACAGCACTCCATGTATTCATGGCCCGTGCATCGTGCTCACAGTGTACTCACCTGTTGGTCTGGAGGCCCAGACAGCATTCTGTACTGGGGTAGGACCCTATCCACCAGTCACTCCAACTCCGCAGCAGAGAAGGCAGGGGCCCTTTCCCCAGTGACTTGAGCCATGGTCGGTTCCAGACACATGTCACAGAAGCACTTGCAGTGTAGGTCCTCTCTTGTTGAAGGTTAGGTAGCAAATGAGTGAACAGATAGAAAATGGTGGTCACGTCCGTGGCGGTGCATACCGTAACCACTGGCGTGCTTCACCATTGGCTACTGTAACCCATCGGGCCCAATGATAACCAATGAGGAGTTACACGGCGGTATTCAACCGCCTCCTGCAACAGCGCACAACGTCAGTGGCATTACCGCATTTCCACCTGTCCATCCACACAGGGTAGGCATCCGCCATTTCGGGGGGGGGGGCAGGCCATGGCACCTAACTTCGTCACAGCAGACATAAGCATATTTTGGAACTAAACATCAACATACTGTTTCTGTCACAACATGCAATGCATTGTACATTGAGGAAATGTCGGAAACTGACCAGTTGCTTATTTTTTTGCCCCCTAGACTACAACCGCTGAGGATGAATAAGAGATGGAGACATCAACCGTGTACAGGCCCGTAGTGGACTTGGCAACAATGGAGGACAGGCACATTATCCACACCTACAGACTTGATAGGGCCACAATCCAAGAGCTGTGTGCCCAATTAGAGCCAGACCTGATCTCAGCTATCCGTTAGCCTACTGGGATCCCCCCTCTTGTGCAAGTCCTATCTGTGCTCCATTTCTTGGCAACTGGCTCCTTCCAAGTGACAGTGTCCTTGGCAGCAGGAATGTCACAGCCAATGTTCTAAAACGTTCTGACCAGATTGTTGCGTGCCCTGATGAAACACATGCGCAGCTACATCGTTTTTCCCAGGTGGAGGATTTGGCCACAATGAAAGCTTGCTTCTATGCAATGGGACATATCCCCAACATTATTTGGGCAATAGATGGTACACATATTGCCTTTGCCCCCCCACCGGAGAAATGAACAGGTGTTCAGAAACGAAAAAGCTTTCACTCTATGAATGTGCATATAGTGTGCCTGGCGGACCAGTACATCTCCCATGTCAATGCAAAGTATCCTGGGTCTGTGCATGATGCCTTTATCCTGAGGAATAGCAGCATCCCATATGTGATGGCTCAACTCCAGAGGCTCCGGGTGTGGCTAATAGATGAGCCCATGGTCCCCACCCAGTGTATGTTGGTATATGGGTGTGGGGATGGCCCTACGTGTTAGTGTCTGGCTAACTGGTATCCCTTGGTATTTGCAAGTGCCTCTGGTTATCCCAACCACTCATGGCTACTGACCCCAGTGAGGAATCCCAGGACAAGGGCAAAGGGATGTTACAATGAGGCACATGGGCTAACAAGAAGAAGTATAGAGCAAACCTTTGGCCTCCTGAAGGCCAGGTTTAATTGCCTGCATCTAACAGGTGGTTCCCTGTGCTACTCACCCAAGAAGGTGTACCAGATCATCATGGCATGTTGTATGTTGCACAACCTTGCCTTACCTCGCCAGGTGCCTTTTCTGCAGGAGGATGAGGCTGGAGATGGGCATGTGGCAGCAGTGGAGCCTGTGGACAGTGACAAAGAGAAGGCAGAGGATGAGGATCAGGATGTGGACAACAGAACATCTATCATTCGACAGTGCTTCCAGTGACGCACAGGTAAGACACTGTAACTTCACCTTCCATTGAAGTTCTGTGTTTTAAATTTCCACTGACAGGCTGCTGTTCCCACTGCTATGGCCACTTACTGTACCCTTTGACATGTCTATTCACAGATATATGTGCCCTACTCTGGCTCCTGGTGTATTGATTGCAGCACAATACAGCTCATAGCTATGTATTCATTACTGTACAGTCTAAGTGCAATGTCTACAGATTGTTAACAGAATACATACTTAAATCATTTGACATACTACATACTTGTAGTTTTTCAAAGGGTGTTTATTTAATTTCATAACAAAATGTACCACGGCACACCACAAAAAGTCCATAAGGTAATTCCTTTGTATAGTTGTAAAGAAACGTATGGCACAGTAGTGTAGTTCATCAAGAAGGTTTTAATTCATTCGCTTTCATCTATCTCCGATATAAAACCGTAGGTAATCCGTATGCGAAATGCCTGCTTTAAATGAGAATACAGCCGACACGTGTTTTGTCAAAAATACTTTTTCAAGGCTGTAATACCAATACATATAAAGAAAAAATATATATAATTGCACCATCCCGGTATATAGCATGGGTACAAGGATGTGAATAAGTGTCCTCTTTCGGTATGATGGACATTTTAATTAGAGACGCCAGATATAAGAGGGACAAACTAATTAATATTTTAGAAAAGGTGATTAAGGATCTAAATTTGCCAGAAGAAACAAAAAAAAAAACGATTCCGTTCTGAGAGGTGTTCTGCAGAAACACCAAGAGTTTATCAAGAAGAAAAAACTGCGTAAACTAAAAAGAGACACCAATGATTATAGTAATGGCAGAGTTTTTACGTATGCCCGTAAATTTGATAACATAAAAATTGACCAACAGCAAGGCACCAGTGATGTTCAAAATATTGAATCCACTTCTACTGCGTCTACAAGTGATACTGAATCCTATAGTATCTCTAGTTGCAGGAGTGTTGACTCTTTTAAAATGGATAAGCAAATGCTAGTAACTACTCCCAATAAGTCACCTTTTTTATTAGAACTGGAGCAGTATCGCAAAGGGCAGAAGCAACCACGTATGGGTCAACAACTACATACAAGAGATGTAGAAGAGATAAAAGAAAGAGAAAAGGCAACAGGCTGGAAAAGGGAAGGGGTCACAACGAGATCATTTGCTCGGAATCAAAGGAATTAAGCGTTAATATGCTTCGAGCTGGCCCTTGGTCCCAAGAAATTTCCATAGTCAATGTATCTAATCTGGAGCTCAATACACAACAAATTGACATCTTGAGCAGAGGTTTGAGTTTTGTCCCCACTGCTCTTCCGGACTTCACTGAACTACATATCAATTTATACAAATTTGTCAGAAAATGCAAACTGTTTACATTTTTTGAGGAAAAAAAGGTATTGTCTCCCTCAAATGTACACCACAATATCCAATCTCAGAGGGATCTGACAATTAAAGACGTCAAAGATATGAACATTTGGGCCCATATTTATACTTTTTGACGCAAAACTGCGCCAACGCAGTTTTGCGTCAAAAAAATTAGCGCCGGCTAACGCCATTCTGAAGCGCCATGCGGCGCCGTATTTATTGAATGACGTTAGCCGGCGTTAGCCGCCGGCGCCGTCTGGTGTGCGTTAAAAAAAACTACGTACACCAGGCAGCGCCGGCGTAGGGGGATATGGGGCTTGGGCGTCAAGAAATGGGGCAAGTCAGGTTGAGGCAATTTTTTCCCTCAACCCGATTTGCGCCATTTTTTTTCACTCCCAACCCCCATAGAAATGACTCCTGTCTTAGCAAAGACAGGAGTCATGCCCCCATGCCCAATGGCCATGCCCAGGGGACTTCTGTCCCCTGGGCATGGTCTTTGGGCATAGTGGCATGTAGGGGGGCCCAAATCAGGCCCCCCTATGCCACAAAAAAATAAATAAAAAAACACTTACCTGAACTTACCTAAATGTCCCTGGGATGGGTCCCTCCAGCCTTGGGTGTCCTCCTGGGGTGGTCAAGGGTGACAGGGGGTGTCCCTGGGGGCATGGGAGGGCACCTCTGGGCTCCTTCAGAGCCCACAGGTCCCTTAACGCCTGCCTTTTGCAGGCGCTAAAAAACGGCGCAAAAGCGGCCGTACGTCATTTTCTTTGACCCGCCCACTCCCGGGCGTGATTTTTGCCCGGGAGTATAAATCCGACGCACATGCCTCGGAGTCGATTTTTTTAGATGGGAACGCCTACCTTGCATATAATTAACGCAAAGTAGGTGTCCACGCTAAAAAATGACGCTAACTCCATGGACTTTGGCGCTAGACGCGTCTAACGCCAAAGTATAAATATGGAGTTAGTTTTGCGTCGAAATTGCGTCAAAAAAAACGACGCAATTTCGGCGCAAACGGAGTATAAATATGCCTCTTGTTATCCTTAGAACACAATCTGGACACAAACCTTACACCTACACTTAAGGATATTCTCATTGACTTAGATATTGACCCATTTGGGCATGTTGATAGTAGTTTGAAGCCTTCCTCCAAATTTACTCCACCTGTACCATCAGGGAATGTTATAGACATTTTCTATAAAAGAATGACTATGGATTTATACAGATCAGAGGATCTATACAACATAAAACGTAACATTTTGAAACACAACATCACCAAACAAGAATTTGAGGCAATTCGCACCTTAACTGTAACACATGACATTGTTATCAAAGAGGCTAATAAGTGGAGGAACTTTGTGCTCATGAACAGGGATGATTATGTGAAAGAAATTGACAGACAATTGAGCGACACTACTGCTTATTGTAAATTGTCATGCAACCCAATAAAAGAAGTCAATTGCTTAATACATGATAAATTGTGTTTTTGGAAAGATAGGAGCTTACTAACGGACAAGGAATACAGGTATATTTACAACACCAACCCCAAGTTTCCATGTATATACATCCTTCTTAAAATACATAAAACAGGTCGTTTTCCACCTGGGAGACTCATAATATTGGATCACCAATGGAGAAATTATCAGAATTTATTGATGTTTTCCTACAACCGTATGTACATAATTTACCATTGTATATTAGGGATACTAAAGACCTATTATCCAAGGTTAGTGATTATGAATGGACCTGTGGACATATCTTGGTTACCTTGGATGTAGTTTCTTTATATACTAGTATCCCAAGAGACAAAGGCATTATGGCTATACAACATTTTTTAGAACTAAGAGATGCTACTTTACTTGAGCATTCAAATATGCTGTTAGATCTAATAAAAACAGTCTTGGATAACAATGTATTTTTACACAACGGCTCATGGTTCCGTCAAATACGGGGTGTGGCCATGGGAGCAACATTTTCTCCATCTTTTGCTAACCTATACATGGGTTTCTTTGAAAAACACCATCTTTGGCATGACTGTCCCTCTGAATTTACTGAACACATTTTATATTGGGGGAGATACATAGATGATATCTTAATGTTTTGGTCAGGTGATGTCAGGTCCCCCAACTTATTTATTCAACATCTAAATCTCAATTCTTATAATATACAATTCACTAGTGCTTATAGTGAAACAGAGATTGACTTTTTGTGGTGGGCAATAAGATCTGTTCCAAAATGTATTGGAAATCCACTGCATGTAATTCCATACTGTACGCTTCTAGTGCCCATCCAAGATCGCAGATTAATGCAATACCATATGGTGAAGCAATCAGGATTAGACGTAATTGTAGTCAAGATTAGGTTTTTATACGAGAACTAGATCATGTGGAACAACGCTTTCTAGCACGTGGGTATCCTGAAAAACTCCTCAAAGATACAAAAGCGAGGATTAATCGGGTTAATAGGCTTAATTTACTCTCTAAGACTAACTGTACTACCATTGGTACTAGTAAAAGTAACATAAGTAAGAATGTAGGGAGGGAACAAATGAAATTATCTTTGATTTTCCCGTACAGCACAATTTGTCCAGAGATTTATAAGATATCTCGGAAAAACTGGTCTCTTCTTCGAGCCGACAACACTTTAAGCAAATGAATCACGACCAGACCATGTATTGTACACAGTAGGGGACGCACGCTCAGGAATCAGATATGTCAAAGTTATTTACCGTCTTCTCCAGAAAACAAGATGTGGCTGCCTAATGTACCTTATGGTTTTCATAAATGTGGGAGATGCAGTATTTGTCACTATGTTAAAGACAAAGGCCCTCATTCTGAACTTGGCGGGCGGCGGAGGCCGCCCGCCAAAGTCCCGCCGTCAGGTTACCGTTCCGCGGTCGAAAGACAGCGGCGGTAATTCTGACTTTCCCGCTGGGCTGGCGGGCGGTCGCCTTCAGACCGCCCGCCAGCCCAGCGGGAAAGAGGCTTCCACGATGAAGCCGGCTCGGAATCGAGCCGGCGGAGTGGAAGCTGTGCGACGGGTGCAGTTGCACCCGTCGCGTATTTCACTGTCTGCGCAGGAGACAGTGAAATACATGTAGGGGCCCTCTTACGGGGGCCCCTGCAATGCCCATGCCAGTGTCATGGGCACTGCAGGGGCCCCCAGGGGCCCCGCGACCCCCCCTACCGCCATCCGGATCCCGGCGGTCGGACCGCCGGGATCTGGATGGCGGTAGGGGGGGTCGGAATCCCCTCGGCGGCGCAGCAAGCTGCGCCGCCTTGGAGGATTCAATGGGGCGGCGGTACACTGGCGGGAGCCCGCCAGTGGTGCCGGTCCGACCGCGGCTTTACCGCCGAGGTCGGAATCCCCATTGGAGCACCGCCGGCCTGTCGGCGGTGCTCCCGCGGTCCTCCGCCCTGGCGGTCTTTGACCGCCAGGGTCAGAATGACCGCCAAAATCTCCACTTTTTGTTACCATACAAACAGAACATATACGATTTCAAAATTTATGAATTGCAATACCAAATTCATTGTATATTGCCTGATTTGTGTTTGCAACTGTGTATATGTAGGCAGCACAATCAGGCCATATAAAGAGAGGATCCAGGAACATATTAGGGCCATTAGACACAATAACACCAATTACCCCTTTGCACAACACTACAGTTCGGTCCATGGACAGAGAGAGATGGTGGACATTTTTACGCATAGCATAGACACTATCGGCACCTGCCCTAGGAGTGGGGACAAGAGTTTTATGTTAAGACAGCTGGAGAGTAAATGAATAATTAGGTTGAGAGCAGTAGAAGAAGGATTAAATACAGAGAAAGATCTACATGTTTTTTTGTAACAATGTGTTTTTCATATACTTTATTGCTGGTGATCACAGTGTTGTTGTATTCAAAACGTGCTCCATTTCATTTATTTGATGTTTTCCTAATTTTGGTTATTCTAGACTGCATTTTTTCGTATTACCCTTTTATATGGATATGGAACATTTCTTGTCATATATACATGATGTCACATTGTCTCTGAAATTTGACATTTACATGTTTAATAGATGTATTGCCTTACTTTATCCATGTATGTTTCTAGATTCTGGGCCCTGTTTTGGTAGGTGTGCTATATGTGGTCTAAAGAATTATGTGGTATTGCCCACACCGCATGGGTTATATTAGACCTACGAATTCTTAGACTCATATGTATATGTACTTGGTAATCATGTCTATATAGATACAATTTCTTCTATATTCTTAATACTTAGCAAAGTGCCAAATTTGGCCTTAAGTTTTCAAATACACATATGGGTCTTTTCACTAGGCCTGCTACATGTGGTACTTAGTCTTCTTTTTTCTTTTTTGCTATTTGTTATACATGGTGTTGCACGTTCCAAAATGGCGACTGAGGTTTGGTTGCATGTTTTAAATGAACTGCGGCTAGTGTAGTCCGTTCTCTATCTCTATGACAATGCCATTCAGTGTCCACCTTCAAAATGGCTGACGCGCGCAAGCTTGTGTACTTTCTTTATACGAAGACGAGTGCCGTATGGACGATTACGATGAGTGATTCTCAGGCTTTCGGGGTGTCGGTTTTCATTAGTGAGATCTTGTTCTCGGTCCTCTCGTACTTAGTACTTTACGCCGCTACTGCATTTCACTGTGTGTGACGCATAAACACCTGCGGTGTACCTGTTGTGGCATGACAGTTTCCCACTGTTATCCTCTAATCGTTTTTTATATATAGCCGCCGCTATACAATTTGCTGCATGAAAGCTTTTCACCACTCGATCGCCAGTGGTTTTCTGTATACAAGCGGTCTTTTTACATTTTCGCAGGCCATGAATCACTAGTTCTGTGGGCTTTAATTTCTGCTGTGGGGTGCACAAAGGACTATTGCGGTCTCTAGGAGTGTATTAAATTTTCTTAGTTTGGTGATGATAGCACGATTCTCTTCTTTCCTTTTTAGTATTATGCGCTTATAATAGCATTGCTAATGAATGGATGGTAGAT
This sequence comes from Pleurodeles waltl, assembly GCF_031143425.1. Lineage (NCBI taxonomy): Eukaryota > Metazoa > Chordata > Amphibia > Caudata > Salamandridae > Pleurodeles > Pleurodeles waltl. Next base: position 1,034,397,985 of record NC_090448.1, on the reverse strand, counting down.
TCTGATTTAGTGATTTTAGTCTGGAAAATACATGTCAACTCTTTAATTTCTCTTTCTACTGTACTATTTAAGCATGTCATCTCTTTGAGTGTAGCTTTTTTTACTCGTCTGCTTTTTTCTTGGTGTCTTGCCTATGGCAAATTTAGTCTTTCTTATACTTTGTTATGTTCTTTTATATATCGTCTTCTCATTTCTAGACTTATCAATGTCGTCTTCTCATTGCATACTTCATGCTTTACATTTGATACATTTCTGGCTTTACAATGTACCTGGAGGACACAGGAAACCTATTGAAGTATTTTGACGGGGCGCAAATAGGAATTATTTGGGTAGGTTAAGCATGTACTTGCCTTAGGTTGGATTTCCTCTGTTTGGTACACTACGGGCTCACCCGGTTCTATGGACATCTTTGTATGTTATGGGCCAGCATTTCGTTTTGGTTTTGCATGTCACCTACATGTACCACTTAGGGCTACAGGGTTCGATTATATGCACTGCCTGTATTGTGTTTCCCTCATAGGGTTTCACAATTACATTTTCTTTTTCTCTCTTTTTTTGTTCTCATGAGAGAGACCCCTTTGTGTTTTTGCATTTACTCATAATTTTCATTTTTACAAATTTTTGGTTCTTAAGGGTGGTAGTACACTTATTCACGTCCTTGTACTCATGCTATATGCCGGGATGGTACAATTATATATACTATTCCTTTATATGTATTTGTATTACAGCCTTGAAAAAGTATTTTTGACGAAACACGTGTCGGCTGTATTCTCATTTGAAGGAGGCATTTCTCATACAGAGTACCTGTGGTTTTATATCGGAGATAGACTAAAGTGAATGAATTAAAACCTTCTTGATGAACTACACTGCTGTGCCATACGTTTCTTTACAACTATACAAAGGACTTACCTTATGGACTTTTTGTGGTGTGCCGTGGTACATTTTGTTGTGAAATTGGGTTGTTTTTCAACTAGAATCTATGCACCTGAAGTGGTTGGGTGTGGTATCACTTGGCACCATCGTCAAAATTCTGCGAACTACATATGACTAAGCGGGTATATTAAGGAAGTGCGAACCGTTTAGCACAGCCACTGTTAATTGTATATTATAGGTGTTTATTTAATTGCTGAAAGTAAATGGGGATGTGCAATGGGCTTGGGTGATGGTGGAGAAGAGTCCAGGATAGAGTCCATTCTGTTTGTATCACAGGTGCATTGTCCAAGGCAGCATAGGAAGGGGAGCAATGGCAGTTCAAGGTAGACAGGGTGACAGAGTGGGACACAAGGGTGACAATCAGGAGAGTCTTATTTCCTGTTGGAGTTTTGGCAATGTTCTCTGGCTTCTGCCTGGATCGCACGGACCGTTTGCGGGGTGGTTCTTCTTCTGCAGGGGGAGGGATTCTGGTGGCCTGTTGGTCCTGTGGGGGGCCTCCTGTCAACTAGCGTCAGGGTGCTGTGGTGGTGTTTCCCGACTGGGGAGGATCTGTGGTGGTATGGGACTGTGGCTGGGTAACCGACTGTCCGGAGGTCCCTGATGTGCCAAGTTGGTCATCCAGATCCAGGCGAGCAGAGCTGCTGTCATCACTGTGGAACTCTTCTGGTGGGGGACTGGTTGTTGCTGGCACCTCCTCTCCGGTGACATTGGGTGTGGGACCTGTAGGGATGTAAATGCAGTGTTATTGTTTCTGCGTTTGATATCTTGTGCATGGGTGTGTTGCCCTGTATGGTTGTGACTGCCCTGTCAGCTTTACCTTGTGTGAGTAGGTATTTTGTGGGCTGGGTGACTCTCTCTAGTATGCATGCTGTGGTGATGGGTGTCCATGCAGGGCTATGAGTGGTGTCCATGCATTATTGTTGCATGCAGTGAAGGGTATTGGGATGGGTGGGCTCTGATGGTGGGATGCATGTGAGGTGGCGGGGTGATGGGGTGAGGGTAGGGGTTGGGGTATGTGATAGCATGCATGTGGGGGTGGTGATAGTAATAGAGAATTGACCTACAAGAGTCCAGTCCTCCTGCTACTCCTGCCAGGCCCTCAGGATGCAGTATTGCCAAGACTTGCTCCTTCCATGTTGTTAGTTGTGGGGAAGGAGGTGGGGGTCCACCCCCAGTCTTCTGTACAGCTATCTGGTGGCTTGAAACCACGGAACCCACCTTCCCCCGTAGGTCGGTCCACCTCTTCCTGATGTCATCCCTTGTTCTGGGGTGCTGTCCCATAGCGTTGACTCTGTCTCTAATTCTCTGCCATAGCTCCATCTTCCTAGCAATGGATGTCTGCTGCACCTGTGACCTGAATAGCTGTGGCTCTACCCGGATGATTTCCTCCACCATGACCCTTAGCTCCTCCTCTGAGAACCTGGGGTGTCTTTGTGGTGCCATGGGTGTAGTGTGAGTGGTGTGTGTGAGGGTGTGTGGGGCGATGTGTTGGGGTGTGTGCTGTGAGGTACATGGATGGTTTATGGGTGATGGTGTTCTGTGGCTCTGGTTCTGTGGGTACTCTTGGTATGTTTCTCTCTCTATTGGCAGTGGTTAGTAGTCGTAAAGGGTTATAGGTATTGTGTGTGTGTGTTTTATAGTGGTGTGGGTGGGTGTGTGGGAATGGTGTGTGTATGTGTGTCAGGTGTGTGTAGTTTGAATTGTCCAATGTGGTGTTGTTTTGAATGTTTGTGTGTATTTTGAGTGTGGCGGTAAGTACCGCCAATGGTTTACCGCGGTTGAATGTCCACTGCGGTGATTCATGGGTCATAATGTTGTGGGAGTAGTTCTGTTGGCATAACGGTGTGGGTTTTGGTACTGCCATTTTATCACTGACGTTTGGGCTGGCGGACATGTGTTTGTGTCTGTATAGTGGCGGATTGCTTTGTGTGTGTCATAATATGGGTAGCGGTATACCGCTGCAGTCGCGGTATGTTGGCAGCAGTCGGCATGGCGGTAAGCGGTATTTACCACCAATGTCATAATGAGGGCCAGAGTTCCTTATTAAACTTAATAAGTGCTAAGTTCAGAGTGGGAGCTGATAGAGAAATCATGTTTATACTCCAAATAATTGTAATTCAAAATCCTCTTTAAAGGTAAAGTTGGATTTTAAGTTACAATTTCAAAAATGTCACTTTTTAAAAAGTTGGCATTTTTTGCCTACCAACTGAGCCTTTCTACCAGTGTCCTGTATCACCTGACTTTGAATGGCTCCCCTGTTGCGGGAGGTGTAGTGTTCCAGATTTGGGGAACAAAGAAGGCCGTCCTTTGTCACCCGAGACAGTTCGGAGACAAGCCCAGGGAATAAGGAAAAACTGATCAGAACCAGTTTTTGGGGTAGACCAGAGAATAATCTCACATAAAGTTCGCACCAAGTATAAATGTGGGAACTTAGGAACCTTTCATCTGAATGAATACTCCTGGGCCTGTGAAAGATTCAGAAGGTCTGCCCTCCTTACTGAGGAAGAAAGATTGGACATGCTTGCCTGAAACCGAGGCTTCCCAGAGTGACTCCATGGTTCAGTTGACTGACCTCCTGTGTGAGACACAGGGATGCAACAAGTTCCTTAGGCCACTCTGCAACTGTCCAGTTGACCAGCACCAGTTGACCTGTTCTGCAGGTCCTGGACACGTGGCTGGCGTAAGTGTGAACTCCTACTAAACAAAAGGTAAACATACAGAAATTTTGAGCTACTTGTGGCCACGGAGTGACCTCTTCGCAACATGTATCAAATGCTGTGATAACCACCAACCCAAATCTCCAGCAGGTCCTGGTATTCATGCCAATAGCGCCCATTCACAATCACCAGCAAAGTCAGAACCTCTCTTCATGCTGAAAGTGACTATCCACAACAATGAACAAACTCCTGGGGAGTGCAAAGCCACAGTCTCTCAAGTCTATACAGTGGGTGGTTTGCCCACTGCTTTATCCTGGGGAGTGCAAAACCACAGTCTCTCAAGTCTCTACAGTGGGTGGTTTGCCCACTGCCATATCCTGGGGAGTGCAAAGCCACAGTCTCTCAAGTCTCTACAGTGGGTGGGTTGCCCACTGCCATATCCTGGGGAGTGCAAGGCCACAGTCTCACAAGTGGATGACAGTCTCCACTGGGTCTTGATGGGGCATGGTGCCCAGAGTGCTTCATCCTGCCAAGGATTGGGGTAGTGGATGCTTTACTCCACTGGTTCTGGAGGGGGCTTGGTGCCCAGAGTGCTTCATCCTGCAAACGATTGGGGTAGTGGATGCTTTTCTCCACTGGTTCTGGATGGGGCTTGGTGCCCAGAGTGCATCATTCACCCCGTGACGGACTCAGTTGCGTCAGTGCCCTTGACGGTCATGGGCCAGCGGTGCATGAGACGGCGGTGCCCTGTGCAGCGGTGCTTGAGACGGCGGTGCCCTGTGCAGCGGTGCTTGAGATGGCGGTGCACTGTGCAGCGGTGCTTGAGACGGCGGTGCCCTGTGCAGCGGTGCTTGAGACGGCAGTGCCCTGTTCAGCGGTTCTTGAGATGGCGGTGCCCTGTTCAGCGGTGCTTGAGACGGCGGTGCCCTGTTCAGCTGTGCTTGAGATGGCGGTGCCCTGTGCAGCGGTGCTTGAGACGGCGGTGCCCTTTGCAGCGGTGCTTGCGATGGCGGTGCCCTATTCAGCGGTGCTTGAGATGGCGGTCTCCATTGCAGGGTCTCAGCTGCTGCCGATCCTTCATGGCCCAGCAGGGCTTTTGCTGGCAGTCCTTCATGGCCCAGCGGGGCTTTTGTTGGCGGTCCTTCTTGGCCCAGCGGGGCTTTTGCTGGCGGTCCTTCATGGCCCAGTGGGGCTAGTGCCTGCGGTCCTTCATGACCCATCGGGGCTTTTGCTGGCGGTCCTTCATGGCCCAGCGGGGCTTTTGCTGGCGATACTTCAAGGCCAAGCGGGGCTAGTGCCGGCGGGGGCCTCCTGGGCAGGTGGGCTGGTGCTGGCAGTGGCCTCCTGGGCAGGTGGGCTGGTGCTGGCGGTGGCCTCCTGGGCAGGAGGGCTGGAGCTGGCGGTGGCATCCTGGGCAGCTGGGCTGGTGCTGGCGGGGGCCTCCTAGGCAGCTGGGCTAGTGCTGGCGGTGGCCTCCTGGGCAGCTGGCCTGGTGCTGGCGGTGGCCTCCTGGGCAGGTGGGCTGGTGCTGGCGGTGGCCTCCCGGGAAGCTGGCCTGGTGCTGTCGGTGGCCTCCTGGGCAGCTGGGCTAGTGCTGGCGGTCCTGTCCTGGGCAGCTGGGATTGTGCTGAAGGTGGGCTCCTGGGCATCGGGATGATTGCGGTCTTCTCCGCCATGCTGCTCTTCCCAGACTTGCCGGGTTTCTTGTGGCCCTTCCCCACCTTGGAAGGTGTCACAGCTGACTCCACACTCCCACCGGGACCCCTGGGAGCGGCTTTGGTGGCTGGAGTCTTCCCCCTCTCCCGCCGGGCACTGGCCAACTTCTGATGCTTCACAGGTGGCGGACTGTCCGTGCTGTGGCTCCGTGCCACACTGGCTGCCCTGGTGGCTAGTGCACTCCAGATTCTGGTGACTACAGGCACCACTGGTCCTGGAGATGTTGTGGCTGAGGTGCTAGTTTGGGACCTATGAGACAGACGGGGTGGGGGAGGTGTGGGAAAGAGGTTAAGGTTGGACAGGAAAAGTTTTTTTGATACACTGTGACAGGTAGCTGGAGGGGGTTTGGGAGTGGAGGAAGAGGTGGTGGCTGTAGGAGGTGTACGTTTGGTGACTTTGGGTGAAGGTGCATGCGCTAGAGGCTGTCGTGAGGTGGATGGCTGTTGGGTGGGTGTGTGCCTGCGTTTGTGTATCTTGGGAGGGGGCGTCACAGACACACTGGAAGAGGACACAGGGGACGTGTGAATGGTAGTGGGGGTGGTGACTACACGTGAGCGGGGTGTGGTGGTGGGTGTGCTGGAGCGGGACGTAGTGGCTTGTAGAGGTAGTGCATGCAGGTGTGAGTGTAGACGAGACTGGGAGGGAGGAGGGAGACGACGAGGAGGGGACACAGTGGAGGCAGTGGATTTTGTTGTGTCTGCATGTGTGTGATGCTTGCGTGAGTGCCTGTGGGATGTGTGATGCTTATGTTTGCCTGAGCTTCCCTTGTGTGTTGACGTGTGTGCATGTTGGTCTGTAGGTGTGCTTGGGATAGGCTGAGGAACAGGGGATTGGGTCTGGGTGGAGGAAGTTGGAGGGGGGAAGCTAGAGACGGGGACAATGGCTGCCATCAGTGCTGAGGCCACAGTCTGAAAAGCTTCCTGAAGGGCCGCCTGACCAGAATGAATGCCCTCCAGGAATGCATTGATTTGTTGCAACTGCCTCTCTACACCCTGGATGGCATTCAAAATGGTAGACTGCCCAACAGTGAGGGACCTGAGGAGGTCAATGGCCTCCTCACTGAGGGCAGCAGGGGTGACTGGGGCAGGGCATGAGATGCCTGGGGCGAAGGTGATGCCCACCCTCCTGGGTGAGCGGGCACGGGGCAAAGGCTGAGGGGCTGCTGGGAGGGCGGTGCTGGTGGGGGGGTGGCGGCTGTACCTGTAGATGCGGGGTCACAGATGTGGCCGCCACCACAAGGGAGCTCCCATCAGAGGACGAGTCCATGGCCTGCCTTATGGAGGGGCCTTGCCCACGGAACTCGCCCTGGCCTAGGGAAACCCACAGCCCACCTCCCCCACCCAGACACCTCCACTGCGTGCAAAGTCACCAGAATGAGAGTAAACTCACCCCCTTGTGGCTGCTGTGATGCCCTCAAGCGCCCATCCAACTCCAGGTAGGCCACCGTCAGGTTCCTGAACATCAGGGGGGTCATGGTGCGACGGGCACCCCTCCCATGTTGGGAGGCCATCCCCAGCTGAGCCGCCGCCATCTTCTTGCTCCAGCAGCGAATGCCCTCCCATTTTATCCGGCAGTGGGTGCTCCGTCTGTGGTGGACCCCCAGGGTCCGGACGTCCTTGGCGATGGCACGCCAAATATCCTTCTTCTGGTGGGCGCTGACCTACATGACATGTACAGGGGAAGAAGAGAAGTCATTAACAGCAGCACCGTCGAAGTGAGTGGCCCCCATCCCTACCCTTGCCATGTGGCACATGCATTCACAGTCCTTTATGTTCCCTGAACTCTGCCCCCTTCCTACTGACATCCAGCCCTCTCCACCCAGCATAGCCCATACAACGTGCTCCCTGTGTACTTACCTGTTGGTCTGGAGGACCGTAGAGTAGCATGTACTGGGGGAGGACCCCGTCGACTAGCTTCTCCAACTCCTCCGATGTGAAGGCAGGGGCCCTTTCCCCAGACACTCAAGCCATTGTCTCTTCCAGACTGAGGTCACAGCAACACTTGCAGTGTAGGTCCTCTCCTGTCGAAGATCAGGTATCGAGTGATTGAACAGATAGAAAATGGCGGTCACGTCCGCGGCGGTGCGTACCGTCACCGCCGGCGTACATCGTCTTTGGCTCCTGGGACCCATAGGGTACAATGTTAACCAATGCAGCATTGCGCCGCGGTCTTCGACCGCCTACCGCGACCGTGTAGAACGCCAGCGCAGTTACCTCATATCCCATTGTCCCACTTTACAGGTCAGGCAGCCGCCATTTCAGGGGCCCATATGGCTTCATTTCCAACTGCGTCACACATACCTAGGCCTAGACTCAACACACATACAGGCCACCTTTTGTGTATGATTTGTGTTCTCGGTAAACTGTGGGTACGTACCTCTGAGTTGTTTGACTCTGTGCTCGCTGTTGTCCTTCATAGGCACTGTCCGCTGGGACATGTGAGGAGATAGCGGCATCCTCCGGTGTACCGACCGCTGGTGGACCTGTCGACAATGGAGGAGGGACATGTGATTATCACATACAGGCTTGACCATGCCACAATCCAGGAATTGTGTACCCAGTTGGAGCCAGACCTGTTGTCAGTAATCTGCCATCCCACAGGAATCCCCCCTCAAGTGCAGGTGCTGTCAGTGCTCCATTTCCTTGCAAGTGGGTCATTTCAAACAACAGTGGCCAGAGCATCAGGGATGTGCCAGCCTATGTTTTCCAACGTATTGTCCAGAGTGTTGTCTGCCCTTCTGAAACACATGCGTAGCTACATCGTTTTCCCTCAGGTGGAGGATTTTCCTACAGTGAAAGATGATTTATATGCCCTGGGAAACATCCTCAACATCATAGGTGCCATTAATGGGACCCATGTGGCTTTGGTCCCCCCCTAACAGGAGTGAACAGGTGTACAGAAACCGGAAGAGTTATCATTCTATGAATGTACAGATGGTATGTTTGGCAGACCAGAACATCTCCTATGTGAATGCCAAGTTCCCTGGCTCAGTCCATGACGCCCACATCCTGCGGAATAGCAGCATCCCTTATGTGATGGGTCAACTCCAGAGGCACCATGTGTGGCTATTAGGTGAGCACCTGGAGGCAAGTCAGTGGGAATGGTTGTCTGGGTATATCCCTCCAGGTTAGTGCATGTCTAACAGTTGTCCCTCATCATTTGTAGGTGACTCTGGTTATCCCAACCTGTCATGGCTACTGACCCCAGTGAGAAATCCCAGGACAAGGGCAGAGGAACGCTACATTGAGGCCCATGGGCGAACTAGGAGGGTGATCGAGCGGACCTTCGGCCTCCTGAAGGCCAGGTTCAGGTGCCTCCATATGACAGGTGGATCCCTATTCTACTCACCAAAGAAGGTGTGCCAGATCATCGAGTCCTGTTGTATGCCTTCACAACTTGGCTTTGCGACGACAGGTGCCTTTTCTGCACGAGGATGATCCAGATGGCGGTGTTGTTGCAGCTGTGGAGCCTGTGGACAGTGATGACGAGGAAGCAGAAGAAGAAGACATGAACAACAGAGACTCAGTGATCCAGCAATATTTCCAGTGAGATACAGGTAAGAGTACAGACCTGCCTACTACATGTACTTTAACACTACTACCTCTCTACTGTCTGTCATTTTCACCCAGTGTATGGTCACTGAGTTGTCACTTTCCCTTACGATTTCACAGATGTGGGTCCCACTGTGTGACATATGCTTAGATTCCTCATGGACTAGTGCTGTGTGACATAGGTATGTTGACATTATAATTGTAAGAGCATTTTGTCACTGTAATTGATAATACACTATTTCGAAATCACAGACATACTCCAGATTGTTTTGTGCTTTAAGTGTGTTTATTTTAGTGCTCAATATTGGAGGGAGTAGTGAAATGGTGAGGGGTGATGGCGGAGGAATGTCCATGGCAGAGTCCAGTCTATTAGTCTCACAGGTGCATTTCCCAAATGGGCATAGGAAGTGGAGCTGGGGCAGTTTAAGGTTGGACAGGGTGACAAAGTGGGACAGTAGGATGACAATCAGGGTGGTCTCATTTCTTGGCTGGAGTCTTGGCATCGTGCTCTGTCTTTGTCCTGGATCTCAGGGACCGTTTGAGGGGTGGTTCTCCCTCTGCAGGGGGTGGGGTGCTGGTGTGGTGGTCCTGTGGTGGGGCCTCCTGTCCACTAGCGCTGGCGGAGGTGGTGGGCAGTTCATCGTCCATGCTAGTGTCAGGGGTCCCTTGTAGTCCCTCAGTGTCCCTCCTGGTGTTGAGTACTTCCTTCAGCGCCCCTACGATGGTGCCCAGGGTGGAGCTGATGGTTCTGAGTTCCTCCCTGAAGCCCAAATGCTGCAGGCGCTGGGTCTCCTGAAACTTGGCCAGTACCGTTGCCATCGTCTCCTGAGAGTGGTAGTAGGCTCCCATGATGGAGGAGAGGGCCTCGTGGAGAGTGGGTTCCCTTATCCTGTCCACCCCCTGTCGCACAGCAGCCGTCCCAGTTCCCCTGTGCTCCTGGGCCTCCGTCCCCTGGACCGTGTGCCCACTACCACTGCCCCTAGGACCCTGTTGTTGTTGGGGTGGTGGGTTATCCTGGGTTCCCTGTAGTGGTGGACACACAGCTGATTGACGTGTCCTGGAGACCGAGGTATGGGCCTGCTGGGTGGGTGCTGTGCTGGTGTTTCCAGAGGGGGGGAAGGTCTGTGGTGGCCTGTGCCAGTGTGAGGGGAACCGACTGTCCCAGGGCTGGTCATCTAGATCCAGTTGGACAGAGGTGCTGTCATCACTGTGGGCCTCTTCTGTTGGTGCTGTGGACATGTGTGGACCCTCCTGTCCGGTGACATTGGGTAGGGGTCCTGCAGGGGTATAAAAGGATGGTTATTACATCTGTGTGTGTCATGGTGTGCAATGGGTGGGTGACCGTGTACCCCAGTGCTTGCATTCCTGTGTGGGACCTTGTGTGATGATGGTTTAGGGGGTTGTATGGGTATGTGCAGTGGGCATGCTTTAGTGATGGGTGTCCATGCTTTGTTGTTGCACGCAGGGCTTGGTGTTGGGATGGGCGGTTTGTGATGCTGGGACATATGTGAGGAGTTGGGGTGCTGGGGGTGAGGGTATGTGGGGGTACGTGATAGCATGCAGGTAGGGTGGGGGATGTTATACTTAAGATTTGTCTTACCCGAGTCCATTCCTCCAGCTGCTCCTGCGAGGCCCTCAGGATGCAGAATCGCCAAGACTTGCTCCTCCCATGTTGTTAGTTGTGGGGGAGGAGGTGGGGGTCCGCCGCCAGTCCGCTGAACTGCCTGATGGTGTCTTGAGACCACGGAACGCACCTTCCCCCGTAGGTCGTTCCACCTCTTCCTGATGTCCTCCCGATTTCTTGGGTGCTGTCCCACTGCGTTGACCATGTCCACTATTCTTCGCCATAGCTCCATCTTCCTTGCAATTGAGGTGTGCTGCTCCTGTGCTCCGAATAGCTCTGGCTCTACCCTGGTGATTTCCTCCACCATGACCCTGAGCTCCTCCTCCGAGAACCTGGGGTGTCTTTGCTGTGCCATGGGGTGGTGTAGGTGATGTGTGTGGTGATAAGTGTGGTGATATGTAGTGGGGTGTTGTGTGAGGTGCGTGGAAGTTCTGTGGGTGATGGTGTTGTGTGCCTGTGGATGCTGTTGTTCTTGCTGGTGGTGTCTCTCTCTGGCCTTCTTTCGGAATTTGTGCTCTTGGGGGTTTGTGGGTGATGTGGTTGTGTGTTTTATATTGTAATGGGTGTGTGGGAGTAGTGTGTGTATGTTTATCAGGTGTGTGTATTTCAAATTGTCAAATGTGGCTGTGTTTTGTAAGAGTGTGTGTATTTTCAGCGAAGCGTTGTGTACCGCCAATGGAATACCGCAGTTGAAACACCGCTGCGTGGATTCATGTGTTGCGATAGTGTGGGCGTATTTCTGTTGGCGTGACAGCGGAAGTTTTGTTTTCACCAGTTTATCACTGACCTTTGGTCTGGCGGACTTGTGTGGGTGTCTGAATTTTGGCGGATTCCAAAATGTGGGTCATAATAGCTGTGGCGGAATTCCGCGTCCGCGTCAGTGTGTTGGTGGTCTTCTGCACGGCGGTAAGCGGCTTTTACCGCCAATGTTGTAATGACCACCTATATGATTGATTAATGACTACCTTTACAAAAGTTAAAGGCAGACAGGTTGTTTCTTAGACACTTTGATTGGGTTCTCCGTTACGCCCTCAGACATAGGTAAGTGTTAGGTTAGGTAATAGGCAGAGGAAAATACCTATACATTTCTATAAATTTTTTCAAATGTACCTAGTTCCATAGTATGTCCTAGGAAGTACAGTGGTATGTGAAAAAAAACATTAAAAAAAAAGATATGTTAAATAGTTTTCAAATATAGTGTACTACAATTTCTTTCCATTTTTTTCCATATTTAAATCTTCACCAAAACGTCTATGGAGTGCTGGGGTAATACTTACAAATTAGACAAAATGCTTACTTTTTTTATGTGAACTTCTCCCTAAACTGTTGAAAAAGTATATTCAAAATTATAAATACATTTCTCCAAGTATTATCACTTGTATAAGTGGTAAAAGGTAGGGAATAGCTATAAAACCCAATACTTACATATTTATAAGGCCCTAATTCATGACACAGTGATATAAAATAAATGGCTGCCTTTTACGTTTTGTAAAGACAGGCATTAGCCAATGACATACTGCCTTCATATCAGCGAATACCGCAGTATACTGTGAAGTTACCACCCTTTACCACGCCTCAATATATTACTAAGCATTTTAACACTTTTAACTTTAACACTACCACTACAAAATTTGCATTTACCTCATTATCCATATTCCTGCCACATTACGTCACCTTTTCACCACATTTAATGCTATATCTGTTTCAGATACCACACTCTAATCTAAGCCACTCTACTTTATGCCACTTCACTCTATGCAACTCCACTATATGCTATTACACTCTACGTCACTCTACTCTATGTCACTACACTCTACCCCACTCCACTCTATGCTTATCCACTGTACACCATTCCACTCTATGCTGCTCCACTGTATACCACTCTACTCTGCCACACTCCACTCTATGCTACTACACTCTAAACAACTCCACTTAGCACTAGTAATCTCTATGCCAGTCCATTCCACAGCACTGCAGTGTATGCCACTTCACTAGGTGCCCCTCCACTATATGCTACTCCACTCAATGCTATTCCACTCTATTCAACTCCAATCTATGACACTACACTCTACACTATTCCACTCTTTGCCACTCTATTCTAGACCACTCTAGTCTACACTATTTCACTACACACTATTCCACTGTACGCCACTCTGGTGCTACCACACTCCACTCAACTTCACTACGCTCTTAACTACTCTATTTTATGCAATTACACTCTATGCCATTCCATTCTAAGAAACTGCAATGTACATCACTACACTGTATACCCCTCACTACCTGCTACTCCTCTCTATGCTATTCCACTCTACTCATCTCCATTATACAACACTACACTTTATGCTATTCCAAGCTATACCACTCCATTCTATGCCACTTCAGTGTATACCACTCACCTCTATGCTAGTCTACTGTACACCACTCCAGTCTATGCCACTCCACTGTACACCACTTTAGAATGTGTCACTCCACTCAATGATTATCCATTGTATGGTACTACCCTGTGACAACTTTACTCTACCCCATGCCACTCCACTTCAATGTATGCCACTTCAGTGTATGATACTCTTCTTTTTTCTACTTTATAAAACTCTATTCTATGTGGCTCCAATGTATGTCACTACACTCAACATTATTTGGCTCTACTCCACTCCATTCTATACTGCTCACTGTATGTCACAACATTCAACTCTACTCTGTGTTGTTCCATTCCTACGATGCTCCACTCTAAGCCACTCCGCTGTGAGACCCTCCACTGTATGCTACTCCACTCTATGCTATTCACTGTACTCAATTCCACTCTACGACACAACGTTCTACGTTATTCAACTCCATGACACTCTACTCTATTACACTCCAATCTACACAATAAACACGCCCTGTGTGTTCACAAATTATGTACTTTGCAATGGAATGTGTGTTGTAAATGCTATTAATTTGGATGGTATAACTAATATAACATAGAATGGTATAGGCAGTGCATGGAGAAATTGAACGTTATAGTTAATGTAGTTTGGCTACCAAATGCAATACACTGTGTATGAATGTGTATGAGTTAAAGCAACTTGATGGAGTTGCAAACATTACAAAATAAAGGTATAAGTATAAGTTGAGAATTCATAATGTCTGTGTAGTTTAAGTTTGATTTCTAGATAAAGAATAAATTAAGTTAAAGGAATTTATAGGTTTGCAGAAATTATACATGTAAGGTATAATTATAACTTGAGAATTTGCAATCTTTTCACAGTTTAGGTTTGGTTGCACAGAAACAATAAATAAAGTGTTCCTCACTGCAAAAAAATATTGAATCTTTGTTTTTTCATTGAATGTACATCTGCACCGGCCAGGATCCTGAATAGAAATCTGTTCACACAGAGAAGAGGTAGAGTGCACTAAATCAGAAGTTTATTTTCGGTAAAACATCTATCATGAATTTCAGCCTCTCTGTCTTGATCACATGACTTGCAGTGCCCCGTCCCCACCTCTTAAGCTGACACATGTGATGAACATCATAAACAGGCAAATACATATGTGGGCACCACCTTGAAATGGTTCAGACATCCAAACCAAGCAACTTACAATTCAATAAATGGGACCAAACATGTAATGAAAGGACAGCAAAATAAAAATAAGACAACAAATAAGTCCAAATCATAAAATGCTACAAATAATGTAATGTAAAGTATAATGAGCAACATTACTTTAGAGTGATCGGACACGTATATCTCTAAGCAAAAAACAAAACATACAATGGATCATTTCGAGTTCATAGCAAGTATACATATAAAGCAAAATGTAAGACATAAGGGGCCTGATTCAGACCTTGGCGGACGGCGGAGGCCGTCAGCCAAGGTTCCGCTGCCGAATGACCGCACCGCGGTCAAAAGACCGCGGCGGCCATTGAGACATTTCCGCTGGCCCGGCGGGCGCTCTCCAAAAGAGCGCCCGCCGGCCCAGCAGAAATGCCCCTGCAACGAGGACGCCGGCTCAGAATTGAGCCGGCGTAGTTGCAGGGGTGCGACGGGTGCAGTTGCACCCGTCGCGTATTTCAGTGTCTGCAAAGCAGACACTGAAATACTTTGCGGGGCCCTCTTAGGGGGGCCCCTGCAGTGCCCATGCCATTGGCATGGGCACTGCAGGGGCCCCCAGGGGCCCCGCGGCACCCCCTACCGCCATCCTGTTCATGGCGGGTTTCCCGCCATGAACAGGATGGCGGTAGGGGGTGTCTGAATCCCCATGGCGGCGGAGCGCGCTCCGCCGCCATGGAGGATTCATTGGGGCAGCGGTAAACCGGCGGGAGACCGCCGGTTTACCCTTTCTGACCGCGGCTGAACCGCCGCGGTCAGAATGCCCTCGGGAGCACCGCCAGCCTGTTGGCGGTGCTCCCGTGGTCAGTGACCCTGGCGGTCACCGGCCGCCAGGGTCAGAATGACCCCCAAGGTCTCATGGCTACATCTCCTGATCTGGTGTACAACAATCAATGCATGTAGTATTGAAAGTATAATCAGGTATACAGAACTTATCACATCTATGCATGATCAACATAGTGCATGAACTCTGGTCTCTAATATGCCAAGTCAAGTACTACCAAGGATCACATACAGATAGTCACATTGCCCTAGTGGGCTGATGAGAAAGGCAAGTAGTGAATGGTTCAGTTGTAACGGTTCCAATGTAAAGACAAGATAATGGTACGAAGGAACATTCTTGCCTCATCAAGGATATGACACTTCATGTCAGGAAGACTGACCAAATCTTCAGATGCCTTCTTCCCCATGTAAATCTCTGACATATCACACAACATTTCAATAATGGCAAATATAAAAAAAACAACAACAAAAACATCTTATCTGCAGAAGAGTGTTCAAACACCAAATAATGTCAATAGGAAAAGGGTTGGGAGTTCCTGCCCAAGCGTGCAACATTTACTTCCTTTCCTCCTGCGTACATAAACAGATAAGGGGAGAAAAACAAGTATAAAAAGCATAAGGATAAGCAAGAAAAATATCACAAAGCTGATCAGACCTAAGACTAACTAGATGCAATATTCTCTACAGCTTAACTATCTCCTAGATGGACTTTACACTCCTTTTCAGTATTCCACCCTCGAGAACTCATAGTTTCAAGATCAATTATATATCTTGATTCTGTCCATTTCAGCAGCAATTCTCTGCTTCCCCTTTGTGTATTGCGTGCTATATGTTCAATAACATTAAATGAAAATATGCTTATGTCCCTTTAGTATATGTTTTCAAAATGTCTGCAATGGGGTAGTGAGGATCACATTTGTCAATTGCTCTTATATGTCCTAAGATTATCTTTTTGATGGGATGTATTGTACTCCCCCATATCATTTATTACATGGACATTCAAGGATGTAAACTACATATGAAGAAATGCAAGTCAAGAAACTATTACTAGTGTTATTGCACTTGCCTTACAGTACCATGATGGTCTTCCTAGTGGCACTGTATTTACATGCTTTGCAATGCATGCATGGGTGGATATCTTTCCAGTTACACTTATAGGTGTTACTCACTGTGGTGTCACTACTAGCCAGAAGGTCTCTCAGGCTCTTACCCCTCCTATATGTACAACTGGGCTTATTATTCAAAGGAGCACCAATGATAGGATCACTCCTCTGTCTGTCCTAATTATTTCTTATAATCCTGGCAACATCTTTTGTTTTGTTGTTAGGCATAGTGATGAGTCTCTTGGAAGGATTTTCATCTATAATGGTAGTAGTAGAGTTATGGAAAAGGATAGTGTATTGGGATATGTCTCTAATGCGTCCTTTAGCTCTCTCAAAGACCTAAACCAGGTACCCTTTCTCCCTGAATTTCCTTATCAAAATGTCCTCGCGTCTCAGATAGGTCTCTTCACTATTATAGTATCTTTTAGCCCTCCGCAGTTCCCCATATGGTATGTTGCACTTTATTGTTTTAGATTGACTTCTGAGGACATGGAGAATGCTGTTGCCAGTCGTGGGTTTCCTAAAAAGACATGTTTCAAACATCATACTTTTGGTCACGACTAGGGTTCCAAGGAACTCTAATTTATTTTTGCTAAAAGTATATGTGAAATCAAGG
Source organism: Pleurodeles waltl (assembly GCF_031143425.1). Lineage (NCBI taxonomy): Eukaryota > Metazoa > Chordata > Amphibia > Caudata > Salamandridae > Pleurodeles > Pleurodeles waltl. The sequence goes on along the minus strand of NC_090448.1, from coordinate 1,034,381,415 downwards.
TTGAGGTCATTGTTCTTAAGCTTTCCAATAAATTCCCTGGTAGATCTTTTGGTGCCTATACAAATGATGAATAATTCATCAATATAGAGCAGCCAAAAAAATGGCTCGCTCCAAGTCCTTGGCACTGTTGGGTGTGCTGGGCACCTGCTCCTCTTACCAGCTTATGAAAAGATTTACGAAGTTGGGAGCAAAGCAAGTGCCCATCACAGTCCTAGTTTTTGGTCGGTATAGTTCACCGTTAAACACGAAGATGTTATTCTGGAGACAAATTTTGATCATTTTAAGAAGCATGTTAGTGTGAGAGAGGGGTTTATGGGTCTACCTGTCAAGAAATGTCTGCAGGACTGAATGTCCTGCTCATGAACAATAATGGTGTACAAAATGTACATGTCAAGATTCATAAGTGGGTACTCATTTGTCTACTGTATCCCATCAAGCGTACTAAGGAAATCCCTTATATCACATACATATGAGGGAAAGGAAGTGACAAAATCTCTAAGAAAGAAGTCAATGTATAGATGTATTACATAACACACTCCCCTTGGAAGAGCAAATAGGTCTCCCAAAAGCATTATTCTTATTTTAGTGAATCTTCGGCAGGAGGTAAAACACCGGTAGGCAAAGATAATTGATCCTCAGATAGAGATGCTCTCCTCTATCCAGGACACAAGAATCTTTCCATTTCTCTACCTATGCCCAATGTTTAATAACCATGTTTGTGTAAAGTCCCTATCTATCTTCTCATAGCACAAGGTGTCGCTCAACTGCCTATTGCCTTTATCATTATACATCTTGTGTGGCATAATAATAATGTTGTCCCCTTCTCTGAAGAGCGATAACAATGCTAGAATCATCGCCAAGATCATGCACTCCTTTCATCTCATCCTTAGACCACTTCCAAGACTTTTTCATGAAAAATTTTATTTACATCAAAAGGCATATGAGGAATAAAAGTGGTATAGGTTCAAAATTACTGGGAGCGGCACAATCACAAACAATACCAAGATTTCTCAGAAACCCTTCAATATCAGTAATAGAATTGCCCTGTGTGGTTTCCTGTTCTAATTCATTTATTGTGATGAGCATATCAAAATAGGATTACCAGTGTCTTTCATGTCAGGTCTTCCCCCTCTGATGTTCTGTCTCAGAGGTTTCAATGAATACCATGTTTTGAGTTTTAATTTCCTAACAAGTTGTGGGGCAAAAGGAAAGACCAAAATTGAGGACAGTATGGGGCATATTTATACTCCATTTGCGCCGGAATTGCGTCGTTTTTTTTTTTACGCAATTCTGACGCAAAACTAACTTCATATTTATACTTTGGCGTTAGACACGTCTAGCGCCAAAGTCCATGGAGTTTGCGTCATTTTTTAGCGTGGACACCTACTTTGCGTTAATGATATGCAAGGTAGGCGTTCACGTCTAAAAAATTGACTCCGAGGCATGTGCGCCGTATTTACACTCCCGGGCAAAATTCACACCCGGGAGTGGGCGGGTCAAAAAAATGACGTACGGCCGCTTTTGCGCCGTTTTTTAGCGCCTGGAAAAGGCAGGCGTTAAGGGACCTGTGGGCTCTGAAGGAGCCCAGAGGTGCCCTCCCATGCCCCCAGGGACACCCCCTGTCACCCTTGCCCACCCCAGGAGGTCACCCAAGGCTGGAGGGACCCATCCCAGGGACATTAAGGTAAGTTCAGGTAAGTCATTTTTTTTTTTTTTTTTTGTGGCATAGGGGGGCCTGGTTTGTGCCCCCCTACATGCCACTATACCCAATGACCATGCCCAGGGGACATAAGTCCCCTGGGCATGGCCATTGGGCAAGGGGGCATGACTCCTGTCTTTGCTAAGACAGGAGTCATTTCTATGGGGGTTGGGAGTCGGAAAAAATGGCGCAAATCGGGTTGAGGTGAAAAATTTGCCTCAACCTGACTTGCCCCATTTTTTGACGCCCAAGCTCCATATCCCCCGACGCCGGCGCTGCCTGCTGTACGTCGTTTTTTTCCACGCACACCAGGCAGCGCCGGCGGCTAACGCCGGCTAACGTCATTGATTAAATACGGCGCCCGCATGGCGCTTCAGAATGGCGTTAGCCGGCGCTAATTCTTTTGACGCAAAACTGCGTTAGCGCAGTTTTGCGTCAAAAAGTATAAATATGGCCCTATGTTTCTACTCACTCACTGTTCACCTAGAAAGGTTAATTGTTTCATTCAGTATTTTGTTATCCAATATTGTTCCTCTCATTATCCCCTCTTGCCTTGTCCTTGCCTTGTAGTATTTTTTGGCTCTTTTTGTCTTTTGCTGTAATTTATTTTTCCTCTTTGCTTGCATGACATTTGGTAGATACTTAACATTTCTAGCTTACCCTTGTATTTGTATTTAATTTTTTTTGAAGATTTCTCAAGGTAGCACTTTTAAACAGAGGAGAGTCCAGAATGTATTAATTTACTAAGAACTATGGCAACAGTTGACAAATCCATTTACAAGAGCCTTACTATTTTTACTTGTTTGCGATATTTTGAGATTCATGCAAACCCATCAGGAATGGCTAGTCATAAAAGGGTAGTCAAAATGCAGAGGTTCTCAATTTAACCCCTGTGAAAAAGTGGATTATTATTTGGGGGGGATGTTAGTCCACCACAAGTAATGATGTCACTATTCTTAGTAGGCCCAGTAAAGGATTCAGTAATTTAAATCTGAGCTCAACACCTCTTAGCTCAGACTTAATTTAAGAAACTATGCAAAGAATTGAGAAATACTAAAACAGTTAAAACGTCAAGAACACAGCACTATAAAACTCTGAGTGCAATTCATAAACATAGATGAAGATATAATTATTAAAATGACACCAAAACAATACAAATCCAATGAAAGGAGCCAGTGAGTTTTAAATACAAATAATGCCGAAAAGAGATAAGAATAATCCACTGTCAATTGGTTGTGCTTGACCGCGACCTACGTGCAATTTAAGACTGACCAAAATGGAGGGTGAGTTGGATACAAAATTCCAGTACCTTGGAAGCAGCACTTAAGTGTGAAGAAGACTCATTCCAGCAGACTTCTCCAGAAGAGTCCAGGGAAGGTCCACTTGGAACTGGTCAGCTGAGCCCTTCAGCTTCTTGCAGTCTTGTCCCAGTAGGTTAAAAGGAAATCATCCAACTAACCCCTGGATTCTACTTCTTTGTCCTGAGTACAATTGGGAGCTGGTCTGGCCTTTTAGGTCTCCCTGTATGTCTCAACAGCAGGCACATTCCTTCTTCGGTCTTCAGCAGGTCCTGTAGTGTTCTAAAGAATGTTCTCAATGTGACACATTTATGCCTGGTACTAACCTGTGGTTGGGGATGACTCCTGGTCCCTCTCTAACCAAAAGAGAAAAGGTTCCCAGTGGTACCACTACCCAAACATTCCCATAGTGCCCCTCTCTATGCAATAACAGTGCAGAGCTCCTGTGGTAACCCCAGATAAATGATTATGGAAATAAACATTTTCTCCTTTGCTGTGACTCTAAACCAGTACTGGGGGCAGCTTCTGCACCATTGGGAATGCTGCCTGGATGACTAGGGAGACAAAAGAGGACTCTTCCCAGGAGTCAATTAATATTTGCATTCAACAGAGTAGGCCTTTTTGAAGTCTGTCAAGTTCCTGGGTACAGCCCAGTTAGGCCTCCTGCCAGAAGAAAAGAGCATCTCCCCATACCGAAGGCCTTTGTCTCAGCTCTAGGAGCAAGTTCACACCTCATCCAGATGGCAATTCAGCTTCTGAGTGACAGCTGGGAGCTCATGCATGTGGTCTTCTAGAGGCTTTCGGCAGGAAAAGGTACATTTCCTAAAGTTCCTTTTCCAAACTATTTATTACAAATCAAACATTACTAGTGAATTGGGTTTGTAACAAGTGGTTTAAAGGTCGATGAATGCATTTTATATTTGTTTATTAGCTGGATATAGTATTATTAACTTTAATATTGGATCCAAATGCTTTCCTTCAGAACAGCTGACACAACTACAATGAAAATAGCTTTTGGGGCCTTGTCTGTCACTGTAAGGCCATGTTTATTTTTAAACCTTTATATGTCTTATACAAGGCACCTTGCCGTAAGGCCCACCAGGGGTAACTTATTCATCTTTAAAGACTTGTTTATACTTTTCAAAATGGACTATTTTGACAGGTCAGATTTTCAGTGTTAAACTTCACAGACAGGCTACAGTGGTAGACCTGCAGTCATGTTTTCACTGTCACTGTAGTGCGTGGCACAATGGGTGCTAAAGACTACTAGTGACATTTAACTTACTAGCCCTGAATACACTTTGTATCATATATGAGGGACATGTAGGTAAGTTAAATATTCCAGTTGGGTGTAGATCCAATTATGACATGTTTTAGGCATCAAAACACATCCACTGGAGCCTGGTTAATAGAGTCCCAGTTCACAATGTTAAAGAACCAGCATCAGTCCAAACAAAATGGGGAAGATCATTAAAAAAAAACATTTTTACAGTATGGAAGAAAACCACAATGTTTTGTACGTCAAACAATAAAGTACGCAGCCAAACCAATAGATTTTGCATACAAACCAATACACTGTGCAAGTACATCAATGCACTAAATACACACACCTAGTCATTTGTAGAAACTGTTTGACTGGAAACATAAAATGACATGTTATGTTAAAAAATCTCACATCCTAATCCCTATACTTTCTATACTTTCTCAAGTAAAACAATGTATTTTATTATACATACAAACCTATAAAACATGTTTCATATTTAAACCAATGTAGTTGCTATGTGCACCGTCCTTGGTGTAGTGTTCCCCCAAATGTTTTGCATCACCCCTTCTGCTCTCTGAATTTCTTTGTGTGTGAATTAGGACTCTGTGCACTTTACCACCGCTAACCAGTGCTGAAGATGCTTGTGATCTTTCCCTAAAACATGGTAAAATTGGCCTACACCTGGTTGGCACATCTAAATTATTTATAGGTCCCTAATATATTTCATTACATGGTACCCAAGACCTGTAAATGTAATGCTACTAGTGGGCCTGCAATGCTCATCGTGCCACCCACTGAAGTAGCACTTTAAAACTTTTCTGGTTTGCCACAGTAGCCTGTAGTGCAGTTTCAGACTACCATTTCGGTTGGGCACAATAAACATTTTGCCAGGTCTAATTCTTCCTTTTTAATACTTGTATGTCACTCCTACAATAAGTCCTAAAGACCTATGGGGCAGAGTGCATTGTATGTAAAAAGTAAGGGCACATGGGATTAAAGTTTCAAATGTCCTGTCAGAGAAAAGCTCCAGAAATCATTGTTTTTACTGCTGTAAGGCCTACTACTTGAATTGGATAACATTAGGTTACCTTATTACATTTAATAAGTGCTCATTCTTGTATGGGAACTGGTAGAATTGTCATGCTTAACCTCAAATGAAGTATAATTTAAAGTCATCTTTAATGGTAAAGTCAGATTTTACGTCACAGTTCTGAAAATGCCACTTTTAGAAAATTCACATTTTATGGTCCTAACCATTAGTGCCTCTGCATGTGCCCTGGGTAACATAACTATGAGTGGCTATGATGCTGGGTATTGTGTATTCCTCCTAGGGAGTGACACAATAAGGGATTAGGTGTGGGCAGGATGGGCCATTCTGCTAGGGTGGCTGGAGCTGAGCTTTTTTCTCCCCCTTTTACACTTCAAATGGCATCAAATGGCATCCTTCTAGTACACACAAAGCAACCTCACACTACTGCTTTGCCACCCTAAACCTCTTGGAGCCTTGACATGGGAACAAAAGAACTTTCCAGGACCAGATTCAGCGATAGTATAGGGAAGCCCCCTGCATTCACTTTGAAGGCTGGCAACAGGAATAATAACACCTCTTCAGCATACACCTGTATCTGTGAAAAACTTTAGAAGGAGTGCCTGGACCCCCCCAGAGAACTGCACTTCTGCCACTAGAGGACTGCCCTGCTCCGCGAAGGCCTGCCATGGTTTTTGAAGGAGAAATTAAACATCTCCTTGAACCCATACCCACAAGAAGTGACTCCAAGGGCTAGTTGGCTGGCGTCCTGTGTGAGCCACAGTGAAATCACAAGCTCAAGAGATCTTGAACCCTTCATCTGGTGTCTGTTAGAGTGAGTCCTAACCCCTCAAGTGGCGTCCCACAAGTCCTGGACTCTTGAAAGTGGTGTTAGTGGCTCTACTCCTGCTTAATTCTAAAACTTGGGACTTAGAATAGATTTCACTAAAAAGAGCCTGGAGAACTGACAAAAGATCATGACCTACGTACCAGCCTATCCGATCAGGTGCATCTCTAGTTGGCCTGACTTTGCAGTAGCTTCTGCTAGGTTCTTCTCAGCAGCAGTAAATCCTATTCATTTGGACCTTTCAGCAACAGTATTGGGCCCCATGGAAATCTCTTTGGCTATAACCTCCAGCTTCGTCCCTCTGGAAGTTTTTGACTTTCAAAGGTTGCTTAAGTCTGATGTTTAAAATCGGCACTGGGCTTGAAGGCAACTGGCTCGCCATCAAAAACAATAACCTCGTCTGCCTGAAAAATGTGGCTTTTTCCACTCTGAGCTTTTTCCCACCATTGTCAATGGCTTCACAGACTTCTTTCAGTGGCATCCTGATGACAGCGACTCCTCCTTGGACAGTCTGCTGCGTTGCTGCACTAAATTCTACTCCCTCCCAGAGTTTTCTTTAAGAAATTTTATAAGTCTGAATGTAAGCTGAGACTGGCCCCAATCCACTTTGTGTATATGGCCTGTGAGCCATTGTCTTTTGATTTTGCCCTGGTCGTGCATGACACAGTTGATGCTTTGATCTTAAGGGTTTTATAGTTCAGTAAACACTTTGATATGCATAACTTGTTCTACTGATTGGATTTACTTAACTTTAATGTAATTGTATTTGTTAGTGTGTTTCCTCTTTTCCTAAAATGGTTTAGAATTATTCTTGTGTTGTATTCTCACTTTAGTACTGTTGTTATACTGCACAAATACTTTGAAAAGTGCTTCTAAGTTAAACCTGACTGCTTTTGTAGCATGCTAACAGAGGATTATGCGCAGGTTAGTTTAGTAACTTTTGTGATTTACCCTGACAAGGACTGTGGTTGTTGCCTGAGAGGGGCATCCATCCCACTCAACCAATGATAGAAAAGTATATATGTCTCATATGAGATAATTAAATTGTGGCATGCTTATAAACTCCTACTTTTAACAGAGAGAGGTACTTGTTGTTTCAGTGGTCCCACGTCAGGCACAGCTACTTCTAGCCATCATCTTTTGCTGTGAAGAGAGGATGAGGGCGGAGTTTCATCCTGCTTCCTTTTTTCATACAGACAAAAGTAGACTTCTCTTCATACAGTTCGTGTTTTTGCAGGAAAACAAACAAAAGCATTTTCGTGAAACTGAACGGGGAAATGTGTAAAGCTTCTACCTGTCAATTTGGCTCCATAAAAAGAGGCTCTCAAATAGAAACCATTGATTTACGTCAGAAATCATAGAGGCCCTGTTTAGGAACACAGGCACTCAGAAGGCCTTTCTAGTGTATTTCCAGCAAGCTGGCTCCTGCATTGCATGTCATCCCAAGATGAACTTAATCAACTACATAAGACGAATGACATATTATTATTGATACTAACCTTAAAAGATATTATTCTGATGGGGTCGTACTGTGATGAAATGGCATGCAAGATCAAATTTGTCAGAGACAGTGCCACCCTACATTGCCACCCTCCATTCAGCAGCAATCCCTTTGAATGTGATGGGGCGGGTGAAGTGCCCCACCACTTCGCAAAAATAAATCCTGCTCCATCCAAAACCCCAAAGTAAACCACCCCTCTCTCCAAAAGCTCAAATAACACTAACTATAAAATAAACGCAACCCCTAAATTTACATGCATTACACACATATGCATTACACATTAAAAAAGAGGCACTTACCCATGGGCTGCGTGCCCTCCTCTGTGTTCTTTGGCTCTCTGATAGAGGAAGAGCTCCCCTAACTAATCCAGATGCTTCTCTGCTGCTGTTAAACAGCCTCTTTTTTTTCACGTGGATCGCAACAAGCAGGGAGGACGATGCTCCCCTCCCTCGAGAAGAAACCACCACGGGTAAATGTAGTGGTCATCATCAAAATATATGCCCACATGGAAAAAAACATAATACTTAAGTGGCCCGATTCACAAAGGTAAATTTAGAACAAAAGTCTAAGTTTACATCAAAAGTATAAGTTTATATCTAAAGTCTAACTTTACTGACAGTAAAGTTACATTTTTGGTCAAAGTTTAGACTTTTGGTCTAAACGTAGACTAAAAGTCTAACTTTACTAAGAGGAGAGTTGGACTTTAGGTCTAAACTTAGGCCCCGATTTGAGAGGGCCTACTGCCACTTTAACTCTGTCTTAGGATCACTTTTTTGACGCTAAAGCTGCGCTGAAGTGGCCTTTCTCCCGTGCCATATTTACAAAGTCGCACAATGTATCCGTTGCCCCACTTTGAAACCCTTTGCGCTACATCATGCATGCACCAGGCATAATGTATGCAAATGGGGCATTTTCCCATTACCGGGGCTGAAAAAATGGTGCAAAGAAATCTAAGAGGTTTCTTTCCCTCTTTTTTTTCACAAACTTTTAATGCCTGCTCAAAGCCAGCATTGAAAGGAGGGATGCCCTGGTTTACAATGGGCCTCTATGGGCTTTGCAGGATTAGTGTCAATATTTTTGTTGCTAATCCTGCAAAGCTCCGAACTAGCGCCTGAAATTTTGATGCTAGTTCCCTAACTACCAACATGGTGTGCTGTATCTTAGATATGGCGCACACATGGTGGTGTCAGAGGGTGCTAAGGGGTGCAAGAAAAGTTGCCCTACACTGGGTGCCTCGCCACTTTTTCTAAATCTGTCCCCTAGACTTTTGGTGTAAACTTAGGGCCAGATTTAAGAAGCCCGTAGCACCACCATCTGCCACATTTGTATCTTTCTTTTAAGCAGATGTGGAGTTAAGGTGGCATTTCCCCCAAGCCATATTTACAAAGTGGCACAATGCATGCATTGTGCCACTTTATAACCTCTTGCATCACATTATGCCTGAGCCATGCATAATGTATGCAAGAGGGGGGTTCTGGCATTAAGAGGCCCAAAAAAATGGTGCAATTAAATTAAACAGACTTCACTGTGCCATTTTTTCTGTCATTTTTAACACCTGCTCAGAGCAGGCATTAAAATGACACACCCATTAAATCAACGGGCCTCTTTCTACTTTGCTACACTAGCGTCAAAAGTTTTGACGCTAGTGTAGCAAAGTGCCACAATAGCATCTAAAATGTTGATGCTATTGTTCTAGCTACCGCCATGGTGTGCTGTATGTTGAATTCAGCACAACTATGGTGTCATTAGGTGCCTGTAGCGGGCGCTAAAAAAGTGTTGTATCAGAGCTGATGCGTCACTTTTAAATAAATCTGGGCCTTAGACTTTTGGTCTAAGTTCACCCTTTTGAATCGGGCCCAAACTTTATTAGGCGAATCGCTCTGAATTTCAGGCACCACTTGTCTACAAAAGTAGTTATTGGTTGTGGCATAAAGAACACAAAACCCCTTGCTTCCCTTCGTACTCTAAATATAAAATAACTCAAGGAAAAAGCAATGTTTGTCATGATAAAGAAAAACCTTTTCATTATGTTCTTCGTCATGCTGTACACATGAGAGCAATTAATTTGATTAAGCCTTAATGTAAACACGAGATGAGATCGAAATGGCAAACTCATGAACAGAGACGGTTTGGCTATAGGGCAGCAACATATGGCAACAACTTTCGCCAACTGGGACTGAAGCATGTGAACCGATGCATCACAATGTGTGGAAAGCAGCTTTAGTGCAGGAAGTGCCTTTTGCTGACCCTGAGTTGACACCTGTGGTTGTAATGGCACACAAGGCTCAAGCTGTATCTTGCTATCACAACACTGTGCTACTAACTTACACCAAATGGATCTAACAAAGGAACTTTCAGATATTGCTAACCCACGGCAACATCTTTGGGGTGTGGCTCCCAATGTAACTGCATGTGTTGCCCATCAGGCAGCTTGATGTTCTACAAATGCTGACCAGTACCCAATGAACTGTTTTGTTGTAGAGCTCACTCCTATAAGGATGCCAAGAGTACATACGTAACATGCTGTTTCTTGCTCAAAATACCTCTCCAGGCAACCACACAATGGCTGTCCTGTGGGAGGATCTAAAGCATGAACCACACTACAACTGACCAGTGACCGAGATGGCCGACCAAAAGTCCATCTATATGACGAGTGAGTGAAGAGGGCTCACACAAAGGTCCTTCATGTGACAGTATGTAATATTTCGTAGGTATCAATTTTTGTCACTTGTTTAAGAAGGCATGGAATTGAAGACACAGCTAAAGCTGTCTTTAGGCCAGACTTAAAAAAGGGAAATTCATATGGAGAAAAAGGCTTAAGGTGACACTAGTCGTGTATGCACAGTGAGTACGTCTCCATAAGGTAATGACAATTACGGTGTTGGGGTTTGTGTGTGGAACCCAGGTAGATTTATGTGCTTTCTAGAGCAGCTAAAACGCTAATAGACTAAGAATGGGTAGATATAAGCAATGAAAAAGTATTCGGATGCTAAACAATTGGAAAATAAAGTGCAGACGTTGTGTGGGAAATTTGTAGGAAACCAAAAATCACAGCCAGGAGAATGCATAAGAAAATAACTTCGGGGCATATTTATACTCTGTTTGCGCCGGATTTGCGTCGTTTTTTTTTACGCAAATCCGACGCAAAGCTAACTCCATATTTATACTTTGGCGTTAGACCCGTCTAGCGCCAAAGATCTTGGAGTTTGCGTCATTTTTTAGCGTGGACACCTCCCTTGCGTTAATGATATGCAAGGTAGGCGTTCCCTTCTAAAAAATGACTCCAAGGCATGTGCGCCTTATTTAAACTCCCATGCAAAAAAGACGCACGGGAGTGGGCGGGCCTTAAAAAATGACATCCAGCCGCTTTTGCGTCATTTTTTAACTCCTGTTCAGGGCAGGCGTTAAGGGACCTGTGGGCTCGGAAGGAGCCCAGACGTGCCCTCTCATACCCCCATTGACACCCCCTGCCACCCTTGCCCACCCCAGGAGGACGCCCAAGGATGGAGGGACCCATCCCAGGGAACTTAAGGTAAGTTCAGGTAAGTATATATATATTTTTTTTTGTGGCATAGGGGGGCCTGATTTGTGCCCCCCTACATGCCACTATGCCCAATGACCATGCCCAGGGGACATAAGTCCCCTGGGCATGGCCATTGGGCTAGGGGGCATGACTCCTGTCTGTGCTAAGACAGGAGTCATTTCAATGGGGGTTGGGAGTAAAAACAAATGGCGCAAATCGGGTTGAGGCCAATATTTTGCCTCGGACCTGACTTGTCCCATTTTTTGACGCCCAAGCTCCATTTTCCCCTACGCCGGCCCTGCCTGGTGTGGGTCATTTTTTTTGATGCACACCAGTCCGCAGCGCCGGCTAACGTCATTTAATAAATAAGGCGCCCGCATGGCGCTTTGGAATGGCGTTAACCGGCGTTAAAATTTTTGACGCACAACTGCATTGGCGCAGTTGTGCGTCAAAAAGTATAAATATGGCCCTGTATGCCTTCACAAATGGAAAATTGAAGACGACTGACCTGAATATGCTCAAACGCTCCCATTTACCACCTCACTACAGTAGGAGGAAAATAGGATCGGAATTATCTCAGAACCGGAACTATCGATGCAGATTCGGAACCAGCAATTCCGGGACTGGGTGATTATTTCCCATTCAGGGGATAACAACTCAGAACTGCACAGTGCAGGGGCACTCTTACTGCCCGAATCAGTGAATTTTAACATAAGTGCTTTGAAGCACCACTGTTATGTTTTAGATGGAGATATGATTATCATAAATTATAATTCTTACTGGCACTAATAGTAGAATAGGTGTTGAATTCAGCATTGCACGTTTAGTTTGAGTACTTTGCAGAAGAGCTTTTGGACATTCCATCAGCATTTTTATGTCAGTAAATGGACCTCAAAGAATAATTATGTGGGCGTGTTTACGATTTTTTTACACCCAGAAAACTGTTGGCTTCTGACATGTCTCTTATCCTCACTATGGAAATAATAATAGTCAGGTGCTAAATCAAATCCTTCAAGGACCATAAAGCAGCAGCGAAACCTAATGAAGAACACTGATTGGCAGAGCATTCCGCTGAACTCTAACAATGGAAAAACCGAGATTATATACTAGTCTATTGCTCCACAGGTCCTTTGAGCACTGCATTGACGGTCCCTTATTATGGACTCTGAACAATAGCTGAGCTTCAGCTTCATTGAATCAACTGGAGACAAGATCGAAATGGCAACTGACTATTAAAATGAGTGGGTTTGCTGACTGTCACAAAGGATCCACGTGAAAGAATTCTCAGTGGCATGTGAAACAAACAAAATTCTTCACTCACTGCATGATAACATCAATTGACAAGTTAAGTCTGAAAAGTACAAAAAGGAGTTTAATAATGAGTTTACTAATTAACCTATTTCTGGAAGGAACACACATTTCCATATTAATGCTGTAAACATTTGGCAACACTACCCTGGAGGAAACAGCCATCTCTGCGGAGAAATCAAGAAACAGGTACAAGTAAAATATTTTAAACGCACGACAAATTCACTATAATGAATGTCCTTGATTTGTTTGAAGAAAGCTGTGCTATTCATAGGTTGCACATTCCAAAAACCTTTTTACTGAGGTGAATAACATTTGTTATTGGCAAATGGTCCACATGAGGGTTTCCCTTCACTTACAAAGAACTTGAAAATAACTAAAATCCTTGATTTATCCGTGAAGGAGAAATTAGGCCTAATTCAGGCTAATCAAATCATGCAATGTTATACAAGATACTTTTTTAAAGATATTAAACTATACTTAGGCTTCGATTACCCGTTGCATAATCAGGGGTGCCACAAATTCTGGGCACAGAATCAGAGATTCTGGTCAGTAATTGCACCCTGGCACCTTTCCTTTACAAGTTACTGTCGATGGAGTGAAGAAGATACCATAGGCGGCCCCTCTGCTATGCCGTGAGCCACCACTGGAAGATACAGAAGGATCCAAGATTGTCTGACTTATTGGGCAGAGTCCTCACTTAGGACAATGGGAGGGCAGGCTGTGGGCTAGCAGAAGGGAACATTGCTTTATCTTGGGTGACATAGTAAGGAGTCAGACAGTGACAGGAATTGTGGTGCCCCAGCTAAATTATTATGAGAAAATGTTTCAACTTGACCTGTAATGCATAATCTTAGATAGAACTGGGAGAATAGGAACATTGTTCTTGTTTCATGCAAGGTAATGAAAGGACAAGGCAAAGTTTTTCCTAATATTTACAAAGCCTGATTGTGGGGCCTTTGCAGAAGGCAGGCCTGGCTTATAGTGGGCACCAATGGTACTTATACCTTGTGCCAGGTCCAGATATCCCTTATTAGTAGAGTAGTAGTGTTCTAGCAGCTTAGGCGGATAGAGGTAGCTATAGCAGAGCAGCCAAGTGTGAACTAGGAGACATGCAAAGCTCATGCAATACCACTTATATTATATAGGTACTATATCATAAGAAAGACAATACTCAGTGTTACTAAAAATAAAGGTACTTTTTTTTGTGACAATGTGCCAAAAATATCTCAGAGGATATACTCCCTTAGGAGGTAAGTAAAATACACAAAATATACACAGAAAACCAAATCAGGTAAGTAAAACAGCCAGAAAGTAGTGCAAATACTGTAGAATACAATAGGATGCAATAGGCCTAGGGGCAACACAAACCATCTACTAAGAAAGTGGAATGCGAACCACAAACTGACCCGTAGGCTAGTGTAGTGTGTAG